>NC_089816.1:27194841-27803591 GCF_029633855.1 Hoplias malabaricus
CAGTGGATATTTCCCCACCAGTAGAGACAAGATTATTATAGTTGTAGCTCCAGTGCTAATCTGAAGAAGAAAATTTAGACACCGAACTTGTCTTCGCTGATCAGCAAATGTTGATGATTTTATTTTATCTACAAAATTCAAAGAATGTTTCCTCGCCATTTGCTAGCTCTCTAGCTAAATAGGAAACAGACCAAGTGTCTTGGTCTAAAATGGCTCAAGCATTTCCTTTCTGCATCGCTCACTGAGACACTGCCAAAAAATGGCATCTGGAGGTGTCTGGATGGAGGAGAGACTTCAGAATATTGACAAGCATGAGAAGAGACAAGGAGGTTGCTCTATATCTGTTCTATACAGGTGGGTAATATTGACATCATTTGCTGTTAAAGTTATATTAATTAAGGTGGAACTGACTCTAAATTCGAGAGGCCACTAACTGCATGAAAATAAACGCAGACTTTAAGTGCTACAAAAATAAACAAGTCAAGTTACAAATTAGTTTCTGTTTTAATTTAAAGTTTCAACCACGAACATGCTACAGTTGGCTTCTTAATCAAACATATCATTCCACCTTAAATTATGCAGAGCTTCTAAACAAACAGAAAAATGAAGGGGAGTTTGTTTTGCTGCGTGAACAGCAGTAGTCCTCCAGAATGGTATATGTTGCCTATAAGGCAGAGTGGCAGATTATTGCTCAGCTATTAACTCTTCTTCCTTGGGGAAGGAACGAATGTATGATACAATGTAAGGACATGACATTTTTGGTTTCCTGCTCCACCTATGCTCTTAGGTCCATAATCAACTCCTCCAATCTTGCTCTTAATCTGTCCTGCGATTAATAAAGTGGGCAGGCTGACTTGGGATCCAGGTTTATAATGTGTACATGTGCTCTGTAGCCTTTTTTTGCAGCCCCTCAGAAAGGAGGGGGTGGAGAAAAATGGTGCAGGGAGAGAAGGTAATGAATGTAGCCCCACAAGAAGAGGGCAAGGGAGCTGCTGCTGCTAACCACAAGAATAAAGACTATTACGACTCTAGGCTCTGTGAGTTGGAAAGCTCAAAACCAATCATTAATCATTAGGCCGGGTCCCTTGCAGCTGCCACTGTCTCCTGATAATTCCACCAGGCTGTTTTCTGTCTAAAGTGTTAGGGGAACTGGGCTGTTTTTAAATGATGTACTTTAACAACACAGTAATAATGTAGTATTAATACAGTAACAACATTACTCTTTTAGCATAAAATGTAACCATATGGAAGCAAATCTGTCTCCCACCACCTTTGAATTTGTAGCACTGAATTTGTCTGCTCTGGAAATATTCATCTGAATTTTGTTGCTTTTGAATTTAAGTCAGATTTCCACCTCTGAATATTTTGCTTTGCAATTATTCATCTGAATATAATTGCTCTTGAATTGAAATCGTGATTTCTCAAGAATACATTTTCACTGTTATTATTCAAGGTTAATAAATTCAGATTTAAAAAAAAATTCAAACAATATATTTCGAAGCTGCTCAAATTCGGTAGACGAAATTCAGATGCCAAAATATGAGTGAAAAAAAAATCAGATACACATCCGAGACACAAAGGATAAGCAAACAATTCATTTGGATTTTCTCTATCACCTTAAATGCTGCACTAGTTGCATTCTGTCACTTTATTTTCAAAGTGTCTCAAAAATCTGAAAGGCTCACTGAAGACACAACATGAGATGAAGATGAAGAAATTTTACTGTGGAATTTTTATATAATTGCCGTATAAACATAGCATAGGTCATGATAGATTGTGTGGGGAAATTGTGCATTTTGCTAAATTCGTTGGGCATTATCTCTTTATTTTCAAAGTGTCTCAAAGTCTGAAATGCTCATTGAAGGCACAATATAACAGACTATTAATATCCTGAAGATGAAGAAATTGTACTGTGGAATTTTTGTCATAGCCCTGTGAACATAGCAAGTGACATGATGTATATGTGGAAACATGAATTTTGGAGTATCTGTCGTATGGCATTTTTATTTTTTAATTGTCAGATTATCAAGAATCTGTAATTGATTTTACAGAAGGTGTAGTACAAATAATATCCCAAAGTGCAGAGTTTAATTCATAAAGTTGTGTTTGTTTAAACACTGAATGTCGGTGTGTGTATGTTCACAATGTCTGGTTATTTCTAATATTATTATAAATATTTATATAGAAATTTGTGTTTGTAGATTATTTATTTGTTGTAACAATGCTTCTTGGCAATACATTTTATACCATTGAGAAGGCTGTTCCTTACAAATGGTGCCACATTTGTAAGGAACATGCATTTGTGGGAAGGGCAGTAGAGCTGAGTGTGTGGGTTGTACCCATGAAAAATTTGCCAAATCCTCTCTGCCAAAGTCAGTTACACTGTACAACCTATGTTTATAAGTAACTTCTTCCGTTTTATTTGTATAAACTCCATTTCTTAGTGCTGTTCAAATGAAAGTGAAATGTACATATGTTTAAATGTGTTTAAAAAGACAAAGGCTTTCATGGGGTGTTCTAATTTTCCCATGACTACCCACAGTTCGTTTCCACAGATTCATCATATCACCTATGTTCACAGGGCCGTTACACAAGATTAACACAGTAAAATTTCTTCATCTTCAGAAGATCAATAGTCTGTTATATTGTGTCTTTAGTGAGACTTTCAGATTTTTGAGACACTTTGAAAATAAAGAGATAATATCCGTATAATAATATATATATATATATATATATATATATATATATATATATATATATATATTTTTTTTTTAAGCTTGAATCTTTTTTTATCTGAATTTATTAACCTTGAATAATAAAAGTGAAAACATGTTCTTGAAAATTCACGACTTCAATTCAAGAGCAATTATATTCAGATACATAATTGCGAAGCTAAATATTCCGAAGTGGACATCTGAAGACTTAAAATCAAAAGCAACAAAATTCAGATGCATAATTTCAGTGCAAAAAATCAGTGCTATAAATTCAAAGGTGGTAATATTTCAAAGTCTGATGAGACAGATTTGTTTCCACCAAAGATTTCATCTAGAGATTATTCTTAAATCAACTGCAATGACCACATTCTTCCTGGAAGCCCTTAGACTTGAGGGCTGTGCAAGTTTGATTGCATTCTGCCTCATCAATACAATAGAGGTCAATACCAATGTTGGATGGTTAATTCTATATCACGAATTGCTACTCCAACTCATCTCAGAGGTATTGGTAGATGCTTCAGCTCAACACAGAACACAATTTCACTGATCCACATTCCTGTCAAAGAATCCTCCAGCAAACCTCCTCCACATCTGAAGGATATGGTTGTATCAGATGGATCAGACGTTTTTTCTTTGGGCCAGCCATACACCCCAGGTCCCACAGACAGAGCTGGGTTTTGCAGAAGCAAGTAAAATATGACTTAAATTTATCTCCATCCAGATGCTCATTTAGGACAGGAGATGAATAATCATGAAGATCATCATGTGATGAACAGCTCCCAGCAGTTAGCACTAACAGGCTGCCAGCAAGATTTCCCACGAGTTCCTCATCAAATTCATTGAAATTGCTCTGGAAAGCACTCGCACTGAAGTGTGGGGCTGGACACTTACTACACACTCCAAATTTCTGCCAAGTAATTAATTAGAAAAAGTGAAGTAGACCCCTACCACTGGACTGTACTGAGCTGTTTTCTTGGTTGGCTAGAATGGAATTTCTTTAATCAAACATTCAAATCAATGTTTTATAAAAATGCACAAACACTCTGATTTCTGAAGTATGAGTAAAAGTAGGTGAGATTCAAGCTGATGGCCCCTTAACTAAAGCAAAACATGTATGCTGTCTGCCATTTGACATCTTTGCACTAACAGTACTAACGTTAGATGCAACATCAACAATTGGCTATCAGGTTCAACAGCGTTGTAGGGCCACATAAATCCCGTTGTTTTGGAATATATTCAGCATCTGTACCTTTCAGCAAGAAACCTTTTCCCCCTACACCTCACACATCCTATTATTAAACAAAATGTATATGCCCAAGCGTAGCTAGTTGCCATCCAATAGTCCACAGGGATATTCTTGAAATATTACGACTTTAATTAAATGCACTCAATACTTGGTCGTGGTTCCTTCTACATGAATTACTGCATCAATGCAGTGTGGCAAGGAGGGGATCAGCCTGTGGCACTGCTGAGGTGTTATGGAAGCCCAGGTTGCTTTGATAGCAGCCTTCAACTTGTCTGTATTGGTGGGTCTAGTGTCTCTCATCTTCCTTTTGACAGTACTTCATAGATTCTCTATGGGGTTTAGGTCAGGCGAGTTTGCTGGCCAATCAAGCACAGTGATACTGTGGTTATTAAACCAGGTAGTGGTACGTTTGGCAGTGTGGACAGGTGCCAAGTCCTGCTGGAAAATGAAATCTACATCTCCATAAAGCTTGTCAGCAGAGGGAAGCATGAAGTGTTCTAAAATTTCCTGGAAGATGGCTGCGCTGACTTTGCACTTAATATAACAGTGGACAACACCAGCAGACGACAAGGCTCCCCAAACCATCACTGATTGTGGAAACTTCACACTAGACTCAAGCAGCTTGGATTGTGTGCCTCTTCACTCTTCCTCCAGACTCTGGGACCTTGATTTTCAAATGAAATGCTCCTTTTTCTACCACACTTTGTCCTTCCAAATTTCCATTAATGTGCTTGGATACAGCAGGAGGGTGTCAGTGGCTGCCTTCTGGACATCTGTCGAGTCAGCAGTCTTCCCCATGATTGTGTGGCCTACTGAACCAGACTAAGGGACCATTTTAAAGGCTTAGGACACCTTTGCGTTTTGATTGGCTGTGAGCCATCATCATCAATATTAGAAGAAATAAACACTTGAAATAGATCAATCTGTTTGTAATGAATCTATATATCAGTTTCACTTTTTAAGCTGAGTTACTGAAAGCAATAAACTTTTTAATGATATTCCAATTCACTGAGATGCACCTGTAAGTCATCTAAACATAGATCTCTGAAATCTTGTCATTATTGATATTGTTACCCTCAAACAGCCTGGTCTTAACATGTTAATTACAGTGTATCACATACATTCATTCATTCATTCATTCATTCATTATCTGTAACCGCTTATCCAGTTCAGGGTCGCGGTGGGTCCAGAGCCTACCTGGAATCATTGGGCGCAAGGCGGGAATACACCCTGGAGGGGGCACCAGTCCTGCCACTCCCAGGTTACAGTAATTGTTAGGGTTAAGGTTAGGGTTATGATCTGAGTTTAGTGTTAGTGATTATGGTTATTATTAGTGGTAGAGTTATGATTATGGGGTATGTTCAGAGTTTAGGGTTATGGCTAATGTTTACTGTTGGGATTATGGTTAGGGTTATCACTATTAACAAGTATGTCCATAAATGTCTGTATATTATATTTCATATAAATCGCATAAATATTTAAAATATATATATATATATATATATATATATATTTGAATTAGAAAGCAGCATCCAATTAGAACCAAGGTTATTTACATGTTTTTCAAATGACCTAAAGGCCAGTGTAAAGATGAGATATTTGACTGTCTTTAGTCCATAACCCCAGACAAATATAGACCTCAGGGTAAAAATCTGTGATATGCATCCTTCAACACTTCTGAAAATGTCCACTTGGTCAGGACTGGTAATGAACGACTGGCCTTTTCAGTGAAGGCAAACTTGAAAGCCATCTTCAGCAACTCCAAGGGAGTCTGCAGGTGGAGTCCTGACAGGACTAAAGTCAGTGCTCATCTCTTCATAGTGGGAGGGAGCTTTCATGTTGCAGAACTGATTCAGAATACTTTTTTAAAGCCTCGACAGCTTCTACCAAACACTACAAGGCATACATGCTAAAGAGCGGCGGAGTCTGGAAACTCTCGGCCGGGCCGGGCATAGAGGCGAGCTGTGGTCAGGAATACGGAGTGGCTCGCCTTATGAGTTTTCATTGAGCGTGTGTATTAGATGCTGGTGTGCAGTGATGTGCCAGCATGTTCTTTCCTCTTTCACAGTGTCACACAAAAAACCCCAAAGGTCTCCAGTGGGCGAGTGCAGAGTTAATTGGTTGGAGCTCGCTGCACACATCTCCCTGCTGCCTTTCATGAGCAGCTTTCACTGGCCTTTAGTCGATGAGTCACCAAGATGTCCCCTGCCACCAACTGTACCTTCCCCAGAAAAAAAAAAAAAAAAAAAAAAAAACACTTTTACATGTTTCACAGAGGTGTCTGGGGTGGCTTTTTTGAAAGAAATTGTTTGAGACATTAAGGTGGACTAACAAATCACTTTCAGAAAGATGTGAGTCACTTTAAAATCTATTATAACAGTAATCCATATAATCCACACTCATTGTCCACTCTTTCAGCTCCACTAACTATAGAGTTGCACTTTGGAGTTCTACAAATATGTAGTCCATGTGTTGCTCTGCATACTTTGTTGCTTTGCATACCCTCTGCTTTTTATTTATTAATTAAATTATTTTTTAACTCTCAGGACCCCCAAATGAGCACCACAGAGCTGCTAGGCTATAGCTGTGTCCAAAACTGATCCCTATCCACTATATAGTATGCTATTTTTGGGTTCTGCCATTTTGTGGTAATGTCTAAAAGCATAGTGGACAATTGTGAGTGCACTCAAACCATCCCACAATGCACCGCACCAGGACATATACAACCCATTATACACTACCTGAAAACAGTCAATTGTGGATACCCATAATGCACTGCAATTTTTTGAAAAACCCACAATGTAGCGTCCGATATTGTTTACTACCCTCTTGAAAGCAGTTCCCTATAATAGTGCACTATGTAGGAAACAATATGGCGAATAGTGGATAGGGAACTATACTTTTCCGACACAGCGTATGAATTTGTGAATCATTCTTAACACTGCAGTGACACTGATGTTGTGATGGTGTGTTAGTGTGTGTACCACTGGTATGAGTGGATAAGACATAGCAGTGCTTCTGGAGATTTTAAACCCCTTAGTCCTCTCGCTGTGGGACTGAGGATAGTCCATCAACAAAAATATCCAACAGCATCCTGATGAGAGGGTGAGTGGACACAGTGTTTCAAAACTCCAGCAGCACGACTATTTCAGGGGTCTGTTTTAGTGGCTTGATTGAGCCACTACAGCTAATGGTTTTGTGGGTGGGGCTTTTCCAACACACCCCTAGGTCAATTAATTAAATTTATTTATTAAATGCTTTCATAAAATGTATCACCTTTACACGATGAACTGAGACAGCTCTCCATGACATCGATATGTACGCCCCACATCATCTCTCACCGTCAAACTGATCCTGACAATACGTGCTTCACCACAGCACATCAAGAGAGCGACTGTCGGTGGATATACATTGTTTACCGCAGACTTCCTCATCTCTAATTATCAGACGCCAAACTTCATCTTGTGTTTTTCTGCTGAGGTTCTTCACGCTTCACAGCCCCGCTTCCCCGCGAGCCCTTTCCCCTCACAGACAAACCCAATATTGACCCAAAAGCCAAATGCAAAATGCGCTGTAAACAGCCAAATGCCTGACAGAGCTGCTTCCAATTTCACAGATATAGGCCCCGCGGTTACCAAGGCGAAACAGTCCACACTCTGAGAACAGAGGGGAGGGGGGAGGGGGTTCAAGTAAGATCGTGAAACATAAAAAATCAGAGAGAGAGAGAGAGAGAGGAGGGAAAATAAATTAGGGAGCAAGAGAAGAGAAAAAGAGGGGAGAGAATCAGAGGTATAGAGACAGTAAGTAGGAAAAGGAGGGACAGCAAGAGTGAGAGGAAGAAAATTAGAAAATGAGAACGCATGCAAGGGGTGAAGGAGGGGGAGAGGGGACAGTGAGAGAAACTAAGTGAGAAAAAATGAGAGAGAGAGAGAGAGAGAGAGAGAGAGAGACCATGGGGAAAGAGAGAGATTTTCTTCATTTGCACTGAAAGCTGCTTTCCATCAATGAAAGACTTGCGAGTCTAATCTGTTTCTCCCCTCGGCTGCTCCTGGTATTGCTGTGTTTCTGTGCCATTATTGAGAAGTGTGTGTTTACCTGTGTGCTTATCTCACGCAGGGTCAGTAACTTTGCTTTCTTTTTTTTTCCATTCCTTTTGCAGATGGCCGGCGCTGCTTGGGGCTTTTGTGCTGGATCAGGGCTGGGAGAGGGTCAGGGAATCATGTCGGCGCGTCTCTCAATTTAATTCTATTAAGCGTAGGATGAAGCTTCAAATTAAAATGCAAATTGCCGGCAGAAGAAAAAGGTAGTGGGGAGAGAAAAAGGGAAAAGGGAAAGATAAGGGCCAATTCTCCTGCGTATTATTACTGGAGCCTCTTCAATGGTACAAAGCACCTCTTCCTGTGGTGAGCAAGAGGACATTTAAAAGACGGAGCACTGCTGATAGTGCCAGCCTTTCGTTCCTCTTTTCGTGGCTCTGTTCCTCCAAAAAAGACAAAAGGAGGATGAATGATTGAAGGTCTCTTTTTCGTTTACTCAAAGCTTAGGTTCCCAATTAAACAATAGGACAAAAGAAAAAATAAAGTAAAGCTTAATATCTCTGTAGGTTGTCCATGAGGGCAGATCAGCTGGAAGGACACTGGTAATGTAGTCCAGAATTACATAAAAAAAAAGACAGACAAAAGTATCAGAAATAAAATCTACTATAGCAGAAGTACAAAAGTATAATTTTAAATATTACTTTAAGCACAAATGTAACATTTAGAACTGCTGTGAAACAATTGATACAAACCACGATTCAGAAATTGTATGTATAAACAAAGAGCTTATCAGATCAGTATTGTATAAAGGTCAGTGTTTAACAAAGAACAGTCCATAAACAAAGAGCGTTATATGAACGTAAGACATCACACTCACAGACATGCTGAACCAAGGAATATTCACATCGGTCACAAACTGCTGCTGGGGCTTCAAATGATAAACACACACACACCCTCACTGCTGAGCCTGGGGAATGTGTTTAATTAAATAAAATAATGTTGTCTACATGACAAAACCCATAAATCACTAATAAAATACACTGGACCATGTTATTACAAAGAAAGTGTAACTTTAGTATAACCACAGCAACCGGCAGAAAAGCATTTATTACAAGAATCGATGTCCAATGCTAAAAAGTGAGCTAATCCGGCTAAAGTTAGCATGTTATCACTGGCACTCGGTTCATCAGTAACTGTCAAAAACCTGATTCTGACACTGTGTCAATAAATTTTGGGTTCCACCAACAAAAAGTGTAACTCTGTGCATTGTAAACACACAGCAATCACAGAGCACTTATTACCAGAATCAATGTCTAATATTAAAAAACATGTATCACCCACATTTAAATGGGTAATGAAACTTAAGATTGAGTGACAAACATGGTTCTTCACGAAACCAAAAGTGGTCCTTCTATTCACTCAAAGAACCCTTTGTAGCACATTTCATTTTAGAGTGTAGTACACAGTGTATAGTAGTCTAATGATACAATGCTATGAGTGTATTAAGAGCTAAGTTAATAAGGTTTAGGCTTATGCAGGTGAACATTTTAGGAGAATCCTCATAAATGATCATTATTTTCCAGCAATTATATTCTCCTCTGGGCAGCCACACTTTCTAGGTATGTATACGGCTGTTGCAGTGAAAATGCCTCTTATCTCACTGCAAACAGAGACCATGGAAGACAGAGTATTTGTGTTCACAGAATGTTCTGGAAAGTGTAGCATTGAGTCACAGCAGTGTGGGAACTCTGGATTGCCTGCTGTATTAACTCGCTGACTGACTCATTCTTATTTCGAGACTGTTGCTTCATAAAAAGACCGTCATGTCAAGCTATTGAGAAAGATCAGACGATTCTTTTAATTAAGCGCTCTAAATAGACGCAGGCTGTGTTAATGTGCGATTAAGCAGGCTGGGGGAGCTCGGACAACCCTGGCATTTATGGGAAAATTGAGTGGTCTCTATGTAGCCCGAGCACGGGAAAATAAATAAATCAATAAATAAAAATAACCAAGCAAACAGAGAAAATGAAATGAGAGGTGTCTCTGAGCAGGGGAGTCGGAGTACAGCTCATAGGTGTATTATAAGAAAATGGAAAATTAAATATTCAATCTGGCCCCAGTTTGTGAGCTGACTGTTAATGTTCGGATGGAGCATGCTGCGTTAATCTCTTACCTCCAGGGGGTAGCTGACTACAGATGACCCTATGACTGACCTCCAAATAGGGTTGTCACCTTCCAGGCTTGCCAGATTGCCGTAATCTACATGCATAAAAAATATGCATAAAATAGCTGAATGTCTGCATATCAAATACAAAAACAATGCATCAGTGGTTTAAACAACATTATGTGTAAAGTATTGCCCAAATTCTTGGACACCTAAGATTATTATTATATAAAGTAATTTCTCTTCTCAATAAGCCACATTCATTCATTCATTCATTATCTGTAACCCTTATGCAGTTCAGGGTCGCGGTGGGTCCAGAGCCTACCTGGAATCATTGGGCGCAAGGCGGGAATACACCCTGGAGGGGGCGCCGGTAAAAATAAATACAAAAAAGTGTAATTTTTCTAAAAAGTAGTAGAAGGTGCTTAAAACTTTTCCATAGTACTGTCCTTTTAATTTAGAGGTAAAAAGCACCACCCTACTGTGGAAGAATGGAAATATCTGCTCCAGAAACCAAACAATTTATAAACATTTCAGGATAGCCAGCTCATGAAAGGCCTGTATGACATGAAAACAAGTGCAGATTTGAATCAGCTTCAGTGCAAGGAATGTAGTACCCGCCCACCTGGCGTCATTTTTTATTTTATTGAAGACTGCCTTAAATCATACAGAAGTTTCAGCTGTCAACCAACGACAACGTGGGTTTCTGAGACTCAGTGGTTGACTGTGTTTGTAGGCAAAGTCTGAAGTGTAGAAGTGAGTGCCCTGCTGTCCCTACAGGCTCATATTTTATGTAAAAATCTGAACCGAATAGAAAATGTGAAATAAATAAACAAAATTTTGTAAAATGGTGGAAGGATATGAAAGTGTATGGTTGATATTTTGCTGAAATAAAACTTTTAACAATGTGTTATTGCAATTTATTAAATGAAATATAAAAACCACTACAACCATTTAGTACTCAGTGTGCACAGAATATTAGTAGCAATATTGTTTACTATTCGCGGTGTCATTATTGTTGTTACACAATGTTCCAGACAAAGTGTCCAGACAAGAACTTGATTGTAAACATATGACAAAGATGAAATGTGTGAAAATCAGTTTGGTCACTTACATGTTGCCTGTGCTCATTTTATGATCCAAGTTACAATTTTGATGATCTTGGGAATAAGCCATGCACCATAGTCAGATGTAACACTTTATTAAACACAGAGAAAAACCTCCAGGTGGGTTTCTCCTCCAAACTGACGAGGTAGACAGTTCATCTAAATAGTCAGTTCATTCAGCACTCCCTCGAGACTTTAGAGACAACTAATGCTGACTTTTCAAAGACAAGCTTCAGCGTGGAAGTGCCAATGCACTTCAGAGATGAGTGCTCTTTATTTAACGGTTACAGCAGAGGTGTAAAAAACCTGCCTGCCTAAGCAGCTCTCCCTGGAGTGCACCATATTTCCTCCAGTTTGGGCTACTTTGTACTGTGGCATATTTAATCGAGAACTCTGTTCAAACTGGTCCAACTGCGGCTTGACTCGTTCATTTTCCATAGCCACCTCACCCGGTCCACCACAGGTCATCACACACACACACACACATACTTGGACCTATGAACAGCGTGGCATAGATAATCTTACTAATGTATTTTGGACTATGGGAGGAAATCCACACAGACCCAGGGAGATCACAACAAACCCCTCACAGAGAGTGACCTGGGTTGGGAATATAACCCACAACCACAGGAACCCAGTGCTCTGTGACAGCAATACCACCACCTTGCTTCAACGAATTGTAGCTTTGAGGGACCAATGTTAACCCTTTGAGGTCGGCTATGCCGCCGGCGGGATAAAATTGAAATTCCACATAAACACGTATATAACTACGTTATATTTTATCCTAAAAAAAAAATACAACATACCTCGGAAACCTTGAAGGGTCTACTTTCCAACTATATATAGGATGAAACGATATATATATTTCTATTCTTGTGAGAGAAGCGTAAACAACAACCGGCACATTTTTGAGGCACAAGCTTTTTTGTTCCGCCCATAGACGCGTTCTGCCATTCATATGTTAACACTATGGTAATTCGGCAGCTGCTAGTGGAGGATCATTGGCTGATAATTTGCATGAAAACGCCCAAACACAGAGCCACATGTCGCGGAATTGTTTACGTGGAGCTTCGTCATGTCGCACTCACGGGAGCTGGAGCCACTGCGGAGGAGAGCTTTGTTCTGGAAAATGAAGAGAATTTCAGCTCATCTGACGAAAGCGGGGAGGACAGTGACGAAGAAAGATTTATTTTGAGATGCGGATTGATCCGAAGGAGGATTTTTGTGAAGGGTAAGTGAAATATTTCCTTTCAAATGAAACAAACCCACGCTTCGCGCTCACTGTGTACACTCCGCGAATTCCGGATAAATTAAAATAAAGAATAAATTAAATAAGTATTCCTTTGTATATGAAAGCATAAATTAATGTAAAAAAAACCTGCTGTTGTGTAAACGGGACATTCAAGTGTAGCCTGTTGCTAATCTGAGTGCATGCTGAGAGTGCTAACATTAGCATGCGAGGCTCCAGTACCATAAGTGTGGCTTATGGCTGTAAATGTTTAGCCTAGTGTGGTAATGTCATGTGTAAATGGCCTGTGTGAATGTAATAGTGTCATCCTATGTAGCTTGTTATGCTATGTACTGCTATACATAGGTCATATACAAGTACTGTATTTGAAATACAACCCTTTCAGCACAGCTCTGTGAGTGGAGTGTCCCGTTTTATTTGCAATTATATTGCAGCACACTTGGAAATTTATGTGCTTGTGTGTGTGTGTCCTTATCTGAAGGGCCCTCTATTCTGAAGGGGCTGCGGCAGGACCTTGTTTCCCGCTTGCCCCATCCCATCCCACCATCTTTTGACTCACCTCTCGCTGATACCCCTATTATAATTGTAGAAATAGTGACCCTTTTGCTCTTCTCAAAGAGAGGGTGGATAACACGACATAAGCTCTGGCCCTGTAGCACTCGCAAGGACGATTAGAAATCCACCACGGGACACGAGCGGCAATCGTGGCCCCTGCTCTGGCTGCACGCATACGAATGAGGAGCACACGTGTGAGAATATAGGTCAGCCCAGACCCTTCGGCTTCCTCTCCCATCTGGGCTCGTCTCCCAAAGACCACTTCTGCATACGATGTGCCGAGCGAGCAGTAAACGAGTCAAAGGGGGGGGGGGGGGGGATGAGATGAGAGGTCGAAACCTAATGCCAAAACTGCACAGTGAGTACACAAACCTCTTCATTCTGAAAGACAGAGAGGATGCACTAATAACAGTTGGATAATTGTAGCTTATATTACACATAAGATCCTCAATGACCAGCAGCTAAAGCATTAGTAAGTTTTAAGTGGGACATATTCAGCCTTTTTCTGAAGGTGAACACAATTCTGGTGTCTTAATGAAAGGTCTGTGACATGCTTTGGTCAAAATACCAAAACAAAAATCACCGCAGCCAAGGTCTTCCCTTGTCAAAGCCATGCTGTTCAGAACCACTTTGGTGATTTCAGCACCCGTCCCTTTAAAGGTGGTGTTTAATTTTAGCGAATGTTAAACCAATACACATTTTACAAAAATTTGAGAATATATTTCCCACCATTTGCTAGCTTTCTGGTCTGTTTGTGTACTGGGAAAAAGGTCAGGTGTTTCTACGCAGCCCTGGCATGCTAAATGGAAAACAAATTAGTTGCTTGGTTCAAACTCTCCCAGGCTTTTTCTCTCTCTGCATCGCTGGTTTGGATGAGGCAGAAAAACAACATCTGGAGATTTCTGAGCTTAAAAAAAAAAAAAAAAAAACAACACGACACAAGATGGGGATATTGCTCAATTTCTGCTCCATATAGGCAGGTAACACCCATTTTTATTTATTTATTTATTTTAATGCATTACTTGTTTATCACCCACAAAATTAGTGACTTTACAGGAGAATGGAAAAAAATAAACCTTAAACCTAAAATTTTATTTCACGTAATTCTGGTGCATTTCTATTGGTTCATTCTTCATGAAATGTTCACACAATGTGAGGGGGTAACTGGGTTCCAGTCATTCCTTCATTCATTATCTGTAACCACTAATCCAGTTCAGGGTCGCGGTGGGTCCAGAGCCTACCTGGAATCATTGGGCGCAAGGCGGGAATACACCCTGGAGGGGGCACCAGTCCTTCACAGGGCAACACACACACACCCACATTCACTTTTGAGTCGCCAATCCACCTACCAACGTGTGTTTTTGGACTGTGGGAGGAAACTGGAGCACCCGGAAGAAACCCACGCGGACACAGGGAGAACACACCACACTCCTCACAGACAGTCACCCGGAGGAAACCCACGCGGACACAGGGAGAACACACCACACTCCTCACAGACAGTCACCCGGAGCAGGAATCGAACCCACAATTTCCAGGCCCATGGAGCTGTGTGAGTGCGACACCTACCTGCTGCGCCACCGTGCCGCCCGGGTTCCAGTCATGTAGTAAAATAAAAATTGACAAAAAATTATACATGTATTTAATTGTTATGGAATAGCGCATGGTCAATCAACAGAGTCTGATGAAGGCGCAGTGTACACTCATCAATGAAAAAAAATTACCATCCTTGCAGGAGACTGAGCAGCTGCTTGCAGATTTTCCCCAGCTCCACTCTCTCACACTGAACTCAGATTTTGGGCCTGCTGCTTGATTTTTCACATCTCATTTTCACTAATAGACTTCCATATTGGTTTTCATTCTTCTTCTGCAATTATCCGAGACTGGATACCTGGGGTCCCTGGGGGGACTTTTGAAGGCTTGAGCTATTAAAAACTCATCTTGACAGCATCAAGCCAAGATGCAGCTCTGTATACATTCACAATAGCAGGTGCTATAACGGGAGGCACAAACCTGTTACTGAGCAACTGACCAAATTGGAAAACTTGACAAACTTTACAAAGCTCAACCAATCCTCAGCAGCAAAGTAAAATAATGGATCTAATAGCAGCTTTAGTTTTGGGGCACTTTCTTTGAGGGGCTGCAAATAATAGTTTTATTAAACCATTCATTAATTCCATATGTATTAATCATTCATTAGACACGTATGTGGTTCAACTGTAGGTCTGTAAAATAGAGATTAAAGACATATATAGTACATTACATATCATTATCACAGTAGATATTTGTGATCATTTGTAATGTTTGGTTAAAAAAATGCAAGGAATAGTGTGCCTGAAATCATTCACTACAGTCCAGAATTTAGTCCTCTAAAGTAGGGAACATTAATTCATTCATTGTCTGTAAGCGCTTATCCACTTCAGGGTGGCGGTGGGTCCAGAGCCTACCTGGAATCATTGAGTGCAAGGCCAGTCCTTCACAGTACGACACACTCACACACCCACAACTAGGGACAATTTTAGTCACCAATCCACCTACCAACGTGTGTTTTTGGACTGCGGGAGGAAACCGAGGCACCCAGAGGAAACCCATGCGAACACTGGGAGAACACATCAAACTCCTCACAGACAGTCACCAGGAGCAGGACTTGAACCCACAACCTCCAGGTCCCTGGAGGGACTCTCTGACTGTGACACTACCTGCTGCACCACCGTGACACCAATGTAGAGAATAATGATTAGGAAATTGTTTTGGGGAACAGCTTGCTAACCTTAAAATAATGCACAGTCCTCACTTTTCAGTGCATTTATACAATCCCAAAATGCACACAACAAGTAGCATGAGCAGATAGAGGAAACCTATAATACATTGGGTTGTTTTGTAAAAACCTGCATAAAGCAGTGTCCAATATTATTACTTTCCTTAAATCAGTTCCTTAGTGCACTCAGTGAGTAATGTAGGGAATAGTGAGGCATTTTAAATACCGGGGGGAACATGGGGATTTAATGCACTGCATTACTGTTTAAATACACATTGAATATGAATGTGTTGGATATCTTTATGAATAAAAATTATACACTTTTAAAAAAGTTGAGTTGAATTGAGGCCTTTTGTGCTGAAATTGCTCACATCTATTCCCGTATCATTACTCAGTTCCTCCCTTCAGTTTAGTCACTTCCACACTCCCTCAATCACACACTGACCCCAGTCTGAGGAGTGAAGATTTCTCTCTCAGATCTCTGACCACAGAAAGCTGAGGCATCACTGCCATTCAAACTCATGACCTCTTTCTTTCTGTTGAGCCAGTCCCGCCACAGGTAACTGTTCCTTATATAAGCACAGAAGCTACAGTAAGTAACCTCAGATGAGGATGCCCTCCCCCTCTCTGCAATGTATAAGCTGTAGCTTCGAAATGGGAGAAAGAAAGGACTATTTTGGATGGACTGAGCAAAATCACACACCCTAAATCTTTTTAAGCATCCTTAAAATTGAGGGTCCTACAAACAGAGAACTTTCAACCAGGCGTGGACCTCCCAGGGGACACGCCCCCCCTTGCTAGGATAAAAAACAGAGTTGTCTCTCCAATAACCATTAAACACATTGCTATATATTATTAAATAATAAATAGTATATGTACTGAGAAACCTAGCTAAATATATATGTAACATTTTGAAGGATTGGCGTTTGCAAACTGAGACTGAGTTGATTCAGAGAGTTCACTGGGCAAGAGATCCAGACTCATTAATGCCAAATAATCTTCTAAGTAGACTTCTAATAATAGCTATGTTTAAAATGTATTCAGCTCACTCTCACTTTGCACGGATAATTTGCACAGCAATATGAATTTGGAATACTCAAACCTTATTATTTGTTGTTTTGGATAATTCACAGCAATAACTGCTCCATGTTTCACGACTCTGAGGAATAATAGCTTTCTTTTTTAAGATGAAAACCGAGAGTTGATATTTTACAACAAATCTCATGCTTCTCTTCTGCATAATCAAGTGACATAGTGGCAGACACTGGACTATTAAAAATGGCAAATGTGCCTGTTTCAATTGAACTGAATTAAGGGGTTTGGTTTAGAGATTCATATGCCCAGATTGACCAGCTATTTCTCACTATACAGCCACAAACTAGGCTACGCCAAGACAACTGTCTATCTGGAGTGGAAGTGCTTCCCAGCTTCAAGTCCAAGAACGTGTTCCACTGTTCAGAACCCTGTGATTTTCTTGTGAAGCCAAGAGGACGTCTAGGGCAAACGACTGTCATTGACCAGGAGGGCTTAAAGGCGAATGCTGTTTTCCTCTGGGTCGCCATCTGATATCAAACTGTCCAGCCATCTGACACAAGTGCGCTCCCTCTAGAGCTCCAGAGCCAAAGGTTCTTTTTTTTTTTAACCCTTGGAGATAGGAGGCAAGAGAGTCTTAACACGGCAGACCCTTGCTAATCCCACCACGTGATGTTTCAAGGAAAGGTCCTCTCCTTGAAATCTCTCCCAGGGAGAGGTGCTTTCTGTTGCAAGCACAAGGATTCACACCAAGCAGTATTTAAGGGCTTCTCAATGTCATTGTCACTGTGGACAGCTGTATGTTGACTAGCTTGGCTTGACTTGCCTGTCATTTTTCATACGGCAAACTGTCCTGTGACTAGACACCAAGAATGTACTTTGATTCCCATAACCTTCTCGTGTCCTCTTCAGCAATCTGCTGTATATCGTTAAGTTGAGCCTTAATTGATGTGTGTTTCGACCATTTTAACATGTTGAAATGCATCTCTTGGGTGTAACTTCGACAAATCCATCGGTCCAGATGTGGCCCGAGGCCATCGTTATAGCCATACATAGGCATGCTTGACTTGCAAACTGTTCTTTTTGTGTTTTCCAGTCGCATGCCTCTGAGGAATGAAGGACAAAATGGCAAGAGTTCACTGCAATGGCGAGGAATACGTTTCAATAAAAGTTACTAGTTTGGGACAAAATATCAACAACAAGGGGATAATGTGGCATGATTGTTATGGTCTTGAGCAGGTTTCAGAAGTCTGTATGGCATTTTTAGGGCATTCAGATGTAAAAATTGCTCTCTGGGTAAATAAATGACATCTGTATTTTAATTTGATGGGAACTAATACACCAGGAGAGATGTATTACAGGCCCAAATGTTTGTTTACATCTGAGCAAAGAACATTTCCTCTGGAATCAACATCTTTAATAGTGCATTTGCCGCTGCAATAAAAGCCTCTAATGCTGGAATACAGCATTCAGCAGAAAAGGAACAGACATAAGATCAGAAAATGATTGGATGGTGCTCCATTACTCCAGAAAATGTGGATCCTCTGCCCCACAGCCAATGCAGTGAATCTTTATGTCTTACTGACATGTCACTGGGCCTGTGGTCTGCTACTGAACCAACAAGATCTCCAAAAATTAGAACACATTTTTCTAATACATTTTTCTAGGTATCTGTAACATTTTTATGTCACAATTCATCATAATTCATAGTTATTTCAGGTTGCAATAAATGAGCTCTGATTCAAAAGAGCTACAAACACATAGCTGTTTTCTGTAAGTGTTGGAGTGTACTCCAAATGCACACTTAATACATATTCTAGCCTGTGTCTGAGTATGTAGTGTGTAGTATAGTAGCAATTGTTGGTATACTAAAAAATACATAGTGCATACTTAAAACAATTGTCCTACAATCCAGAATGGGAGGAGCTTCTTACAATTATATCTCTGCCACAACTAGTGCTTTACTCTCTACATAGTGCACTTTACTGTCCTCTGCAAGTCGTTCTATAGAAAACATAAAATTAAAAAAAAAACAATACAATAAAAATGTTGCTACAAATGCAGAAGAGATTATCTACCCATCTGAATAACAATGAAAATGGACAAAATACAAATTAGTCATCAACAGTATATATTTGATCTAAAAAACATGTTGTGAATAGAATATTAGCTTACTTGATTAGCCCATGGTCCTTCAGAAAGGCAAAATTACCAGAGAGAAGGCTGCCCTCATTGGCAAAGATAATACATCGCCTAATTTTGGTCATAGTTAGGTTTAAGCAATAATATTAAACAAGGCATACTGCATACATTTCAAGTTTAGGGATAAGTTTAGTGTTAAGGTAAGATTAAGTGTCATGTTCTGCATTTTGTTTAGTGTACGTCTTAGGCATTAGTGACAGATGACAGATCTCTCATTGGTGACAGATGATATGGTGGTACCTTTCGGTAGCTCAGGGTTAGAATTACATCTCACATTTACTTTAGCATTAAGGGCTAACAGCTTTAGGGTTAAGTTTAGATTAGGCATAGGGTCAGGGATAGGGGACATTCTAAGACTTATTCTCATGCTGGGAAACCAAAAATTCACATAAAATTTAAATAACACACACTTTACATCTGAATATTATAAATGGTAAACATTGTATGAATGTTAGGAATTGTCTGTTATTAAAATATTAATAAAATCACATTAAGACCAGGCTGCAAAAGCATGTCATTATGTAGACAATGCATTTCACTGGAGATTAACCCAACAAGGGATAAAATAACCTTAAGGTATCTGAATTCACAAATGTTAAGGACTCTATTAAAAAAGAAAAAACTTTTAGCCATATAGTATATGTTACAAGTGTGCAATAGATTTCAATGACACAATTGAACTTGATATTTGACCAGTTGGCTTTAACCAATCCTGAACTTTCACTGTACAGAAAGTGAGGAGGAAAGTCACAGTGTAAAGAAACATTGAGCGCAATAGAAGCTGTCAGAACGCTAGAGGCAACCCTTGTTTGTTCTGAATTGGGTCATTACATAACTGACTGGAGCAAGTTTGGGGGGAAGCCAAAATATAATCTGTGCCATTAATTACACAAGCCATATGGTCAACGGCGTCTAAATGCCATTTCCAGTTAGTCTCCTTGGGAGGTGCTGGAAGGCCTGCTGACATTTACACTAAGATCTCCAATCCGGCTTTGGCCTGCCACAGTTTCACTAAGCCAGTCTGTCTCTGTCTCCCCATAAAACAATGCTGGCTTTGGGCAACGAGGCTTTTAATAACCAAATGTGAAAGCCATTATGTATGCGGGCGATGATGGAGCATAACAGCCGGCATTTTTCCATTAAGAAAAAGGCCTGTTGGGTTGAGCAGATCACAAGGAGAATGTTGGGGGAAATATGACAGATGCAGAGGCGAGACAGAGAGACTTGGAAGTCTGTTCTCTTTTGCCCTTTTCGCTTGAGAATGAGAAAATGGAAATAGGAGATCAGCATTTATCAATATTCTGACCACATAGGCGTCTAACCCTGGAATTGCTGGAGTGCCAGTCTTCGCTGCACTTCACGATTACGTATAAAATCAAAGAGACGGCTTCTGAAAAGCAGTCTCTCTGCAGTTCAGCTTGGAATAAACAAGGCAGGGAGGGACCGTCTACATGTTAACATCAAAAAGCAATTCAGGAGGTAATTACTCCAAATCAGTGGCTCCAGCAGTTAAGCGTTTATGCTAACACCAGTTCTGTGCCCTGTAGTCAAGACTACCTGGAAGGGCAAACCGTAGAATCTCATGCATGAATAAACTCAGCATTGACGTCGTTTCAAAGAGAATAAACAAGTAGCTCATGCTAATAATACATCTTGAGGGGGAAAAAGGATAGATATGTATTAATAGCAACCAGAGGGGAACCTTGGAGCCTGCTGGGCCTTCTAGGCTTTCAGAGAATACCCAAGGATTCCAGAAACCTTTCATTTATTTTCTTTAATAAAATAACCATTTTGTTTACCCTCTGCAAATACTCAAAGGTCCTCTCCAGGTTTTCCTTGCAACTGCCTGCCTTCCTGAGCCATCTCACACCAGTCTCCAAAGCATTAGGGCACTCTGATCCTCACCTTAGAGTTGACTGCATTCTTCCAGTGTTTGCATGGGTGTCCTCCCAAAAAGCAACAACACTTATTGATAGGTGGATTAGCTGTGTGACACTGCCTAAAGATGTCAGTGTGCAAGTGACTCGGTGTGTGAGAGGGACAGAGACTGGATGCGTAGGTTTTTCTCTTAGTTCCTTAGTGGTTTATTAGGTCTATATTTCTCGATCACTAAATTTCTCAGTGGTGTGTTCTTTTCTGGTCATCTTCCTGGTGAGTTTTGTTGTTTTCAGGAGTTTGTCTGTCTCTGCCTGTTCTTTGTCTGAGAGTTTGTTTAATAGCTCTTTGTCTTTAGCAGTGTTCGCTCCTTTGTGTTCCCTGGTTGTAATTCAAGGCTGTGTACTTATTTGCTCTCTATTAATAGTTTAATTTGTGTCTTCTGCTTTGTCTGTTTTGTTTATGTAATATATTTGTAACTAATACATTTATTCACTTTCTTATGATTAGTTCATTTCCTTTTGGTTGAGTTATTGCTCTAACTACTATTATTATTATTATTATTATTATTAGTAGTAGTAGTAGTAGTAGTATTATAAAACCATAAACCTAAAGCAAATTGTAAAAATATACACAAAACAGCACATATCTATATGAAATAACCCCAGGAGATAGTTTTCAGATTTGTTTGAAAGCCAAACTGGTTTTGAGTCTGCTGTCTGTTTATCTAATCAAGCAATATTTGATTAAAAATTTCATATAATTTTTAAAAATGATCAATGTAACAGGTAAGTAACAGGACTGAAAAACATCATAATTAATGTTGATGGGAAGAATATGAATCCTTTAGCCTTCTTTTTGATGAATCAGTGACGGTGTGGACCTCAGGTTTTACTCAGAGACACAAAACAAAAGTTCCAGCTACTGTGTATAATGTTGGAAATGTAGCCATGGCCAGCTTTCGTATATTTCAGGGAGTGTTGTATGGGTCAAGCTTTGTAAAATGTAACTAAGCCTGAGACGATTTTCAGTTCATCACTGTCCTCACAATTAGGCACTGAGTGATTTTATTCAATGCTTTGTAATACCAATGTAATTCAGCTGGTACCCTCAAAAGTATAGACTTTGGTACCCAACTTTAATTAAGATGCTGAGTGACAGAGTGAAAAACTCATAACAAATAACCCCCCCCCCACTGTGGTATAGCCAGTGGAGTCCTCCCATTGGTTAGACCTTCAGGAGTTGGACAGAACGCCTTATGTTTCTGATTAATCAGCAACATCATTAATACGTGTTTGATGCAGCTGATTTATAAAGTGTGGGACCAGCTTTGTGATAATGACTATGTGCCTGTGTCTAGACTATAGACTATCAATCTCAAAGAGAGCATTTTGAGGTCAGTGACAACATGTGAGAGGTTCCGGATCACAAACGCCATTCCTGCTGATCTCAAAGGTAATGGATGAAGCTCGGTGACACCAGGGAATGAGGTTCCACTGCTGGAGAGACTTAGTACCCCTCTAACTCCCACTTAGCACTGGGCATGGTGACCTTACTGCAGCTGCTCCAGAGTGTCTCATTTCATTCATTGCTTTTCTTTGGAGATTTAACAAGCAGTGTGTTTGTGTGTGTGTGTGTGTGTGTGTGTGTGTGTGTGTGTGTGTGTGTGTGTGATTGAACATCTGTGTTCACAATGAGCCCACCCAAGTAACTGAATTCACTTTATTAACTATAAAAAGTGTCTATAAATGTTTGTACGCACCAAGTGTCCAGTGGTTTTATATTTACAGCCTGAATTGAAGGCCTAACTCTAATAGTCTGATACCCAGTCATGTAAGTTCAGGTTCTTAACGGTGTTCACTTATAATGGAATATAGAGTACGATGTAGGGAGTGATGGTGATTGGGGGGGCGTGTAGATTGAAAGGAAATGCTTCATCGAGCCCCCATTGAGACAACGCTTGATGGAACACCTAGGGTAGAATAAAAATGAAAATTTAATTCCACAAATCCAATGCGGTCCAATCCTTATTTAATCAGAGTGACAGGAGATCCTCCACAGCCAGGAATGACAATGTGGCAGTGATGGAGAGATGGAGGGGGTGTGTGGATAATAAGATTGTAATTTTTATTTTATAACATATTTGCATACAGCAAGTGGCCTTGGCCAAATAGAATGGACCAATAAAAATGCTGCAAAAGTACATTGAATAAACTCTTCATTAGTTTACATTGAAGTTGCCATTTTGAAGGTACTTGGTTTAGATTTGATTCCCTCTTCTAGCAACTGGACATTCCACTGGACTTGCTGCTTGTATTCTACACATGTGTGTATGTGTGTGTGTGCTTATAAGCAATGCAGGGACTTCATTTTTCATTGACAAACATTACAACAAGCCTGGAGGCAGTGCATATGAAACATAGCATCAACACATGGTGCGGACCGCAGTGAATAATGGTCCATGTACGGTTTCCCAAACTCCTCCAGGTAACAGTGGATGTATGTGTGTTTTGAAAGTAGAGGAACACTTGGCAGGACCCATCTGTAACTTGAGACTGCGTTCTCCACTGATTTCCACAGTTTTATATGAAGTGATAAGGACAGATACACGATGCCAAGTTCACTACAGTTGCCAAGGTACTTTTCAGGTACATGTTTGTGGATGTAGAAACAGTGTAAAAGTACCATCAAAACCGCAGCAGTGGTCTTATATTTCAGGTAGTGGTCTTAAGGTCATAAAACTGTGTACCTTAAAGCTAATGCGACATTCTTGATACCAGATGGGCCGTGCGAGTTCCCATGGTCCATGTAAGGGCTCAAATGATGCAGCAGATATCTGAAAGCACTGTTAATAATGCTAATCACCAGTTTGTGTCATTGGTGATATCAGTGAAAAGAATTCTTCGTCCACATGTTGTGATGTGTTACACATCGTCTCCCAGAAATGTCTGACTCTGAACTTCGCCCTCTATAATTCCATGTCAATGCAAAGGACGCATGCTGGTACAGTGAAGTATGTTTCCACATAACACATAAAAGAGCCTTACTTCTGTGTTGATTCGACACAGAGCATACCCGTAAGCTACGCAAGAACGCTACGCCATTGTGAGTGTTTATACTTCTGTGCTGGTGTCTGCGTCGCTCTGCAATTACACTGCAACACCATGAGGGCTGAATCTCAAACATCTTCCTCTACACTATGTAGTACACAGTACAGTGGTGTAGTAGAAGTACATGTATAACTCTTTAAGGGGCACTATTTAGGGAGGAGGTTGTTGATTGGGACAGAGCATAGTTTAAATGAGGTGCCAGGAAAGAAGTAAATACAAAGCGGTATGTTTTTCCTGCGATGTCTCACTTCCCGTTGAGTTATTTTATTTTTTTTCTGGAGACCTGTATTTTTCCTGTATTCAACATTTATATTCATCCCTGATGCCCACACCATGTCTGAAGAAACCTCTCTCTATGAATTCACTGCTGTCTGTGTTCTCTAGTGTGGAGGAGTTCATGTTCATATACTTCTGTTCAACATAAACAATGCCTTTCTGACTACTAGCTAATTACAGTCGTTGTGGGCTGTGTTGAAGCGACGCATAGTTACATATCTGGAGAGGTGTCCATCAGGCTACGCTGTAGGTCTACGGCAAGTTGCATAAACTGGGCTTATTCCTAACCATAATCATAACTCGAAGCTTCACAAGGTAAGAATCAGCTATGATCTTAAAATAACACACAAGTGTTGTGAATATCTGGGCTGTCCCTTCCTATCCATCTTGTATTCCATTGTTTTACCTTTTTTTAAGTTTACCAGTGAAACTTTTTGTACTCCACAGAGCAACACATCCAGGCCAGTAGGTGTCAGTATAACATTTCACAAACTAATAAATGTTCATCTCAGAAAGTGAAAGTTTAAGGCTATGCCATGTTCACTAAATTTGATGGAACTTTAATCATTTGTAGTTTTCATTTTAATACTTCACTGAAAGTGATTATTAACTATGTTGATATTTTTCTATATAGTGCACTTAATACCAGGCTATAGTTTCAGAAAAACTGGATTCTATGCAGATCTCTGGAGTGGATACTCAGTTTGAATTGGCCACTGATGTTTAGTAGAGAACACATCCAGGCCAGTACGTGTCAGACATGAAGGAGAATCATTGGAGGTATTGACTAGATTTCTCTTTTAAGCAAGGTTGGAGCATAGGAAACATACAGCTAGGTTATCGAGGATCAGACACAGCAGTGCTGCTAGAGTTTTTAAACATCAGAGGCATTGCAGGACTGAGAATAGTCCACCGACCAAAAATACCTAGCTAACAGTATCCAGTGGGCAGTGTTCTGTAATCACTGATCAAAAACTTGAGGGTGATCAACACAAACTGTGCAGCTGAATTTACATTTATAAAGTGGACCAATAAGGTAGATGTGTCTTATACCTTGACCATGCTGACCTTACTTTTCAATGTCTTTCAAAGTGTGCGAATAAGGGGAAACGAATTAAGGTATTATTTGGATATTTCGTATTGAAAAGCTTAAAGGTTTCTAAGTGCCCCTAAGATTCGCACTTTACAAATGACAGACCACTTCAGGGTCATTGCAACTGCAGATTTTAGACTCATCAAAGCAGCTGTTTACTGTATGCAGGTCACAAAATCCTGAGGTCATGGGAAAGCTGGTGAAACAGCCCTGCAGGAGAGCAGAGTCGCTCACTGACAAATCTGCAATTCCAGATCTTTAATCCTCTCTGCTTTTTATTTGCTGTAGCTCTCGCACCGAGCCGCTCTTATTAATAAAGGTCTGACATTTCCACTGGGGATAGAAAGCCAATAACAAGGCTTTACAAAAACATGTTATTTTATATGCTAATGCAATGCGGTTCAAGTGACAATGCAAATGCTGCTGCCACTATCTGGAAACGAGGCTCCACAACACAAAAGCTGGAGGAGAAAGAAAGCCATTTCCATCCTGAATATGCTATATGTCCCGGGGCTTGTAGACGCCTCTTATAATGAGTGAGTTCAGCTATTTTAAAGACTTCAATGCAAGATTTCAATTGCCAGCTGCAATAGCACCTGAACATTACAGCATACGATCCACTGAAACTAAGCCGGCTTGGGCTCGGTCAGGATTCAGATGGAGACCTCTTATTAAAGTGTGGGTTTCTGCTGGGGCTAAAAGGGGGCGCTGTCCCTGTAACCTGCTTGGATGCCAATGCCGGAGTGCAGTGACAGGGACACTGTACTGAGGACGCTACCTCATCTTTGGACGAGACTTGGGAGTGAATCCCATTTCACCCCTTAGCCATACCACTTAGTCCTAGCCCTCTTTTTAGCCTAGGAGTGTCTCTATTCTTGTTGGGAAAGAGGGGAAGGGCTATATACTACTTGAAATTGAGATTTTTCAGGGGCAAATGATGGGCTATGAAGGCCTTGTAAACCAGGGGCAAGATGGCCACTCAATAAAGACCATAAAGCCACAAATGTCAGTATTTTCTCCTTTATACCATTATGTATTATCTTATTTTCATGTAGTGTCAATGCATAATATCCCTTTACTTCATAACAAGCAAAAAATATTTTTCAGATGGCCCTGAATTTCCAGTTCCACCTTAAATGGTGAAGCAATTGCATTCAAGTGCCTGTGGCTACTGCTAAATTTAAGGTGGAACTGGAAGTTTGGAACAAAAAGTGGCAGAATAAATTGAATTCAGTTTCACATCACAGACAGTTAGGAGTGGGTGATATTATATGACTGTGGAATGCTTTTGAAGGCATGATGCCCTAAATTTAACTACGATAAAATCCAGAAGCTCTGATATGCGGCGACTTTCCCTGCAACTGCAAAAGTAGAAGTCCAGTAGTAACCTAAAGATTGTTAAAGGGCACCCCTGGTGACGGTGGGGTGCTAACCAACTGGTGACCACTAACCATTATTTTGCTATAAGTAAAGATCAATACTCTGCTGTTTTCTCGTCATTAAAACTGTACCAAGAACATAAGCTGGCCTTGTCAGAAAAAAAGACCCTTATGATTCGCAATGCTGGTTTGATTGACAGGGGCTGTGTATGCCCATAGTGGCCTCATCCTCAAACACACTCTCACACGCACTGACTACAGAGAAAATGAACGATGGCAACATCTTCGACAGCGTTTAACTTGTTAATCACGTTGAGCGTGTGAACCGTGAAATGAAACCCATCCTTCTGAACGGCACTGGCCTTCACAGAAGACATCTTCCCCCTCTGCGCAAAATAACTTTCCATGGGATTAGTTTTTACAGCAATATGTTTTAAACACACAGCTATGATAGCAGTCAAATACGGTGATTAAAAAAACTCAAAGTAAGCCACTGCCCAGCTGGAGACAGGGAGGGTATTCACCTCTCCATGCTTCAGTACATTTTACTTCCTTGATGTAATGCATGTTTTTTTTTTTTTTTTTTTTTTTTTTATTGGGGGGGGGGGTAATGGCTCTAACTGTGGCCATTATCAGTTTGACCTGAGGAATCCACTGCAATACAGACACTGACCTAAGATCCCAAGGCTTGGTGTGCTACGTTAATGTGAATGACATTTGCTGCAGCTGTGTAACACAAACAAAGCCAAAAAAACCCATCAAAGATGGTCTCAAAGATGGGCAACATATTCATTTGTTGGCGTAAGAGATAAAAAAAGAAAATGTAGCATGCACCAGTGATTCCAAGTAAGCTCTGGACTAGGCTTGAGTGATGACTTAAGTTTAGACAAATTATTATGGCTCAAGTATTATCACAAACAATAATGTTGTGCTAAAAATTCACTTACAAAATACACCATGCAAGCATTTTCATCTCTTTCAGTCAAGTGAGCATTTTATTGCAGCCTGTCACTGTGGTGGTACACTCCAGGGAACATGTTCAGTACCTTTATTAGGGAACATCATTTTACCGTATTCATTAATAGCTGTAGATTTGAAAGTTGAGTTGATTTCATACGCCTCATTTCATCGCCATGACTTTTATTCTGCTCTCTTTGGTTGCCAATATGAAGGATGCATTGGGCTGCGATCACCTTTTTCGTTTTATTTTATTGGCCCTATTCTCACCTATTTTTGATCAGCTAGCAGTTTCTGTGCAGACACAGTGCAGAAATCAGTACTCATGCTGAATGTACAATCAAGGCCAATTTTCTAAATTCGTCTTTTTAAAATGTCAAATTCGTTTATCTACCCCATGCCATAAAGGCACAAGGGTTTATTACATATAAACATCTCATGTATACATTCATTTGTTTGATTGTACCACGAGGGTCTGAGCAGGAGGCTGCTGTGCACCTCCATGATGATGTTAACCTTTCAGGCATAGATAGATATACCTCTCATGGTCTGTGGCAGAAGAGAGACAACTCCTGCTTACGTTTGGTGGCTTTGTCTGGGGATATCAGCTGGAGGCAAATAGTTTTATTTTTTAATAACATCTTCACTGGCATTTTTTAAGCTCTGGTGTGCCCACACTTATTAAAATGTACTTACTTGTTAAAAATGAAATAAAATAGTATAAATTCAAGTGATCAAGATCTACCTGGAGTTGTGGATGTCTGGGTTTTCTATATGAAGGATGCGTTGGATGGCATCAGCCTTTTTCGTTTTGTTTTATTGGACCTATTCTTAATTTGCTTCCAAATGATCATTGGGGACCAATATTTAAAATCGGCAATAGGCAAACACTCTATAATATACTATCAGACAAAGGTTATTTCTGACCCACCATGAGACATAAAAAGATAAAATACTTACAGAATAACAGAATATGAATTAATGAATGAACGAATGAATAAATGAAGGCGTACTGTAAACACCAACATCCTGTTCACTGCAGATACGTCAACACTAAATGACAACATTGCTGGCAGATCAGCTCATGTGCTAGTCATGCACTAAATGTGTTCAGACTCTTTTTGGCCTGAAGTGGGGGGTTTTCTATGGTTTTTTTCCCAAGGAATATCATCTCACTGGCACATTGTGACAGTAGCCAAAGCAAGAGAGTGTATCATCATGAAGGAATAAAAAAAAAAAAACTACGTCGATGTAGTACATGGAAAAATACAAATAACACATTAGACTTTATTACAGCTTATTACATTTTTATTACAAATGCAATTGACTGTGATCTGATGACCTGGAACTCTGACTTGACTTATATCTCTTGTCCTCTTCGTCTTACATTAATAGTGTGTTTCCTGTCTTGGTCTATTTATGCTGTTTCTGTATATTTCAGATTTTTCCTTTGAAGCATGTTTTTTTTCCCAGCCAACTCTTCATTCTCTCTCTCTCTCTCTCTCTCTCTCTCTGAACAGATTTGCCCTTACCATACCCCCTTACCTCCTTCAGTTTGTAGAAAAGAGTCACTGCATTTCAAGCTCTTTTGTGATTATAAGGACAGAAAATGACAGAGATATTAAAATAAAGGTGACGCCTGTCTCATCCTATTTTGTGGATGCTTTTAAAATCATCTTAAAATTATATGTTTCTACCTTGTTTATCCACATAAAACTAAACCAACAAGGCACAAAGCCTGTACTTTCGACAGAAACTGACAGCAATTCTCAGCATGACTTTTTCGCACAGTAATGTCTTCAACGAGTCACAGGGTTTGATCACGCCGGCATGATCAGAGATTCCTAAAGGCTAAAATTGTTGGATAAAATGACTCAAAACAAGTAAAATATAGACTGATGATCACACTTACTAAGATACATTGTGCAGTGTGATGTACATACATGATATGTATAGATTAAAATTGTATAATAAACATGTAATCAAATGCCCATACAACTGGTTCTTAAGGAACATGTTCCACCGTTGCTTTTATCTGGCAAGTGTCTGCGCTCAGCCTCGGGCATTTCTGGGACATGATGTGGCTTCAGGCAGGACAATCTGTCCATGACAGACATGAGTGAGAAGAGCCTGGGTAAAGGAGGGGGAGTGGTGGGGATGTTGTAGTCCATCTCCTGGGGACCACCGATTAAAATCTCATTTACAAAGACAGGATTTTTTGGCACTTCTGTCAGGCAAAGGCCTATGGCACAACAGCGCCCTGTCACTCCAGTAAGAGGGGCTTCTATCAACCAAGCTGAGTCCTCAGAACACTCCAGACCTGGCTGTGGTTCACTCTGAAAAGCTGGGAATTCGATTCTACATCTTGGGAAGATTACCAGCACATTCTGATCAGCAAAAAAAAAAAAAAAAAGCATTATCCCAGCCGGTGAAAGCGTGGGCTTTGCCTCCTCCTTTTTTCTTTCCCTTTTCTTCCTTCTTTGCATTTCAAATGGAGTTTTGAAGAATTAATGCAGCTGGCCCCCTTTTGTACCCCAGCTCAGTCCTGTAAATGGCTGGGAAGCTGCAGGACAGGATAACAAAATGGCTGTCTGCAAATAGGGGGGATTTCAAGTCTAAATATTCAAATCCTCTGAGGCTCGCTACGTAAATATGAATTTACAGCAAAGACTTTGTCACAATAAACTGTCAGCTCACCTTTCTCAAAATAATCAGTCATAATGTTTACAGCTGTCAAATCCAGCCATTAGTCTTCATTGAGAACAGCGATCCTTTAATTCTTGTCCCTTCGATTGTCAGAGTCAATGCACACAGGCTTCACATTATAGTGGGAAGTATGTTCAGCCATAATGAGAAATGCTTTGACAGTGAAAGGCTGACTATGGTCCCGTTTTATAGGAAGTGTCCTTTATAATTATGTAATTACACGTTAAGGAACAACTGTGTATCTACTGCTGATGTATCCACAGTTACACATGGAGTAAAATAACTTCTGAAAATATACCAACTAGGGCTCTCACGGTGATTATATCCATTTTATAAAACAAAGATGGGCTCGTAGCCATTCAGCAGCAGCTCAGATGCCACACATTGGGAAAATGTTGTTTCCTACTATTGTTAAAGAAATTTGTTTAACATTCATTACACACACTTAAGTTTAAAACAAGAAAGACCATGCACAAAAAAAAAAATAATAATAATAAAAAAGAGAGAAAACATGTATACATTGCTGTGGTGATGGTTGCTTGCCATTCCTTGCAGTTGGTTGGTCAATAGCACTGTATTACCATATTGTGACAGCATTAATACCGACTTTAGGCTTTACTCGTGTAATTACATGAATATATATTGATTGTAACAATGTAACTACATGTAATTAAATATATAAAAATGGCAGCTGAGTCTGTAATAGAGAACGTGTCAGCAGTAGATATACAGTTGTTACATGATTAATTAAAGAGTAAATACACAGTTATTAAAAGATCATTCATCAAAAGTGGGGGTTCAACCAAGGGACAACGAACACAGTAATATTTATTGTGCCCAGTCACCAAGAAACATATCAAAACTAACTATCTCTACCTTTCCTTGCTGAGCTGAACAAACAGCCTCTCTTCTGACCCAATGTTGGAGAAATATTGCCTGGACTGGACTGTCCCTGCCCCCTAACATCCAAACAGCCTTGACCATGAGACAGCATTTACAGACCCTGATCTCCCACCAGAACAGGCCTAATGAACTGGGGGTCTCCACTTCCTGCACAGGAAGTCATCTGTATGTCCCAGAATGACCCACCTTCATACCCACTGACTGACACCTGAGACTGGGCACTAGGAGGCGTACACACATGTCCTCAATCTTCTCTAGGCGAGAGGCTTCTAGGTTTCCCCTGCTCTCCAGCTTTAGCTCCATTAAAGCATGTAGCAGGATTGTATGCTAATATTATAGCACCATGCATGTTGAATGAGATCAGCCAGTGGAGTCTGAAGCCAGTTGGGTGCTGGGCATCAGCACACTTGCCAGGTTGGCTTGTTCTGAGTTGTACACTAGTAAGGCTCGGCTCAGCTTCTGGCTCGGAGCAGTCTTTGGCTCATTATAGAGCTGCATATGTCATAAATTAGGACAATAAGAGCCAAACCATTGTATCACTTGGACTGTCCACATAAGTTCAGTTGGCATGGGATAAATGTGCTTCAATTGCATCTTTAGAGTCAACATTAAACATCAAGATCAACACATCAGTGATGGGACCTACACCTTGCCTTTACTCTGATAAAGAGTATTTTATACACCCACTTGGGGAAGGTTTCTTTTTTTAAGGCCATTTTCCACATATTCTGGATGTACAGTACCAGTCAAAAGTTTACCAGTCAATGGTTTTTCTTTGTTTTTTTAATTTTTATTGCTATTATGTTTTACACTGTAAATGAACGTGAAAGACATTAAAACGATGAAGGAACACATACGGAATTATTTAAAAAATATAAAAATAAAAAAGAATGTTATATACTTTAGATTCTCCAAAGTAGCCACCCTTTGCTTTGATGACCACTTTGCAAATTCTCAGCATTCTCTCAATCAGCTTCATGAGGTTGTCACCTGGAATGGTTTTCAGTGAACAGATGTGGCCTTGTGAAGAGTTCATTTGTAGAACCGCTCGCCTTCTGAATGTGTTTGACACCATAACTTTGCTTGTGCAGAAGTAGGGTCTGGTACAGTTCTCTACAGTGAATAGCCCTATTCCAACAATGGCTAATGAGAAGTGTCCAAACTTTGACTGGTACTGTATATATGAACTCAGCAGTACTAAGTAAAACATTGTACTGATTTTTGTTTTCAACAGTGTGAGAAATATGACTGCATTCAGCCTTGAAGGTCTAGGAAAACCCAAATACTGATGTTGGATGATGAGTTCTGGGTCATAACCACATCAACTCAGATGGGATGGATACCTCTCTGGATCCCTTGACCGAATGTAGTTTCATGCTCCCCAGTCCAACTGTGTGAGGCTTGGTAACCTTCTAACTGACCCTTGGCATCGAGCATAGTGCCTGTCGTTGCAGTTCCACGGCACTGGCAATGCTGTTCCCTGGTGATTATACAAACTGTGCCAATTATTTTGGCAATTAGTATGGGTTAAAAGTTATAAAGATTATGATGGGGGTCATCAAACTTTGACACTGACTCCAGTCCACGTTTCTTCTTAGAAAAGCGCCCTGTCAGTGGTGGCCGATTTACTCCTCTCCCATCAACAAGACCGTACTCCAGACATTATTTTTAGAACCTCTTGTAATTAGCTTAGTGAATCATGGACAAATAAACACTTGCACAATGTTCTGTCTCTTCTCAGCTGATTGTCCAATGTATCATCTCACATCCCACTCACATCATTTTTAATTTGGACGCCATTATTCTGATGATCATATTAAGATATCAAGCTGACAAGCCTCTCTCAAGTTAACGTTAAACTTGGATTTCTTGACCTCAAACTCATCAAGACAAGCAATCAACTGCGAGTCTAAGGGCATCCTTATTTCATTGTCCATTATCAGCTCCACTGACCATAGAGTGGCACTGTGGTCCTTCTGCTACCCTGTCCTTCAAATGGTCTGGACCTTAATGTGGTGGTGGTGGTGGTGTTTGTATGGATCAGACACAGTAGTGCTGCTGAAGTTTTAAACACCTCAATGTCACTGCAGGACTGAGTAAAATCCACCAACCAAAAATATCCAGCCAACATCCAGCAAGTTGTGAACACAGGGCATCAGATGGACTACAGTCTGTAATAGCAGAACTACAGTGTGAATGTGGAGGAGATGAAATGAAAAGGAGTGTAGATACAAGGCGTGTTTGGCAGGTGTTGTTAGCAGGACTAAGTGCAGGTGGTGTGTGGAAGTGTAATGGAAGGGTTACATTCGCAGATGAGGTGCTTCTGACTACATCCCCCAGAGAGCACAGCAGGCCAGACTACCGTTCCTCTGGGAGCAGGTCTATGCAGAAAGGCCCCATGGGAAATGCAGTGTTTTCACAACATAGCCTAACGAGCCGGCTACTTTATGAACTGCCAGAATCAAATGGAGAGCATAAATTAGGAGCAGATGGGTTTTGTTCTTGTATTAATGAGAAGAAAGTCCCTGAGACGTACTGTATATGCCTTTATATGAGGTAATTAAAAGAAGCAGCTGTCTTTTTTCCTCTGCTAAGAGCCTTTTCTATACTCTCTTTGCTATTCTTTTAAAAATCCATGAAACCTTCAAATATTTATTCATTCTTTTTGAAGGGACTGAAAGTGGGGTGTCTAGAAAGCATGTCTGAAGGAGAACTGGGGTAGCTGACCTGGTAAAAAGAGTGTAGAGAATTCATGTATGAAGCCTTACAGGATGCTGACATTCTTCAGGCTAGGAATATACAAAATTAGTGTGCAAAAACTTGTATTATGTAAATTCCTAAGTACGTAATCCCAATATAACTAATATGGTCATTTTCAAAATCGTGTAGAACATAATATGGGATGTATGGGTATGTGCGATATATCCCCCAGCTCTAGTCGAGCTCAATTCACATTCACCTGCCTGCGTTTGAAAGCATGCGCTTACGTCACAGTATCGCGATATGGCAAAAGCGTGAACAATATTATATCGCCCACCCCTAACCTGGAGTTTATTTAGACAACAGAAAGGATCCCAAACATTGAAAAGCCCAAAGTTAAATGAGGATTTTGATCTCTTCCTGCTCCATAGGTGGGTACTATTGACTTTTTTTTTTTTTTTTTTTTTTGCCGTTCCTAATTACTTAAGGTGGAATGTCTCTAAATTCGGGAGACGGCTAATTGCATTATTGCAAAGGGCTAAAAAAACTAAACAACTGGAGTTACAAATGAGTTTCTGTGTAAAACTTCGGCCATTTACAAACAACAGCTGTTTATCTCCTCAATCATACCTTTCCAAATTAAAAGACCCAGAGCTTTAGAATGTCAGTTTTTCCACAGAATTATAGATGTCCCCTTTCAATAAAGCACAGTAATATGGCTCTCCTTACTCAGATCCAGCCCTGAGAACCTATTAGTATGAGGCACAAGCTCAATAAGAATCACCAGGCAAAGACATGCTGATGGGTATAAAGGCCTGAGGAGAGTTGAGGAGAGGAAGAGAAATAGACCTTTGTGCGATGTTTAGCAGATATATTGTGTTTATTTGTATTGAGTAAATATTTCTTGGTGTGTTTAAAGAGCCAGAAGGCCAAACTGCCTCATCTTTCCACATTTTTCACTGGCTCTACAGCTAACTGACATGTGACCCATATAAGACCCATATACATCCACGAGTAGTGCATATATGGGTTGGAATATTTAAAATGGCTGTTATGAACAAATGAACCATCAAAAAGTTATTTATTTTTGAGGAAAAACTGCCTCCAGCATTTTCCTCTCAAGCTCAGACATATTAATAAAACAAAGAGAGAAAGAGGAAATCATAGCAGCTGGTGGCCGCTTAGGTTCAGTTTTTCAACGATGATCACCATAGTGGTTTTTGAAGTTGTACTGCACAGAGCACTCTTGTTTTAAACTACGTCTGGGAACAAAATATTTTCCCTGTGTGTGTTGTAAGATTAAACTGTGACACTGCCTGTCAAACGGCTACAGTTATGCATCAATATAAATCAGTACAATTAATTGTCTTAATTTCCTCAGACTTAAAAGTTAAATATTCTTTAATAATGGTAACAAGACCAATAACAACTGGCTTTCCACCCCCTCTCCTTCAGATTGGTTTTGTTTCCAAGTCTGGTTCTGTCTTCGTTTTTTTTTTTTTTTTGTCTTGTTAAGTTCTCGTGTGTTTTCTATCCTCTGTTTATTCCATTCCGTGCATTTCTCTTTCCCTTTCTCCAGGGTGTGTCTCTCTCTCTTATTCATTGTTATTCTCATGTTTATAGTCCTTGTCTCCTTCTACCATCTACAGTTGTTTGTAAGGGATTGTATTAGTTTATTTATGGTGTACAAATCTATTGTCTCTGTTCCTTGTTTTCATGGTTAGTCTCTGTTCTATGTCTTCATGTGTAGTTCATGTGTGTTTTCCCTCGGTTGCTGTTTTAGGTTCTCATGTTTTGTTGTCAGTTTCTGTATATCAGTTTCTTTCAGTTTCTTTAATTTCAGCAGCCTTTACTTCAGTCTATTCAGCTTTGTTTTTGTCGCTGTGCTCTGCTGTTTTTATCACCATTTTTCTTATCGTGCTATCGTAGTGTTGTTTTTGTGTTCAGTGTTTATTCTGTTTAAATAAGACATTCATTCCTTGCACGCCTTCATGACAATAAGAATATTAACAAAAAATTATATTATTTTTTTAACACCAATGTCAATTAGTAACAAGCATCCTAATAAACATTGTAAAAGAAAATAATGATAGTGACATTAATATACTGACAGTAACAAAAATAGCAAAACAATAATAATAAGAAAAACAATGGTAAAAAAACATATTGTATCTTATCCAGTTCACTTTACACTTTTTTAATCGCCAAACCTCCTACAGATGTGTGTTTTTGGACCATGGGAGCAAACTGGATCCCAAGCAGACACAGGGAAAACACAACAAACTCCACCCTCAATCACCCAGAGTGGGGCACAAACCCTGAACCCCAGGACCTGTTGTACCACTGTGCTGCCCTACCAGTAATATTTACAATACCACCTACCCCACCACACCTCCCAAAATAACCCACAATAATAGTAATAACAAAACCACTTTAATTAAATCACTATTCTGAGTTTCTATTACGCTATAGATGCCCTGTGACTGTAAGCTGAATTAGAAATTAAGCTTAAAAACTTATCCTGCAATGTAGTATCTACCAGCTTTATACTTTAGAAAGGATGGGCCTGCCTGGAATCCGCACTCTAAAAACAGCCTCAACATCAGGCACAATGGGATTTATATGACCCCCCCTGAGTCAGGATCTCAGTTTGCATCTCAATCAAAGGACAGGGCCATTTATTCTCCCTGTTACAAAACTCAGGCATTGGGATTCACACAGATCACAGGGAGATCACCCCCTGAGTTCTCCTAGGAGGTCCCCCATCCAAATACAAGCCAGGACCAAACCTGCCTTCAGTGTATTTTTCATGTTCATGTTGACACCACCCAGTGTGATACAGGTTATCAATAATATTGCAGAGTAGGATATTGCTACATCTTCAAAGGCCATAAAAATGGTACATTTTTGTAACCAATTTGGGGTTTTTAAAGAAAGAGACATTGACATTTTCTTGACGCTCTAGACCCAACATTTACTAAACTACTTCGTGTTTTAGGGATGTGAACATCCTTCTCAAGCATGACAGCAGTATATGAAAATAATATTAAAAGCATGGAGGCTGTTTTAAAGAATTCAGGCAATTGCTTAAGCAGGGTTAGCCCACATGCTGGGCATGTCTTACCCTCTCTGTATTTGTGTGTGTTTTGCCTGCATCTTCTGGCAAGTGAATATTTTTATAGAAAAAGCATGGCTTCCCTTTTTTCTTTAGCATCCCACCCCCTCTCTCTTCCGCCAACCTCTGTGCATTCCTTTAGGCTGTAAACCAAGGATTCTGGGAATGGCCAGGAGCATGGTATTCATCATGGCAGACCTGCTGTGTTGGGGGGTGGGCCACGAGGCTACTGCGACGGCTAAATATAAAACTGCATATTCACACAGTCCACTGAGCAAAATGGAGCTCATTACAGAGCAGAAAACAACAAGAGCGGCACCGTCCCGCTCGGGGGAGGGGGGAATGAGACTGAAAGCGACTTTAACAGAGCACTAAGTCATTTTTACCTCTAAAAACAGCAGAGTTTTTTCTGTATATGATTGTTTACTGTAGGTTATTCTTTAGAGTATAAAATCAAATCATGTTGCAGTCCCTCAAGAAATTATTATATGCTCTGAAGAGTGAGACCCACCCCACTTCTGGAAGATATTTAAGGTGTTTAAATTTGGTTGTTGGGAGTTTGTGAGGGGTTTGGGGTTTAGGTGGGAGTGCTGGGAATAGGTGGATGATTGGGGCTTAGCTGTGGAGAACTGGTGAATGGTTTGGAAAGTGGTAGGGAGTTTGGGTTTGGATAAGTATGTTGGAAATTGGGGATGGTGGGGGTTTGAGAACAGTTTGGAAAGTTTAGGGCATTGGGGTCTTGGCAAGAATGCTGGAAATAGCATGAGTATTGGATGGATTTGAGTATTGACAACAGGTGAAGGGTTTCGGGTGTTGAAAATAGTAGGGAGGTTGGGTAGGGATGCTGGGATATGGTGAAATTATTTGGGTTTGGGGGTTGAGCATTTGGGTTTGTGTGAGGGTGTTGGAAAGCAGCAGAAGTGTCTACTGAATTGGTGAAGCATTTGGGTTTGGGTATATACGCTGAGAATCAGTAGAGGTGTAAGGTCGGTGTCTAGTGAAATGGTGATGGGTTTAGATTTGGGTTTTGAGAATTAGCGAGGGGTTTGGGTTTTGGTGAGGGTGTTGGAAATTAGTAGGGAGGTTAAGTAGAGGTTTCGGGAAAGGGTTTGTGTGTTGGAAATTGGTAGAGTGTTTGGGTTTGGCTTTTGGGAACTGTCGAGGGGTTTGCAGTGGGGGGTGGTGGTCCCCATTTGAGTGAGCAGCCATTGCTTTGCAGTGCGTCTTCTGAGAAGTTTAACATATCTATGCTCTTATTTCCGGTCTCCTAAGTTACATGGCTAGTGCTGGCCCAGCTGTCCAGTCAACGAAACTCCTAGGACCAATTATTCCATCCCCCAGGACAAAGCAGCTCATGACCTCAGAGGTGCAAAGTCTGGCTTTTGTTGTGTATGTGCTAGTACTTCAAATACATTGGAGAAAATGGCTGATTGTTCCTTTAAATAACAGCTATAAGATGGAAGAGAAAGAGAAAACAAGCCCCAACTTGTTACAGGAGAGTTTTCTGCCTTATATTCTCACCACTGCCTTATTCAAGCAGTTTTCTGTTGCGCTCTCATTGCCTGACATTGCGGTTGTTGGGTTATCAGTTCATGCCGCAGCTAATTAACTCATGAATTAGAGCCGGTCCAACCTTCCAGCGCTTGTTTGTAAATTCTCAGGGAGCCCGCGTTACGCCTGAAAGGAATTCAGACAGAGATCATGCATATTTATGAAGGGAGAGCTGCACTTTTCAGCGCAATCCAAAGAGACACAGCGGTCAGAGATCAGAGCAGAGTCCAGCCCATTCTCTTTGCTTCACTGCAGCCAGTTAAAAACAATTAATGGCAGCACAGGCCAGGCTCGCTGGGTCCTTATGACCTGTCTGTCCTCTATGTCTCTGTGACAGCTTGATTGACACAGCTGTCTGTCCCAGGAAGTGTCCCTATGTAACACTGTCATACCTACAAGACACACTATGTTAATCACTGAATAGCTATGGAGCCTTGAAGGTGTCTAAAGGCTGGGGTTCAAGTAGTTCAATAAAGCAATAGGTCCCATGAGGCCATGTGTCAGTGTGATTTCACCACATCTGAATATTTAAAACAACAATAAAAGGCAAGCTGACAAAACGTACCAATAGCCAATGAATTATTCATTGTATTATTAATAACGATATCTAGTTCAGCTTGCAAGCATTGTCGTTTGTTGACAGCAAACAATGGTTGCCAAGCAACACAGATTTTTAGCTTTTTTAAATTATTCACAGACGTGTAAAAGCTATACAGTACCAAAAAAGAAATAATAATAATTAAAAAATATCAATCTCTTCAGGGGTCACTGAGCTCTTTTGAGAAAACATAGCTTTCTCTGTGACACTCACCTGTGAACTCACTCGCCCACCCTCCCAGTAACCTATTCATTCACACACACCTGTGGACAATTTCACACACTCATCTACCTCCCTACATGTGTTCATATGCTAGAAAAACAGAGCAAATGGAGGACACCCACTCAGACACAGGGAGAACACGCATCACTCCTCACAGGCAGTGACCTGAGGAGGCTAGAACCCCAAACCTTTGTAGGGTGCATATTTGTGTGTATATATACAGAAGGGGGAGATAGATGCGGGGACTAATGTGTACCAATGAAGGTACAGAACCACACTGAAAATATAATGCATTTTACTTGTATTTTTGTAGAAATGCACCTGTAATTCTGAAGAATTGGATAATTTCATTGGACAGTGAAAATATATTTATACGCTACATTTTATAAATCTACATAGTACATATACATATGTAGAAATGCTGACCTTGGATAACCATCTAACCAACACTTTGGGATTGGGCAGATGACATTAAGCTCATGTGCAGCTGCTCTAGAGCAGTCCAATCTATTAGCGATGCTTTTCTAAGTGCATTCTACAAACAGAGTGTGAGCACAGCTGGACATCCAGAAAGGGTGCAGCTAATTGTAGCTGAATTCTCTAATTAGAACAGGTGCGCAGATGTGTAACTGTGTAATAGTGCTGTCATGCTAACTAGCTTAGCCTAGGATTGGAATAAAAGTCCTTGGCTTCAACATTTAGCTTTGATTAAAAGGAAATATAAAAGATTCTAGAGAACTACTGTTCTCACTGCAAAACAAACTCCAACCTTCTCTCATTGTTCATTCAGATGCTCCTTATTTTTTAGGGTGGATTGGTATGTTTATGGGTGGCACGGTGGTGCAGCAGGTAGTGTCGCAGTCACACAGCTCCAGGGACCTGGAGATTGTGGGTTCAATTCTTGCTCCGGGTGACTGTCTGTGAGGAGTGTGGTGTGTTCTCCCTGTGTCTACGTGGGTTTCCTCTGGGTGCTCCGGTTTCCTCCCACAGTCCAAAAACACACGTTGGTAGGTTGATTGGCGACTCAAAAATGTCCGAGTGTGTGTGTGTCTGTGTTGCCCTGTGAAGGACTGGCGCCCCCTCCAGGGTGTATTCCCGCCTTGCGCCCAATGATTCCAGGTAGGCTCTGGACCCACCGCGACACTGAATTGGATAAGTGGTTACATACAATGAATGAATGAATGAATGGTATGTTTATGTAAGAAGCTGACTGTACTTGTTAAGCTTTTACGATTCACCACAGAAATTAATTTGTAACTCAAGCTGTTTAATTTTGCAGCATTTTCTGTCTGTGTTTACTTTCATGTACTAAGCCATCTCCAGAATCTGGAATCAATTTCACCTTAAATTAAGTAATGCATCTGAAACAGCAGGGTCGCGGTGGGTCCGGAGCCTACCTGACTGCGACCCTGAAATGGAAAAGTGGAAAAGAAGGTGATGATGATGATGATGATGATGATCTGAAACAGCAAACAATGAGCCAATATTACCTACCTATAAACCAGGAATAGAGCAACATCCTAAACCTTTTTGATGCTTTTCACCAATCAGAGGGCTCCTCACCATCTAGCGGAGACATTTGATTTGTTTTCCATTTATCACAGACAGACTGGAGAGCTTGCAGATGGTGAAGAAATGGTGAGTTTGTTTAAACATCACACCTTAAAGAAAGCATAGTGTTAAAAGAGCAAAATATTTTAATGCTTACAATGTGAAGGTCTGAAGAAGTGTCCTGGCAGATTGGGTGCTCATTAAACATCTATTTAAAGCCCCTGAAAGGCAAGGACAAGCTCTATATGCGCTCATATGTCTGTACAAGGCTCTTTTGAAAGTGGCTTGTCCAATCAGATTCTGGAAGCCATGTCATCCTGCTGACTCCATCGCAGCTTGTCTGGTTTCTGATTAGTCCTAATGGAGTCCCTCCAGTTCCTACAGCAAGTGGTCAATTCTCAGCAGAGTGGGACGTGAATTACTGTCCGCGAAGCATCTCTGTTCTGTACATGCAGCTACCAAATGAGAAATTAAGGGCAGGGATGTGCTTGGACTGCCTCATTTCATGGAAAACACCCACTCATGTCTTAGAGTGTATCTTTCACTCTCTTAGTCTCTCTCTCTAGCCCAGAAAGGTTATTCTGAGAGTCTCTCTGTGTCTCTCTCCAGCAAGTGCACATCCTTTGCCTTCAAACACACACACACACACACACACACACACACAAACGAGTACTTTACATTTATAAGGGGCTAAAGTAGCCCACGGCAGCTGCTCTGAAACGTAATATTCTGCCTTTTCAAAATGTATAAGAATAAACAAGGCTTGATATTCAGCACACACTGGAGGGGGAGTGGCACAACAATAGAGCTGCAGACACACAGCTCAAGACAAGATACTGGGGTTCACCCCTGCTTCAGATCAATCTCTGGCTTAGAGAAATGTGATGAGTGCTCCAGTTTATTATTCCATATCAAATCATGAGCATCTGTGTGTGTGTGTGTGTGTGTGTGTTCACAATTAATTAATATCATTAAAATAAGGCATAAAAAAAGCATTATAAGGTGAAGACATTTTAAGGTTGTGTTAAGTATAGGATTAGGTTTAAGGACAAGGTATTACTATGTAACCCTTATCCAATTCAGGGTCGCGGTGGGTCCAGAGTCTACCTGGAATCATTGGGCGCAAGGTGGGAACACACCCTGGAGGGGGCGCCAGTCCTTCACAGGACAACACAGACACACACACATTCACGGACACATTTTGAGTCGCCAATCCACCTGCAACATGTGTTTTTGGACTGTGGGATGAAACTGGAGCACCCGGAGGAAACCCACGAAGACACAGGGAGAACACATCAACTCCTAACAGACAGTCACCCGGAGTGGGAAATGAACCCACAACCTCCAGGCCCCTGGAGCTGTGTGACTGCGACACTACCTGCTGCACCACCATCCCGCCCAAGGTATTACTACTTAATACTAATTAGTATTTTGTCTCTGCAGAATGAATTGCTGTTTTTTTGTGTTTCAGCAATGCAACGAAGTTTGAAGGAATCCTTTGTCCTAAGTAAACACAGTTTCCTGGGGTCTTAGTTAAGAAAACATGTTTGGTCAAAATACCACAAGCATCAATGACCATATCTGCGTTTTCCACGCGTCTAGACAGCGCTGTTCAGAATGACTGGTTTCAGCAACTCTTCCTTTAAATGAGAATGAGGCACGGGTCAGTTCAGTACCAGACTCTAATTTAGCCACTTTTAGACTTCTGGGCTGTAGCCATTTTTGGTTGGTCCGTTCTGGTTTTCTCCATATTTTACAAGTGTTCTGATTTCTCTGCTCTGGTTGAGTTTACTGTGCTAGGTTTTACCTCACATTTTAGGCTCTCGTCTCTCCAGCTCTGTGATTGGACAGAGAAGTCCAGACAAGTGTGTCTTGCCTACAGTTAAGCACGGTGGTGGGAGTGTCATGTTTTGGGGCTGAGTGAGTGCTGCTGACTGTGGGGAGCTACAGTTCATTGAGGGAACCTTGAATGCCAACATCCACTCTGACATACTGAAGCAGAGCATGATCCCCTCCCTTCATATACTAGGCCACAGGGCAGTATTCCAACATGATAACAACCCGAAACACCTCCAAGACGACCACAGCCATGCTGAAGAAGCTGGACTGGCCAAGCATGTCTCAAGACTTAAACCCTATTAAGTATCTGTGGGGCATTCTCAAACCGAAAAGTGGAAGTGCGCAAGATCCACCAGCTCCATGCTGTCATCATAGAGAAGTGGAAGAGGATTCCAGTTCTGTGAAGCTCTAGTGAACTCCATGCCCAAGAGAGTTAAAGCAGTGCTGGGCAGCTTTGAGCACAGTTGGCCATTTTCACTTAGGGGTGTGCTCACTTTTGCCAGTGGTTTAGACATTAATGGCTGTGTTGAGTTTGAATTTTGAGGGCACAGCCAGTTTACACTGTTTACAAACTGGAGACTGACTACTTTACATTGTATCAAAGTGTCGTATCTTCAGTGTTGTCCCATGAAAAGTTATAATAAAACGTTTACAAAAATGTGAGGGGTGTACTCACTTTTGTGAGACACTGTAGAAACCTCATGGGATGCACAAGAGATTAATTATTTATATATGTTTGAAATATGAACTGAATATCTGATCAGTGTTCTATCTCAGCTGCAGAACTATGCTATTTCAGTGTAATCTGAAGACTAAAGACAACAGCGGTGTTAATGGCTCACTGTGTTTGTTCCTGATGGTCAGTCGCTGCAGCAGTTTCTCCTGGTGGCCTGCGGTGGCTCGTGCTGGCAATGAATCTCCCTCCGCTGCCTGCTAGAACAATAGATGAGCTCATGCTGTGCTGAAGCAGCACTGGCAGCTCTATTACTGAAACACATTTATAATCCCCGCTGCCGGCCGTCCCAATATTTTCACACTGCGGCGGGCCTTAGGATTAACATAGGCATGAACCGCTCTGTTTAATATTCAGCCCAATTGATTTGGCTGTGCATTATGTGAGGGGATCTTGGGAGACTACAGCCTTTTTGCTTATCTCCGAGCCGTATATGGACTCATTATATAGTGTACAGTGTGTGGAGCGTTACAAAAGATAATGAAATTCATTACCGAGAGAATAATCAGGAGATCTCCATTCACTGAATCACTTCATTAGAAACACCTACCTTGCACTTCCACTCACTGACCACAGCATGAGCTCCACTAAATACAATGCTGTGTCAGAGGTCAAGCTAGAGTTATTTAATTTCCTGTGAAAACAAGCTATTAATTTTTTTCAGGAGATTGTTCTGCTGGAATAAAAGTGTAGACTCTACAAGGAGAGGTGAATGTCAAAGGGAAGTAAGAGACTCATAAGCAGTGGGATTCTGGAAAAGATTCGAATTATAACAAGCATAAATGACCTTGAAGACTATCACAATCTTGTTTTAGATCTAAAAAATAAGTTTCTGTGGGTCTCTCTCTCTCTCATAAATAGGTCTGGAGCCTACCTAGAATCACTGGACGCAAGGCAGCAACATACCCTGTAGGGGGTGCCAGTCCTAACACATTCACATCTATGGACATTTGAGTAGGGGGAGGACACCCACCCCCACACAGAGAGAACACACCCAGAGCGGGGCTCAAACCCAAAACCCCAGGACCTATATATAGTCCCCCTAAAGCAGGTCTAAGTGATGCTGGATTCTTTGACAAATTTGGAATGGAATACGACCATAACCTCATGAAATCGTGATTTGTGTTAGCATGTTCCTGATTGCTTTGTTATATGTCATTATCTCTGAAAATAATTTGGTACACTGTGCACTATCAACATTTTCAGTCCAATGCTCTTGACTATTTTAGCCACTGTGCAAAATCCTTTCCTGGAATTAGCTTGTGACAGAACTTGTCCACTGTCAGCGTTTGAAGCTGGACCGCCGCCGGCCGCCATGGCAACTCAGACTGAGCTCTTGTCATGTTATTGCAGAACAATTTAGCTTTTGTTCGTGTGTCATCACTCAGCCGGCAGCTCCGTGCGACCTGTGGGTCCCGCCAGCGTGTGGAAGGTGCGGCACCACCCGCACTCTGTAATTGGCCAAACTGACAGTGATTGAACAGCGTCCGAACTCTTATTGACATCATTTTGAGAGATATATTGTAGGCTGGTTACAAATGGTGCCCAGGTCATGCCTCATGCTTAAGCAACAACAGTGACTCACGCCGGGCTGTTGTCGGGAGACGTCACCTCTCAGAACGTGGGGGTGATTTTCCTTTCCCGTCCTTCTACCCCCTGCTAAAATTTAAGCATTTCACCTTCGTCCAGGGGCCGTTATACTTTTGCCGCCCACTGTGGGGTCACACGACTGTTTGGTTCTTCAATGAATCTTGTCATGTCTCCACAGGCTTGTTTATGATTTTATTAGCCATAGAACCCAAGACAAGAGGTGACCGCTTGATGAATACACTTGCTAAATACGGCATTGGTCATTTTTCCTTCTCACCTTGGTCTAATAGGGAGACAGTAGACCTATAGGACATGATATAATGGCTTTCACTGAGCAAATACCACTGCCACAACACCTCTTGTAACTCAGCTTAGGATGTTTTTATTCCAGTTTAGACATAGTGTTAGATATAGGTTTCAAACTTAGTTACACTATTCAAATGTATGGCTTTCTTCAAGCACAGTGCTAGCCACTATAGCCATCACCTACCTCACATATCAGAATTGACATGTAGTGTCCTTCTCCATGCATGTCGAGCTGCTTTGTTAAGGGAAGTTACTCAAGTATTAACAAAAAAAAACCCTAGGCCTTCAGTTTTTTTATCAATGATAAGCTATGTTCAATTTTAAAGGAATTCTTTACATATCCTCTAAAAACATACACTGATAAGCTAAAATATTTAACTGACCAGCTCTACTGCCCACACAGATTCACCTTGTAGTCCTATATTTCTAATAGTGGTCCAACTTTTTTTTTTTTCAATTGTCAACATTATTAGCCCCCTATTCAATAGACAGGACCCACACAGGACCACTGCAGCACAGCTAATATTGGAGCGGTAGATTATTCCCAGTGGACTGAGAATAGTTCACCAGCTAAAAATATTCCTCCAATAGCATCCTGTGGAGAAAGACCAATACAAATTGTGCAGCAACAGATGAGCTACTGTCTCTGACTTTACATCTACAGGGTGGAAATACAAGATAGGAATGTCTAATAGAGTGGTGGGTGAGTGGACACAGTGTTTTAAATATCTGAACCAACAAAACACACACTATCACGCTACCGTTTCAGTGTTACTGCAGGGCTGAGAATGATCCATCACCTGGCCCTGTGGTGGTCCAAATGTTCATAAGTAGTGCCGCAACTATTAGTCTACGCAATTTCACTGTCAACGTCATTAAATCCCATTGCACAGAAGCGCCCTATACTCAAACTTAATTACTCGATAGCGTCATATGTTCTTATCACACAGTCCAGAACACCAATTCCCATTTTTCAGAACTAATCCAAATACATGTACACCGATGTTCAGTCTAATGCACTTCAACCGTTCTCTGGAAACACCAAACGAGACACTGTTCTGGGTGTTTACACCTGGATCACAACACCCTTAAAAACCTGGCATATAAACCACTGTAAATATGTGAGCTCACTTCATAATTTGCTTTTAAATGTCACTTACAGTCACAGAAGAGGCGCTGCACCGGTGAAAATCTCCTAAAATGTCGGTAAAGCTCATTCAGTCGCTCACCACGCCACAGCAAACATGCCTTTATTTCCTGTGTAATGGTAACGTAGAAATCCGGGGTTTAGCCGTAGGTATTTGGTGAATTCAAAGCACATGGTGTTCCTCCTTAAATTCCGCTGTTGAGTGTCCCTGGGTTTGAACAGTGCCCCGGGTATGGAGTGAGATCACTGGGGTAGGCAGGGTAAGCTCACCGCTCTTAATAGGCCAGTCAGAAATTATTGACACCTCTCTAAAACAACAGTAGGTAACTTCAGCCATCTTTTTAAAGTGGAACACAACATTCAAATAAGAGGCTTGCAACTGGCCTTGTAAACTGGTCCATTTAAGACGGAAATACACATTTGAATATGAAAATTGAGAATTAGAAGCAAACGCCTGCCTGCTAAAATTAGTTTTAAGGTGGAAAAGAAGAAATTTATATTAAAATATTTCATGTTGAAGGGGATATAGGTAAGTGATGTTCTCTGGTTTGTTTATGTTCGGCAGTTTTAATGTGGAATGCTATGTTTAAGGGGGAATAAACCCTTATGTTTGTACTTGGCGGAAGGTTAACTTGTTTTAATTCACTTTTTAATCACTGTTTGAATTACCAAAGACACTAATTTATTACTCGAGTTGTTTCATTTTGTAGCAGATTGCGTCTGTGTTTACTTTCATGCAGTTAGCACTGTATTGAATTTAGAGTCAATTTCATCTACCACAAAAAGAGGTCAATATTGCCCACTTATTTAGCAGAAATAAGGCAAAATCCATGTTTGGCAGCCTCTTCATTCTCTAACACCCTCAAAATGCAGTTTTTCTGCGTTGAGCAGAGGGCCAAAGCCTAGCATATGGAACAGGGACACTTTGGTTTTTTTTTACCCATTTATAGACACTGGTGCATCGTAAACACATTAGTCCGGTTTCAAACGCCCAAACTGACTGGCAGCAAATGATGAGGAAATATCATCAGAATTTTAGAAGTCTTTTTTTTATTTTATTTATTATTGTAATCGTGAACCTCACCTTTAACACAAGAAGCGCTGAGCTGAAATTGCCTGCTGTGACTGACTTACTTTATTCCAAGTTGTGGTGTGGAAACCTGTGCGGCACTTGGAGTGGTCAGTCCCAGGGGCCAAATGAGTGTCTCTGGGTCCTTCAAGGCCTAAGTGGGACAAAGAAGCTCCCACCTCCAGCCACATTACTGCAGTTACTGCAGTGCTCCCTCAACTTTAACACTCACTGTCTGTATTTCTGTGTGTTTATTATCGTGTTGGGTGTAATCTGTATTAAGGGATGTAATGTTTCACCAGAAGTTCTAACACCTGCAGTGCCTGAAGGTGAATACGCACTCCAGGCACTCGGATTAAAGGACAGCTGAAGGAGCACTAAGGAAGAACATCCAGGTTAAATGTTAATTTACTTGCTTTATTAAAGAAAAAGAAAACTCAATAAAACCTTTTATGTTTTTTTTAACATTCATTCATTGTCTGTAACTGCTTATTCAGTTCAGGGAATGGGAACAACCCTGAAAGGGGCATTATTCTGTTGCAGGGTGACACACACTCACACATATGGACACTTTTTGAGCCACCACCACTACCAACGTGTGTTTTTGGACCGTGGGAGGAAACAGGAGCACCCGGAGGAACCGCATGCGGACACAGGGAGAACACACCACACTCCTCACAGACAGTCACCTGGAGCTGTGTGACTGCGACACTACCTGCTGCGCCGCAGACTATTTAAAACTTTTGAATGTATATTGCCTTCCTTTAAAAAAAGGCTGTGTAACTTCAGAATGCTGTGAAATGTGTTCTATCCAGAATTACAAACTTGACAAAACGTTAGTTGCAGCCCCTATTTAGCAGTTTACCCTCTGATAAACACAGGCTTAGTACAAGCACTTTAAAAAGGCTTTCAGCCTGGACTACTTTTTGAAAGCGGAACAATACAAGGCACCCAATTAGAACAGAGGTCATTTACATACAGTACATCAGTCTTAAAGGCACAAAAACAGATCACACAGCCTAATTTATGTCTAAGGGATAATGAGGGTTTGGAAAATGGTTGTGTCCAATGTGTTATGGCTATTTTTAGCACATAAACCCAACTAAATGTCATAATAAAAGCCTGGAAAAATGGGCTATGACCCACTTATTTCCTTATGTATTACTTTCTTTAGATTTCTTCACATGTAGACTGAGCGTTTATTGTAACTAAAGCGAGCCATTCATTCCTGTGGAGGACTGAGTGCTTCCCAACCCAGGACTGAGTGCATAGCCCTCCTCTTGAACCCAATAACAGCTTTATCTTCCTCGTATAGACAGGCCCAATACTGAAGTGCACTCCAAGGTCAAATGGTGCACTTGAGTGTGATAAATCAGGCATGCCTGTCAGGTAGAAAAGGCACTGAGAGCATCTATGTGTGTGTGTGGTGTGTGTGTGTGTGTGTGTGTGTGTGTGTGTGTGTGTGTGTGTGTGTGTACCAGATCCAAAAAATCTTTAATCATGTTCAATTTTGAAGAACATCAATTGTCAGGTCAAATTTAAAAAAGCAGTATGTCATTGTCTCCAGTGATTTTTCCTCTCATTATGCAACAGTCATTGTACTGACACCTAGTGGACTGGATGAGTCTGAGACTCTGTATTAAATGTCTTTTAGCCCTTAGGAGTCTCTGTTCACGACGGCTTGATCAAACCACATGACAAGTTCCAGATACGCAGTGTTGATGTTAAACATGGTCAATCCATTATGGGGGACCCACTCTATGAAGCATAAACTCGTTCATTCAGAGACTACAGAGCAAAGTGTTACTTCATCTGATGCGAGTTGCTATTTCGTAAAAATGAATATAATGATATAATAAAAGTAACATATTAAATACACATTTTCATAAATACTGTTTATTAAGCTTACCATGCAACACAGAGTGGATTACGAACAACATATTGGAGGCGTATGTGTTAATGGAGCACTGAGTTTCCAATAGCAACTCCATGATTGGGTTCAATGAGGCCATAGTTCACCAATGTTCTTTACCATTTAAACATATGGGCAAAAATGGTTCTTTAAGGAAACAGAAGTGTTTTGTTTTTTCCTATGGCATCACTCAAAGAAGCTTTTATAGCACCTTTACAACCATAGATATCTGATATACCAGCTGGTGTATTCCCTATTTAAATAATCTTCTCTGCCTGATCACTATTAAAGATGGCCCGGAGTGAAGTTGGCTGCATGACACCTGTAATTTTCAAAGCATTTTTCGAGGCACGATTGATCTGACCTTTCAGCTGGACAGGGAGTTCAGTGGAATCCAAGAGTACAGCACGAGGAACTGCACTCAGACTCAACCCACGTAGAAAATGGAGCTGTTGTTGACCCCTGAAGCTGAGATGTTTTCAACCCTTGTGTTAGTGTTATCTCCATGAACACCTGAGCGACTGTATGAGAGACATGTTACTGATCAAACCCTGCAGATGAATGGTCTTTTAAAGCCTTAAAAGCAACTATTGATATGCAGTTTTGGTACTGAAAGGGTTATAGACCTTGTATCTACACTAGTTTTCCCGTTTTATCAGCACCACTGACCACACAAGTTGCAGTTCTACAGTTACAGACTGTGGTCCTGCATTCCTTTTAACCCCCACTTCACTCTGCTCTTCAAACATCAGGACCATACCGGAACCACCACAGGGCATGTATGATGTGAGCGGTGAATTGAAACTGATGTGATGGTGATGTCTTAATGTTGTGCTGGTATGAGTGGATCAGAACCAGGAGTGCTGCTAGAGTTTTTAAAGCCCTCAGTGTCACTGCTGGACTGAGAATAGCCCACCAACCAAACGCATTCAGCCAACAGTGTCCTGTGTGTGTTCACTGATGAAGGACTAGAGGACGACCGACACAAACTGTGCAGCAACAGATGAGCTACTGTCTCTAAAAAAAAAATAATAATAATAAGTGTTGAGACTCCACTGAACTGAAGCTGGCACAGGGTCTCTTCAGGTTCAACCCCATTACATTAATCTACAGCAGTGGCACATACCAGAATCTTGAAAACATTAGCAGCAGGATGGCCCCCTCATCACTGCCAGCCTCCTGTCCAAGCGCGTCAGCCGGTGGAGCGGAGAAGTGCTGAATGCGCAGGTGTCAGCCTCTAGCGGAATGTGCTGACTGAAGAGCTCTCTATGGACAGCTGGGAGGAATCCTAAGCACCTGAGCTCCACGGCGTCTCACTTTAGCTCCCCCTTTTATGATCAGAGTCGTATCAGACGAGGCGAAGGCTCAAAATGGTGTTGTTTATACTGCCGATGTTTGAAGACTCAACTTTTAGCACAGAACACCCAGTTATCTCGGCATGCCTGGTGGACATCGCTTCATAAATGATGGACAACCACTTATAGATGGACCCCAGCAAAGCTGAGCTTCCGTGCTTTCTCTGTACTGGTCCTCGTGCCCTCACAATCTCTTTCTAGAACTCAATGGTGCAATATCCTAGATTGTAAACAATATTATGGCATTAAATGTCTTAATTCCAACGTAGAAGTGTAGTGGAGTTCATTTATCTTTAGCTGCACCGTTTGTGTTGGTCATTCTCTAGTTCTTCAGCAGTGGACACAGGACGCCGCCCACTGGATATTTTTGGTCGCTGGACTATTCTCAGTCGGGCTGTAAAAACTCTATCAGCCCTGCTGTGTCTGATCCACTCGTACTGGCACAACACACACTAACACAGCACCACCACGACCTCTGGGATGAGTTGGGGAGTTGAGGATGGGGTGGGGTGGTGATCATCCAACATCCTGATCTCTCTAAAGCTCTAGTCACTAAATGCAATTCAGGTCTTCACAGCAATGCTCTGAAATCTACTGCAGCACCTACAACGACTGCAGGATAAACAGTGAATAAGTGGGTGTCCCAATAATTTTGCCAGATATTGACACTTCCCCATTCTAAGGCTTTCAGATCAAATCAACAAACCACATTTTGGTCCACAGTGGGTGATGGTTTCACAAAATACATGTGCGTCATAATGTTTCTGTGGACAACAATGTCCCCAGGAAAATGAAGTCAACTTCCGTTTTGCAGATATTGTTTTTTTGCAGTGGTAAAACTCTCAGGCCTTTTGAAGGATTGATGAGAAACGTTTTTTTTCCCTACCTCATAAGATGAAACTTGGCAAAGGCTGTAGATTTTAAATCAGAATGTGTATCTGCAGCTTGCCGTTCAGCCTATTTATACACAGCGTCCCTCTCCATGTGCTCACAGATCACTTAGAGGAAAATGTTAAATGATTCTGACCTTTCCTGTGAACTCAACCTTTGAAATGCTATTGAGAGTTTGTGGTGTAAGTGGAATAGTCTTCTGCTGCCTTCGCCACAGTTTGGGAAATCTGAATACCTTAGCATCTCATTACCGGCTCACACCAGCTGCAGCTTTAAAGCAGAGCCAAAAACAGCCGTGACACTAATTAGGCCCGATATCCAAAATGGCCTAAAAGATCCTTATTACACTGTGCAAGGTTCTGCTCCTGACAGAATCCAGACCAATCTTCGGGGGCAATGACCGAGCCTCTTAAAAGAGCTTACAAGATCAATCCAGGCATTTACTGAGCTTTTTATATGGAATCATTGACCATTTCATGTTTCTCTGCATACTTTCTTATCCTCATTTCACCCTGCTCTTTAATGTTCAAGACCCTTTTGGACCACCACAGAACAGATATGACTTGGGTGGTGGATGATTCTCAGCAGTGCAGTGACTCTGACTCGGGGGTAGTGTGTTAAAGCCCCATTTGTTCAGCTCTCCTCCCAAAGCCACTCCCCTAATTTAGACCTGAATGTATGCAGCAGAGAGAATACTCTTTGTCGTAACTATAAACGGTTGTATACTGTCTATTACTCATTTAAACTTCCCCAAACTCACAAGTGCACTCTAAAAGTTCCTTACTATTCCATTCCACATTATAAAATGACTAAGTTGAGTTCTTCGAAGTTTCAGTTCCACCTTAAATGCTGCCGCGGTTTTCACACAATCACACTAACACCGGCATATTTGAGGTTTTCGTTACAACAGTGAAGCAGTTACAGGCACCTGGACAAAACTACTGCATAATTTAAGGTGACACAAAGCTGCAGCTGGAGAATAAACAGCTGCGTTTGCTTCCATTTGTTTTCTTGTTCCACCTCAAGTGCTGCAGCTATCACAGAATGGCTCACAGAGTCCCCTTAAAAAATGTTTGCTTAGATCTCCAGGAAAGTCTGGACTGACTCAACACATGTCCTGTTTAAAAATGAAAATTAAATTATATAATTACCTGTTTATACATGCTTTTCTGTGCTCTTAGAGTCCTCCACCATTGGAAAGCTCCACCCATATTTACTCTGGTTTGTCCTCTGGCTTAATCCAACTTATTTTTATTGAATACCATCCCTGCCACTGACTTTGGTTTCTTTAGCTGTGTATCAGCGCATGCATCTGTTTCTCTGCTCTGTTTTCCAGTGCTCAGAGGTGCTGGTATGTATGTAGCCGTGCATGTGCAAACAAATACACGTTCAGGTCTGGTGTGAGGGCGTGGGATTTGTGGATGGTAAGTAGATTGGAGAATATCATGGGGCATCCCTGGCACCACATTGCTGGTCTCAGATTATGTCACACTACACATTTCGTTCCTCCTTCCTAGAGCTCATACGCAGGACACTGAAAATGTATTGGAAGTGACAAAATCTTGCTAAATTTGTGTAGTCTGATCCCAGCATTAGCAGTCTACCTACTGCTTACATTGGCTGCTGGAGCATGTCCTCACTCCAGCTGACTGGTTGCTTGTGACCTGCTAACTATGCTGTTAATGTTGACTGAGGGAGCCTGTCTCCAGCTACCAGCCTGTTGAAACTGCTAGTATTTACTGTGTTTGTCAATTTTTGGAGCCCGTGTTAACTCTTTGCCTCTGTGCTGCTTACCACCTGGCTATGTATTCTCACCACTGCTACTTGTGCTGTTTTGTACTTTCTATTGCTGTGTTCTTATTTGTTTTGTTGTTTTCTATTATGTATCTGTTCTGTATTATGTATTATGTTCTGTCTTTGTAAGGGCTTCGGGTTCCTGAAAATCACTGTATAAATACAATATATTATTATTATTATTATTATTATTATTATTATTATTATTATTATTATTCACATGCAGGACTATTCACAGGCAGTGAACACAGAGCCCAAGAGACATTGAGACCCTGGATTTGTTTGACAGTGACACTGTTGTTCCGCAATATGATGACATGTTTTTGGTTAAACACTATAAACAATGTTAGCAGACTGTAGGGTTTATTAATCTCATTCTTAGCGAGTCCATGCTAATATTTTCCTTGCTGTAATACCCCTGAGCCAGACAACTAGGACCTTGTAAATCAGATATTGAATTGTATAATATAAGTAAATAAGTCTGGATTAAACAAAGTGTAAACACACAATCTCACAATGTACATCAGTGTAAACCAGGGATGGACTGGGAATCCCTGGAGCCATCGACCCCAACCCCCACCACCACCATCACAACCACCTTTATGGACGTTACCATGGTTTACAGTGGAAATACTTCGTTGGCAGGGAATCAACCTGGACACTGTAATTTATCGCTAGACTCAGATATAGACTCAGATTCCAGAAGGCCGCCCTCATATTCTCAGGTATGAATCATCTTGATAAAGCTGAAAAAACACTGCTCTCCGAAGATGCAGTAATAACACCTACAATAACATCTCAGATCCTTCCCAGCTTCAATAAAGCACTTTCAAATGATGCCAATCATTTTATCATAAGCTTCACAGCCTCCTTCATTCTCCTATTGTCTCCGTTCTCCCAATTCTGTCCAAGGTCAGAACAAAGGGCTGTTTTTCACTGTTGTGGCTTGTCTTTTAAAAGATGGCCCAGGAAAAAGGTTACATTCACACACACACACACACACACACACACACACACACACATACACATACACATACACACACATATACACTCACAGAGTGGAGGGAGTGCAATAATTGCCTCTGTCAGCTCGAATGAAATCAAGTGGATGATACATCACTTGCACTCCACCTTTACAGCACACTATGAATCATTTAACAGAGGTAAGAGAAAGATCTCCCTTCAAAAGATGGAAGGGAGAAGTCTCTAAGGCCTCCTTCTTAAGAGTGGTGTGTTATTTCTAAGTTAAGTAGCACTGCAGTAAATGTTGTCGATGTTTGGAAATTGGGCATTCAGATGAGAGATGTCTACATTTGTTCATTCATTCGTTCATTCATTGTCTGTAACCCTTATCCAGTTCAGGGTCGCGGTGGGTCCAGAGCCTACACGGAATCACTGGGCGCAAGGCAGGAACACACCCGGGAGGGGGTGCCAGTCCTTCACAGGGCAACACAGACATTCACACATATGGACACAGTTTAGTAGCCAAAAACTGTGGGAGGAAACACACATGGACACGTGAACACAGCAAACTGTCACCTGGAGCAAGGCTCGAACCCACAACCCCAGGACCCTGGAGCTGTGTGACCTTCATGTAATTAATTCAAAATTCAAACTGTTGTGTAGAATTAACAATGTTATTTTATTCAACTCTAGCAGCCCTGCTGTGTCTGATCCTCCTGTACCAGCACCATGTGTTCTCCCTGTGTCTGTGTGGGCTTCCTCTGGGTGCTCTGGTTTCCTCCAACAAGCCAAAAAGCCAAGCCACATGTCAATAGGTGGATTGGCTGTGGGAAATGTGTTTGAGTGTTTGGGTGAGTCTGTGATGCCTAGTGATGGACAAGTGCCCCTGACCCCCATCCCACTGTTTGGTGATTGATCATTTCCACCAATTTTCCAAGTCTAAGACCGTTCTACCTCACAGTGCTCCAGTACGAAGCCAAAGTGTATGATTGCTTTGTCCTCTCAGACTCAAGCATGAAGGACCATAGCATCACCAGGAACTCTGAGATTGAAGGCAAGTACAGCTGTGGCCCTCAGGAGTCATGAAACTTTACAAAGAGAGAATGAAAATATATGAAATTGTTTCACAACACAATTTCAGCAGAGGAAACTCTCCTTCATCTAATGCCCTTCTTCTGAGTTTGGAGGATGCTTTTCATTCCTTCCTGAGGACAGAAAATCTAAGTAGCATTGTCGTGCCTGAGTTTTCTGAGGATAGACAATGGGATTCCTAGCTCTCCAGCAGGATCTGGCAGAGCCACACCACTGTCAACATCAGATAAACAGTACTCAAAAGTTTTCATCGTCAAGAGACAGGAGAAAATCAAGCTCCACTCTCGCTTCAGATCTGAAAAATCCACAGGGGATTCTGTCCATCCTTCCACTGTCAGAATGTAACTCAAAGATGAGTAGCTGTCAAGAAGCGGTTACTGAGGAAAGGAAATAGACAAGAAAGAAAACAATCTGTAAATCAAAGAAGCTGCTGGTGTTCTTAGAACTATGGATTGACCACCAAGAACCCACAGCTCCACTTGAATTCAGGGGAATGTGTTTGGGTTCACTTGGAATTTTGGAGGTGTGGAATAATCTCAAAGCAGAGTGAAAGTTGTACTTAAGCAGATTTGCCTGGAATTGTCTATAGGAACTAGCAAACATTGTATTCTATGTTCTAAAGGTACCTTATGTAGTATTTTTACCTTAGAATTCCAATTTGACCTGAATTAGAGGCAATATGCTGCAGAGACCTGACTATCCACACATTATAATCAACAACACTTCGATTCCACCAGCACAAAGTGGTACTCTAGCCATTACAACCACACGGCAACCGACAGAAAAGCACTTATTACACCTTATTAAAACCTGACAAGTTAAGTGAACTCAGATGGATTGCCTTAAACCATTTAAGATTTATAGCTCAATTATTTGAGTTAAATGATTACAACTCACTAGTAAGAAGTTATATGTGGTTAACTATGTTAAGTGAATGAAGTGAACTAGAGTTATTCTATTTAAGTTCACATTACCTAAAATCTCAAGTTGTTGTTTCTACTTAAACCAGTGAATTTCTACAAATTAACATTACACACTTCTAATAATTAATACCAACAATTATCAAGACCCTAAAGACTTATACCACGGCTCTGCATGAGCAACACCTTCATTGACTTTCAACCAACAAAACGCTACACTTACAGCAGAGAAAGCAGTAACTTGCTTCAACATCAAGACCAGGCAAATAAGACCTTACACTTTTAGACTGGGAGGAAGGTAGCATGGGGCAACAACTACACAATCATGGTGAGTGATGGGGAAAGCCAAGCCCATATGCAAATAAATGATGCCAGTAGCCAGTGAGAAAGATGTGAGTTTTACTTATCAAAGTTGAACCTCCTTTACTTTGCCAGGACTGATCCTTTTCATTTAAATTGTGCACGCAGTGCATGATGGGTTGGGTTGTGTTCAGGAGCTCTCGAAAGACTGCCACCGTCCAACTACGTGCAACCAATCAGGAGAGAGCATATCGGATGCATCAGACATAAACAGAAACTCTACAGGAGATTTTAAGGTGGACTGACTGACGATAAATAAACATGCTGTAGCACTTGCAGATGAACCAACAAAACACAACTTTTAAGATGGAAAAAGAGAAGAAGAAGCCAACTTACCTTTATTCTCCAGCTTCCAGCTTTGTTTTACCTTAAATGGTGCAGTGGTTTACATCCAGACCCCTGTAACTGCTTTGTTATCTAAAATGGAAAGAAAATACCAAATAGGCTGGTGTTGGTGTAATAGAGGGAGCATTTAAGGTGGAACTGGAAGTATATTAATGTATTTGTGTGAGTTGAAATGTGTACATTATCAACACATGTCCACTTTTCACTTTTCTGCTTCAAAGTTTGGTACTCTCCCATTTTTCAACACAGACACGCCCCCAGGTAGAGAAAAAACTGAAAAACCCCAGTACACTCACTACATTAAATAAATTCACCATTACTCAGAATATGCCACAAAGTTGGTCTTACACAAATTAACTGAGAGTGTTTGTTAGTTATCAGTTTTATCTCATTTATTATCCATTATCCAGTTTATTTGGCTTTGTCAGCTTGAGTGATCCCACATTTCTGTATCATTTAAGTTACTCTAAATTAATTGTTTCATTAAGAAGTGCAGTTAGGTTTTACAGTGTTACACAGTTCTCATAAGAGTTCTCTACCCGGTGCTCCAAGTTACATAGTCTAATTTATACTGCGCTGAGCCTGGGGCGGCAATGACAAGAGTGCTATTCTCCCTATTACAGGTTCTAATTAGCTTGGCTAGCTATGATTTTGAGTAGTGTTGGGTGATATGACCGCAAATCAATATCATGAATAACTGAACATTTTACCTTGAATATGATTAATAAAATATTATTTTGTTTTGTTTTTACCTTCATTATTCAGTGGCAGGGGTGCAGAAGGTAGTGTCGCAGTCACACAGCTCCAGGGACCTGCAGGTTGTGGGTTCAAGTCCCGCTCCAGGTGACTGTCTGTGAGGTGTTTGGTGTGTTCCCTCTGTGTCTGCGTGGGTTTCCTCCAGGTGCTCCGGTTTCCTCCCACAGTCCAAAAACACACGTTGGAAGGTGGATTGGTGACTCAAAAGTATCTATAGATGTAAGTGTATGTGTCGCCCTGTGAAGGACTGGTGCCCCCTCCAGGGTGTGTTCCTGCCTTACACCCAGTGATTCCGGGTAGGCTCTGGACCCACCACAAACTGGATAAACTCCATGTTTATTTCCATTCCAATGTTATTTATGAACAATCAATAACTGTAACCTTATTGGTTTCATCTCAGTTTGACTGAGTTTGTTTATTATGATGATGTTTGACTTAACTTACACGACCATACTGTAAATGTGAATTACACTCAGCAACTGTAGTTGGAGCCCAGGAGTCAATTGTTACCAAGTGTTCTGTAATATATGGTTTCAAATCTAACTACTGGAAGGGAAGCAGATGCTATAAATGATATTTGCGATGTTGATGTCAGCACATCAGTGAGATGGAGCAACAAGTTCACAGAAATGAGGGTGTGTTTAAGGAGATGATTGGCGTGGCACATTGCCCTGTAGGCCCCGCTTGCCATGTGTGTCTCTCTGATGCAACAGCAGCTCTGTGAATATGACTGTCACCTTCACTTCCAGCACCAAGGGTTATGCAAATCCCCCAAAGCCAAATGCGACTACAAAGCTCCTTACCTGACATCTTCATTCACCAAATGCGCAATTTATTCATGGCTTCATTCGTTCACGCCAAGGCCTGTTTGCGCCCAGCTTGGAGAAGCACTCACCACTGAGACTTCCCACTAATTGGAACGGACGGTGCTCTCTTATTGACGAGGCGTCACATGGTTGGAAAAATACTAGCAGTGCATGATGAAAATATAAATAGCTGTCTGGGAGTGTTAGAACAACCTCCACTTCCGTGCTTTCTGCACTCAAGAAGTGATTGCTTAATACACCACTAGCAAATCAGCAGGGCTGTAGACATTGGATTTGGCAGCACCATTTGAAATGGGAATTTTAAACATGGGCGAATCATAAACCTTATATAAAGTATATGATTATGGATGATTCCAAAGACCGTCCCAATCTACCATCCGCCATTTCCGTCAACGGTGGTCGGGCCGAGTTAATCTTCACTTATTTGAGCAAGTCAGGAGGCTGTGGAATTATGCGGACTTGCCTGCCCTATTATTTTACACCTTCCATACACATTTCTAATAAACCTTGCAGCATGGACATAAACAGCTTTGGCTTTGTATAGGGCTGACAATCCAATTTCATTGATTGGCACTGTGAGATGCGCAAAGTTTGTTCATTACTCCCGCCACATTATTCCCTGCGACCATTAAGTGGGGAGCTTTGCTGCTTTGTTTAGGCTAATCATACGGGCTTATTTTTTTGGACCTCAAAATCAAATTGCAGGTGCGCAAAATATAATTTCCAATTTGCTAAGCAAGGCATTAAGCAGCATGCGAGGAACTAATGAGCAGCAGGAGCTCTGGCGAAAACACGCATCTGCTTCTAGGGATAAAAATACGTGGATTGTGGAGGAATGGTTCTATGTTTTTTTTTTTGTTTTTTTTTTTTGCTGTGAGTTTGATGGACATTACATTATTTAGAGCTTATTTTTCCACTGGAAGGAAACTGGTGTGGGCGTGAGTGTATGTGTGTGTGTGTGTGTGTGTGTGTTTGGGAAAGTGGTGAATGATTGTTTTTTTAACAATGTGTCTGTGAGAACTATAAAGAAACTGACAGACGGGATGATTGGGAGTGAATTGCAGATGGATACAATTTAAACATACATTCTCTTGCTCTTTTCTCCCGACGGTTTGATGACACTATGTCTACGTGAACCCAGAATAGCTGCGGACGCACCTGCACATAGCACACAGCACACACTCTGCGAGGGTGGCTCTGCTAAACACTTCAGAAATGGACTCTCGAACCTCATCTTCTTGGTTTGCTCTCAGGTTAGTAGAGTGCAGCTGAACCCAGGCCAGGAGGTAAATAGAAAACAAAAACAGACACCTGTTTCATCACTGGGGTTCTCATTGGTCCACAACATACACTGATCAACACAAACAACCAATGTTTCTACATTCATTGTCAATTTATACAGATGCATTTTGCAGTTCTGTATCACATCTGGTGCTCTGAATTTGGTCTTCGGTGGTCAGGACCCCAACCAGACCACCACAGAGCAGGTATTATAGGTGGAGAGTCATTGACTTGGTAATGGTGTGTTAGTGCTTGTTGTGTTGATATGAGTGGATCAGAAAAAGCAGTGCTGCTGGAGTTTTAAAAAACTATGTCCACTCATTACCTTGTGTTTGGAATTATACCTGGTCTGTGATGGTTCTGTGGGGGTCCAGGGCAACAGATGGACAACAAACCACAATTCTATGGTGAGTATCTGATAGAAATGGACAATGGGTGTAGAAACAAGGGAATCATAGGCATATATGTGCAGGCCATCAATTGTTATGCACATAGTTAGTCATATCTACCCATATTCCTTAAAGCAACACTATAGATTTGGTATTTTTGCTCCTGGGTTCCCCCTACAGCAGCAGAGTGTAATTCACTTTCACAAAACTGTCCTGAATTCCAGGGGTGAGGGCAGGGTGGATTTCCAACCCTCCTCCACTAGTTACACAGTTCAGTTTCTGCAGTATTGAGCCTGGAGTAGCAACAACAGAGCCTCTGTTCTTTTACATTATTGTGATTTGAAGCATTATACATTCATATTATACATTATACATATTATACAGTGGTCTACCACTCAATCAACAGCCCTGAAGTCAGATTCTGACCAATCATGAAGAGCTAGAGGAGGGATAATTCAATATTTAACTCTACATCAGTTTTTATTAGACGTATTTCTAATAAAGTGGCAAGTGAGTGTTTGTGCACTTACCTTTATCTGTACCTCACAGACTTCCCTGAGAGCAGTTCGCTGTACATTATATAAAGGGCAAACCTAATGTAAGCAGCACTGGACACCACCTCATACAATATTAAAAGGACAGTGAGTACAATGTGAATTTAAGATCAGACTCAGGAGGATAAGGGCTCTACAAGCTCTTCAGCAGAAACAGTCAAGTGCACTGCAGCACCACTGCCTGTGGCCTACACTTCAAATCAACACTGTTCGCCCAATAACCCTGGGCTGAGAGGGACTGACGCTAACTGTCTGCATCACCCTTCTTTTGCACTACACTGACTTTGAGCAACATGACCTCTGTTTGAAAGGTCGGTATCTTTTCTACTTGAGATGTAAACAGTACATTCATACAGCAGGTAAAACTAGCCCAAATCTGATCTGTTTCTTCTGTTTCGGATCAGATTTTCACAAGTGGTATTGATATCCCATCCATATCCAATTTGTGTCAATGTGAACAGCCAGGAATTCATGTGACTTTCACATCACTCCATGGGTGTTGAGAACAATTTGTCGACGCTGGTCCAAAGCATTTTCAATTCCTGTCATTCGTTGTTGAGAAAATAAAACTTGTGGGCATTGGTATAAAGTACTAGCGTGGTCTGTTCAGACTGGTGGCAGAAATAAGTCACATTACATCAGTAGTGTGAACAGCAGGGCAAAACAATACTTATTTGCTCATAAAAACAGATTGGGGACAATTGTATTTTAGGCTACGTTCACAGCTGATGTGACTCAAATCAGATTGTTTTGATTTAATGTGACTCAAATCTGATCTTTTCAGGGCTGTGTGGACATGTCAAATGCGATGTCAAATCTTCTGTATGTGGTCCTAACTCGGATACAAATCAGATTCATGGGCATGTGACATCAGATCATATTTAATGTGTCTTTAATGAGCCTGTAATCATTGTAGCTACTCAGCAGCTAGCAGCCTGCTAACACTGCTGCTAGCTGCTGCTTGTGGTAACCGTCTTTGTTACTGCTGCTCAGCAGCTAGCAACTTGCTATCGCTGCAAGTATCTGTAGTGACTGTCAACTAAGGGAGCCTGTTATACCCTTGCTGTTCTGGCTGCCTACTCTGACCACTGTCTGTGCTGTCCTGTTCTCTCTGTAGTGTTGTGTTGTTGTAGATGCAAGTGGTCATCATTTTCTTTGGACTTTACACCACTTCACACTGGACACCACTTCACTTTAGACCTTAGTGTCTTCATCCAGAACCATCTTGTTTTTTTTGGGGCCTTGTGCAGTGAAAGCCACAATGCTGTCCATCCGTGTAGATCCACAGGTCACGCCACCTAACAGCACTGCCAGGCCCAGTTAAATCAGCGATGATTGAAAAGGAGAACGGCCTAAATGACATGCTGCCTCACCTCTCTCTCATTAACCATGGCCACCCCTTATTCCCCTCAATTAGCTGCGCAGCTCTGGAACAATAGCCAGCTCCTAGAAAAAGCTGGTTGCAGCTTTTCTGTGGCAGCTGCGTGAGACCAATCGATGTGCAGGGGCCTTAATGCAGCAGAGGGAATCCTGCACAGTTCAGCAATGCCATTTCCATGCTGATAGGGTTGCCATGTAACCTGCGTAAAATATGGTTTGGAAGTTTGAAGACTGAAATAACGTTTATAGGAGCCTGTGAGCCGTCTGTTTGGGGTCTTGCCAAGGGACTTTAAAAGTATTATTTATTGTAATCTGTTAGGGGCAGCACACTGGTACAGCAGGTAGGTGTCGCAGTCACACAGCTCCAGGGACCTGGATGTTGTTGGTTCGAGTCCTGCTCCGGGTGACTGTCTGTGAGGAGTTGGTGTGTTCTCCTTGTGTCTGCATGGGTTTCCTCCAGGTGCTCCGGTTTCCTCCTACAGTCCAAAAACACACTTTGGTAGGTGGATTGGCGACTCAAAATTGGGTGTGCGCCCCCTCCAGGGTGTATTCCCACCTTGCACCCAATGATTCCAGGTAGGCTCTGGACCCACCGTGACCCTGAACTGGAAAAGGGTTACAGATAATGAATGAATGAATGTAGTCTGTTAGGATTAGAGCTACATAAGCACAAAATGCTGCTCGTTCTGAACCTTTGGAGCTTAGACTTTGGTGTAGGGTTAGCATTAGGGTTAGGTCTTAAATTGTTGTTAGAGATAGCATTAAAGCATCATAGAATTTTGCCATTTCTAATCTTATGGGGCTTTGGGTTAGGTTTTTTTTATTAAACATAAGGTTAAGTTTAATGTTGGGGAAGATTAAAGGTGGATTTTGCATGCGATGTAGCCTGAAATCCCTGTCAACATCCACAAATGGATAAACAATAATGTTTAGTACACATTTAACAAGTGCCAGTTATATTTAGTACACAATGTATGAATTCAGGACACTGTTTCTCCAAAATAGTAAGGAAAAAAAAAACTTTGTAACTTACAAGTGAAGTCAATTTAAAATATTTTATTCCAAGTATAAATTCGCAGCTTTGAATAAAGAATAAAGCTGACACATTATTCTTTGAACTGCGATGATATAAGAATTCACCTTGAGACCAGTCTGAAACACCTTGCCTCGCAGAAAATCAACAATCCATGCCTTTGGAGCGGAGATGACCAAACCTGAATGTGCTTGTTTGATTTACTTGTGTCTAGAGGTGGACGCGAGGTTAAGCTGATGGTCTGTTTTCACTGGTGTGTTTTGAAAGCCGGCTCTGCTGCATAATTGATTGTAATAAGGTGTGAGGAACAGAGTGGCAAGGTGGCAGGACCTGCTATTCTTCAGAGACGCTTGCATTAGAGCAGCCAATCTGAGGCGAATGCAAGTCCTGTGATGAATCCAATTGATTTAATTATGGGGAGGAGTGGGAGGGGAGGAGGGGGGTGGTGTGCTGAATGGGTTCGAGATGGAGAATTTCACCTTTGGCAAAAAGAAAAAGAAAAAAAGAATAAAGGGAGAATAGAACATTGTTGGTGCTCGTGGTGCTTGCCGACAGATGGCTTCCGTAATTAAGGCATGCAAATGATCAAAACACTTCAGATAAACAAATGTCATGTAATGTTAGATGTTCAAGAGATGTTTGAAGATGGCTACGTTTCCTACATCGAGTTAACAGTGAAGCTTAATCTGAGCAGCGGGTCACCTGAGCTTTCAATCACGGAAACATGCTGTGATAACATCCTGTTCTTGGTAATGGAGGGTTTGAATGTTACCTGAAGTCATTGGTGTAAGAAAGGAACACACCTTGGACAGGGCACTGATCCATATCAAGGCATCACACACCCACCCAGTCGCTCACATAATCACATTCACCTGGAGTGGGGCAGCCGTGGCCTGGTGGTTAGGGAACTGGGCTTGTAACCGGAAGAATGCCGTTTCGATCACCAGAGCTGGGAGGTCCTGACTGAAGTGTCCTTGAGCAAGGCACCTAACTCCCCAACTGCTCCCCGCTCCTGTCATGCGTGCTCACTGCCCCCTAGTGTTCACCAGTGTGTGTGTCTAAAAGTGTGTTTCACAGCACGGATTGGGTTAAAACGCGGACAACAATTTCACAAACTCAACCATTCAATGCAGCTGTGTGAAAGATTATAAAAGCATTTGTGTAATGCCTTAACAGAAACAGAGTGGATTTAGCGAAACAGCGCCACCAGTGGACAGGAGCTCACTTAATGAACTGCCATTACGATTGTATTTAATATGTGGAGTGTTACATTTATTTTAATTAATATATGCCAGAGCGGCACAGTGGCGCAGCAGGTAGCGTCGCAGTCACACAGCTCCAAGGTGAGGAGTGTGGTGTGTTCTCCCTGTGTCTGCGTGGGTTTCTTCCGGGTGCTCCGGTTTTCTCCCACAGTCCAAAAACACACGTTAGTAGGTGGATTGGCAAATCAAAAGTGTCCGTAGGTGTGTCTGTGTTGCCCTGTGAAGGACTGGCGCCCCCTCCAGGGTGTATTCCTGCCTTGCGCCCAATGATTCCAGGTAGGCTCTGGACCCACCCTGAATGGGATAAGCGGTTACAGATAATGAATGAATGAATGAATAATATATGCCACTTATATTTGATGTTGGTGTGTGGGGAAGCTATTGCAGGCCATGCTCAATGCCAAATGTTAACCGGTGGGTTATCTGAACTGGATTTTTGATCTAGAACCTAGATCTAGATCATCCAACATCACTATCTAAACTCTTTTTTTTTTTGTGACTGAATGCAATCAAAATCTCCCAGAAACGTTCCAGTATCTGGGAACAAAGACAAAAAAGACTTGTTGCCTATTAATATCCACTACTTTTGTAGACGTTTTTGACCTCACTGTGCTTAAATGGCAGTGTAGTTTCAGGCGGCTGCAGTTTCTCATGCCCTGGTGTTGTGCAGTGATAACTCTGTCTCCTGAAGCTGCTCTTACCCCACTGCCCTTCTGCTGCGCTGCATTTGGTGAAGATGTCTTGCAGGAGAGCGTCACATGGCCCAGGCCTGTGTCAGCCTCCAGGGACACGGGCAGGAGAAGAAAAGTGTGTCAGCTTGTGCAGCTGATAACACCGTCACACTTCTGCCAAAGAGCATTTGCGTGGAAAAAGCAGATCGCATGAGGAGGGTCGTGACGGCGCTCCGAATGCGCCATGTCGCTGTGGCCCCAGCTTCTATTTCTCCAGCTCCGTCATGCCTGCATTTTTCAGTGTGTGATCTCCGCTCGGCTTGATGTAACAGTTCCAGCTCTGTCCAAGCTTTACTTCACCCCTTCCTCCACAGTAAAGCTGGGCTTATGATTTGTAACGAATTGTAACCTACTGCAAATGTGATAATGCTAATTTGATATATTATACAGACAGATTATACATATTATAATATCCCATTCTAAATCCACAGGCATTAATATGGAGGCACAGGTCTGGAACTCTACATTGTCGCCTTCTCCACAGCACTCAGCACGTAAATAAACATGGTCTGCCACTTTGTGGCTGAGTTACTGTGGTTCCTAAATGCTATGCTTCCACTTTTCAATAATACCACTCAAAGTGGATTGTGGAATCTAGGAGGGAAGATATTTCACAAACTAGCTTGATGCAATGGGTGACTTGATATTTACACCTGTGGCATTGGAATGGAAGGTTACGGTGGTTAGGTGGCCTGCCCCATTTATTTTGTCTGTATAGTGTAAAGAGCGACTTAGCAATCTCAAATACAGTCCCTATGCAGTTCTAGCCATTTCAAGTAACAGAGCTGGGCTCTCTGCTTTCTTCTCCAAGCATGTTGAGCTGTTTAATGATGTTGTTTTGCCAGCAGAAAGATGAAGCTTCAGGTCTTGGAGAAAGCATATGGTCCCAGCTAAAGGAAGCTTTCTCATGAATACACTTAACTTTTCTAAAGTACCTTTAAAGTACCCCCAAGTACCTTTTTATTTTTTGGGACATTAAGGAGTCCCCACAAGGAACAATTATATTCTGTAGCTGGGGATGACCTGGAAGGCAGAAGCGACCACAGTGACAGCTTTAGTCAAACACTGAGGTAACACACCTACTATTTGTGAGAAAATGCACTCAGATATTCCAAGATGTTGTTTGAAAGAAAACACCGTTTGTTCAGTACAGTGTCCCTGTCACTACACCCAGGCATTGGGATCCACAAAGACCACTGGTCAAACCAACACCCAGTCCAGCAGCACCTTAAACTTTCCTAGGCAGTCTCCCATTTAAGTACTGGCCAAGTCTTTATCTACCAGTCCCACAGACTTCAACAAGTGATGGGCAAGGACTAAACAGTGAAATGTGAGTCAGAATCACAGAAAGGTTCTGTCAGAACAATATATTTTGCACTACTTTTCTTGGTCTGAAAAGTATTCTCAGATTTGGAGTGGAGCAAGGGGGGGATGGTGTTATCGCTTAAATTCAGTCACTATCAGTTTCACCCATCTGCGGGGGAGTGATAGACTCTGTAGAATCCTTCAAATGTCAGCCAACAGGCTGCCGCTGACACTGACGCTCCTCAGCCCAAAGGCCCCCTCAACGATAACAAATTTGTCCCTGCTATTATCTCACCGCCGAGCCGTGCCACAGCTCCATGGAAGCGCTATGACTGCGATGGATGTCTTTGACACTTCTAGGTCATGAGGAACATGAGTTGAGGTTGGAGAACCTCACCTTTTAATGGAATCAGACAAAACACAAAATGGCTGCTGTGTTCTTTGGAGTGTTGGCTCTAATCAGTTGCGCTGTTGTGATGAATAAGATCCTGCCTGAAGAACACGTGACAGAACTGCATTATGGGTTGAAAGAATACATTACATTGAATGTTTAATGCTAAAAATTAATATACAGTGCTATATAGTGTTTTAATTAATTACAAAATTTAGCGATGTTTAATACAACCACAGTGCTACTGTACATCTCTGCACATATCTGCTGTGATGTCCCCAATATGTCTGTTGTCCAGACACACAAGACATTGGGCCATTTATTGGTTTGCCAAGCTGACCAGTGCAGCTTTAGAGTAGGGTTAGTACCACCAACTCATTTAACACACATGTATACGTGTGGAAATACAGAAATATATAAGTGTAGATATGTGGAAACATTCATTCATTCATTCATTATCTGTAACCGCTTATCCAATTCAGGGTCACGGTGGGACCAGAGCCTACCTGGAATCATTGGGCGCAAGGCAGGAACACACCCTGGAGGGGGCGCCAGTCCTTCACAGGGCAACACAGACACACACACACATTCACTCACACACTCACACCTACGGACACTTTTGAGTCGCCAATCCACCTACCAACGTGTGTTTTTGGACTGTGGGAGGAAACTGGAGCACCCGGAAGAAACCCACGCGGACACAGGGAGAACACACCACACTCCTCACAGACAGTCACCCCGAGCGGGAATCGAACCCACAACCAGGTCCCTGGAGCTGTCTGACTGTGACACTACCTGCTTGAAATATATAAATAAAAAATTACAGAAATGTGCAAAAGCCAAATTCAATTGTTTGTTAAATTATTTATTTAACCTTCTCTTTTTTGGTCAACAATAAAAAAGCCATAAATTAATATTGTGCTCTTTCTTCTCACATTTACCAGTCACCACTTAAAAAAACTACCCGCCTAATATTGTGTAAGACCCCCCTTATGCTCGGGAATCAGATTTGTCCCCTTTGAAGCAAAAACTCCACAAGACCTCTGAGGGTGTGCCGTGTTATCGGAGATGGAAAATGATGTTGAATATCAGCTGAATATTAGTTTACTCTCTAATATTGCTTTAATCAGTCTTCATCATGTTGGAGCTCTCCTGATTGTGTCTAAGTCCGATGCTGCATTCTTCATAGCCTGTATACCGTGTGCTGATTGGCCCAGTCTGTGCACAAACACACCTAACAGCAAATTAAATCTAGTGGGGACAATTAAACATGACCTCATTTGCATAATCTACCCAGCTCTAGAGTTAATTAATATGAACATTAGCATTTCTGGAACTGTATTCCTGTGGTGCCCATCTCTATGTGAATTCATGTGGGAAACATGATGATATATTATTAATGAATAATAAATAAATATAAATAATAAATAATAATAATTATCCCAGATTCTGTACAATGTGTACAAAATATAGCTCACATTTATGATGCCTATATCCAGCCTGAACATTAGCCTCAACCCTGCCATGTATCCTACCCCCGTGCCCCTAATCCCTATCTACAACCTTAATCTTAATCTGAGTTGGTTTTGAACGTTGCCTAATATTCCATCTCTCCGGGGAATGCAGTTCCACCTTTCCTCGGCCCAGTGCATATGCCTCTACACCCCTTTACCTGACTCTTGGCATTGATCATGGTGACTGAAGGGCACCCCCTTCTGTTGGCAATGTTCATCTATGGAGAGTCCACAACGCAGTATCTGTGTCCTTAAGGGTTTTTTTGGACGCTATTCATTAATTTTCTATTCTCACCCAACCCTCCACTAAATTTGCCACATGACACCCCCCTCTCCTACACCTAGGGCCATGGCACAGAGTGTCGTTTTGAACTTTTAACCCCTCGAGTCCCGATCAATGCTGTGTATTATTTCCTCCTGATCATGAAATCATTAAACATACCACATGCTTGACACACTTCAGAGGACTTAGTGCTAGCATTGTCACTGCCAGTCCATCATCTCAATCATAACATGTACCCAGACCTCATTTCGTTTTAAGCGCTGGGGCTCTAGGGACACATATGGGGGTCAGTGCACTGTGGTGACCACTGACCCCTGAAAGACCATCCTCGCTGCAAGATATTGAGTGGTCAGGGTTGGTGGAAGATGCTCAGCTGTGATGTGTTTGTCACAAGTAAACACAGTTAACATCGTGGACTCAACACAACGAGCTGCAGGTTTAAACCAGCATGTGACTGCAATCTGCAATGCATACGACTGCAATGCAAACGGTTTGGCTGGACATTTGATCATTTGCGTGGCATGAAATCTTAAGGTTGCGACCATACAGGAGGACTTTGTAGTTCTACAGTTACAGAGTAGTGTCTGTCTGTTGCTCTGTATACTTTGTTAGGTCTCCTTCACTTCATCCTTCAATGCTGGTACGAGTGGATCAGACACAGCAGTGCTGCTTGAGCTTTTAGACACTGTTCACTCAGCTGTCCACTCTGTCACATATCTACCTCACTAGTCCAGCGCAACACACACTTAACACACCACCACCACCACTTCAGTGTCACCGCAGCGCTGAGAATGATCCACCAAATCAAATCATACCTGTTCCGGGGCCCTGAGCACTGAGGAACATGGCGTCCACCTCAGTGTTGAACTCGCAGTACTGACCTGCGGATGTGAAAGTACAGTGTCAGTGTGGGAGATTAAAAAATAAATAAATAAAAAAAAAGGTGATGCTTAATTTCCAGCTTTTCTCTGTGGGTCCACGAGCCCGCGCGCCCGGGGTGGGGCAGTCTCGAGCAGATTAGAAATGCGCGGCTCTGTATCTGTCTTTGGAACTCATTACCACGAGCGAGCTCGCGACTGATCTTTTGAACCGTGGCTGAGAGGAAGTTGCGAGCGAAGTTTGTCGGCGCGCGCGCAGCTGCACTGGGGGCGCGAGCCCATTACAGTATCAATAGCGGAAGTCTTCCCCCATTTGCAATGCAATTAAAAACTCAATTTTGGGAGCGCTTTTGCGGAGAGTGATAAACCGAGCTGTAATCCCCCAATTGTTCTACCGCGCGCGCCCGCAATACACAGCGGAGAGCCTATAGGTGCCTGCTTAAATATATACAGAACTAAACCGAGAGAGAGAGAGAGAGAGAGAGAGAGAGAGAGAGAGAGAGAGAGAGAGAAACGGAGGGAGGGAGGGAGGGGCTCGTGCTGGTGAAGTTTTGCTCAGAGATGCACGAGAGCGCAAATTAAATCGAACTGCAGCATACAAACTTCCATTTCTGGCACGAGCGTCATGTTCAGTGCAGCTCATTTCAGCACGAGCCCGCGTCCTGTGTTTGTTTTTGTTTATTTATTTATCAATTTTGAGGAAGTATTTATGCATGTGAGGGTGGAAGGGGGTAAGGCTGAGAGCTTTGGGTTTGTAGCGCGCGGATATTTCAGCACCGCGGACAGTGCTTCAGACCCCAGTGCAAAACAACTGCGCGAGATATTGCTCCTCAAATCCGAATAATAAAAACAGATATTCATAGCGTCGCGAGGGCGTCTCAGGTCAGAACAGTAGCCCACTCCTGCTCTAGCTTTTATTCCACTGTGGCATTCATCCATAAATGAATATTTACAAACAGCACTAAAACAAGAACTGATCTGTACAGATGTGTACATTACAGTGACTCTGACGTGGTGGGGGTGTGTCAGTGTGTTGCGCTGGGACGAGTGGATCAGACACAGTAGTGCTTGTAGAGGTTTTAAACAGTGTCCGCTCCCTATCCACTCTGTGAGACACCTCGTGGGTCCACCTTGTAGATGTAAAGTCAGAGTGTGTGTTGGTCCTTCATCAGTGGTCATGGAAGCTGCTGGCTGTATATTTTTGGAGACTACAGCCTGAAATAGTAGAATTGCAGTTCAGTTGCTAGAACAAGGCAGTTGGTAGATGCTGCACATTGGTGAAGCTTTAGAGCGACTCTTTCATATTCTAAGGAATGAAAAGCATACTTCTAGGAAAACGTAGCTTTAGTATAATACATCTCTCTGGATTTTCCTTTAAAGCTGATGTAAGGACCAGATTTCACCAGATGTGAAGGGAAGTTTATGAAGCGTCCCTCTTATTAACTCTTATTCACCTGTTATTACTGTGTAAACATGGTTCTTGAAGGGTGTAAACACTACGTAGAACCCCAGACTCAAAAAAACTCACTCAAAGGTATGACTACATACATGGTTCTGTGCAAGGTTGAATGGTTCTTCTGGTTTCTCCTTTGGAAGAACTGCAGAACTGATGCAGGCGGTTCTCAAAAGAACCCTTTAGAACTAAAATAAGTTATTACTGCTTATGGTACCAATAGAATCAAGTTCAGGAGAATCTAGTAGCAATGTCACAAGATGTCTGACACTACATTAGTCTTTGGAGATGTGTTTTCCAGGAATTCAGACCATGTGTTTTTGTAGGAATGACAGCATCCCTAGTGCAATAATTCCATTAATAATAATAATAATAATAATAATAATAATAGGTTGCTTATTTTATTACCAGCCATACCCCCCCCCCCCCCCACACACACACACACACAAACCACAAGCGATCACCACCATCATGATACGTGTCCAATAGCAAGCCGATACGGCGCTGTGATCAATACGGTGATCGATGACGGTCAACAAAAGGGGCTTCGCGTTACTGCAGCCTCACTTCTCCACACGCAGCGGGGCTGGGGTGGGCTTCTTAAACTGAGCGAACACGACCCCCACGAGCCGGGGGGTGGGCAGCTTTAATCCGAGAAGCTCGCGCACGTGCTGCGTTCGCTCGGTCCGCTCGCTCAGTGAACTTCGGCGATCCCGCGGTTCCGTGACGGTTTCCGCCGTGATCCTCATCAGACGCTTCAGATCGAGGCGGTGGCGCGCGGCTGCAGTAGCCAGCGGAGGCTCGCGGACAAGCGGACACACAGAGGAGCTCTCCTTCATCTTCCTCCTCTTCCTCCTCTATTCAACGTCAGCTTAAGTTTGATCAATATCTCCCCGCTGCTCCAATCGGAGGGTCCTCCGCTCGCGCCAACCACCATCTTTGGGATAAGACTCTGCTGCTGTTGCTGTGTGTGTGTGTGTGTGTGTGTGTGTGTGTGTGTGTGTGAATGTGTGTTTGTGTGTGAGTGTGTGTGTGTGTGTGTGTGTGTGTGTGTGTGTGTGTGTTTTGCCTCAGTTGCAGAACATCTTCCCCCTCGTCCTGCAGCTCGACCCCGCACCTCAATGCGCTCGAGCATCTGCAACTGCAAGTGCCGCGCGCTGATCTGAAGGGATTTGTGCGGGGCTTTTTTTTCCGGGGCTCGTGCTGCTTTTCCTCGCGCCCGCGGCTGCGTATATGTTTTTCCTCCAACGCTTCGTTGTTTAGGGGCTGATTGTTGTTTCCTCCGCAAGGTTGGACTGATGAAAATGGCACAGAGCCTGCTTCTTTTTCTAATGTGGCTTTTCGGCAGATCCCTCGCTGGCTTCCCCAACCAGATCAACATCGGTAAGTCCCTCCCGGCTTGGACTCGCGTTATCCGAGCGCTGGATCTGGTTCGTTTCGCCGTTAGGAACGATGTCTGAGAAACGCTGGGTCGCTCTCTTGAGCCCCGGTGCTTAACCCATGTCCTTACAACTATGCGAACGTACTTCAGACAGCGCTGCTGTGGATCGACATGCATGACTCAAACGTGTGCGGTGCTTGCCCGGGAACACGCCGCAACAACGCAATCCCTGGCGCTCAACCGACTTTGGGCAAGAGTGCTGGTGCAGCGTTGATGTAATGCGTTCTTCCAAAGCAACACTTTCTCAGGGCGCTTAGATGACGCCTGGCTGTATTTGGTGTCCAGCAGATTTGGTTGGAAAGGGTGCTGTCAAATGAAATAGGCTGTGGCACTTTATGATTTAGTACTAAGCATGTAATGATACAGTAATAAAATAGTAACAAACTGTAATAACCTCTATATTCAATATCAATTACCTAGTTATCATTGAACAATAATTCAGAACTGATAACTGCCACCAGTTGTGAATTATTTGGGTTATTACCCTCAAAACTGCACAGTGGTCCTGCTGCAATTATGGCGTATATCTGTAAAATATGAAATGCATTCGTTTGCTTCGGACCTGTTATGTATTTAATTGGTAATGCACAGTGTTACTGCATAGTAATGACACTAGTTCATGATCAGTACTTCACCCAAGCCATCAGTTCTTACTGATATACCCTTTACACAAGCAGGGAACTGAACCCCCAGTCATCAGTTCTTATTGGTATATGCATATCTGAATCTAGAATTGTATCAAATGCACATGGTTTAGGATAAAACCCTATAATACAAATAGACTTTCAGTTACTACATAATCCTTTTAAACAACTAGGAAACTGTATTACCCTATTATTACCATATTATCACATGCTTATTACAATCTATAAAGAGGAACAACTTCTTCAATTCCATAGCACCGTTTACTTGACATTAAATACAGTCAGGTAACATTTAATTTATCTGATTCTATTATTACTAGGTTATTACCCATTAATTACCAAAGTGTAAAATAAAATGCAACCAAAGACACTGTATTATGTGAAGAATAAACAGTGCCAGAAAGTAAACTTACAAAGTGCACACTGGGAGATCTGAAACACAGACAACTACAGTTCTACAGGCTTGATAATATACCACTGATCAATTTCAACATTGTCCCCATCTTTTTCTTTTTCCTCTAAGGTGGGCTATTCATGCGGTCCACGGTGCAAGAGCATAGCGCTTTCAGGTTCGCCGTGCAGCTGTACAACACCAACCAAAACATGACGGAAAAGCCCTTCCATCTGAATTACAATGTAGATAACCTGGAATCATCCAACAGCTTCTCCGTCACCCACGCTTGTAAGTACCCCCACCCCACCCCCACAATGTTCTCAGAAGATATGTACAGGATACAGTGCTTTAGTCTCACACTGGCAGCATATGTCTGTTCAGCGTAAATGGTATCCATAATGACATTGGTCTTAAGGTCCTGTTGGTACCTTGTAGTCATGTCCACCCTCGGGAAAGAACTGTGACGGCGGTCGTATTGTTTGATGTCATGGGGCTGGGACCCTCAATGCTACGGCTTTGAACCTTTAATTTGGAACATTCCACCATTTTATTTGAGGTGTAGAAAAATGCCATTCATTAAAATAATGCAACTTAAATATATGCAAATAGAATAATAGATAGCAATTATATTCCCATACACCCACTCCAGCCCCCATTCATGTCCAAGTGTGTCCAGCAGCTTTGACCCTTCCAGGGACGTCACAGTAAAAGATCTGTGGATGTACAGTCCACAAAAAGCCTTGCTGTAAATGCACTCATTTTGTCCGAATTGTTCCTTCACCGTTCCTCTCCAACAGTAATGACTTTATCAATTACTCATTTCAGACATTCTGGCTTAATTCCCAACAGGGAGAGCACCTGGGAGTCGCTGGGTATTTTGCAAGGATGACAACTCAGTGTGTAATCCCATAAGCCTCGAATAAGCAATCCAATTTCTGGTTTTGAGAGGAGTAATGCACAGCTTACTCTAACTAAACTAAATATTCCTGCCTCATTATGCAGTGTCAGTGCGATACCTGCTGGTGTAGCGGCTTAGGTACGGGGAAAGATAGGACGTCCTTCTTATCCAGCCCCAGCCCCCTCAATCCAAACCAGTGTAAGGGCCCTATAGCTTATATTTTCCTTGATATCCCCTTTAAGATGCTTGTCTGCATTTATACTTGTGTCGTTCATTTTGTTATAACTGCCTTAAACCATTAAACCAGTTGATTTTGTAAATGTGCCTATGTAAATGGACACTGTGTTGATTGGCTGCCTTGCTTGGTGCCTCATTTACAAGCACTCTTCTTATAACTTCAGCAATAACAGTTGGCGCTAAAGTTCTATCAGGTGAAGTGGGCTATATGACACAGTGATGTACATTCAGCATCAGTTTTAATATACAGGCATTTGGAAAGAGCTAATCTTGGCTCCCACACACTCTTTGTTGCACACACACTCACACTCAGTTTGCTCCCAAGTTATGACGGCTCCAGCCATGTCAAGACGCACTTTTTATTACTCCCTTCTGACGTGGATGGCAATGATATCCCTTTTATAACATGGCTTTTCAGTTCCCATGGTTGTCCACTCTGATTTGCAAGCCAAAGTGTTTAGCAATAAGAGGATGAATAGCCGGCTGTGGAAGTGCTTTGTGGGTTACAGTGTTGGTATTTCTGACTCAAAATCTCTTTGAATTCCAAACAAGTTCCCTTGGCAACACGGAATAACCCGAGCCCTGGTGAGTTTGATTTTTTTCCCTTTTCCCTGACAGTTGTTGAAAAAAGATTGCATGTCTGATTATGCAAGCAAAGGTTTTCAAGGACCATGTGTGTAGGAGATAATATTCATTTCTCTCTCTCCCTAAACATTCACAGCTCTGCAAGATCTGAACACTCGCCAGTCATAGGGTTTTTGTCTGCTTCACCATGGTAACCGTGTTCTGTACATTGCTAGTGCTCAGTGCAATCAATGCCTTGGTGAATGCTGAATGATATTTTGGCCAAAGCCTTTTCCACAAAACACCTGTGTCATGCTTTGGTCAAAATACTATAGGGGCAAACTTTCTAAAAGACTCTGTTCACATTAAATTAGAATGAGCCTCTGTTTACTCCAAACGTGAGGCACCCAGGAATTAGTTTGTTTTTGTAATTGCTTTATCCATATTTAATCAGTATTCTAATTTATCTGCCCTTGTTGAGTCTCTCACATGAACATGTGAACATGACCAGCGCTGTGATTGGAGAAACACAGCAGAAAATCCAGCAGAAAATCAAACATGTATTTAGTTGTAGGCAAAATAAAAGAAACTGACTGGGTGGACTTGCTTTGTTTAACAGTTTGTGGCTTGGTAGGAGGTCCAGATCCACAGATTAAAGGGCACATGCACAATTTAGCCTCAGACAACAGTTTACAATGACATGCTGCATATTTAATGTCAATAAAGGGGTTAAAAATGAAGAGATTAGCTTGTTAAAGGCTCTTTTTAGTAGGGACATACATGGCCACTCCAGGCTGCTGCGACATTTTCATTCAGCCATCAATTATTTTTCATTCCCAGTGGTTTTATAAAGAGGACATCTATAATTGTGCAGACACAGTTCTCTCTGGTTTGTTTATGTTCAGAAGCTGTGCATCTTTTAAAGTGGAGTGTTATGTTTGAGGAGAAAACCCACTGTTGTTTGTATGCGGCTGAGGTTTAATTTATTTGTACGTTTTTATCCACTGTTTGAATTAACACAGAAACTCATTTGTAACTCAAGTTGTTTAGTTTTGTAGCACTTCCTGTAAAGCAGTTAGCCTTGTCCTGAACTTAGAGATATTTCCACGTACAAAAGGCTGGAGAACTAGCAAACCATGAGGAAACATCCTCAGATTTTAATTACCAATGTTTTTTGGTTTGATTTCCAGAAATCTAACCTCAGCTGAATCCAATACCTAGCATTTCTGCTACAGTTGTGGTTAGACAACAACGTCTGTTCTGGACGATCTACCATTCTTCCTGCGGAGGGGACTCAGCCTGCCACATATGAGAACCCCAATTCCCAGAATCCTCAGCAATGTCATCTGACCAATTCTACCATAAAAATGACTATTAAGGATTGTTTCAATCAGATCAGTGTAGTGTGCTTCAATTGGATCATGTATCTTTATGAAAAAAATTCAGTTTTTACTTCAAACATTAGCCTGGTATTAACTGTTGGTGGAGGTTTGAAAAGCTTGGATACAATATCACCCCAAAGAATAGGACAAATCAATGCACATGATTTTGCAGCGCTTTCCCTTGATGGAACTCATAATGAATGCAGTGATAAATGAAGGCTTCTCACTTGCCATTTTCAAACTATTTAAATATACACCGAATATCTGTGGCCAATTCAGACTTCCTTATCATCTCATTATTTAAATACAATGGAATCTAGACCCCTCTTTACCTAATTGCTGATTTGTGGAGATGGTACTATTGTGGACTGGATGATGTTGCACCCTGATGGTGGTTGAGGTGACTCCTGATTGTTCCAAATAATCTTTTGGAGTGTTGTCGATGTCTAGAACAATCATTCCTTATCCAGTTCAGGGTCGCGGTGGGTCCAGAGCCTACCTGGAATCATTGGGCACAAGGCGGGAATACACCCTGGAGGGGGCGCCAGCCCTTCACACACACATTCACTCACACCTATCACTTTTTTTTTTGAGTCGCTAATCCACCTACCAACGTGTGTTTTTGGACTGTGGGAGGAAACCGAAGCACCCGGAGGAAACCCACACAGACACAGAGAGAACACACCACACTCCTCACAGACAGTCACCCGGAGCGGGAATCGAACCCACAACCTCCAGGTCCCTAGAGCTGTGTGACTGCGACACTGCCTGCTGCACCACCGTGTCGCCCATGTCTAGAACAGTGTCATGTAATCATACCTTTCATTCATTCATTCAAAATGATTTTAATTTGGTTAACATAATATACCTCTAATACTTCTTCACGGCTTCCACATTGAGACAATTCCTAGTTGTTACTGAGATACATTGGAGCGATGTTACTAAGATATTTTGAAGATCACTGTACCCATGAGAAGTAAGTAATTTCTCTAATAGGATGATCTACAAGTAGGTTTTCTTTGTTGAGAAATGGTTATCGTTTTTTGATGACTATACCTCTAATAAACACCTCATTACCTCCATTCCCAAACCTGTCCACGGATCTGTGGGAATCTCACTCTCAGCTCCGCAGTGACTCATTAACACACAGATCTCATTTTGCCTCTGCGCACTGAGAGTCAATGAAAAAAGAAAATCCATACCTTCTTAGCCCTCATCCGTCAGTGAATGAGCGAGGGCTGAGAGCTGAGGTCTTGGGGGATGGGGCCTGGACAAAACATGGAGAAGTTTCATCTCACACTCTGCAAAATAGGCAAATCACTATGCTTTAAAGCATTGGAAATATTGATCAGAATATCGCAGAAATGATTCTCACTGGCCACAAGCTATTTTCCAGGAAGAATGAGCAGACGTCAAATTTCAGCAAGACACTGCTCACTGATGCACCAAGAATGTTTTAAAGGAACAATATGTAAGGTTTGGTGGGCTCCCCCACCAGTTGCAGAGCGTAATTCACTTTTACAGGACTGTCCTCAAATCAAGTAGCAAGAAGAGACATGGTACATGGTGTAATTTCTGCAGTGCTGGGCCCCCGAGTAAAGGACTTTTTTGAGACTGATTTTTAAGGACAAAGTTAAGTTTTTATAACTATAACTCTAACTATATATATATATATATATATATGTACTGTACTGTGCAAAAAGTTTTAGGCTCATGCAAAAAACGTTGGGAAATAAAGATGACTTCAAAAATATTTTATTTCTTGAAGTCAACAATGTGCAGTAAACATTAATAAACTAAAGAAAGTCAGTAGTATACGGGTTGGCCATTTTTTTTTCTTAAATATTAGTCCTAGGTACCGTTTATACATTTTTATAAGAAACATAACCTCTCTTTTAATAATTTGCTTTCTTTTTTCTTTACAGACATACAGTTACTACTTTTTTTTTTGTAAAATTATTATTATTATTCATTCATTCATTTTCTGTAACCCTTAACCAGTTCAGGGTCGCGGTGGGTCCAGAGCCTGCCTGGAATCATTGGGTGCAAGGCGGGAATACACCCTGGAGGGGGCGCCAGTCCTTCACAGGGCAACACACACATTCACTCACACACTCACACCTATGGAGACTTTTGAGTCACCAATCCACCTACCAACGTGTGTTTTTGGACTGTGGGAGAAAACCGGAGCACCCGGAGGAAACCCACGCAGACACAGGGAGAACACACTACACTCCTCACAGACAGTCACCCGGAGCGGGAATCGAATCCACAACCTCCAGGTCCCTGGAGCTGTGTGACTGTGACACTGCCTGCTGCACCACCGTGCCGCTTATTATTATTATTATTATTATTATTATTATTATTATTATTATTATTATTATTGGTAAAGTAATTCTAAAAAGTTTCTGTACTGACTCAATGATGCAGAATGCATTAAAGAAATAAAATATTGTATAGAATGTATAACAGAATTTGTACTAAAAAAAATAGGGTGCCTAAAGCTTTTGCACAGTACTGTATGTCCTTCACACCGAGTCCTAAACTGACGGACTGCAACGCTGTACCAGATTTTGAATCAGACCTTGTTCTATTTTCTGCATTTTATGGATCCATTAAAATCAGGCTGACCAATCAGAGCACCATTGTCATGGTTACAGACCAAACAAATGAGCAGGACTGAACAGCTCGTTTTGTTCGTAGCCAAACACATAGCTTATTATATCATCAACACTCTGAATACTAAAATGCAAAGGGTAAAGAAAACATAATCTATTTTAATGAGAGGAGCAACAGAATCAGAGTCTCAAAGTCCTCCAGTGACCTTCGGAAACACAGCTGAAGTCCCCGTATTATTCTGGAGACTGGGGGAATTTGGTATGTCATATAGTTGCAGTGCTTAAAGTAAAATGGTAAATTAATCCTTGTTCCTACTTAATGAATCAATTTATTCTTCCTCTTACAGCATCTACCCGTGATGAGTGTTGAGACAAAATAAAAAATATATGCATGTGTGACTAAAAGACCATTCCCAGGGTTTGTACTTTCATTCATTCATTGCCTGTAAGCGCTTACCCAGTTCAGCATCGTGGTGGGTCTGGAGCCTACAGGGAATTACGCAAGGCAGGAACACACCCTGAAGGGAGCACCAGTCGTTCAAAGGGCAACACACACTCACACACTCTACATGTATGGACACTTGAGTCCCCAATCCACCTACCAACATGTGTTTTTGGACCGTGGGAGGAAACCCACACAGACACAGGGAGAACACACCACATTCCTCACAGACAGTCACCTCGAGGAAACCCACACAGACACAGGGAGAACACACCACACTCCTCACAGACAGTCACCCGGAGGAAACCCACGCAGACACAGGAAGAACACACCACACTCCTCACAGACATTCACCCGGAGGAAACCCACACAGACACAGGGAGAACACACCACATTCCTCACAGACAGTCACCCGGAGCGGGACTCGAACCCACAACCTATTGTGTGACTGTGACACTACCTGATGCTCCACCATGCCGCCCCAGCAAGCATTGTTCCACAGTTTTAATCATTCCATGGTTTCCACAGCAATATCTGTTGAAATCACTGGTGATATACCTGCTGCCACCTGTAGTCTCTGTAATTCATGCTTCTGGATTTCCTCAGTTCAACCTGTGGCTTGATGCAGAAGAACAACTTTTAATCATGATCCTGACCTAAACCTATTCATAACCTTTGCCATAATTGTAAACCAAACCATAATATAGAATAATAATTAGATATTATATACGTAATTTATATATATAACAAAACCCTATAAACCATAATGTGCATAATATAAATATCTGAGTTACTATTCGCAGTCACACAGCTCCAGGGTTTGATTCCCTCTCCGGGTGACTGTCTGTGAGGAGTGTGGTGTGTTCTCCCTGTGTCTGCGTGGGTTTCCTCCGGGTGCTCCGGTTTTCTCCCACAGTCCAAAAACAGGTGCATTGGTGGATGGTTGCAGGTGGCAGGTGTCCGTAGGTGTGAATGTGTGTGTGTGTGTCTGTGTTGCCCTGTGAAGGACTGGCGCCCCCTCCAGGGTGTATTCCCGCCTTGCGCCCAATGATTCCAGGTAGGCTCTGGACCCACTGCGACCCTGAACTGGATAAGGGTTACAGACAATGAATGAATGAATGAGTTACTATTGTCATTGTTTAAATATTAAATTCCTGGGCTGCTGTTGCTCAACATTTTAAAAACTCAGAAGAAAAGCTCCTATACTCAGTTAATCTATGTATTTCTTGCGAATAAAAAGCATGTGTTGCCATTTTGTGTTGTTCTATTTTCACATGTCTATGTTCTAAATTAGAACCTATTCTTATTTGGACCGTTTGTAAAGTACATTTTACAAAGCAATAAAATCTTGAGTATTTCTGACTGTCAGCAGCTTTGATGATTCTATGAATTTGACTGTATTTGGTCGATGGCTGGCTGTTTCCTCCTGCCTGCAGCAGGGTGTTATTTTAGCAGTGTTTATTTAATAGCCCACCTGCCTCATTTTGATTGACCTCCCAGAATACAAATAGGTTACAAAGTAGGACGACATGCTGCTACTGCAGATAGTGTCCCTGCCACACGACTCAAGGACCTGAGTCCTAGCTTCCTCATTGGTCCATTGCTTTATTGTCTATGAGGGGCTGGGTGTGTTCTCCCTGTGTCTGCATGGGTTTCCTCTGGGTGGCCAGAGCAAAAACTAGGTGGACTGGCTGTGTGACAGGGTGAATGTATTCACAAGTGTCAGTGTGTGAGTGACTGGGTGAGTGAACGATGCCCTCTGATGAACTGGTGCCCTGTCCAGAGTGTGTCCCCACTGGATCAGAGTAGTCTTTGGATCCACTGAGACCTGGCACATGACGTAATGGCTGCAGGAGATGAATGCATGAATGAGTGACCTCACAAATGTCTATACAAACCAGTCCATGTCTTACAAAGATGTTGTGAATTGAGCAATTACCTCTTGCTAACGATGAGTTATGTCATTAGCATAGCCACGCTGTTCAAAATGGGTCACTGAATGATTTTAGTAGCTGGAGAATTCAGGTGTTTCTAATGTTAATGTGTCGGTCACCCGACCAAAAACATATACAACAGTGATCAAAAGAGTAAATAAATCATTGATAACGGCCTGCAATTTCTGCACTGAATGTAAGTGTGTGATCACGAAAGGGAAAGGAGCCTGGATTGTAACAATCTAATTAAGCCTAAAGGCAGACTGTTTGTAGGATCCACACGTCCCTGCGGGAACGCTTGTCCCATTTTTTTATTTTATTTCTCTTTCTCTCTCTCTCTCTCTCACTCTCTCTCTCTTGCCTATTTTGTGGCTCTATCAGGAGTGTGTTGTGAAAGTGCCTTCACCATGCAAGGCATTTTGGAAGTTTCTTTGATGATGGCGCAGTCTCTTTTTTATTTATATATTTATTCATTTACCAATTTATTTCCCACCCCTTTCCAAATCTCACTGATAGTGCTGGAAGTTGTCAACAGCATTCAGGGCTCCCCTTTGATATGCATATCAACAGATGTGCCGCCGTCAAAACTGTAGCCCTGCGTCTTTCTCTTAATATTTAACCGGATCACTTTGGTACAGTGTTGAAGTGATGTCGTGAAAGGCAGCTACTTCTCACTGAGTCGGTTCCCTGAGCCCTAGCAGCTGTTGGAGAGGTACTTTGCACGTGTTTCACCATGTTAACTGCAGTTCAACCACAAAAACCAAGCATGTCTGCGATATATGGGATTGTTTCAGCATTATTCTTGTTGTCCATGTCCAGTATCGAGTGGGGTGGAACACAGGCCACAGAAAAACATTGCCAAGAGAATGAGATGCTAAGCAGCTAAGGCCAACCTATTCAATGCCGTGTGATGGATGGAGTTTAAAGGCCTCAGCACTACAGTGATGGAATGGCATTCAATACCGCTGGGATGAGCTGAAGTGGTGGTAATGAATGCATACCACATTCTAAACAAAGGCACAGGGCATCCAATGAAAAATAATGCCTTTATTCAGTGCTACAATTCATGGTAACACACAGTATGAATCTACCCTGATGTATCTCTGCACAGAGTGAACATGCACGCACCATGACTCCTCTGTCAGCAGAATTCCCTGCGGTCCCATCCCTGGGGTCAGCTTTTGACAAGTGTGTTCATTTAGGTAATGAAAAGAAACCTTGTTGAATTTTACATTCTAACCAGGTTTTTGAGTGTGATTTTCATTCATAAAGTGATCTTGGCTGAAACACTGGTTATAACTTCATCAGAAAGGGGTGGGGCTAAATGTAAATACACAGTTTTTTAACAAAAAATCACAACAGACTAAGATCAAGACTTTAACTGTATGGATTAGGGGACGCAAGGTAGAAACACATACTGGAGGGGCGCCATCCTTCATAGGGCTGATTCATCTATATATAGATGGCATTTTAGACATTCTAGATATTGTCCTATTAGAGTTTCTAATGTATTTGTTTTTGTTTGTTTGTTTGTTTGTTAGTGTCATTTGGGGATGGTAAAATGTTAAGATTGTTTACACTCAGTTTTAAACTTCTTATACACAAGAATATATTGTTTTAATTACATAAATCCATTAATACAACAGTGTTTTATGGCCACGGCATTGAAAAAAAAAGTATGATTCAGGGAATAATCTCAGAATAATTGAGTAATAAAGGTCCCTACAATTCAAAGAATACAGTCAGAACATTTAGAGAAACACTCTATTGGGTTATTATTTATTATAATATGTAGACAGACAGACTCACAACGTGAGTTGTGAAAGAAGCAGTCATTGAAGTGAGCAGAATTATTTCTTAAATGTATCCACACGACATGAAAACGAAACCTGTCAGTGCAGCCCCTGACTCCAATACATATGGCTTTAGTTTATTGTATCCACCATTTTTGTGATCATTAACTGTATCCTGTGAAACTACATACCCTCTTCTGAATAAACTGGTTCTTGCAGTTTATTCCTAAAATCTATACCATAGTATGACTTAAGCAAGACACTGCATTCCACAATTACACTGTGTCTGCCCCATTATACGTGCAGCACATTATTCTGCGATCTTTCTCAGAATTATTCTGAGAATTCTGACTTTAATCTATGAATTTTTTTATTTATTTATTTTAATGCCGTGGCTCTAAAACTCCATCATAGATAAAAGCGGCATGTTATTTAAAAAAAAAAAACTAACAACCAATGAAAAACACTTGTTCAGTGCAGTGCAATGAAATACTAACTAACACACAGAATGAAATAAGACCCAGTCTGTGTTTTATGACTTGCCTTAGTCTGAAAACATTGGATAAAATGAGTCTTGCCCACTTCTGAGAGTTATAATAGTTCAGTTTCCGCAGCACTGAGCCCAGAGTAGCATAGGTCAGTGAAGCATCACGATTATATTGAAGCTGTCATATTAAGCTTAAAAATATTACCTAGTCTAGCTTTAAAATCCCGAACATAGAGTCGACCCGTGGCGATCCACAGTTCTGTGGTGCAGACGGTGCCTGTTGAGCAGGTAAATTTAGAAGACAAGACATGTTTAAATATTGGCTTTATTGTTTATGTTGTACCACCCAGTGCCAGGGAGAACCCCGGAGAACCTGTGTTTCCCCCCACATGCTTTCTTCCAAAGCATGCTCTTCATTACTCTCGAAAGACGACTGTCGTTTCCCTCAGCAGAACTGATCTCAAACACGGAGCGTCTGAGACTTGTTAGGGAGCATCTCAGGAACACTGTCAAAGTGAGTGTGTATAAATGATGGTTCAAGCTGGGCTTGTGACGGTCCTTACAAAAGGCTTCTCCGTTACACATTGCACTTATCCAGGTGGCGGCGCGACGTCGCAAATTGGAGATCAGTTCACAAATGAATACAAGATGCTGTCGGGGAGGGAATTCGAGCGTGAAAGCGTGCCAAAAGAACAGAGCCCTGGTCTTTATGGAAGCACTATTTGAAGACACTCAAGCAGAGCATCAATGCAGACTTATGGCTGCTCCAAATTTCCCCTTTGTGGTGTTTTGAAAACCAGCCAAACTTTGAGCGCATCAAATGGGTATTGATGGTATTGCATTTTTCACTGCGCTTTTATTAAGGGTCATTCATCACAAGTCCACTGCGGTAATGGCCCTACGCTTTTCACTGAGGTCCAGAGGAAGATAAACCTTTGTACACTGGTTCACGAGAAAAGACGGAGAGCTTCTATCATATGCAGTATAAAGAAAGCTGTTACTACTGCCAAGTACATGCGCATTAATTCATTTCAGTTTACAAGAAATATAGCATGAGCAGATGTCCATAGGGTTTGACCATAGGTTCTGTAATACAAACTCTATTTTTAGAGATATTGCTTTAGTACTAACTCCTTTACTGGATTCAATTTCATTCATTTTAACCGTTGTGCTACTTTGTGATTGGCTATAGCTATTTTAGACCTAAAATGCCCCCAAACCTCCATGATTTAGCATTGTTAAGGGGCACCATTGGTCTGCTTGCCAGGCCCCTGGATGAAGGTGACTGCCCTGAGCTACAGAGATAGTGTAGTAATCTGTTGTGAGCGCATTAAACAAACAAAAACAACAACAACAACAACAAATGTAATTGGTTTATAATCATTTGGAGCTCATGTTGAAGTTGTGGGTTAGGGGTAGGGTTAGGTTTGGGGGAAGTTTAAAGGCTGCATTGCCAGAAGTTCATGTGAACATTCATAAATATAGTTAGCACACATTTTTCAAGTGACAATTATATTTAGTACATCCTGGGGATAATTTCCTAGTCTAATATAAAAGTTATTCAAGGCCTGCACAGCTCTCTCAGTGCTTCTTCTTGTACGTCTTCTACTCAGGCTGTTCTCTCTGAAGGTACCCTTTATTTTTATCTTGACCCGATTAACATATTTGACACAAACACCATGTACAGCATTTGATCCCAGCTTTGAGGCTTTGTTAATACTTTTACAGAGTAGAGTCTCTGGTCTCACTACAAAGGTATCATTAGCTCATATTCGTTTCTGTCTTTCTTTTTGGCACGTGGGAGCAGAAGTCTTGTAAGGTGAATCTATTTAAAGGAGATGATGTTCCACGCTGTGTTCCAGACAGGTCACGTGTGTAACTGGAAGCCTTCATTAACACCGCCCCTGAGTGGCCCACATTTGCACAGCAGGAAATGAGAAACAAAACCTTCCAGCCCAAGAGTGTCCATTTTTTTTAGCTTCACATTTTGGGCTGGTTTGGTGTCGCTTTATCTTCATCCCCAAAATCACCTGTTATTGAGGGAATGGAAAGTATCCTTGCAGGCCCAAATCACCAGTTACTTCCTCGTTACATTGTGGTTTGGGGCTAGAAGGTTTGGATTTGCATTAGACTCTAACCTAACTGCAACATCTCTGAACATATATATGGACATACGATAAAAAAAGATCACTGCAGATATTTACGACAATCATGGTGTGATAACAATTGATTGGTAGTTGTTTTATGAAAACCCTTGTCCACTGGTGCTGTCCAAACGTCTGTTATGTACTCAAACAACACCAGAAACAGCACTGTGTACCTTGTGGGTGGAGACTGTTTTGGCTCTGCTGGGGAAATCAATTCCTGTCACTTCTAACCTTTTGAACATAGGTGTAGGATTAATGCTGCGTTCGGGTGCTCATCGGAAGGTTGTATATACCGGGTGGTTAAGTAGTAAGTACGACTTCACTGCGTTCAGGTGCTTGGCTAAAAATCCACCCACTGTACACAATATGTCCCCAAAAAGTGATTCATCATTAAATAACAACTCAATGGTTTTTGAGTAATAACAAAACGTTGGCTTTTATTTACCGAAATCATGCATAATAAACTATTCAATGCATATTTGCCATTTTCTCCTGGAAATAAAAGGTCGTGATATATGTCACACCTCATAAACTGGTGTATCATGACCTGAGTCCTGGGAATTGTCCTTTAGTCAAATATATAAGAGTTCACCTTGAGTCCAAGCTCCAAAGTTGCCTGCTCCTTCCTTGTCACCTTTTTAAATATATATTTATTTCCTATGTCTGTTCCTTCTTTGCTTCCCTATTGTTCGAGTCTGGTTTTGTTTTGCCTGTGTTTAGCTTGAAATCTAGTTTCATATTTACCCCTTTCCTGCCTGTTACCTCCTTGTTTGGGGCTTGTTTTAGATTTAGATTTCCTTCTAGACTCAAATGGTCCATTTATTTCCTTGTTACCTTGCTATCTGGGGATAGAAGATTTCCTCCTAATTTGAAAACTCCCGCTCCTTCCTTGCTGGTGGCATCACACTCGTGGAGTCTGACTGCCAAACTCCTGAGTGCTTAAATGCTCAAATACCCTCCCAGAGAGCATCCCTGCTTCGAAAATTCAATACTCTCTGACAAATGAGCAAACAGAAGCAAGCTAAGGCTTCAGGGACATGGCAGCTTTGGAGAGTGATGTTTTATGATTGTCAGAGAAATTGGCTCGTGTGCTCGAAACACAGGAGTATTCCTGCATCAGCGTCGGGGTCAGAAGCAGGGCTAGCTCGTCGTGGCGTTGTTTGAGTAAAGCCTGGGAAAGACGCTGGTGTAATCAGGGCCGGGTCTTTGCTGTTTAAGCAGTTGTTTAGGGTCCTCAAGCCAACACACGATCCTGAGTTAATGCTGTGTCAAAGTGAGGGACCACCCACGTGGTCACAACCTTAGAATCACTGCACTCACAGAGATGACAGGGAGAGTGCCCCCAACAACACTACTTCCAATAGCCACCCAAGTTTTTACTAGGAGGTCTCCCATCCTATATATAAGGGTAAGGGTATACATGCACTGAGAATACTGAATACGGAGCTAAAAAATAGCTCACATTTCTTAATCAGATTTCTAGGCCTTGATCCCAAGAAATCAAAGTATGTTGTTTATTATACAACCACGTGAATAATCAGATAATTGCAAAAATCCGTATTGATCCGTTTATAAAATGCATGTAAATGCATTCAGTGCAGCGAGCCTCAGGGTGTTCTTTCATGGTCAGAATTAATTACCGTTAAATCTTGTTCTATTCTTGCATACAAAAAGAAAAATAAATAAATAAATAAACAAATAAAAACACTACTACTGCTGACATTTGTCGTTTGTTTAGAAAAAAATCAGCTTGCTATGTCCTCCCGTGTGGTTGTTTCCTACAATTCTACAATGGTTAAACCTGTGTTGTTTTACTCTAATAAGATAACAATTCATACTAAGCTGAACATTGGATTCTTTCATGTGTGCACTGGTCCTTTTTTATCTTCTGGAAAGGGCTGGAAAGAGTTGATGGTAATTTCTTGGACCACAGACTCTCTGCACAGCGGATGCTGCTTTGAGTGAGCGATTTGACTAAATGACATGCTGTGATGTCCAAACCAATGTGACAGGGAGAGGGGCACATGTCTAATGCGGCAGTCACTTCGGCCGGCAGACAAAAAGCAGCTCTGGCTGATCCTGCTTTCTGCTTTCTCTTTCCTTTCTGTCCAAGCTAAAGAAGACCACTCCGATCAAAAACTGTCCGAGAAAATAAGGCTTAGGCAGTGAGTTGTAGAAAATGGAGGAACATCTCTGGTCCTATGGCAGAACTGTCAAAAAGGGTCAAAAAGTCTGGCTCTTGGCTGTGACTGGTGACACGCCCCTTAGACTCTTTGAGCTCCAACACAATCTTCTGATCTTCATATATATATATATATATATATATATATATATATATATATATATATATGCAGTTCATTTTGATTCATAATAATTCATAGATATTTTACCTTTGCTATTTGACCTCCCACCCACTGGTGGCACTGTCTCTTGAATTTGGAAATGTTCCTCCACACTGTAAGTAATGTGAAACAGAAAAAATAAGTCAATATTAATTAATATCCTCATCTCAATTCGTGCTTATCATTAGTTCACTCTATTGTTTAAGAAAACTCCAGATACATTTTCAGCACCATGAAAAGCGAGAGAGGGAAAGCCTAGTATACCCTACTGAGACAGTTTGTTTTTTCATCCTTTTACAAACACTGGGGCTTCATAAACATGTTAGACCAGTTTCGATCATCCTCAACATTTTATAAAAAGTGCTTTTTGATTAAGATCTTCAAAGTCGCCTTTAAATGAACAATAAAGGACAGTCTGTCTCTTTAGCGTAGAGCCTTGTGTATACACCCTGTGGCCTCAGTTAAGTCACCGACATAAACTATCAACTGTGATTCAAGCTGTGAGGCTAATATGTGCAATATGGTGTCGTCCCAAAGCCAGTGCAACACATTGCTGTTTATTTTGTTGAAGCTGGTTTGTGGAAACGTTACATATTTTCCAGAGCATCCAGCAGACGTCCTTCATTAACAAACTCTGTGTCTTCATTTGGAATAAAACTAAACAAATGAAACCCTGGCATACTTCAAAATATTGGGATATACCCGCAACATCTGCTGCCACTGTAAACACTGAACCTTCCCATTGTTATGAGGAAGCTCTGCCTTTTCTTTGCTACATCGATTATAATCCTCTTCATTCCTTCTCTGCCAAGTCTTGTATCACTGAGACGCAGCCGCGGAATGGTGCTCTGAGAGCCTGACCCTGGGCAACACTTGCCTTTTCTCTTTCCACTGCAACTACGCCAGCCATGCATCATTTTTCATCCCTGGCCAGGCAATCTTAAAGCAATCTGAAGTTTGTTTGGAAAATGCCATGCCCTCACTTCTCAAGTTCTCGAGTCTTATTCCAGGTTTCATTGGTGGTGGTGGTGGGGGATGGGGGGGGGGGTCTACTTCTTTTACTCATATCAATAACTTGATTTATTTTAGTTTTCCATAGTAAATAATGGAATAACACAGAGAGGTGTAATAACATATGTATAAGAAATCATAAGGCTGACCTTGAGGATTGACCAGGACTAATAGTTCATGTCCAACACTGGCTAAAGTCTTCCCAGAAGAGCAGAGGGTGGTGATCTCTGGCATTTCAGTAGACCTGTTGGATGAAAAATAATTAGCTACAACACAGTTAATAATAAACCCTGTCATCAATTTAAAGTGCACTGCCACATTTGTGGAGCACCATCCCAAATGTCATAGCTATGGCTCTTAATCTGGACCTCCCACTACAGCACCTCTGTGATTTTAGCCACCCCAAGGGTCTATTTGTGAATGTCGATGGACTGTGTGTTCCTGCTAATCTATATAAAGGTTCCAGCAGGTCTATTTACCACAGAAAGAACTGAAGAAATAGCCCCAGGTTTATCCCGGGTAAAGGGTATTTCAGTGGTCTTTATAGAAGCAAATACACAAGGGAACATTTATTTATTCTCTCCTGTTCAATTGAAACTGCTAATTATTGTCCCATTTTGATTGTTTAGATATATGTATAGGTTAAATACATGTGATTTAATTCGATCAGACTTAACATCAAAATGAGCTCCAGGTTTTTACCCTCATTAGCTCCACTGACCTTATAGGTGCGCTTTGTAGTCCTACAAATACAGACTGTGGTCCAGCTGTTGCTCTGCATACATTGTTAGCCTTTCACCTGGTTCTTCAGAGGTCAGTACCACCATAGAGCAGGTATAATTGTCACTGACACGGAGGTGGTGTGTTAGTGTGTTTCACTCTGCTAGGAAAGGTTCGGACACAGCAGCAGACACCTACCATATTGGCCCATCTTTTTGATAGCAGAAGTCAGAGACAGTGGTCATAAGATGCTGTTAGATATTTTTGATTGGCAGACTATTCTCAGGTCAGCACTGTGGGTAGTGTCCAGTGACCGCTGGCCAAGACAAACTGTGCAGTTACTGTCTACTGTGAAAAACAACAAAATACTTTTTGGACCAACAAGAAAAAGTGTGTGTAATAGTGCCAGTGTTTACACTAGTAATAGTGTTTGTATAGCATGACAGTCATGTATACATCATGTTTTATTTTTTAACCAACGTAATATTTTGGGTCAACATTAAACTGTTATAACACTGAAGAGGCAAACATTAGAACTCAACATACTTGGAGGAGAACACTAAATGTCGAATCCTGATGTGTCATGCTAAGTGAATACAGGATGTATTTGATGTGTGACTCACTTTAGCAGTTCTCTTCATTCAAGCAGTGACAAGGCATCACTTCAGTGCAAACAGATCCATCCTCTAGATTGGATTTTGTACTGACTGTAGACTGTAGGTTGTAAAATTACTGCTTGCAAATGAAATCAATATCAACAATTCATTAAATATCAAACAGAGCACTCAATAATGCTGCAGGTTTACGTCTTTTCTCAATAAGAGGTGGTGAAGCTAGTTTTGTCCATTGTTTCCATGCCTGATATTTAGCTGCATTTGTGCATTAGCTTAGTTTTCCATACAAGAGCGGACACTTCTAATCAGTCACAAACAATACAATAAACAGTGTGGCGTTGAAATGAATTTACTAAATATAAATAAACTAATTATAACTGGCACTCATTTAAATGTGCACTAAATATATTTGTGGATGTTCCAGTAAATGTCTGTCATCACAGAATGGAGAAAGAAAAAAAGAGAAAAACCATTAAAACTTCCCAAAACCAAAACGAAAACTAACCTGGACCATCGCTTTAAACCTAACCCTAAACCTAACTCCATCCATCCATCCATTATCTGTAACCCTTATCCTGGGTTCACCTGGAATCATTGGGCGCAAGGTGGGAATACACCCTGGAGGGGGCGCCAGTCCTTCACAGGGCAACACACACACACACACTCACACATTCACCTAAGGACACTTTTGAGTACCAATCCACCTACCAACGTGTGTTTTTGGACTGTGGGAGGAAACCGGAGCACCCGGAGGAAACCCACACAGACACAGGGAGAACACACCAACTCCTCACAGGCAGTCACCCGGAGCGGGAATCGAACCCACAACCTCCAGGTCCCTGGAGCTGTGTGACTGTGACACTACCTGCTGATGGTGTGTATCCATGAAAACATGAGTAAGGTCAGGTACTGATGATGGATGATTAATTCTGGATCACAAACACCACTCCAACTCATGACCAAGTTATTGGATTATGCTCTAACCATCCAGTACACTGCATTATAGCCCAGTGTTAGAGGAGAGATGCTTTTTTATGGAGATTGTTCAAAGTGTTCAGGTGTAATTGAACACTGAGTTTAGTCATTATATTTAAGCCTTTACAAGTTTGGTCATGAAGTCTAGTACTTTAAAAAACTTTTTGCTATTTATTTAATATATTTTCTATCATACTGAACATTCCAACACACAATTTATACATTTGAATCTTTTGTTGAGGGTTCAGGCTTCTATATTTAACCTCTGCTTTTACTAAAGAACACTGAAGAAGTCTTTTTAAGGGTGTGTTGTTGTTGTTCTGCACATTGATACTTACCCCAGTACACACTCAGAACAACGTAGTGTTAAAGATAGCAACCACTGCGTTTTCATAGCACTAACTCAAGCTTGAAAAAAGAAGACGCTATTTATCATCCAAATATGATAACAATAAGAGCGCGAGTCTTCCTTAGCAGTATTGATAAAAAACTGGGGAACTTTCTAGCAAATGTTTCACAGTCTCAATGTCTCATTAACTGACAAATGTAGCATGGTTTTCAACATGTAAACACGCTACACATCCAAATGTATGTCAGCAGCTGTTCATCCAATATTTATTATGAAATGAAGGTATTAATCAGTAGTTTATCCCACCTTTGCTGCAGTGACAGCGTTTTCTCATATTTATACATACAACTATCAGCACATATCTGTGAGAATTTGATGGTGGAGTGATATATATGTATTTCTTAATCACAAGCACCTCTTCAAATCTTTCCAGTTTAAATGGATGGTGCACCATTAGGTCAGAAACTGTATTTCCACTGTTCAACAGCTTAGTTTTGTACCGCTTTAGCCAATGCCTGGCATTGGGCATAGTGATCTTGCCAATTTTATTGCCAATGCTTTTCAATGGATATTATACTCCGAGAAAATTCTCTGTCTCTGTGGTGGTACTTTTTGCTGTCTATGTGGTGATACCTTCATTACCTTTAATTAAGGAATTTTATTGTAGTATATTCAATAATAATATTAGATTTAAAGGTTTTATTGTGTTCATTCACTTAATTTCATCTCCATGAATTATATAATATTCCTTTATTTTACACAGATCTATAATGAAACTATAAACATTATTAAAGGTACATTTACACTGTTTGTACCTTTAGTGAATATAATATATCTGTAGAGTATTTTTTTTTCTTTCTGAGAGTATATGATATGAGTTGCCTGTTTGTCCAAAATGTGCATTAACTGAATTCACTAATAATAAGAGGTGAGTGTTTGGACATTAAGGGTAAGCTTTAGGTTGGAAATGTCCAAAATTTGGGAATGTGCGGTAGACATTAATTTGGAATCAACTATGTTTTAGGACAAATAGAGTATCATTAGTTTGAAAATATCCAAATGCTTTGACACATAGATTAGACATTTTTTTTGGAAACGTCCAGAGGTTTGAACATATATGGTAGATATTAGGTTAGATACATATCAACATACAGATGAGACATAAGGTTGGAAATTATTAATTGTAAGTCATAAGGTAGGCACCACCTCTCGTTGGTGTTTCACTGAATTAAGCCCACAACACCTCCCAAAGGCTCAACAGTGAAGTCTGGTGTCCCAGATTCACCCCCCTCCAAGCCAGTTATACAGTCCTAACTTACCCTTTACCATCAACAACCGTAAATCCCACTGGCCTCCCTGCTGACTAAGGCTGTGCCTAGCCCCACTGGCACCGTTAATGCATGCTCAGTGCCACCACTTCCATATTAACTTTACATGCCACATCACCAACAGCACATTTCCTCAAGTAATTTGTTTTCTTATCCACAACCACTGACTAGACCTTTCAGCTGTTTCTGATAACTCCTTCACAGCTTCCCTTTGTTTGTGGCCCCTGATGTCGAACTGCAAAAGCAGGGTTGTGGCCGACTTGGCTACAAATTCCCTAACACCTATCTCCACTGGTCTTACATGTGCCTGACACCCGCGTACTTCAGCTACTTCCTTTCGAATGCTTCATCTACTGCATCCTTAAATGGAACCATTAACTCTATGAAATAACCTATCAGTTTACTTTCAGAGTAGAGCACTGTCTGGCCCCAGTGTAGTTAACACAATGCACTCTGGGACCTGCAGGTTTTTTCCTATGTCCACCAGCAAGTTCCACTCTCGTGCTTCACCCCATCTACAAATATTTGTAGCCTGCGTACATTCAATAGAGACAATAGAATTTAAATGTCTGAAGGTTTGAACATATAGAGTATATATTAGGTTGGTAATGCCCCAAATGTGGACATAGTATATGGTAGATATTAGGTTAGAAATGTTCAAAGGTTTGGACATATAGGGTAGTCGTTGCTTTGGAGACATCAAAATATGGACATTTACAATCTCAGAGGAAGAGGTACGATAGAGGTTATTGTCAGCAAAGGTACACACAGAGTAAATGTATGTTTAAAAGGTACAACAGTGGTTTTAAAGTCCAGTTGTGTTCTCTAAAGATACATTACATTCTCTTCTCCAGAAGGAGAGCTGAATATTTGTAATCTTTCATTACACAACTGTCTAAAATAAAGGAATGTAATACAAATCTTGGTGATAAAATGGGGTGTATCAAATCCACACAATAATACCATTTTCAGTTAATATAGAACAAGGTACAAATATGTCCCCTAAGTAAAGTAGTGAAATGTACATTTAAGGTTATCAACACAGTGACAGCGTAAGGTCCACAGTACCACAGTGACACAGTGACAGTTTTTCTGAGAGTGTAGGATTGGGTTGCAAACATTCAGGTGTTTAAACATATAGTGCAAACCTTAAGTTGAAAACATCCACATTTTTGGACACAAGGTTTGAAACACTGCAGTCATTCAGTCTCAAGCCTAACACTTATTTGTGAACCCTCCCAGTTTTCTGAATTAGTAACTGGCAGCAAAAACAATATGGTGGCTCTAATCTTTCAGGCTCAGTTTTGTACATTTGATGTGTTTTTGTTTTTTCGTTTCTTTTTTTTTTTTCCTTCTGAGACCATGACAGTTGTGTTGCTTTGAAGTAGGTGTAAGAAAAACCATGAGAGGGGGATAAAAAAAACATTTTCTAATTACTTGTGTTAGGTCCATTATGTCTTTCAAAGCTGGAAGTTGCAGGTACATTTGCTGTGGGAGGATGAGCAGTTCAAAGCATCTGGGGCAACATGAAAAGGGAGTGGGGTCTTTCTGCTTTTTGTTTTTTTTTTTTCAGCCATGGCTGAATTAAAGCCACAAGTGTTCTCCAGCTCCTGCACCTCCCTCCCAACTCCAGTGAGAAATGTGAAGCCCAGTGTTGCAGCCCTAGACAGTCAGAAATGATGAAAAGTGAAAACACCTTTAATCTAGTCAGTACCTCAAATGGTTCTGATGTGCTGATGAATTATAATATTACACTAATTCAACCTAGTTCTAGAATGATTGATGACTGGCAGAACATTTGGCTTGTTTTAAGCATAAATTCTTGAAAGATTCCCAGTTGAACAGGAAACTCTCTGGATATAATAGTTTGGCTCTGACCTGCATCCATACAAATATTACTACAAATTTACTTCCTACTATGATTTGATTAATTCTAATACATATTGTCACTGTCCAATGAAAAACATGTATTTCAAAAATACTAATTTTACTGGAGAAAAAAAATCATCTTAACTTTCAATGAAAGACAGCAATTTAATTTCAAGTAATTTTGGAGCATTTCTAGTGGTACTACATTCTTTAGATGTAGTAAACTAAAAATAGACAAAAATAGAGATACAGGTGTATTCTTCTGGAGCAGAGGTTCTGTCTTCTAGATGTAACCATAAGCCCAAGCCTGAGTATAACCCTAGGTCAAAACTGCAACAGAATAGATAGAGCAGGGTGTTCCTGTGTAACATTCTCCCAAAAACATTTACTGTGATTCTTCAGGTACATAACACTGAGTTTGAGTGTATTTAGTGAAACAGATCCACCAGTGGATAGGAGCTTTCTTTGTGATTGCAAAACAACAGTGCATTAAAAAGAATCATTCATTGTCTGTAACCGCTCATCCAATTCAGGGTTGCGGTGGGTCCGGAGCCTACCTGGAATCATTGGGTGTAAGGCGAGAACACACACTGGAGGGGGCACCAGTCCTTCACAGAGTGATACATACACAAAATGGACACTTTTGAGTCGCCAATCCACCTACCAACATGTGTTTTTGGACTGTGTGTGGAAACCGGAGCACCCGGAGGAAACCCACACGGACACAGGGAGAACACACCACACTCCTCACAGACAGTCACCCGGAGGAAACCCACACATACACAGGGAGAACACACCACACTCCTCACAGACAGTCACCTGGAGGAAACCCACACAGACACAGGGAGAACACACCACACTCCTCACAGACAGTCACCCGGAGGAAACCCACGCAGACACAGGGAGAACACACCACACTCCTCACAGACAGTCAGCCGGAGGAAACCCACACGGACACAGGGAGAACACACCACACTCCTCACAGACATTCACCCGGAGGAAACCCACACGGACACAGGGAGAACACACCACACTCCTCACAGAGTCACCCGGAGGAAACCCACACAGACACAGGGAGAACACACCACACTCCTCACAGACAGTCACCCGGAGGAAACCCACTCAGACACAGGGAGAACACACCAAACTCCTCACAGACAGTCACCCGGAGCGGAACTTGCACCCACAGCCTCCACTGTGCCCGATTATAAGGAATATTATCATAACATTTTTGGAATACATGGGCTGCTCTTTTTAATTGTATATGCAATATATCAATAAACATAGAAATCATTTAAATAATCTTTTAATTGAAATATTCTCATACTGAGAATTGTGAGTGATAAATATTGACTTGATTTAGGATAATGTCACTTACAAACTGTTGTATAAAAATATACACTCTGTAAGCGTTTTCTTTTCTGCTGTTTTATTAGCTGCTGCATCTTGATTCCTGTTAAAGGCTAAAATCTTGCAGTCCTAGGCACTTTAATCTCGCCTTTTCTTTCTGCACAAAGTTGCCCATCCTTCATTCTGTCATTAAGCTAATGGCGTGTGTCCCTTCTGCCAGGATTTTACATGTGCCTACCCCTTTTTTATTGAATCCTCCAGGTCCTTAAACACGCCACAAGCAGATGGTTATTTGGCCACAGCTTTCTGCAGTCTGCAGTTTTCTTTCTTTATTTCTTTCATTTTTATTTTTTTATTTATTTATTTTTTCATGCCACAAGCAAACGTAATAAAGCTACAACAGAGGTGTGTTTCACTTACATGTGTTGAAGTGAATGAATGCTTTTGTGCAAAAGTTTAAGTAATAGTCCTTAATTGTTGCAACTAGTGTCTGGCAAATTTTTAATGGGAGCAACCCACATACAAATGCTAGTTCCTTACAAATGTGGCACCATTTAAAAGGGAAATTAACAGGTTTTCCAACTGTAAAAAATGTATTGCCAAGAACCATTGCTATAAGAAATAATCCACCAAACACCAATTTCTTTGCTTTTTGTTCTAAGTTCATGATAAATATGATATTTAGTTGTATTTGCTCCTACATTGTGGTCAGAACAAAACCGCATTTCTCCCAAATGAAAACTATAACTGTTTTTTTTTTTTAGTTTTAATCATGTACCACAGTCTGTTTATTCCAAGAAAACATGGGCCACATCTATTGGTCCACTTATTATTTACAATTATTTGAACTCAACCATATAGTGGTGCTGGAATATATGCATCTATCTGTGCATCTATACATCCATCTATTCATTTCACCAGGGGTTTTCTAACCTTTTTCCATCCACAAATAACTACAATTATAAATGACCGACTCTGCAGGGATAGTGCTCTCATGCTGGACTTCATCATCAGTATAAATACACACTCCAAATCTGAGCAGACACACTGACTGATTTAGGACATTTCAGTTATTTCACTTGTCTGAACAGGATGACATATTGGTCCATCATGTTCCAAAAAACCAGCGCAGTGCACTGAGAACACAGCCTGACTTAACTGTCCTGGGTCACAGGCTACAAAAAAGATTCAACTTGACAAGTCCAATTTAAAAAATGGCACCACCCAACCATAATGTACATCTTCTACTTCAGTCATGCTTCATGACCTCAGAGAGTGTATCCAGACTCACTTCTGTAGGATAGCAAATATTTCACTGTGAGCACAATTTAACTCCAACTTCTACCTTATAACAGTCAAGTCAAGATTTGTTTTTAAACTATTTATTAATATAGTTACGTATCTAGCGCTTTTCTAGACCCTAAGCACTTTACATTCTTTGGGATGTTAGGGAGTCACCTCAACACCTCAACCTGTGTGCTCCATCCACTTGGATGGCAGCCAATATGAATGAGTATGCTCTCAACACATCAGCTATTGGGTAAAGAAGATGAGAAGTAATGACCAAGACGGCTTATTAGAAGATGGGGATGATTAGCACACCAGAGGTGACCACAGTAGGAGGTTTAGCACATCCGTGTTTCACCTCAGTTTGAAGAAATTCCCGGGGGTATTTTATGACCTGAGAGAGTCAGACCCTTAGTTTTACAACTCATTTAATCAGTACAATGTCTCTGTCACTGCACTCTGGCATTGGGATACGGCATCAAAATATTATAAAAAAATATTTTAAAAAGCAGGACCTAGAAATTGAATTGTGTTAATTAGGGGACTGTTATTAATGTCAATAATTTTGAAAATGGGTTTGTAAACAAAGTATTTCAATATTTAATTTTCTCTTTTATTGGATAAGCGGTTACAGATAATGGATTGATGGATTTTCTCTTTTGTATGTTTCATTCATAGATGATCCATTCTTGTTTATATTATGTTCTTTCTCAATTATGCATCTCTCAGTATTTCAATAGTTGTTTACATTACACTTTAAATCTTTCTTTCTTCATTTTGAAAATGAACAGCTAATGCCCTAGGAATTAAGCAAAAATTTGCAGTGTTTTATTTCCATGTGCCTTTCTCAATGCCTCTACAGGTGACATCATGTAACTGCATGACAATTTAACGTGAACCAGGAAATCTAAATAAGTAAAATAATGAGTAAGAATCTAACATCAGTCTTGTGCCCTTGAGGTTGCAATTCACAGCGGTCAAATGACCGCCTCTGTGCACATAAAGTTATTAGCTTTTAGAACTGAGCCTAACCGAGTGATGCATAACTGAGGAAAAGTACAAAGAAAAACGAAAACATATTTATGGATATAAAATACAAAATATAGTTTACAAAACTTATACACTTAATGTTAGTAACAGTTCTCTCCATAAATTTTGTTTTGCTTATTGGTTCTAAAAACTTTTCACCACATCTGATGCCATGTTTTGATTTACACAGAGCACAGGTGCAATTGCTGCAGGCAAATGTGAGTGCATACACAATATACAATACAATACCATACATAAACTGCAAACGTACAGCTTCAAGTGACATGAACTTTAAATGAACCTAAGACAGGGCTTATAGATACATCAAACAAAGCCACTACATCAGTGTACTAACTTCTAAAGCCTGTAATGTTTTACAGTGTAGCCTGGTTGGTGTGTAGCCAAGTGGTGCTTAGCACTGATGGTGTTTAATTAGGCTGTACACTTTGGCTGCTGTCTAGTTTGTGCCATCTGGTAAATGATCATATCATGGAAGCTAGTGCCCAGAGTAAATCTTAGCTTCTTTTGACTTCCTTATTGTAGTTGAATATCCACCATCAACACTACATTTCCCAGAGTGCACTATCCATACAGTAAAGCAGTGGTTTATTATCCTCACTATGCAGGAAGAGGTTTGAGGCTCTAACATATATAAAAGTATACATGGCCTGACTCAGAGCTAAAAGGACACAGCTACAGGATATGCATGGATGCTGCAAAATGGGTTCTCCTGTTCATAGGCAACAGGAAATATGTTTATCTTCTCACTGGCTGTTTAGCAAGTCGGCAATGGTCATTGTGAGTCATTTCGCCTCGGAGAGCTGTTTGGGAGAGTATCTCAAGCTAACCCTGGGTTCCTCATTGATGTGAGAACTTTTGTCCACCTCCACTCTGGAGCCCAGGCCTCGGGGGAAGAGGGAAGAGGTTTGAAAAGCACAGCTTGCGCTACAGTGCAGCTCATCCTTTACAAAGGGCATGGATAATGGAAGGCTGGAAGATGAAAGACTTGAGTGATTTTTTTTTGTGAAGTCATGTATGGCTTCTGCATTGACGGCCAGTGCAGAGGACGCACTAAGGCCGGGTCTTGGAAAGTAGCTCATAATACACATAATCATACAGGAGATGGAATACAAAAATAGAAATAGTCCATGGGTTGTATTTGACAGCAAATTTTTGTTAGAAATTTATGATTTTGTGTTATGTTGTGTACTACATTTTGTAGAAGAGATGAGGACATAATGGAGGGTATGCAACAAGCAATAACAGAAGGGGAATGAATGAATGAATGAATGAACTAACTCAGTCCAATAGTTCCACACTTCCAGAGCTCATTGCTGGGGCCTCTAACCAGTTCTTGGTGTGGAGCATGATGACCTTAAGCTCATATGCAGCTGCTCTAAAAATGTCCATTTCACTTCATGCTTTTTTCTCTGTAGACTTAGGGTAAATCCCATTTCTTATTTTCACCTAGTGTTAGGGCCAACGGTGAACCCTTAACATGCCGTTTTAGCTGTATTCACTAATATGGGATGTCTATTTAAAGTATATTTAAAATATCAGACCTGTCTAAGCAGTTGGCTTTGGAGGAATCACAGTTTGAACCAAAATATAAAGCTTTTAGAGCAAGGGCCCACAAACTCTACTGCAGTCAATGCCTTTTTAAACCGACTGCAGGCTGTAACCAGAGTCTTACAGCTTTGCCAGAGCTTGTAGAGGGAGGCAACCAGAGAAAACAAGAGGCAGGGATGATGTCTTCAGGGCAATGAGAGTTGTTGTTTGGGTCGTGTCATGGCTCAGCTGCTCTCCTGCTGCAGATACAGAGCAATGCTGAGGACAAACACAAAAGCCCCCATCCACCCACCCATTCATCCACCCCTTCCCCCACCCACACACACAAATACATTCCAGACTAACATTAGTACCACTGCCCTCCCACAGCATGTGGCCTTGATGTATAGGTTGCTATGGAACACTGTTTTGAAGGTTAGTGGTGGTTATTCATCTTCCTACGTAATGTCCTGTGCTGTATAGAAAAGGATACACAAGTTTGCTGAGAGGATATTAGACCAGGGCTGAGGAAATATGTATAAATCAAACAGCTTATATACGCAGCTTATACAGACAGAAGGAAGAGCAATAGTCTAGAAGCACAATATGTATCTGTCTGTCACAAACACACACACACATTCTCAAAGTAAAAATGCCTGCCCTGTTTCTAATCACATTTATGCTTTTATTATTATTTTTATTATTATTATTATTATTATTATTATCATAATGCTTTTCTGCCCAATCTAACATACTATAATTAAAATATATACAAATACATTTTTTGAAAATACTTTATAAGTTGTTTTTTGCTGTTTGTTGATTGTTGCTTATCAAATTTATTTGATAAAAATGATCACATACTTAAATATTTAATTTAAATAAAACACGATATTTACTATTTAAAATACTAATACATTTAAATATTCAATTTAATTTTTTTAACTAAACCATTTAATTTGAAATATTTCAAAATCCCAATGATTTTTTGTCATTAATTGTAATTAATGTTTTGGAAACACTGTATCTGACTGTATCACATTTATAAAAGTAATACAGTCAGATATAGTGTTTCCAAAACATTAATTACTAATATATAAGTTGAATTTGATCATGATTATATATACACACATAAACACAAGGTAACAGATTACTTTACATATTCCTGATACTCCTAGTGATGCTCTTCTTGCTGTGCCCTCTTTGGTAGAAACACAAAAGTGGAGCATTCTACATTCTACCATCCGAATGAGGGCACGCCACCTTTTCTGGGGCAAATTCCAGTGACTGTGATACAAATTTAAACGCTGCCATTTTTCACAGAATGTCAGACCTGCTCAAATCATCACATGCTAATCATTTGTTAACTAGCGGCATCATCGTGTAGCTGACACCTTTGTTTAGCGATGACTTCTTGACTCATTTTTAGAATGTATTCAAGGGACAAAAGGTAAAACAGGAAAGTGACGTTGTTTCAGGATGCCAGGTTTGATCAGATCATTAAATGCTAATTGTTGCTATTGCTACATAAGCTAGCAGTGTGGTTGTGTAGGACAAATGCTGCTGTTGATGAGGTTGTGTATGTAACATTGTTTTCACAGTGCCAATGTAATAAATCATCACATGCTCCTTATTTGCTAATCTAGTGCTAGGATCACACAGTGCTAAATGCTACAGTTGTTGTTTGGAAGGACAGCATGTTTTGTTACATGTAGTCTAGGATAAATGCTGTTGTCTGAGACCATGGAAAAATGAAATGCAGCCTTGTCTACACAGTGCCAGACTTGATCAGATCATCAAATGCTAACCATGCTAGCATCATGCAGTACTAATTGCTACTCCTATGCTTTAGAGGAAGTGACAGACTGTTTCAGACTGTTTCAAGTGACAGACTGTTTCATTAAAAATACAGTGATAAACGCCTGCATCCTTGTGACTACAGACAATACAACTCAGTCTTTGGTCAAATCCTCAACAGCTAATCATTTTAATTAATGCTACACTGCTTTGGTTGACAGGATCCCACTCTTTCTTTAGACTAGAGCAGGTAAGAATCTCTAGTCTATGAAGCCCCTTGCAAACACCATATTAAACAAATGAGATTTTTCATTTAGCCACTCTGCCATGACTAGGAATCCCTAAGGGGCCTCCACAGGCACCTGAAAGGGATCTCTGTGAATCCCTAATTATTTCATTTCACATGAGTTCATATATACAACACAATGCTGAGGCTAACCTCCTTATATGAATCACATCCCATTTCCCCCAAATAAGGAGGTTGCTGTAAGTAATAGCAAGGGTTCCACCTCGTTAGCATTTAGCAGTGATCAGCTGTAATCGCATTCCGCTTGCATTTCTGTATATGCGGAGGTGGCTTTATTAAATCTTACATGTACTGATCAAATCAGAGCCATCTGAAAATGAGACTAAAGACCTCTAGGTAACCTTCTCCCAGTGGGGGACTGGACACTGGTCTGTTTAATATGCAGCTGCAAGACACCAATAGAACGGTTCAACAGCTTGGAGCACCGGACATGCATTTGTATTCCGTACAATGAAGAACATTCAAGGGTAGAAATAATAGGCTTTGGCATTAAAGAGAAGGGCACTGTGACACCTTGAGAGGGTTCAGCCTGGGAATTAAAGGAAACACTCAAGAGGTAGAGGTGGAATAGCCTGAAAGAGTTAAGCAGTCAGACATGGCAGTACCTCTGTGATTCATTCATCTTTCATATGCAGTGGGTGTGCATCTTTCATGCGACGACACAAACCAAAAAAACCTGGAAACTGTGACAAAGTGTTCAAACATGAGGATCAAATATTTAGCACGGCAATCAGGAGGTGAGGATGACATCTTAAACAACCCTGTAGAGTTGCAGGCATCTTTCTTATCTGTCAGACAAAAGGCTCGTCCTAAGCTGTTGAGTCCCCAGTTTCTGCTCATCAGACTTGTTGGAATCCAGTGCTATCTTCCACCCCAGCAATTTGGCTCGCACTGGAAGCCTGTTGGGAGATGGAAGGAACAATCCACTGACTCGCAGGCAGATAAAACACAATGAATTTTTAATCGGGATATCAAGCAATCCCCTTTAAGGGAACCCGAAAAGAGGGCTTGCTGTCTGAGGCCTCATTTGCCTGGGAACAACTAGCCCTCGCAGATGCTGTTTGATTACACAACAGCTTTCAGAAGCGGTCTAATCTGCGCTGGGCTTTTGGAGAGCTACATTGTCCTATTCATCCAGCGCAAGCGGTGGAACTGGTCATGCTGAGATTCTGAGACCACAGTGGCTTGGCTGGTTAAAAGGGGCAAATTAAGAAAATAATCACTTGTTTAGTGAGTGTGTACGTTGATTTGGGGATCTAGAGCCTACCAACCCACAAAGTGAGAAGGATAACAATTTATTATTTTTTTTTGTGAAATTACCAAAACAAGAATGGAGAAATAAGAGTCCTGAAAAATATGATGAAAATGCAAATGGAGAAGTAAGACAACCAAGAAAAAATAAATAAAAAACAGGATTTCTGCTAATCATCCCTTACTTCTTGGCCCTCACTTTTCCACTGCGTGTTACTCAGTCCAATGACTCATTTCTATTCTGGTTTAATGATTATCTATTAGGAGAATTCTGTACACGGTATCTTGAATTTTTTAGTACCGGATTGCTCATGGTTCCAAGTGAGCCAAACAGGGACTAAACTATGATGTGTAAGCCTTGTAGAGCACTGTTTGGCCAGAGAGACATGTCACTCTACATGACTAAATGCAGACATCCAGCACAAACTTACCATATATAAAATCTCCAAGCTACAACAAAGATCACATTTGTTTTTATCCAACTTACAATGGCAGGTCTTAATATTACGTCAAGAGCTGGATGGTGAAAAAAAGGACAATGCAAAGTTAAGCCATATTCAGTACCAAGACACAACAACAACATGCAAATACAATATTGTTGTTGTTTCCAAAGCTAAAGTTCCAAGTTCCAAAGCTTTTTTTGTGTTTTGTGTCGTCACCAGCTACATCTTGGGTGGGAGCTGTTAGCGGAAAACAAACAAGGTACCAGCTACAAAAAATGAATACAATCATTTCTAAGGCAGGTTCTGTGTTGTCTTGATTTTGTTGTTGTTCTTGTTACACCACCTTCCACCATGCTTCCTTTAAATCACTGAGAAGTTCTAAGTTGCGAGACGACAGGTGCAGCCTTTGCTCTTATTGAAGATGATATCAACATGACAATATGAGAAGAATGCTCCGCTGACCATAAAAAAAGCAATAATATACACCAGCAGCACCCCCCACCCGCTGCCTCCACCATCAGACCCCTCCCAAATCACGTCTGCGAATCCCTGAAATCTGATTTAGCCTTCCAAAGCATTTATCTGAGAGCAAGGCTGCGGCTGCTTTATGACAAACTCGACGGCGCACTCCAGGAGCGCGCAATCGAATGAGCAGAAGTGACTTGTTATTGAAGTCTATTCGTCACCCAGGAAGAGCACCTGGGGATGTCGCGATCCGTCTGCTTCCGATTATGGCTAAACCTCAGCCACGTTAGAGGTGGAATGACTCGGAAGTCCATTAGGGAACTGCTGGGAGTGCGAGCGTGGGCCTGAAGCCTTGTCCCTTTGAGAGATCCTCGACCGGCTCTTTCCTTTCTCCTCGCTGCCTTCCGAGGCCTCTCCACAAAGGCATCCCAATTTCCTGCAGCTCCTCCAGCTTCAATCAACTCCCAGTCCTCACAATAGCAGTAATCAGGCAATCTGTGATCCTTCCACTTCAGATTGTGGTTACACATCTTGATTTGAACACTTTCAGGAGAGCTGCCCTGTTTGAACTTCACTCCTGGAAGCCACCACTGTGTCATTTAGAGTTTTTTCCCGACCTCATTGTCCTTCACAACTTCAGAGCAAAGTTTCCCAATACGTTCAACATTGCGATGTTCAAGCTGCAACAGAATAGAGAGAGGAATAAGCAATCTGTCACAGTGTTCAATAATCTGCTCAGCTTGTTAGGGCCTGTTTCATTGTTCATGGCTCTGGTTTCTCGGTAGTGTAGGCTTGCGGGTGAGAAATAGCACAAAAGCCTAAAAATGGCAGGCGAAATAAGTGTATGGAATCTGTTTTGGCTTTTAAAATGTCACCATCCTGGTGCATTATAGCAGCATGAGGGTGGCATGCTTTTAACATCACAACTGCAGAGTGTACACATGAGCTCCAATCGAGCTGCGTCATGCAACTCCTAATAGAGTTAGGTTACTGAGTTAGAGTTTTTGTGGTGTGAGTCTGAATCAAACCTTTGTTAAGTTTCTAATGTCTAGGATCAGATTCTGCATCAAGTCACAAGTCACTAAGGTGTCTGGGCTGGGCTACATGTCTGAGTCAGGTCACAGGTTCCGTGGGTACAATCTGATTTGACTCCTGAGTCTCTGGAGTGTGAGGTTAAGTTTTTGGAACTGCAAGTCCACTCTGTGGCTCAAGTCTCTGGGGTGTGAGAGTGAGTCAAGTCACTATTCTCTAGGAAGTGTAAGTTGAGCCTCTAGTATCTGGAGTGCGATTCTGAGGAGGGTCAGAGATTTCTTTGGGGATGATTTGGCTCCTGAGTCTTTGGAGTGTGAGTATGAGTCAAGTCACAAGTCTCTTGGGTACTAATCAGGTCTTGAGTCTCTGGACTAAGAGACTTTCTTTCATCGAGAAATTGAGTTCAGTCTCATTATTTGCTTCCATCATTCCATTGTACAGTGGTCCTAAAGGGGATATATTATGTTTAAAGTCTCTTGTTTAGTTTATGTGCACATTAATTTGGTGATTTGGAGCCCCTCAACCCACACGCTGTGAAGCAAGACCACCCATTGAGATTTGCGTGGGTTGTCTAAATCTGAAAGGTATAATACGTCCAAAGTTAGGAGTTAGTTAAAGGTAAGTCTAGGTCAAGTCAGAGATCAGCTGAGATATACATCAAGTCAGAAAACACTTTGGGTTCCCAGAGATTGAAAGGATTAATTTTTTTTTACCATTAGCTCCTGGATAAGAATGGAAAGGAAGTGACTGACTAACGATGGGTTTCCACTGCATTGTTCCTACTCTGTTAGACTTTTTTTACTCAATTTTTTTTTGTTTTTTCCTATTAGACAAATTTGGTATCTGATACATGGAACATGCTTTTTTAGTTCATGCTTACACTAAGTATGGCCTAAACCATGATGTGTAAAGTCTTGCAGAGCTCTGATTGGCCAGAGATGAAATGCAGAAAGCTACATTAATGCAGATGAAAGGCGAGAGTAGGACAGTGCATCAAGGGGAAAAAAAACTACACTGATCTGCTTGAGATCACGTGCGGCTAAGCTGTGTTCAGTCATATTGAGTAAACATTTAACGTTACCTCTGCCTTTGTTGTGGTTTCCAAAGCAGTTCTTGTTAGTGATGGAGTTTTGCAGCGTCACCAGGTACATTGCACAGTGGAACTGTGGAAGTGGAAAAACAATCTTGTACCAGGTACCAAAAAGAGAGCAGAGCAGAGCATAGATACATTTTGTAGGTGGAAATGAAACATAAAGCTCCGAGCCCTATGTGCTTTGAGATATCATGTACTGGAATGCACCATATCAGTATATCATCGCTGTCCAAAGAAAAACATGTATCTCCAAAATAGTAATTTTACAGGAGAAGGAAATAATTTTGTTACTTTCAAATGAAGTAAATGTAAAACAATTTCTTCCTAGTAATTTTGGATCCTTTTCATTGGTTCAATCCTCATGAACTATTTACACAATGTGAAGGATAGCTGCTGTATAAATAATAATGTAAATAATGTTTTTATTTGGATGGCGACAATATATTCTTAGAAATTGTTGTCTCATTCAGAATGAATATGTACATACTCACTGTAAAAAGTGGGACTGGGGTCAATTAATATTTAGCTAAAAACTAATAGAAATGTACATTTAATAAAAAAGACCTTATGTAGTTTGAAATCAAATTGAGCTAAATTCAACAAATTTGAATAAAGTATTAATTGCAATTTACACAATTTTGGCTGAATAAAATTAGCTGGGAAATGTTGAATAGAATTTATTCATATTTTATCAGTAACACCAAAGATCCAGAAAATGTAATAGATTTTACTCATTGGGAGGTCTTTAATATTAATCATCATACACTTCCACCCAATGCATTTTGAAACTCGTTGACACCAGCGTTACTGGGTTGTGAAAGTTCTCGGACTTTCCAAAGTGAACAGCTTTTAAATTATTAATAGGGAAAGAACATTTTTTATCTAAATTTGTGTATATTTGTTTGAGACGCTCTTAAATGTGGGGACACACAGTTCTAAGCTCCGTATTTTTTAAGGTGGATCGGTGTGTTTGAGGGGGAAAAACGACAGTTGTTTGTATGTAGATGAAGTTTAACTTGTCTGTAAGTTTTTAATTCACTGATTGAATAACAGAGACACTCATTTGTAACTCGAGATGTTTAGTTTTGTAGCCCTTTCAGTAACACAGTTAGCCGTCTCCGGAGTTTGGAGGCATGTCCACCTTAAGTGATCCGAAACAGCAAAACCATTGAACAGGAGTAATCCTCATTTCTGTTCGTGGTTTTTAACGTTTGGAGTTTTTTTCGTTGTCTAAAAGAAACACCCGATGCCTCTGCTATGAGCAGGGAGAGAGAGACCTAGGTAACGGACTGAGACTGAGGTTTATTTACAAACACTGGTGCTTCGTAACAACACAGGGTTCAAGCACAGACTGGAGAAATAGCAGATTGTGAGGAACAACGTTTGATTAAAAAACATAGTGTTTTTTGTGATTACAATCCTGAATTACGGGTTTAAGAAGCTTTCTGTAGTTTGCATGTCATTTCATGTGTCAGTTGACGGTATAATGAAGCCATGACAGGACGCTCAGTCTCTGTCAGAGTACACTTTCAAACGGTCATTGCAGCACTAGCTCACTCTCACTTCATACATAGAGCTGCGTTTGAATTCAGAGTTCAGCAAATTAGAGCACACCACGAAGTCAGAGGCAATGATTTGTCTGTTTACTAAACATTTAACATTTTACGTATTATGTTAGCATTCCATACTCAATATATCAGAATGCATTTTTCCATTATATTGTGTAGGAACACTTAGCTACGTTTGTTTTTATTTTTAATCTCTTTGGTTTAAAAAAAATCTATTTCCCAACAACATTTTCTCTTTTCGCGCCATATACCCGATGGTTTCTGTTAAAGTAGACCATTCAGATCACTCTTAATTTTTACTGCTGATGTCATTTCTGTTTCAGAAACGGTGTTATATTCACAGTTTAATTGCACTAATTTGTGTTTCGGCCATTTTGTAGTGTTTGAAAACAGGCTGCAGCTGATATGGCTCCCAGTTTACTTTTTTGCTGTGAATCTGAATCGTAAAACCAAGGTTCGAGCGTGACCTGAGGACACTACTATAAACAATATAATTAGTACTTTTTAAAAACAAGAAAAATTCCAATTCCAATCATTTCTATAAGATTTTATGAACTGTGTCTACAGTCAATTATTTGACTTTACAGCAAGGTTATGTGTGTTTATATTTTATGTACATAATGTATTTTAAATACAAGATGTCATATTTTGTTAACAATTATACCCAGTCAATCTAATTAGGACTCAGGATGCACCTGAAAATAGATGAATAGAAAAGACCAACACTAAAACATTACACTTGTTTATGAAGTTAAAGCTAATATTCATCTATTTGCAGGTGCACGCTGAATCCTAATTAAATCGATCAGGTGTAAGATGAGTGCAGTCTCAAAACATTGCTGTGATTTAAGTGGACCAGCAAGTTTTGACCTTGCATCACATCCCCAAAATATATTCTACCTGTGATCTTTGTTGTAGTTGTGTGAATAAATGTTGCAAGAGTTGAATAAATGTTTACCTGGTATTATTTTTATGCTTATTGATCTGTTGATTCAAACATGGCTCAAAAAGACATATTAAGTAGATTTAAATTTTAAAAAAATATGGCAACAAAGTGACACGTGACATTATTGAATAGATATAAATTTACTATAATTAGTAAATAGAAACAAGTTTTCTCTAGATACTTAGTACATGCTACTCAATTTTTGCAAGATATTTAGTAAATATAAATCAATACTTGCAAGATATTTAGTAAATATTAATTAAGTTTACTCAGATAAATAGTCAATATTAATTAATTTTCCTTGTGAAATTAAGTTGTACTTACTCAATATTTTTGAGCTATATTAATTCATATGTAGGCATGTTTATACTAAATCCAACACATTTTAACTGTGCATTTTAATACGTGTCACTTTGTTGCCATAATTCGTTTAAGTAACTAATGGGTCACATTTTTTACAGTGCTCCACCACTGGTTGATATTATGCATGACATTACATGTTATAGCCCGGTGGTAGAAGAGCTCCAAGGTCCTGGTGTTGTGGGTTTAATTAATGTCCAGCTTATGTCACTGTCAGTGAGGGTTTTGCTGTTTTCTCCCTGTGTCTAAAACACATGGGTGAATATATGAGTGTCAGGACGAGTGTGCGATACCCCATGGTGCACTGGTATCTGGTCCAGGGTGGATTCCTTCCTCGCATCCTATGATTGTGTGTAGACTCTGGACCCACTGTAAACCCTGAACAAGATGAAGAAGAACAAGAAGCTGTATGAATGATATTACATAACACTAAGGCAGGATCCATCCTTTTGATAAACCAATGAACAAATTCTCTAAGCTGAAATAGTGCAGTGAGTGTAGACTCAGTTTGAGTGCTTTCAGCGTTCCTCGCCTCTTGGATTTTAGGCGTAATTTCAAATGAGTGTTTGTGATTCTTAGCCCAGTACCAGATATTCAGTGTCCTTAAGAGGCTTGCAGGAAGGAGCAGTCCTTCCATTTACATGCCTGTGTGTGTTAGACGAGAGAGAGAGAGTCCCCCTCACTTCATTCCCTCAGAGAGAGAGGCGAGACAAAACGGTGAATTATTCAAGTGGTTTAAAATTACAGTAGCCACAATACCGTGAGTTAAAATAACTGGCAGCAGTCCTTAGCTATGTCAATCACAGAGAAGCTCGATACCTTAAAGTAGTATTATCCAAGCAGAAGGGTATCATCATTTGCCATTGATCCTTGGCTTGGGTTTCAGATAGAACAGAGAGATTGATTAAATCCACCCCCTTTGCACAATACACAAAAGCCAGGGACAATAGGCCAGTGGTAAAGAACCGTGGCAAACCTCAATAAGGAGCAGACGTTCGTGAAAATGTACTGTGCATAACCTCACAATAAGAATTTTTATTTTGTTTAAGAGGCTTTATCGACTGTGGCTCTATTGTGTAAGGTCCAGTCTGGCTGTACTGTTTGTTTCTTCAACATTGATTTTCCCAACAAGGCAGAAGGAAGGGCTTGATGATTCCATATATATATATATATATATATATATATATATATATATATATATATATATATATATATATACAATGTAATTCATTATATTCTGTGGCTATTTTATGTTCACTGCCTGATCTCTTGTCCAATGGTGTCACTAAATTCACTCAACTTTTTGTTATGTACCTGGAGAAGAGCTACAGAAACAGTGCTGTAAATGTTTGTGGGTGTGTTATGCAAAAAACACACTGCTGTGCACACTGAAGTTGTTCTGTTTTTTTTTTACTTTTTGAAGCTTTGTATTCGGTTTATGATTCATTTAAGATTAGGGTTAAGGTTAGCGTAAGTTAGGGTTAAGTTTACAGATGGGAGGTTTTAAGGCTGATTTTTCATGTTGGTTTGCCAGAAATTCTTGTAAATATTCATCAATATATTCAATATTTTCAATATCCCAAGACCGGCCAATATGGCGAACCAGAACCAAAATGTTATCAAAAATCAATTATACCGAAACCTCCCTTTTATTTAATTACTAATCTCATGTGGAATAATCACTTCAGAAATATCACGTGAAAAAATTAATAATATCAGGCCTGTGTTGTCAGTTGCTCGACGTTTTAAATTCTACAGTAACCACAGGGGCTGTGACCAAATATTTCACCATGGCGTTTGCCATTTTAGAGTCTAGCACCATTTCCCTTTGCTTCTGAACACTGGTTATGTGACTCTAATTCTGTGTAAGCTGTCTTAACCTCATGTCCACATTGCTTTCCTTGCTGTTTCTATAATCTTTCATCCATCATGTCTTGCTCATAGTTCAATGAAATGGGTGAATCTTCTTAAAAGTGGGAATTTAAATCTTACAAATCATATCTCATTTGTCTTTGTGAGTAAAAGAGATATATCTTATTTGACTTTGATGAAAATATAACAGCAGTTCTGACATTATTATTATTAATATTATTATTATTATTATTATTATTATAATCCAAAGAGAAAAATGTTAGACTGGAACTTCTTGATGTAAAACATGGAACTAATGTAAGTCCAGTTTATTTTATACCTATTAAGTTATTGAATTGTTGAATTTTTATATACTTAATTAATAAAAAGAAAAACTAATGAACCGTTTGCATGTTAAATGGTCCTTTGCATTTGGAAATGTTTCTTCAGGTTGATTGAGAATGCCTTGTATATTAAAATAGCTCTGTACTGCATGAAAAAGGGCTATTCTATAGTTAAAATCTTGACATTGTAATCAAAAGCAATAACTTTTTGGTGCTACACAGAAACATATTATATATCCATGTAGTATTTGAATTTTGAGCAAAATGCATAATCGTTTTTAAAATAAAATGAATAAAGTCTTTAATATGGTGTTGTCAGCACCACTCCCCAGGAGTAACACTGTATTTACTGCTCAAGTATGATTTTTCGTAACGCTTCATGGATGGTCACAAAATAGCTGTGCTAGGCTTTGGCGAGGCGGCCTGGGCTAGGCGGTGATTACAAGCATGGCATCTCTCTGTCTCTCTCTCTCTTTCTCTTTCTGTCCTCTACCAGTTTCTCCCCAGCCATCTTGGTTTGTTATGGGGCTCGGCTGAGAATCAGGAAGCTTGCCCTGGCCAGACACAGTGTCTAATCCTGCCCAGCTGTGGTCTGAAAAGACAATCTGGGTACTTTTCATGCTAGACTCATTCGACTGGAGAGCTGCCTCACAAATTTTTGGCCCCATAATTTCTGAGACCTGCAATACCAAAATAAAAGCATGAGGGAATAAAAACAGCAGGTCTCAGTGGAAAGAAAGACCCTGTTTGCAAACCTGTGAAAGGAGACTGTATTTTTGGAGGCTCATTGGCCTGTGAGCTGGAGATCAAACATGTAACCTGGTGTCCTGACAATGTGTATTATACTCAGCTACAGTCCGTCTCAACAAACTGGCAATTTTTACAAACTGTAAACGTCAGTCTGATGCAGGCTACAAGGTTTTTACAAGCAGGATCTGAACATCTGAAAGAAAGTTATGAATATATATGAACTTGGAGAGGGTTACAGAGCAATTCCTAAGGCTACAGAATGCCAATGAAACACAGTGAGAGGTAATATTTTCAAATAAGAAACCTGGCAATAGTGGTGAATCTATTCAAAATGGCTGGCCTTTAGGGAAGTGTAGGCCTTGCTCATCTCCGTTAACATCACCTCAGTCGGTTAATGACTTCAGAATTAGAAATAAACTGGACAAAATGGTGTCCACAGAAGACTTTCAAAGAATATTCAGTGCTAGGCAAAGGGAACATAAGAACAGTGTTAGGAAACTAAGGCTGTGTCCCATTTGTGTACTACACACTAATACTGTACAGTGTAGTCTATTTTTGAAAGTGTGTTTGGCATGTTAGTACACAAAATATTAATATACTACCCTGCTTCTTACTCACAGGACGTGATCAACTGTTGCTATGGCAACACACATCATACCAATATATAGCTAATGATAACAATATCTGGCATTTTTTCCAAAAGCTGAAACTGAAATATCTCCCTCCACATTGCGTAGTGCACAGTGTAAGTCGTAAAATAACAGTTTATGCACTATTTTACTGTATTGTATGTCAGATAATAAAACCATTTCTATTTAATATCAGCTTCATGTCCCACTGCCTAACATGTAATGCACTGTCTGAGTGTATTTGTCTTTGTTTTATGTGAAGCGCCCTATCTGAGATAGAGCCAACATTTTTGAGGCATGAGAAGCTTTTTTCTATTGGATTGTGGTACAATAGTGTCCATCGTTACCGTTGTCAAAATCAATTGATTTTAAGTATGCAATGTGTTTTTTTTTCAAACACTAGTTAGACTTTGTATTATCTGTTTAATTGTGATGCAGCCTAAATCCTTTTGAAGTAATGTAGATTGATGTGTTGATTTTGGAATTTGCAAAAGCTATTTTTCAGTGGCATTTTATCTTTTAAGAAACTTTGTTTTGGAAGAACTGAGTAAAAATGTCTAAAATCCAGAGCGTCTGCTCCTTACTCCTGGGCTTTCGTGCAGAACTGAGCAGTGACTCATTCTCTTTTAAAGGAACAGCTTTATTTTGTTCACAGAGGACACAGGTCATCGTTTTAATAGATCATAGGCAGCCACTGTACCCTGTATGGGAAGGATTACATAGTCCATATCCAAACTTTTGTGGGCACCTGAACCTAAGGTCATCATGACCAATGCCAAGAGCTGGCAAAAAGGGTATACAGCATCCTCCCAGTGATCTCTTTGATGGAAAGATTGAGCCCTTATTCCACCACTTCTTTGTAAATATTATCCCAACCTTTGTCTCCATAGAGCTTGCGCGCTCAAGATCAAAAGTGGCTCTGGTGTCCTGACGGAGATATGGGGTAAACACAGCCTGGACGAGCCTGTCACTTCCATCACCTGTGCACTCTTCTTGTGTTCCCTCTTGCGGACGCTGTCCCGGTGCTGGGTTAATCCCAGAAGGCCCCTCGGGGCACGACTAGGCCTCTCGAGGGCACCGCGTCGCCTTCCATTACTCACATGGCCTCCACCGTTCACGCCACGCTGCAGCTCCCTGTAAACACGTCCTAGCTTGCTCCAGTGCTCTCTCTGTATCGCTCCCCTCAGCTCACCGGTCGCTTACCTTTCCCCTCACCCTCTCTGCCCCTCTGTCTTTCCCTCTACCTTCCCCTTGTCAAGACTGTGCCAGCGGGGTCCACAACAGGCCTAATAGGCTCTGTGTCAGGACATCTCCAGAGCATCTCAGGTCATATCTTGAACGTCTGCGGAGATGTTACAAGCAGCAAATGCAGCTGGACAAAAAGTAGCTAAATTTTGTTTGGACCAGATTGGACTGAGATGAAGGAATACTGGGTAAGACTCGGCTCCCCCTACAGTTGCAGAGTGTAATTCACTTTTGCACCACTGTTCTGAAATCAGTGGAGTAGGGGGTGAGAAGGGTGTTGGGTTACTTCCCTCCACCATATATACATAGTGCCATTTCTGTAGTGTTGAGCCTGATCTGGTCTCTCTATTACAGGCCAGTGAAGCATCACAATGATTTTGAACATGTAATTGTAAGATAAAAATACTACCTAGTGTTGCTCTAAAAATATAGTCGCTAGAATGTCACTAGAATGTTGACTCTCCTTTAAATATATTCACTTGAATGTTCTTCTTCAAATATAGTTGCTAGAATGTCACTAGAATGTTGCCCCTCCTTTAAATTTAGTAACTAGAATGTTCTTCTTCAAATATAGTTGCTAGAACGTCACTAGAACGTCACTATAATATTGGCCCTTCTTTAAATATAGTCACTAGAATGTTCTTCCTCAGATATAGTTGCTAGAACGTCACTAGAATGTCGCCCCTCCTTTAAATATGGTAACTAGAATGTTCTTCTTCAGATATAGACACTAGAACGTCACTAGAATGTTGCCCCTCCTTTAAATATGGTAACTAGAATGTTCTTCTTCAAATATAGTTGCTAGAACGTCACTAGAACATTGGCCCTTCTTTAAATATAGTCACTAGAATGTTCTTCTTCAAAAATAGTCACTAGAACATCACTAGAACGTTGCCCCTCCTTTAAATATAGTCACTAGAATGTTCTTCTTCAAATATAGTTGCTAGAACGTCACTAGAACATTGGCCCTTCTTTAAATATAGTCACTAGAATGTTCTTCTTCAAAAATAGTCACTAGAACATCACTAGAACGTTGCCCCTCCTTTAAATATAGTCACTAGAATGTTCTTCTTCAAATATAGTAACTAGAACATCACTAGAACATTGCCCCTCCTTTAAATATAGTCACTAGAATGTTCTTCTTCAAATATAGTCACTAGAACATCACTAGAACATTGCCCCTCCTTTAAATATAGTCTATATAGAATGTTACTAGAATGTTGTACCTTCTTCAGAAATAGTCAGTGTAACATCCTTTATTCAAATATAGTCACTAGAACCTCACTAACCACCCTCCTCCCCACCCTATACCCCACTTTATTTAATCACAGTGCTGTGAAAGTGAATTACACTTGGAAACTGTAGGGGAAGCTCAGGAGCACAACTACCAAATGTTGCTTTCAGATTTGTGACCTGTAGAGTGGTCCTGATGCTTGTTTTTCCACATCCCCACCTCTCAACCAATCACAGTGCTTTGTTACGACTGGGCCTTTGGTTGAGGGGAAGGAGGGGGGTGCTGCTGTTTACCTTGCTTTGTTGCTTACATCTTCCAGGAGCGGCACCTGCCCGCGAGGTGAGGCTTGGGTAATGCAGGAGCTGTCCTCTGATCGAAAATGAAGGGCCACGGCAGCTCGCTGTGTGATAAAGTAGGCCACCACTCCCCCACTCTCCTCCCACATTATTCAGCCTCGGCCTGGGCTCCTGCGAGATGAAACAGGGAAAGTGGACTCCTCTTGCTTAGAGAAAAGCGAGAGAGAGAGAGAGAGAGAGAGAGAGAGAGAGAGTGAATGTGCAGAGAAAGAGAAAGAGGCTTCTTTAGAGACTTCTGGATGCCTTCAAGGTTAAAGCGCCTCTTCTCTTCGTCTCTCCCTCCCTCATTCCCACCCCTGCCCTGTTTAGTTATTCTGGGCAGAAAGTGCCGAGGCCGGGCATAAAGAGAGCATGAGACAGGCAGCCCCTCGGAGAGTTTGTTTTAAATTCATGGCTGTAATCAAGCAAACAATGCAGATTTATTTCCAGCCACGTTGGGGGCTTTTTTAAAAAATCTATATTTCCAGCGCTGCTAGACATGAATTCGAATGTATCTTTTGATCTGAGCCATAAACCCGTCGTATTAGCCCACCGTAGCTATCTGCAAGTCCCGATAGCTATCTGCAGTGTACACATCAGAAATCCGGGCTATAATGGAATGTAAATACTCATGGGAATGTGACAAGGCGATGAGAATACACACAATGATGAGTTGCTCACCCCTTTGGGAACACATACGGGTATATAACCAACTTGGCCTGTGTTTCTTCTAGAATCAAGGGCATCAGTAATGAGTTTGTCCACCGTTTGGGGCAGTAATAGCCTCTTGGAAGGTATTGGAATATATACTGGAACATTGCTGTGAGGATTTGCTTGCGTTCAGCCATGAGAACATTAAAGTCCGGTACAGATGTATAATTCCCACTCTTCCCAATGGCACAGGATGGGCTTCCAGTGCTGTAGACACTACTGCTTCTCTGTCCAGTGCTTTTAGGGTATATACCCCTCTAGCTCACATTTGGCCATGAGCACAGTGACTTTAAGATCATATGCAGCTGTGCTCTGCTCTCATCGATGTTTCTGTGGTTAAACTATAGCCACGTACAAATATTTTTCCCCTCAAATATACCATTCCACCTTAAAAGAGGTGACGCTTCTGCACTTAAACCACAGAGAGCAGCAGTTCCCCAGAATCATCGATGTTGCTGTTAAGTGGAAGCAAAAATAAGTCAGTGTTACCCTCTTATGTTGTTATGCTGTATCTCAGCTGTGGGGTGAGTCTGTGCTGCAGAGAGAGAATGCCTGAGCCTGTTTGGACTGAGACCCTTTTTTTTGTTGTTTTATTTTGTATTTTTTCCCATTTAGTGAGCTAGGGCTGCATACAAGCACTGGCACTTTTTCCAGCCGTTACACAGACTGAACAACATCGCCTTTACTGTATGGTTGGAATTTTCATTAGTGATGCATTGTGTAAGTGCTCTGCCTGCATCTGAATGGCTAGATGCTGTGCAGCCACCTTTCTCACTGTGCTGCAACAGACCATCATGTACTTCAGCAGCCCGTGAGTTAAATTAGTTATGAGTTAGATCAAGTGCAAGTGGATGCATACTATAATACAAATACTCATAAACACATGAGCTACACCTACCTTCTCCACCTACAACGTGCACCATAAATTTCAGTGGGTCTAAGTGGCCGGTTATATGCTGTATATGAGGATACTGGAACAACCATGTCTCTTTGCTCAGCTGCAATGATTAACAGAGTGTGAGGATTGCTAGCTTTTGATTTAGCCCTGGCTGAAAGCCATTCACTCACAAATAGGTTAGCAGAGGTGCTGTGGAGGAGGTCGCGATAGAAGGACGGGTGGATGGATGGATGGATGGATGGATGTGTGGGTGCTGGGAGCGAGCTGACTTTCTGCAGAGCAAGGGAGAGGGAGGGAGAGCGAGCTCCAGCAAGAGACTGAGAAGTCTGAGTGGCATTATTTCTGAGCTCACCATTGTTTCATTGCACTCAGTACTGAACCCAGCTGAGAAAAAAAAGCACGCCACCCACGGCTCACAAGCATACCCCCCCCCCCCCAACTCCACCATCTCTCTCTCTCTCTCTCTCTCTTTTTTTCAAATAAAAATGGCCTCTTCCAGACTGCGGCTTAGCCACTCTGAGGAGGAGAGGCTATTTGAAAATGTCCTCTTTAACTATTCCCCTAAGCTCTCGCTCCGATAAGGCTGCACACTCCACTCTGGCTCATGCTCGGGGGAGTGTGTGGTGATATGCAGAAGTTAGAGCGCTGGAGCCAAGCCTCTGCCCCAGCCAGAAAAAAAAAAAAAAAAGCTGTGTGTTTTCAGGGCCGTCCAAGCCCAGAATATCGGCACAAGTCCTACTTATGGAGGAGTGCTGCCTCCAGATTCTCTCATTCCATGTCCTTACAGTGCACTCTGTAAAGGCTAACTGTTTTTTCAGCTACTACGGCTAACAGAGGTGGCCTCAAAAAATGAACCAAAGTTCAAGGTAAACACCTGTTCATTTATCAGTTCTTCCAAAATCTAGGGCATTCATACCAAGTTTGTCCACTCCTTGCTGCAGTATTTGCTTCTAGTTTTCCAGGAATGTGGAACAATGCTGTGAGGATTTGATGGCAGCTAACAATAACATCAGTGAGTTCAACTAGTGATGAAGGGCCCTTGACCACAAATGTCACTTCGATTAATCATGGCGTTGAAAAATAAAACGTTGAGAAGAAGTAGTGCCCTGCTTCATTGGAATGTAGGACCAGTAGCAGCACAGCCATGGAAATGTTACCATGGTGACAGAGGTACAATCCACTCTTATCCTGAGTCTTCTGACTACTAGAAAACTGTGTGGAATCAATAAGTTTTACACATGGTGAAATGTCACATCTTAATCATTAAAGCAAAGCAAAATCATTAGTTTAAAAAGTCTGTTACATCTACAAAAGTAATTTGCATAGCACTTTACAACAGGGGGCATGTGCTGGAGTCTTAATGAAACATTTGTGACAATGTTTGGTCAAAATACCACAATTTCATATGTTTCCTTTACCGTGACCCTGAACTGGAGAAGCTGTTACAGATAATGAATGAATGAATGATGTTTCCTTTAAGGGCGCCGCGGTGGAGCAGCAGGTAGTGTCGTAGTCACACAGCTCCAGGGACCTGGAGGTTATGGGTTCAAGTCCCGCTCCAGGTGACTGTGTGTTCTCCCTGTGTTTGTGTGGGTTTCCTCCAGGTGCTCTGATTTCTTTCCACAGTCCAAAAACACATGTTTGTAGGTGGATTGTTGACTCAAAACTGTCCATTGTTGTGTATGTGTGTGTTGCCTTGTGAAGGACTGGCGCCCCCTCCAGGGTGTGTTCCTGCGTTGTGCCCAATGATTCCAGGTAGGCTCTGGACCCACTGCGACTCTGAACTGGATAAGGGTTACAGATAATGAATGAATGTTCATTTTAAATATCTGTGGTAATATATTGAGTCTATGCACAGAATTCTGCATCTTTAAATAGGGTAACATGCGTAATTTAATTTATTTCATGCATCAACTCATTTTAGATGTATGCTGGAAGTCATGAATACAATCAGCTGCATGTCATACACTGGATTAGTGTTTACAACAGCAAATACAAAAACGTACAAGACGCATCAAGTGAGGGATTAATTGGACGATGAGAATATTCATGTGATGACACAGCAAGAGTTAAACCTCATTCAGAACCTGTGGGTGTATGTTGGGAAATGTGTGGCAAAGAATAATCCCACCACTCTGGCTGCTCTGTGGGCAGCAGTTAGGAACGCGTGGGAAGCCATTCCTTTATACCAAACAAAGTATGAAAAGACGGCTCATGTGACACGCACTCTGTTACTATAACAACGCTGATACCACTGTAATCTGCTTTGAATTTGATTGTACCAGTTAACTCACTAGCTTACGGAGATTGGCAGTTTTCCCCAGCCCCATGAACTGCAACCGGATTGGTCGACTGATTAAAAAAAGAGCATCACTCTGCGTGTTTCCACCAAACTTCTGATAGCAGTTGCAATCAGACCACTTTCAGAGCACCTTGTGGCTGTCTTCTACAGATTCTATGACTCTATTGTCAACAGGGGGTTCAGCTATTTTCAGGAGGAGCCGCTGTGGATTCAGTAGCACAGCTTGTATCATCTCCATAGGGAAGCATAAAATGAAATGGGATGCTCTGAAGCAAATATAGCTTGAGTTGAGGGTCACTACAATCAATGCCAAACATCAGCTAGAGGGGTTTAAAGCCCCCCCAGCATTGGGCAGTGGAGCATCAGACCTGCAATTTTCTGGAAGGATGAAGCATCCAATATTTTGGGATGAATTAGACTGGGATGTTTGATCCAGAACAAGTCATTCAATATCATTGTCTGATCCCACTACTATTTATGTGGCTGAATAGCATTATATTCTCAGAGACATATTCCAGCATATAGTGTAAAGTGGAAGAGGAACAGTTGCTTCTGCTGCAAATCGAGGCACCTTGATTATTAGAGCCCCAACAGAAATGTTGCCTGAGCAGATGTCAGCCAACTGCCCCACAAATGAGAAAGTATGTGTAGTTTGGTTGTTGGTCAGTATCAGGACTGAGTGGACTGACAGAGGCAGATGCACTCGCTATTAAACAAAGACTTTATTTACACCAAAGGATACAAAACAAAGACAATACTTAGACCAAGAAAGACCTAGACAGAAAGATTTGGACAGAGGGGCTTAGACAGAGAGAGGGAACTGGACTGACAAACCTAGACAGATAGAACTAAACAGAGAGAGCTTACACAGACTAAACCTAGACAGAGGGAACTAAACAGACAGAGACCTAAACAGATTAATCTTAGACAGAGCTAAATAGACACCTGTACACAGAGAACTAAACAGACAAAGAAAACTAAACAGACTAAACTTGGACACAGACAGACATGAGACAAAAGAGATACAAAGACTGACTTCGAGGACATGAGAGACAGACAGCACCAAACGAAGGTGGAACTCCCAACCAAAAAGGAGTCACACAAAGGAACTTAAATATACAACACAGACAAGGGACACCTGAAACAGATAATGAGGGGGGCAGGATTACAAAGGCGGGACTAGGGCGGAGACATGAACAATAACAAACAGAGCCATGTGCTAAAACAGACACAGGACAAGGGCATGACAATCCGAGATCATAATATAATATATTACAGAGCTATTGAAAAAAATGTACAAATTAATCGCTCTTTCACTGTAATTATTCATGATTAATCGCATTGTCTCTCCTTATGACTGAATGATTTAACAATATATATTTTAAGGTAAACTTAATTAATGAATGTAAATCAACACAGTGGAACTTTATTTAAATTAGAATCACAAAAATACAGTTATTAAAATGCTGTATTTTTGGAGGGAAATGTTTAGTGTGATATGCATGATAAACTAGCTGAAAGAAACCGTTCTACTTTATTATCATTTCTCAAAATATTTTTGATGATTTTTGAATTTAAATCTCTTAATTTGCTGAGTAAAAGTTTACAGGAGAGCTTAAGCATCAGAGACAGAAGATTTAATGAAATAAAGTAATACTACAGCGCAGCTCATGACTAAACAACATCAATATTCCAGCTTTAACAACTTTTTAACAGAGGGATTAAATGAGGTAGAATATGGAACAGGAGTGCTGTGTGTCTGTGTGTGGGAGAAAAAAAAAGAGCCAATGAGAGAGAGGGAATGGTAAAAGTTTATATTTAATACACTTTGACTAAAAGACCAATCCCAGGCTTTGTACAATGTGTACTAACTATATTTGGCTCTTGTTAAATGTATAGTAAATATATTCATGCAGGTTCCCACCTACCCCTAACACTGAACCTAACACTAACTCTAAACCTATTGGTAGAGTTTTTTGTGTTTGTGTAATACCCTCACTAACAGAAAACAGCCCTAGGCTTGTTTGGCTTTACGCGGTGCTAGGCAGACCAGTCACCATGTGATTCGGTGTGGTGTATACCGGTTAGTATTTTCGTCTGCCTCTGCAATACGTCATGATGACACACAGCGTTATAATCTCATGAGTGAGAGGCAGCTGCAGGCTCCAGAGTCAGCTGCTGCAGTTGCTCCCCAGGAGCTGTGCGAGACGAGCGACAGCCTGGAGATGACAGACCTTAATCCTTATTGGCTAGAAGTTCCACAGAAACATATGAAGTTTGTTAAATATAAATCTCAATTATCTCTCTTAAAGACCCTGTATGTAGAATATTAATGTCATGATCTCTCATCGAGTGAGTTTATTTTAATATATTAAATATGATATAGTTCATGTCATGAAACGCTGTGATGAAATGAATGGATTTATTGTAATAGTGCCACCAGTGGATGGGAGCTAACTTTGGAAGCAAATTATAATTAATTAAATTACAGAAACGTTAGGAATATCTGGACTGCTCTGTTTAGTAAAATATGCACATGTTCTTGGAGATCCTGTTGTTAGGAGCAGGTTTATTATCAGTCTTCACACCACAGTTACATTTTCTTGTACGAAGGGCAGAAAGCACTGCCGGGTGAGTCGTCTTAATTTGAGGAATACAATAAATACGGGCTCATGTCTTATTACTGGTGCTTTCTGACGGCTGCCTCCTCTCACATGTTTAGGTTAGTTTCTCTTCAGCTCCTGGAGCATGCTGGAGCACTGCACTGCTGATTGGGGATTAGGTGCTCGTGGGAGACTTTGTCAACAGCTTTCTGGAAATCCAATTACAGAATTTCATAAGCCTTACATGTATCAAACCCTTTCAGAAACCTCGGTGGTTTAAAAAAAAAAAAAAAAAACAAGGCACGAAACACAGTGTGGTGCGAATGTCCTTCAGATGTGCTTCTCTTCTCTGAGGAGTGTGGGCAGACACAGCAGCAATATTCACACAATAGCAGAGTAGGCAGCAGCGTGGTAAAGCTGAGGGTTCTACCACAAGAACCAAGGAGTTCTGGGTTTAATCCTAGTCAGGAGAGCAAGGAACATAGACATGGTCCAAGGTTTCTAATGCCCGTGTAGTTCTGACCACTATTGCAGCAACTCCTCCTCATTTTTGTTCTTTGGAGTAATTCCTTGGAATAACCTATTATTTTTATTATTTTATTTGATTGTTTCACTTATATTGCTTCTAGATACACATCTCAGAACGCCATTCCATACAACACTCAATCCACACACACACACTAGCAAGAAGCAGCAGCTAAATGGGCACAGCGTACTCTCAACCAGGAATGACCATCCACCTGGAGGACTGCATTGGGCACTAATTTCATCCCAGGACAAAGCATTCATTACAAATACAGCATTCATTCACACCTTTCAGTGGATGGATCTTTACTGTGTCCTGTTTGAAATGAGTTGTGTGAATTTGAAGATTTATTTATTTATTTATTTATTGGGAACCTACACGACTCCATGAACAGAAAAGAAAAACATTAAATAACAACTTTCCCACACTCACCCAATTACATTTTTAAAGCATGTTTAAAGTTAATTTTGTTATGTAAATTTGAGTAAATATATTGATACACTTTTTAGTTTATACAACGTTGAAGACTATTCTATTCACAGCAAGGTTTTATTTTGTACTGCAACTTCACTCAAAGTAAACATATATTTTGGTATACTTTACCAGCATTATACTTCTCTCACACTTATTGTAATAGATTATATTCAAACCCACTTGGCATCATGGTGAAAAGTACATATTGTGCTAAAGAAAACAAAATAAATAAAAAAATAACAAAAAAAAAACATTCTGGCTGTCTAGGATGTGAATACCTGGCAACCCTGAGATAAAAAGCTTTGCCTAACCTTAACTGTAAACGTAAACATAACCCTAAATGTACCATGGAGATTTAACTTTAGAAGTTAAAAAAGCAGTGTTTGGTATGTTTACAGATAACAGAGATTTCTGCTGTTTTCAGAGGGTTTGAATATTTGCAGTGAAACAGCGCCACAAGTGGATGGGGCTCACTTAGTGAATAATGGACCTGTGAGTTATGATGAAGCATAGGTTCTTCAACATACAAATGACAACATTTTAGTTGTTATGGCCCTTTAGTAGTTGATTTACATTTTACACGTGAAATGTGGAAGCATATTGTCAATAAAATCAGTGAAATATGTATCTGTTTCTGTGTTAGTTAACACTGTGTACAGTTCCACCATTGTACTATTTACTCTCAGTTATTCCACCACATACTACAAATGTATCTATATTTTATGAATAAGGCAAAATGCTTAATTAGATTTTACTTTGATTTTGATTATTTGATCAAAGTGTAAGTACAAGTATACTCAATATAATACAGTCAGTATAAGCCCAGTATATCACTGATAAGGACGTGAAAAATATATTGAAATTACACTTGCTTATTATTAGTTGAAAAGTAGTATAGTAATAGAACTTAATTTTTGTAAGGGGTGGGCAATTTGACCCACTCACTCAAAAACTCACACACCTGTGGACAATATCACACAGCCAACATGTTTTTGGAATGAGTACCTGCAGGAAACCAATGCAGACACAGGGAAAACACACCAAGCCCCACTCAGGCAATGACCTGACTCAGGCAATGAAGGTGAAAATCCAACCCAAGGCCCAAATGGATATTTATAAATGCTAGTACTTTGTTTGTTTATCTTGTGGTGGGATGAAGACAGCATTTAATTGCTCTCCTGGCCTTTAGTTTTTTTTCCGTCACAGCTGTCCTAGTTCTGTTCTGAAAGATAGTGTCTCATGTATCAATTAAACTCCGAGCACATCTACCTCAGGTACCCAAAGGAAAGCAGCATTATCTCCCATTCCCCTGCCTTCAAAAAAAAAAGTGAACGCCATATTGCAAGGGCTTTTAAATTCGGGGATTTTTATCAGCACCATTCCTTCCACCGTACAACGAAACTCCAGCTCTTTGTGTTGCTGAGGCTTTGGTGGTAATTGTTTTGGTAATCATGGCAACCATCTTCCAGTTAGAGCACCCTTAAATGGAAATATCTCTCTCTCTTGACTATCTTCCCTCTTTAAATAAGTTTATTCAGCTGTGGAAATCTGTTTATTTACACGTCTTGTTGAGGGCAATGCGTTGAGCGTACAGGAACACCCCAGAACTGCTAATAGTCCTTGTTAATATTGCTGTTACAATATTTGTCGTTGTGTTGTTAATGATTAGCTGTTATCTTAATAATAATGGTAATAGTGATATAACTATTATAAAGTATTGTACAGTTATACCAAGTTATATATTCATTCATTATCTCAACACAAAAGAAGCCTCTAATATAAGCATTTTGTTTCGTGTGAGATGATTTACAGATGACAATTTCGATGTTAGCATTTGTAAATATAGCATATTAATATTTAACTTTAGGTTTGCCTGTCTGAATTTTTAATGCTATGCAGCAGAGGCACTGGCATTGGGCACATGTGTAGGTACTCCAGAGCAACCCCAACTCTATCAAATGAAGCTCATTCAAGAGGGGGGCGGAGTATAGTATACACCTCTGGCATACTCATGAAGTCATGTGTAGCTTCTCTGAAGCCTTCCATTTCTCAGATTTAATGATATTAATGGAGGTTATATAAGATGTGTTTTCACAGTTGAACACCTGTGTGCACAACAGGAGCACAGAAATTTGAATTGTAAGCTAAATCATGTGTGTCATTACTTAAGTGTCTTTAGGCAAAATCAATAACCTTACCATTTATCAAAGGCCATCTGAACTAATAAAAATCATTGACGGAATCATCCCACATGACCATGTGGTTATTACACACAGTTCACTGCTGATATACTTGACATAAACAAACTCTCATTTGTTGGTCAGCACTATATATATATATACAGAATATATACAGAATATTTACCACTGTGCAGGCAGATCAAATTCTTCCACACAAAGCTCATTTATGTCTTTATGGACCTTGCTTTGTGCACTGGTGCACAGTCATGTTGGAAGAAGTAGGGGCCATCCCCAAACTGTTCTCACAAAGTTAGGAGAATACAATTCTGAAGCCTTAAGGGTTCCCTTGACTGGAACTAAGGTGCTGAAAAACAATCCCACACCATAATCCCCCCTCTACCCAACTTTACACAACACAGTGCATGACATGAAGCTGTCTAAGCACTGTTCCTGAGCTAATCTCGGCATCCACTGACCCCGCTCTGTCATTTTACAAGCACTACCACTCTGAGTTGCTGTGGTTCCCATTTGCTTCCACTTTGTTATGTTTGTTGACTGTGAAATATTTAGTAGCGAGGAATATCACATGGCATCATATCACTGTACCACGCTAGAATTCACTGAGCTCCTGAAAGCCACCCATTCATTCACAAATGTTTGTAGAGTCTGCATTCCTAGGTGCTTGGTTTTATACAGCTGTGGCCCTGGAAATGATTGGAACACCTAAATTCAATTATTTGAATTGGTGAGTGAGTACTTTTGGCAATATAGTGTGTCTTTTTAAATTTGCACTGCTTGGCCAGCACTGACGCAGAAGCAGCAGGTGGATCTAGTCTACTTTTAATAACACTCACCAGACTCAGGCGTTCACCAGAGCACAGGGAACAGGCTGTGTATTAAACACACACTACACTGTATTCTGTAAATACTACAGTTATGTTTGAAGAGGCACTCTTAGACAAATAGTGTTTCGTGTCTGAACAGGGAAATAAATCCCTTGTCCTCTATATACAGGTAGCGTGTTGTCCACTTGGCTGCCTACTCAGTAACAAAGGGAAACCACCATTACCCTGGATAGGACGAAGAAGCCGCAAATGATGAATTAATAAATTAAAGAATTAATGAAAAATGAAAAACATTTACATTGTAGTGATCCCCACAAACTTGACAAGTCCCAGCCATCCCACTGCCCAGGAAACATTATGTAGGTTTGTTGCTCATGGCATTTCGGCCGTGGATGTTGAGGGAGAACATAGCACTGTTCCTCTGCTAACCCCACCCACAATTTTCCTGCCAGTCCTGGGAATCAAACTTGCATTTAATATCTTCAGATACACTATATCGCCCAAACTGTGTAACACCACTCATCACTGGTCAATTCAGCTGCTGTGGGATACACACACTGAGGACACAAATGTTCAGTTATGCATATGCACCTTGTATCTTCTCTATAGAAAAGCATGTCCCTCTGGAGCAGCTGTAGTTGAGCTTAAGCTGACCATGCTCAGTGCAAATCATTGGTTAGTGGGATTTAAAGTCCCTTCCTTGGGTTGTGGAGCAGTGGAACTAATGGTTTTGGCATTAGTTACTCATCCCACCTCCATGCTTCCATTCATTAAAGTTCTTGTGCCTGAGGCTTACCACAAGTTTCTTTTACTGTGGTGGGTGCCACCGTGGTCCAGAATGTGGCAGTGTTAGTCTTGGACTCCACATCCTGTCACTGTCTGTAAGGAGTTTGCTATGTTCTCCTTGTGTCTGCATAGCTTTCCTCTGGATGCTCAGTTATCCCAGTCTTAGTCCTGAAACATTTGTAGGTTGGTTGGCTATGTGAAAGTTTCCACAAGAGTGATTCAGGGAGTAGGTAATGCTGTGTTATGGACTAGTGCCCTGTCTAGGATGCCTTTCCTGCCTTGAGCTGTTGCCTGTCTCCTAAATTAGCTGATTTGTGTTGAGAATATTGGTGTGGATTGCCTACAATCGCATCATCCATGTGGATGCTGCACATTGCCGGTTGTTGAGGTGACTATGTAGTGTTCCAAAGAATGTAAATTGTGTTTGGAAACTGCTATTTAAGTGTAAATGTAAGTAAATAATGTCTGGCGACAATTAGGCCTTGTGACAATTAGAAATGGTTTCTGAATTTTAGGATGCTTATAAACAATTGTCTTGCTACTGTCATTTGGACATGTTTTGACTTTAGTGAAGACAACACTGAACATTCATTCATTCATTCATTCATTATCTGTAACCACTTATCCAGAAAACAAATGTGAACACTGACCAAAAACACAAAGTTTCAGTGACCAAAGTTTGACCACCAGTCTGTTTCAACACTTGAAGCATAATCACGTTATCGAATATGAACAGAGGACAGCCCAAAAACAGGAGACTGACAAGGTCCCAGCAACATAAAAAAAAATATCCCAGTTTTAATTCGTGAAAATATTTACAATACAAGCTTCACCCATGAACTCTGAGGGCAAATAAACAAAATTATAATTCATTAAATGTGATTGAGGTAAAATATTCAAATAATCTTTATATTGATTGCAGCCAAATCGCTCAGCACTAACCGTCCCAGATTAACCTGTTGTGTTTGGAGTCCATAATCTAATCCTTTGAACTTCCCGCAGTGCAGATGGGGCTGCCCTGGTTGTGAATCATAAATATGAAACATTTGAATCCTTTAGTGTGGGTTGGACTCAAACTCTCAGGTGTGAAAATTACCTGCCATGTTTTATTTACACAAACTCGTACTGCTGCATCGCGAGAAACTCCTGCGAGGTTTTGAAGACCTGTCTGTCAGGTGTGAGCAATTTGAAAGTATGTGGTGTTTCTTTCAGGCTGGATAGTGTAGCATGGGGACTTTGAGGGCTTAAAAAAAAATCAAGCAAAGAAAAATCTGTGAAAAATGTCATTATGTGTGGGGTGTCTCACGGTTTCAACATCAGTTAGGATTTTTTTTTTTTTAATTACATAGTTTGGACCAGGCATAAGAAAAGCAAATAATGAATTATAGTTGCATTATTGTTAGCGTGCTATGTAAGGTTAGGTGCCAAATTCTATTTGTGCTGCTGCTGTTTTGTCTCCATTTGTGGTTGTTTTCTGTGGTTCCAGTTCTTTATCTGTTGTTGTAGCAATGTGGGCAGCCTGCTCATTCCTTCTTGAGCACTACTCTCAGATGCTTTGCCGATGCTCAGTTGGCTGGTACATTGTGTAGCTGTGGTGGAGACAGAAATCCCGCTCTTCCTCCCTCTCTGTGAGCATACAGCCAGCTGGGACCTCCGTCCATGGCATGGATCCATTGGGAATTGCTGTCTGAAGAGGTAGATTATATGGCCAAGCTTGTGCACACCTGCTTGTTATTCAACATTGCTTGTGAAATATAGGGTATTAACAGGTAGTGGGTTCCCTCTGCAGTAACAGGTTCTAACCTGCTGTGAAGGCTGTAGACTAGATGTTAGAACATTGCTGTAAGTATCGGACTGCGTCCAGCCATGACAAAATTAGTGAGGTCAGGTAGTAGTGTTGATTCCAAATACCACTCCCTATTGGTTGGTGGTCCATCACTTCAGAGAAAGCAATTCCACTGCTGCACAGACCAGTGCTGGAGGACTTTATAATTTTCTAACCAATGATTATTGAACATTTTTACTATTTATGTTTGGTGAGTTAGACATTTTGATAGACAACTGACAAAATGGACTGTCCATCTTCTAGCCTGGCCTATATAACTGACTGGCACACACTACAAATGTCTAGAGTGACCACAAATTTGACCTTGGGTTCATGTTATTCTTTGGACATCATATAAATAGCAGTAGGTTTCAGCCAGAATGAAGACATATGTTAGATTTTAAAAACAAGCACACTGGGGACACACATGTTTCTATCATGGTTGGAATGTTATCACTGGGGTCTTCAAGTTGTAGAAACATGGCAGTGTATGTGTGTTCACATGTGTGTTTCTCTAAAATCATGAAATTACATTAATGAACATTAATTTAGATGTAAAAATCTATGTTGCTGAACCCTTAATTTAATTGACCCAAAAAATCTGATTTACATATACTACCTTTTACATAAATTTATTTATATTTAATCATTCATTCATTAATTCATTCATATTATTTTCATGCCATTGAAAAAATATATAAATAATTACCTTGATAAAGAACAAATGTCAGGTGAAGTATTTATTTACACTGCATGTGTTTTAACGTAATTAATGATGATCCAAAGTCCTACATATAATGAAAAATATTTAATTATTGGGCTGCATTTATACTTTTATTTAAATGTAAAGTTCAAAAAGTAGCATTTTAGCTTATATCTTCTCATTTTAATAAGCAAACATTACTGGACTTTTTACAGTGTGTGGTGGTAAGCAGTTTGACCGATGGTTGAGGTGAAGGCAGGTACAGGTAAACCAGTAAGAGCAGTGAGAAGGCAGGACTTAAATGCATTTAAAGCTGTATAACTTTGCACACACAATGTTTGCTGACTGTTGCAAAAAAACCTTGATGTGAAATCAATGCAAAATAACTGTCGGACGCATGTTACACGTCCCAAAAAGAGGACATATCTGGGTTCAAAAGAGGACGTACGGTCACCTTCTATCAGCATTAGGTTCACCTTAAATGATCTGACTCCCCCAGTTAGAAGTCGTTTCTGCATGTCTGCAGTCTTTCGAACAGTTAAGCTGATTCTTGAGTTGTGCAAATGCCTTCTGGAGTGAACTCTTCCCTACACTTCCCTGCTGTTTACCGGCTGCTGCCTCTGGGCTACATGATTATGTCACCAACAGAAGCTCAGTGTGTTCTCAGCAGTCACCTTGCTGGTACTTTTCAGGACCAATGAAATGTGATGTTAAGTGTTTGCTGCAGCAATTTGTCCCCCCCCCCCCCTCACCAGTTTATCACCGCAGCTCCCAGTGCTCACCCACAAACTTCGGCAATCATGGTGTGCTTATTTTGGACACCTCAGAGCTCCTTAAGGAAGCCCCGGGATGCAGGCAGTAGATTGGGAGGACATGCTGCCAGAGCAGGAAGGTATGATGTGTCCAGTCGAAGATGGAGTGGGCAGCTGTGGGGAAGCTGACAGCTAGTTCATTGGTCAGCGCTCTGCTTTGAGTGCCGATGTCATGGAGGTGGCATGTCCTCCTGGCTGGGGCACAGAGAAGATGTGCAGCCGATCTGAGATAGAGAAAGATATAGAGTGTGTGTGTGCGTTGGGTTTGCAGGATTGGCACAGTGAGTCAGAACCTATGGGCCAGAGAGCGAGACATGGATTTAAACACAGCAGGGTGGAACAGAACACATTCCAGAGTGATCCATCATGCGCGCACACATATACACACACACACAGAGAGAGAGAGAGAGAGAGAGAGAGAGAGAGAGAGAGAGAGAGAGAGAAAAGAGAGCACTGGGAGGTTAGCATTAAGCGGATCTCTAAAAGCATGGACCAAAGTAGACAAGTTAGTTATCTAACACTGTCAGCCTTTTCCCCATTAATCTCACAGAGTACTTAAATATGGTTGGATTCAAACTGAGACACATTTAATCTTATTAAAATAATAAAAAATACATGAAAAAATAATAATATAAAATATTAGTTTAGAGGTGCAAAAATCTTTCCGGTTGCCAGGTTGACAGAAACTGAATCTCCACAATTGAGCACAAGAACAGTTGATAACAGTTGGACTGTAATAGCTAAAAGGAATTCATATTCAACCTATTTACACAGAAGGGTGTACAACATTTCACTAAAACATCTACCTTCATGTAGTGAATGTGTTGTGAAAGTAAATGAGCTGCCACCATTGTCCTGTATTTACCCCCTTTATATTTGACTTTCCCTTTCCACCTTAAATGTTTCACTAATGGTGGCTAATGTCATTTTCCTAATCAATTGTTCCCTTGTAACTTAAATGTAATTTTAGGAGTGTTTCACAAATGTTTACTTCTACCTTAAATGTGTCAATTTACAAGTCTTATATAAGCAGCTTCCTATTTAAATTGTTCATTCCACCTTAAATAGACAACTATGCCAGACTGAATATAGCTTTTCAAACAACTCTTATTACTCAGTTTGTTTGATTACATTTGCCCTTAAGAGGCTATGTTGCCCTCTATAAAACTGCTACTACTTAAATGATTGGTCTTTGATCGTGGAGAAACCCTGTTCTCTCTGGTTCAGAAGCTCTACATCTTTTAAGGTGGAACAATACATTTGAGGAAAAGCAACAACTGTTGTTTGCATGTGGCTGAAATCTAACTGAGTATTCACTGCTTGAATTACTTCAGAAACTCATTTGTAATTGGATTTTTTAGCACTTCCAGTTTTAGCAGTTAGCCATCTCCCGAATTTGGACACATTTCCCACATTTCCACCTTAAGTAATCCAAAACAGCAAAAGTAAATCAGTTTTACCCAACTATAGCGCAGGAATAGAGGAGTGTGCTAACCTCAGTTCATGATTTTTAAAGTTTGGAAATCTCTCTGGCCCTGTGAAGGACTGGCGCCCCCTCCAGGGTGTATTCCCACCTTGCGCCCAATGATTCCAGGTAGGCTCTGGACCCACCGCGACCCTGAACTGGATAAGGGTTACAGACAATGAATGAATGAATGAATGAAATCTCTCTGTTGCCTAAAAGAGATTCAGGCTTTCCTGTGCTGTGAACAGGAAGAGAAAGCATAGCATACCAGACAAATACACACAGTTTTATGACACTAGAGCTTCGTAAACACGTTAGAGTGGTTTAGAGCACACACACAGAGACTGGAGAGAAGCACTTGGTGATGAAACATTATAAAAAAAGTGTTTATTGATTAGAATCGTTAATGTCTGCTTTAAATAGCCTAAATATTCTATGAATAATTGCACGTACCAATCGCTGTAAATGCAAATACAATGTCCAGTGAGCATAGACACAATAAAGAGGCAAATGCATGTATGTAGATTTAATTGGCCTTGAGTGCAGACACGTCTTTGAAAGTGTCGTAAGTATCATCACAAAAGGAGGGATTGTTGAGATATTTTGGCTGACATTTGGAATAAGTGGTTTGAAGCATTTTACATCTCTGCATGACGAGAGCATCCTCCAGCCCTCCCCGCAACCCCCTGTTCTCCAATCCAACCGCTACCCTCCCTTCTCTAAAACACTCCTGAATTATGCCGCTCTGACAGCGTTTCAGTGCTGCAGACGTTAGCTATAAGTGGGGGATTCAAGAGAGAGAGAGACAGAGCGAGGGAGAGAAAATGAAGGGAAGCCTAAGGAAAAGGAGGGGGCTGTGAAGGAAAGCGAGAGCTGGGCGATCAGCGCTGACATTTCCTGCATTTCACTCCCATTCTGGGCCATGTATGATTGTGGTGGCGAGAGGCTGGAGCGCATGGGCCTGTGATTACATTACATCAAGCTGAAAAGCTGCCTGTGGGACACGGCCATGTCTAATGATTCTTATGCTTTTCAACACTAGTGGCCATGAAGCTACAAAGCCGCTTAGAGCAGCTCCGGGTCGTTACAATTGAGAGGTATAGGGATGCCTAGAGCTGGTTTATTAAAGGCATCGCTCCAAAACCCAAGGTCGTTAAATTTTACTTTCCCAGTGGGGGCTATATCAACAGTAGGGAGAACCATTTTAGGCCTGAAAGAGACATCTCCTGATAGGCCAAAAAAAAATCACATTAAGTAAGACACAAGAGCAAAAAATGGTTGGTGGATTTTGGATTTTGAACTTGGAATTGAGTAACACTGCTGTTTGACCCTGTTAAATCCTGTCCTGCTCCGGTTGGACTGTTGGAATCACCCAGTGTACATTTGTCATGGGCCCTCCCACTAATATTTCCACATCCACATCAACATGGAGAGTCAGCAGGCATTCACAACTTGCTTAAATTTGCACCAGCCATTTTTAGCAGGTGCTGTACTACTGTACTAGCATATCACTTAGAAATATAGCATGATGTTAGCATAACAGTATGGAGTATTGAAGAGTAAGGCTGTTCAAGGCTGGGATTTTCATATAGCCAGCTGGTGTGATGCAATAGCTACAAATGCTAATGCACCTGACTAACTAGCTATTGCGTTCGGTCTTTTTAAAATCCCGACCTTGAACCCAGATCCAAGGTCCAGATTTCAAAAGGTTTGAAGTTCGGAAGGATGGTGTTTGGAGACTAATTGTAAAAGCTAGTTAGTAGTTTGATTCCCACCAATACTTAGCCAGCTAACTGATACAGTCCACTATACTTTTTGCCCAAAGAACATTAACCATAACAACTAGAGCAAACGTAAAATCACAGATTACCCTGAAACTGCAGGATTAACACTGGCAAGTAGCGTTAGTTACTTATCACCAAGGTTAGCTAACTAGTGCTAGCTACAAACAACTAGACTAACTACTTCTAAATATATTTTGACCAGAGATGCAAACACAATGCTGACTTTGCTGTGCAGCATTAGCACTAGCTTTGCAGACGGATGGTGTTTGGAGATTCTGCTAGCCAGGCGAAGACTGCACAGCACATGATGAGTCGCCCAGTCTCTCCTGATGTTACTTAGTGAGCTGTTCTCTGTGCCAAAATGATGCCAGGATGGGAGCCATTGTGCTGTTGTGCAGAGTAAATACCCGTTATTGAAATGCGACATGACACTGCGGGCCCCTGCGCGCTTTATGAAAAGCGATGAGGCGAGCGGCCGAATGAAACAAGCCTCAGACTGTTTTCCTCAATTGACATTTATATCAGTCTCCCCTAATTGCAGAAGCAGAATGGCAGAAAGTGGGGAAAAACAACAGGCTGTTATTTGGAAGCATATTTTTCTTCTTCTTTTCCGACCGAGCCTGGGAACATCTATGTCCAAGCATGCATCCGAGAATGGTTATGGTCTGGCTGCCAAACCGTAGCACCTTGTGATAGGATCTGAGTGGAGAGGCGTTCAGGTGAGGAGAAGTTGCCAAGCCTGAAGAGCTTGTATGCTTAAGGGAGCATCCAGATGGTTAGGGGGAATGCAGACTGCACAAAAGTGGGGATTGACAGGAGTGGTGAGGTGGCAGGCAAGGCACAGACATATTTATCCCTCTGGCATGAGCTTGTTCAAAAGCGTCGGCCTAAAAGCTGTTATGCCATGCCATTTTGCCAAATTGTTTTGGCCATGAAAATGCTTAGTTCATCACAAAATGGTCAAATAATGACATCAGGTTGCCTACTTTTTTACCCCGAACAGGCAAAATGAGCATGCCTCCTCATCCAGTAGCCAAAGCTATATTTATAGAGCCAGCTTGCTTGTCTCAACCCCATTCAAGGTATATTTGGAGATTCTTTGACCAATTAGAACAAGCTCATTCAATCATTCATTTATTCATTCATTCATTATCTGTAACCTTTTATCCAATTCAGGGTCGCGGTGGGTCCAGAGCCTACCTGGAATCATTGGGCGCAAGGCAGGAATACACCCTGGAGGGGGCGCCCTGGAGGGGCTAGTCATTCAGCGTTCATAAAAAAGAGTTTGAATTGCTGGAACACATACAGGGCCAATGCAAGAGACAACAGTGATGGGTGGAGTGACTTATATAGGGTGGAGTGTGTATAACCTGGGGATATTTCACACTTTCACAGCCCAAATATATTTATCTGTAATATGTAGCATGTCGGTTATGTACAAATTAATTTCTTGACATGTGTAACAGACTTAATAAGCCTAGTAATCTGCCTGAGGGGTACTGAGGGACGTTTTCCTTCCCACTCAGGAGAGAGGCTGTGTCAGAGCTAGCCCAAATTATGAGCAAAACTGAGGGAAAAAAAAGACACTGAGGCACTGTCAGAAGCACAACCAGGAGCCTGCACGCACACACACAAACACACTCCTAGTGTGGTAGAGTCTTCCCCGTCACTGCTGCAGGTCTGTTATGCGAGTGATGTTTCAGTGTGCATGTGTACACCTGGAAGCAGCAAGGCACCAGTCTGTCAGAGGGGAAATAAAGGCAGAGCCTTAGTGGAAATAGCAGCAGCTGCACCGTTACAGCAAACAGGCCAAAGCTCTGGAGACTGCACAATGGCCTACAGCACTGAATCCCTTCGATGAACTCCTCAGGTCCCTAACAACCCATAATCTTATTTCCACTTCATGCCTTGTAATATTTCTGCAGAAAGAGACAGAAAACAAAAATCTAAATCATCTAAATATTATGTGTCACAAATACACAATTCCAAATTGTCACCAGTTTAAATTTACCATTTCAATGTATCTGTACTGAATGGTGCTTGTCAGGATGATGTATATGTATGGAGTATGTATATGTATGAAGAACATATTCTGTAAATATAAATACTATTTGCAAACAAACAAAACACAGTGTACGAATACATAGCATGCCCATCCAACACACAAACACACATTGTGCTTCATTCATTCATTCATTCATTCATTATCTGTAACCACTTATCCAGTTCAGGGTCGCGGTGGGCCTGGAGCCTACCTGGAATCACTGGGCGTAAGGGAGAGGGCACCAGTTCGTCACAGTTCGACACACACTCACTCACACACTCAACACCTACGGACACTTTTGAGTCGCCAATCCACCTACCAACATGTGTTTTTGGACTGTGGGAGGAAACTGGAGCACCCAGAGGAAACCCACGCGGACACAGGGAGAACACACCACACTCCTCACTGACACAACCTTCAAGTCCCTGGAGCTATGTGACTGCAACACACCCTGCTGCGCCACCGTGCCGCCCACTTTGTTCTTCACCAATACAAAACTCAATTGTTGCATATGCATGTGACTTTTAAATAAAACAGAGCAGTTTTCTAATATGTTATTCCTAAGCAATAAATATAACGTGCAAACTGTTTAAAAAGAATAATTATAAGCTTCAGCACCTCACCTGCACAGTCACATCTTATAAAATGAACCCACAACACCACATGGGTGATGTATTTGTGGCACCAGTCCTTTGAAAGACGACACACACTCAAACCTAGGGACACTTCTGAGTTGCAAATCGACCTACCAACATGTGCTTTTTTGGACCGTGGGAGGAAACCCACATGGACAAGGGAAGAACACATCAAACTCCACACAGTCACCTGTGGGGAGCGAAACCCCAAAACCCTGGAGCTATGTGACGGCGACCAAAACCTTGTTTACTTCATTGTAATTTTATTTGTATTTATGAAACTACTTTATATTTGTTAGTTTTGTGCATATATTAAAAAAAAGCTCTGCATTTATTTGAATGGTACACATGCATTTGAAAAAAACCATATTCACCACCCAAATGATTTTATATCAGAATTTACATAGAATGATACATTTTTAATAAAGAACACTTAAGGGACCCTCCTGTTTAAGAGGTCTGATAGTGTAATATCTGGAGCTTCTGGTTTTAAATGAAAAATGTTTCTATAAATATTTAGAGGAAGTATATATTTATAAAGGGATTAGATATAATTAAAAGTCCCAGACTGATTATATACAGGCTTTTCAGTGATACAACCTAGAACATGATTGTGAAGAGTGTGGGCGGAGCTAATCTGATAAGAAACTTCTGGAAAATACATTTCGAGCTCAAAAGTCACCTTCCAACCATAATATTTCCAAGTGTGAGATCTGTTTACAGACCTGTATTTTTATAGATGTAATATGGCAGACTGACTGCTGCAGTCCTCATATGACCTCAGCTCTTCCTTAACAGGCTCTGTGTTTTACAAGGACCTGAGGGTATAGATATATTAGAGCTAGTGCTCCAGTATTTCGTGAGTAGATTTCCAGAGCAGGCGTCGAGGACGCTCTCACACGGAGCTGAACTGGTGTATGTGCTTCCACTCGGCTCCTTCCGGAACCTTTGGAAATGACGTAGTTTGGCTAATGATGCTACGTCAAGGCAAAGTTCTGACAAACGTTTGGAAGTAGCATCGCTCGGATTAATATGTCTCTGGCATTGGAAAACAAATCATCGTGCCTGCCCCTGAGCGAAATAACTCCAATGAACAGAAGTAGTCAACAAACCATTAAAAATCTAAGTCTGTAATTGGATGTTACTAGTTCAGAGGGATGCACATAATTAGCAGCCATTTGCTTCGAGTGTTTCAGGAGGATTACGAACAGTTGATCAGCCAATCAGACGCTTTTTGGTTTGGGGCAAGTGTCTGTTGATGAGCTCTTGCTGTCAGCCTCAAACACAGCCCTTCACTCTGCTGGAAGAAATGCAATTATTTCTCCTCTCACATCCATGTAATCAACGCACTTTTCTATGTTGATACAGATTAATTCACATCTCTCACAGACTGCAGTCATCCTATTGCTGTTATACAGGGTCGTTAGTCTGCTCATGTGTGAACTAAAGTCTCTGTACTTCTTTTTTTAACCTCTATTTCTTTTCCCCTCTCTTGTCTTGCTCTGATTGCAGTCTGCTCCCAGTTCTCCAGAGGCGTGTACGCAATCTTCGGCTTCTACGACAAGAAGTCCATGAACACGCTGACCTCCTTCTGTGGTGCCCTCCACACTTCCTTCGTCACGCCCAGTTATCCCATCGACTCTGACGTTCAGTTTGTCATCCAGATGCGCCCGCCCCTGAAGGGGGCCGTCCTTAGTCTCCTGACCTATTACAGATGGGATAAGTTTGTGTATCTCTATGACACAGACAGAGGTAAGTGCTTCCTGCCACCTATAATAACTCCATCCACACTAGTATATGTAAGCACTACTGTTATGAAAACAAAGGGAACAAACATAGAATTTTTTGAATTTTTGGTTCCTTAAAAAATGTAACTGTTTAATTAATAAAAACCCACTGATGCAAAATTGAGGATGGAGGGGATGTATCTTACGCTTTTGTTACTTATTACATCAGTTTGGCCAATCAAGGTTGAATGGCCTGAAGATATGAAGGTTTTTATTATTATTATTTGCTTGTCTGTAGAGGTGGGCAATAAAATCACAATATTTCAGGGTATTTTTGCTGATATGATAAAACTGAAAATTATTTCCAGCAGCATAATACTGCAACAAAATAAATGTAATTTTTCTTTTTTTTATTTAGTATAAAATAAATGAAAATATGATTGCAAATGTGAACAATTATCCAAAACAATGCATCACAAAAATAAATAAAAAAAAAACAAAAACAAATGCTGAGTTTAAGTAAACTCTGTATTGGGTGTTGGGTTGTACTCGCAGTTTACATTTTCCTCCTAATCCTCTGAGTGCTTTTGCTTGAGAAGGTGAAACAGATTAGTTCTGTCTCTCCCTTTTCTTGTTACTGCTTCTTGTTTATCTTACATAATAATGTGATTTGTTTTACATCTGATATTTTGTTACCAAGTTACATCCATACTACTGAAGTCGCTTCCAACTTTTGAAGCAACATATATACCCATATGTCTGGTTTGGGGGCACAGTGGTGCAGCAGGGTGTGTCGCAGTCAGGTTGTGGGTTCGAGTCCCAGGTGACTGTCTGTGAGGAGTTTGGTGTGTTCGCTCTGTGTCCGCGTGGGTTTCCTCCGGGTGCTCTGGTTTCCTCCCACGGTCCAAAAACACACGTTGGTAGGTGGATTGGCGACTCGAAAATGTCCGTAGGTGTGAGTGTGTGTGGCACCCTGTGAAGGACTGGCGCCCCCTCCAGGGTGTGTTCCCGCCTTGTACCCAGTGATTCCGGGTAGGCTCAGGACCCACCGTGACCCGGAACTGGATAAGCTATGGACAATGTCTGGTTCGGAAATAAAGACACTGGAATATTTGAAATATTTGTTCTGAACATATAGGTTTACTCTATTTCATTTGACAAGTCTGTGCCCCAATTCAAAGCATATAATCTTGGACTCAGGAGCCCAGGCCATCACATCCCTGACCTTCTAGACAATGATGAGGGCAGTAGAGATAAGAGTCTAGTCCAATCTTTATAAAATCTGCACTGCATATGTTTCCTTTTGTCAACACTGCTGTCTGTAGTAGCTCAACCATCACAAACAGCTCTTCACCCTCGAAGGAAAACACCATCATTCTCCCTCAAATTAAGCAATTCATTAAACTCTTGTGCTTTGGGTGGAGAAACACACCATTAGAGTCATTGAATTCCCTCATAGAAAATGAGCTTAAAGCAGTGCACCCATAATTGAGAACATTTGAAACGTTCCGGCACACCTGCACACAGCTTCATACATTAGCACTGGAGTGTGTTGGCGCACGGGTGTCATTTGGCACGATCCCGTGTTATCATTTAAACTAGAGATTTAAAAATAGCAGCCAGTCACACTCAATCTTATATTCCCCAAACTTGGTTTAAATTCCTATTACCTTCATAAATATAAGCCACCATGTTCTAATCCATGCATCGAGGTATATAAGATAATAGGAGAACGGTATTATGAAGATCTGGAAACTACCAGCTCACACTTATGACCAAACAAGGCCACCCACTCATTTATTTATTTGTTTATTTTTCATGGGCTAGTAAACAATGGATTCTATGAATGCCAAGATGAGGTTAAAGCATGTTAAACAAACAAAATGGCAAAAAACGATAAGGGAGAAGAAAAACAGCCAAGAATCGTTTGCATCTCACTTCTCACTGCTGCGCTCTTGAGTGTAGGGTGAGCAGTGCCTCATTAGCTTTTAAAGGTACAGGTGATGAAACTGGCTGTTCTGAAAAGGGATGTTTAAACAAGAGGAGAATGCTGCTGTGGTATTTGATCCTTGTGGTATTTGAACCAAAGCATGTTACAGACATTTCATTATGAACAAAGAACTGTGTTGACCTGTGAAGAGGGGGTATACATTGTCCCTTTAAAGAGTATGATAATGATTATCAGCCCTATTGTGGTATAATGGTTAATTGAATTGTTTTACCTAAGCCATCAACGTTCAACATTTCTAAAACTGGGATTAGACAAAATAAGTAAAACATAACTCTTGGACCCATTGCAACCCTGATCATGATGAATGAATCAATAAATAAATGAATAAATGAATACATGGATAGCAACTGCCATATCAGAAAGAGGGCTTGTGTGCAAATATGATGAAAAGATATGGAACATTAAGCAATTTATATATACAAGTTTTTTTTGTTTGTTTGTTTGTTTTGGGTTTTTTTTTTAATAGTCTAGCAAGAGTCTAGAGTCTAGAAGTTTGAAAACACCCACACTAAAGCCACCTGGACTATTATCATGGGTCAGGGTTAGGAAGCATGGTGGGGCACCTTCCGAGACTGGTGGGAAGGTAGAGATGAGTCATCCTGCTGAAAGTGAAAAACCTCAGACCACCTTCAAACGCTTCCCCTTGATATGATTAGAGTGCATCTCCTCTTTCACACCAACTGTATCTCGCAAAAGCAGATGGAATTTCCTCTGGTTGTGCATGTTTCCACAAAAAAAAGCATCCCAGTAACCTTTCCCTGAAATAATCCACTTACAATACGGATTACTGACTCTGCTGAAGGATTATTCATTTAATGAGGGCATGTCCTGAAATATGTGCTGTGAAAATGTCTGTTATTTAGTCTAAAGAAATCAGATGTAAACAGCCATTTAGAATAATCTGATGTCATAATAGAAAAACGTATGATAAGTTTCTGTTTTACTGTTACTTCCTGGGGAATATTGTAATTCTTAGTGCAGCATTTTGCCAAACATGATGAAGATATTATATGCTTATCCTTAGCTTATTTCCTCATTGGACTGTTACATAAAAATCAATAACAATATGCAGTATCATGATAAAATATTAATTCGTAAAGACTCACATAAACAATATTTTCAGTTGTTACTTGACTAAACTGAAATGTCAAAATACAAAATTAGGAAAATTAATAAACTAAAACTACAGGAGATTCAATAACATGAAAAAATATATATAAAATATTAATAAATAAATTAATTAAAAAAGGTCTACTGAGGTTGCCTCAACATTTCTGTGTTATGATGTATGATTCCTTGTGATTTTGAGATGATTAAGCAAGCTTCAAGCTAACTGTTAAGGAACCTGAAGAATAAATAAATGAACTGTGCTGTAAATTATTGTGGAAGAATGTTACACAGGAGGATGGTAAAAGAAAATTCTGTCTTTTCTAAACTTTTATAGCATATGGTTTAAGGTTGGGGTTATTATGGTAAATGTTTAGGATTATGGCTAGGGATAGGTTTGGCATTATGTTTACTGATATGTTAATAGATATAATTTGGATATTAGATTATAAGGATTTTTCATGCTGGCTAGGATTAAGCAATTCCTATGTACACCATAACATAATTTGGTATGTGTTTTTTTTGTACATCCAGTGATTAAACAATGAAACAAAGCATTCATATTTACACTTATTTATCAAGTAGAATGCACAAGAAAGAGGAAGAGTAAGTCCTTAACTGTCTTTGTAAAATATGTAAAGAATTGGATTGTTCTCACTGTTACAGTTCGTTCAGTTCTTTGTTTGAAGGAACAGTAACCGCTGTAGAGCAAAATAGGCATAGAAAGTGTTTAATTTCTATGAGAGGGGAGATGTTGAGATTCTTCACTTCAGGGATCCCAAAACAAATATGGCCACCCATGGAGATACTTAAATGTCTCTCCTTCGATCTGATTCCTCATACTCAGGGTATGCATCAGTGGTTGAAATAGGCCAGTAAAAAGAAGTCCTTCTACATAAACATAATGCTATAATCGTCTTGTACAAAGACATCACAGTAAACATAAAAATGTAACCAAATTACTATATGTGTAAATCTTAACCAACAATGACAAAGTTACTCACTCTGGGTGTAAAAAACAAGACTTTCCCAAAGAAAGGACTTCATGCAGGGAGCTTCAAAATGAGTTGTTTGTAGCTTGTAGCTCTGTAGCCATCTGATGACTGGAGTAATGATCTGCACCAGAGGTCATTTAGACAAACCTTTTTCAGTGATTACAGAACAATATATTAGGTCAAATTGTAGATGTACATAATTGCAATTAAAAATTCAAATTTTGTGCTCTTTTGTTATTTTATGGTAAGTGTTGCATAGAACTAAGAATGGCATTTGTCATTAAATTCAAATAAACCATCTAAAATTTACACTGTTTGAAAATGGCAAAGGGCGACACGGTGGTGCAGCAGGTAGTGTCGCAGTCACACAACTCCAGGGACCTGGAGGTTGTGGGTTCGATTCCCACTCCGGGTGACTGTCTGTGAGGAGTTGGTGTGTTCGCCCTGTGTCCGCATGGGTTTCCTCCGGGTGCTCCAGTTTCCTCCCACAGTCCAAAAAAACACACGTTGGTAGGTGGATTGGCGACTCAAAAGTGTGAATGTGTGTGTGTTGCCCTGTGAAAGAGTGGCGCCCCCTCCAGGATGTATTCCCACCTTGCACCCAATGATTCCAGGTAGGCTCTGGACCCACTGCAACCCTGAACTGGATGAGTGGTTACAGATAATGAATGAATGAAAATGGCAAATGACAGTAATGTATACATCACTGCATTCATTATGAGTTGTGCATCAATTTGTTCTGTTCTTGGGGATAATATTGTATAGAAAGTATGTGTGAGTTTTGGTTTAGACAGTTTATAGATGGTGATTTTATGTTAGCAGTTGTGAATATAGCGTATAAATACTTATATTTTTGGTTAACTTTTGTTTCATAAAATGACTATTTTCAGTTTCAAAACTGCAAATGTTAACATGAAATGAAAAGAGTGGGAGAACGTTGTGCTTTGAATTACAATTATACATTACACAAACAGGCATTGAAACACCTAATATGTATGAATTCATGTTGCATACAACATGTTTCTGGAAGGTGAAGACCATGCTGAGTACAAATATTGGGCCATGGTCCAATAAAATCTTATTTTAACATGGTTGCCTCAATATGGGGGACCCACTCTATGGAGCATAAACCATTTCATTCATAGACTATGAAGCAATTTGATTCTTTATCTCAAGTGTTTTGCTGTTTACAGTAAGTAAGTAAATAAATACATTTCAAAAAATCATATGGAGTCACTTTCATAAGCATTGTATGGTGTTTTTTGGTCCTTTAACGTAGTGTTTACTTTGTAAAATGTCTTTTTACTTGCAGCTATAGACCCATGTCCAGCCAAGTGAATGGGTATAAATTTTCTCACTGGACATCAAGCACATACGATAACACTGGCCTTCATAAGGCTCTTGTTCTCCATCAACAATAAAGCGAGTGAATTAATCCAGCAGAGATGAGCACATACAGGGTCATTACATCGCAATGAAAGAGTTCAGAAGAGATTACAGAAGCAGGGTAAACATATTGATCTGCCATCTACGTGACTGTCAGCTCTCAGTGTAAATTTTAAGGCAACAAGCTGAGCTAGTAGGCCATGCTTTCATTAGGATCCCACTCCCCCACCGAGCACTTACTACGGCAACATCCAAACTAGACACAAATACAGATTAAAGGTGGCAGCCTTTTCCTCAGCAAGCCCACTCTACTGCAAGCCACTTAAGGCTATCATGGGAAACAGAGTGTGGGCTAGATTACTGGTGTGCTCTGGCTCATATTTTAATCATGACTCTTAGTATAGATGTTATTCTTTAGCAGTCATTTTACCACCAAAAAAGCAGAAACCAATATCAATTATAGTGATTACATATAGGTTTTACCTTTTTCATATATAAAGTGCATAATTCAACCAGTTTGAATTGTATGAACCTGTTAATGCTCCAAAAATGTGTGAATCATTCTAGCTCATTATCCTAAAGCCACCACAGATCAGGTATTAGTGATCTCCTGTGTGGATCCTGACCACTGAAGAACAGGGTGCAAGGGCACTAATAAAGTATGCAAATGGGCAGTAAATATAGAAACATGGAGGTTGATTTATTGTTATGGCTGGTCAATGTAAATTATGTAAATGATCAAAAAGAAGCCTCAGTTGAAACATTCCTTATAACTTCAACTTGAATGAACGGGGCTACACTCCTATACATCTATTATGCTAATATATATAAATTCATAGTCATGAAACTAATCAAATAAGTCATAAATCCACAAAAATATTCTTGATTATCAGTCGCATATGGCTCATTTTAAAACAGAGGGTAGAGCCAGTGGTGTAGGTGATTATAAGGATTTGTCATTAGTAAAGTACCTGGCAACATGCTGTCGGATTGTCTGATAACTGTAGCTAGCTATCTGCCATCCTGAATCCATCAGAACCCATTTTTCCTGCTTGGACCAGATGTTTACTCCTCTACATCTGCTTCTTCAAATCCCTCATCACTAAGACAACAGATACCTGGGCTGCATAATCACAAATGCTATGAATTTACATTGGGTTGCCAGTTAATTCCCCTTTAAACTTCAGTGTTAGAACCTGGTAGCAATATCCGCTTCTCGTTATTAAAGTGATGTCACACATTCAGTGAAAGTCTGAGCTCTGGGGAGACCAGTCAACTGTTAGGGTGACAATGCTCGAGGAAATTATTCTTTGAGAGATGACTCTTCTTCACTATGTACGTTTTTAGTGAAGAAAAGTCTACTCCCAAAAAATTGATTCTTTGAGCATCTGCGTGTCACTCTTATGAACTGTTGACTAATGATTCATAGGTTTGAACATGTGGAGTCAACTCAGTACCTTCTTCAGCATTGAACTTAAAATTTTAATGTTAAAAAATGCTAAATATATTTGAAGAAGAAACTGGCCAAATTCATTGCCTAATTTTGGATGCCAATGTGTTTTTAAGTGTAACATAATTATAAGCTATTTTTTAATTAAATTTAGTAATTTATAATACCTTTAAAATAGTAAAACTTTCAAAAATACATGACTGAATTAAACTATTTGTTTATTTAATGGATTAAAACAAGACTAATATATTTAATTAATACTAATAATCAAGACTAATACAAACCTAGATTAAAACAACACTTGAGTATAAGTCAGTGGCTAAAAACAGACTAAAACTAATAAACATTTTAGTCAATAGACTAAGAATAGTCAGAATCAACTGTCAAACATAACACTGTTGTCTGTAAGAGCTTCATCCTGTCCAGGGTAACAGTGGGTACAGAGCCTGCACATAATCACTGGACACAAGGCAGGAACACACCCTGGATGGGGCATAAGTCAACCAAATATCATCACACACTCGACCAGTCACTTACACCTGTGGACAGTTTCAAATATTCACTCTCTCAAATTTGAACAATATAATCACTGTTTTGTTTTGTTTTTCATTTTTAATCATTTTTGATTATTTTAAATATTTTTCCAATTTTTCTCCCCAATTTTTTTGCCATCTCCACCATGAACTGCTGCTAATGCAATGCCACAGGGAGAGAATGCAAACTTCCCAGATCATTCACATCAGCTAATCAGCTGTACAGGTATGCATACCCACACAGAGATTGTACCCAATTGTGCCCTAGAATTCCTGGCCTTGGAAAACTGAGCACCTGGGATTGAGCTGGTAATATCCTGTAAGGGCCAACTCTTAGACCACTGCAACACTTTGGACTCTCACAGTGCACTGAACCAGGCCACTGAAGTGGAATCGCTACTGTGCTCAACAACCAGTGTCTGTCTTACAGTGGTCCATGGTGATCTGTTTACATTGGTGGATTCAGAGAGGGGCGGGGTTGATGAATTGTTTTCGTCAAGCTGTTTTGAAATTTTTTGTCAACACTAGATGAACCAACATGTGGTGTGTTTTTCTGATAAAGTTGCCACCCTATTCCAGCCCTTTAGGTTGTTAAGAATTATACAGTGAGTAAGAATATGTGGCATTATAAATACTCAATGCTTTTAAGGTTGTCAAGGGATAAAGTGTGGCATTTCATTAAAGTCAGCATCAACTGTCCAACCCCAAATGTCACGCTGGGGGGCCACTGCTGTTGCCAAGTCCCTGCTCCATATAGAAGAACCCCACTGAGCCCTGGGGTCCGGCTTCTGCTCATTCTTTAAGATAATGAGTAGCTAATTAGATTAGACAAAGGAAGGAGACTCAGTGGGCAGCTCCGTGACTTCACAATCACCACGCATCCAGTGTAGCCATAGCCGGCCGTCGTCTGGCTTTATCATTCAAAGGTCACTTCTTTCCACTCCTTCTAGAAGTTAAGGGATAATATGAATCTATTATATCCCTACTGTCTCTGCTTAAATTTCAATTACATGAGTATGATGCAAAATTGATTTTTAAATGTATTTATAGCTATAGCCACATGCTAGTGTGGTTTTTATAAAGGGTCAGTTTGTTTACAATGATATGTAGCAGGTTTGGACACACACAACACCAAAATAGCAGATTCAGACCTCGTAAACTATAATTCAGTAGCAATATTCATTCATTCATTCATTCGTTCATTCACCTGTAACTGCTTCACCCTATTCAGGATTGTGGTGGGTCAAGAGCTATTCCCGAACCAGACAATCGCTGGGTATTACAAACACACCTCATCCACTCACACACTCACAGCTGTGGACAGTTTCACACACTTACCCAATCACTCACACTCTCACACGCCCAAACCAATCCACCAAAATATGTTTTTGGACTGTGAGTGGACACCAGAGCCCCCGGAGGAAGCCCACACAGTCACAGGGAGAACACATCTTACTCCTCACACACAGTGACCCAAGGCAGGGATTGAACACACAACTCTGGCAGTGTGGAAGCAGCTCAATCCCAATGCCATATTCAGTTTCATTACATGACTAGATAGCATTTAGCATTTAGTAAGATTGTCTTACTATGTTTATCATGTGGCAGATGAAAGCTAGAGTTAGGAGTCTAGCATTGAGAACCTGCAGACCCCAGTCTGCTGTGTGGGAAGCAGTGGCATTACACAAATACAAAGACATACAGTTTATTGGTGCCCTTTAGCAGGGTATGTCCTAGTCTGTTCCTCGCTAGCAAACGCCAAGCCAAACCACTGTCCCTCCCTCATAGCCTGCTGTGAAATGTAATCCTTATTAGAGCGAGAACTCTGGCCTTGGGGGAGGATTAAAGAGTTTATTGATGCAGTCCAGCCAACACCTTGGCGCTCTGTACGTCCAATCAGCACCTGTTTCAAAGACATGACCTATGGACCAGATTGCAGCCTGGACCACCCAGTGTAGAACATAGTACGGCCGATTTAGTGTAGCTTAAAACATAAACAGTGTATATTACACATATGTTTGATTTGTTTTTAAGGTTTAAACTGGTGTTAAATATTGATTTTATTTAGACTTAAGGTTTAATTTCTTTATACTATCATTTGTCACATGTGTGATCAATTTAGAGTGACTGTGTTTAAGTTGTGCTTTATTTGAGTTTCACGTTTGCTACCTGTGCTCACCATTATGCAACCCACGTGCATCACAGTGCAAAATGTGGGTTTGCAAATTGTGTCTTAATAGGTGAAATGTGCTAATGGTTCTGACAAAAGGGTGACAATTTCAATAAATGGGTTTAGGACACTGAGAATTTGATTCAGACAACAGAGTTTTGTGTTTTAGCAATTGAGAAAAACTGTAAAACTCTTGCCAATAGGCAATTACAGGAGCAGTTCTGTAATATTTCCACATTAAGCAATCTAAAGGAGCAAAACTAAGTGAATTTTACCCAACTATGGAGATATAAAGCAATATCCCGATCTTAGTTTTTGCTTTTAAATGTTTGGAGTTCTCTCTGTTGTCTAAAAATATCCCATATGCCTTTTCTTTGCTGTGATGAGAGAGAGAGAGAGAGAGAGAGAGAGAGAGAGAGAGAGAGAGAGAAGAGAGAGAGAGAGAAAGAGAGACAGAGAGAGAGCATGAGTGAGAGAAAGAGAGAGACAGAGAGAGAGAGAGAGAGAGAGAGAGAGAGAGAGTATGAGAAAGAGAGAGAGAGAAAGAGAGAAAGAGAGAGTATGAGAGAGAGAGACAGAGTATGAGAGAGAGAGAGAGAGACAGAGAGAGTGAGAGAGAGAGAGAGAGAGAGGGAAAGAGACAGAGAAAGTATGAGAGAGAGACTGAGAGAGAGAGAGAGTGGGAGAGAGACATAGAGAGTATGAGAGAGAGAGAGAGAGAGAGCCTAGCATAGCAGACTGAGACCATTTTTTTTACCCATTTACATACACAGAAGCATCATAAAAAGCTATTAGACTGGTTTTGAGCATGAAAACAGACTGGAGAGCAGCAAATGGTGAGGAAACATCCTCAGAATTTGATAAAAAACAATGTGAAATATGTGATGTAAACATTGCTATTTAGTTTTTGTACCAAAACAGTCACATTTCATGTTTACATAAAGTTTCCTAAGCTCTTCTTAATCCCTCATTTATAATCAGGCTGTTGTTTTTACTTCAACTTAAAGACTTAGGTTTATGCACATGACCACCCAGGTTTACCTTAGACTTGTATTTTAGAAAGCAGTTTTGGTTAGGGTTTTAATGACCACCATTTCATTTGATTTATTTGCTCGATTCATCGCTTTCAGATTCTAGAAGTTGCATTGGTTTTGTAGGGAAAGGTACTGTTGGCAGCTAATGATGCCAAATATGAACCAGTGTTGATCTTTGAAGAGAATGAACATCAGTGAAGTGTTACGCTTCAGACGTACACTTTACACTTCATTACTCAACAGAAGACAGTTTTCCAATATGTCAGTGAAAAGTCATTTTGTGATCTGACTGCTGTGTCTCAACTCCATCGTTTTATCTTTGTTTTTCTTAAATAATGCTCTATGATATGGTTGTCATTCAAAAAAGCAATGTTTGGAACAAAACCTTTCCCAGTGATATCTCTACTTTTGTTGTTTTTCCTTTTTCCTTTTTTTTTTGTTTTTGTTTTGAAGAATGGACTAACAATAAAGGTCCAAAATGACTTTGAAAAAATATATTGTCCATGAATGTCCATTCAGTTGAAAACAGAACGGTTGCTGCCTCAGAGATATGAGATTTGGATCCGACAGTGATGATATACAAACACATTTTTCTCAGCTGAGCTTTGACAAGCAATATTGGGTTTATTGTTGTATCCGGCTTTAAAATTCAACCAGCAGCCTGAGCAGGACGTGGGCAGAAGGGGAAGCAGAGATTGATTGACGTGGCCCTGACTCTCACTCTGCCTGTCCCCCATAGATTTAACAGTTTAAGTTGCGTGTTTTGTCATCTACAGGTCCAATGTGCCTCTATGTGAAAGCCACTGTCTCTTTTTTGCAGTGTCATTTCACACAGCTCCCGTCTGGCTGCCTGCTCTGAGTCACCCTCTTCTCTTTCCTTAAACGAGCCGAGTCACACTCCTTCCTTGTTGCTAACACTCAGGTCTGAGCAAATCGGCTCCAACTTGGAACATTGGAAATCTAAAATTTGCATTATCAGTTTCTGGCATTTCTTTAACAGTGAGATACCACTGTGTTGGATTTGCATTAACTTTATGAGGTATATTTCACAAATAAATGTGCTCAGGGTAATTAGTGCTCAATAATTAATAATCATGCTTTAGTCATTATTAATGCTCAATAAAGTTGTAGTAATTAGATAGTAATTCAGACCAGTAGAGAATATGTTGTATTGTCACGCCCTCGTCCTGTCATGTCTGTTTTCCCTGCCATGTGCTCTCTTAGCACATGGCTCTGTTTGTTGTTGTCCATGTCTCCGCCCTAGTTTCGCCTTTGTTCCGCCTCCTCGATTTGTTACTCTGCCCTCTCATTATCTGTCTCAGGTGTGTCTCGTCTGTGTTTAGTATTTAAGTCCCCTTGTATCACTTCCTCTTGTCAGTCATTCCTTCTTGTGCTGTTTCGGTCCAGGTTATCAAGTCTGTCTGTCTGTCGCCGCTGATTCTCCGTCATTGTTTTCCAAGTCTAGTCTGTCTCTGCTGTTCTTCGTTTCGTTTCCTCCGTCTTGATTTGTCTCTCAGTCATCGTGTTTCCTTTCTTTCGAAGTCTATCCATTTTGTAATTCTCTTGTAAATAAAGTTTGTTGTGTTTTAGCGTGTGCGTCCGCCTCCGTCAGTCCACCCTCCGCGATCCTGACATGTATATTGTTCTATAATTAACATTTTTTTATACATCCCCCAAAAAATGGTGTTATAAACCTAGACCACTGCACCACTCGAGAGCCTCTTAAATACTTTATTAATAACCAGCTGTTTTACTGCTATCTTAATATTTTATTCCAAAACTGAAAAGGTGGTTTTAATATACTTTCCTCAGTGATAGTTAGACCCTTTCAATAAAGCACAATGTTGTGGAAAATGACATGAGCAGGTAATTAATGGCACACTCAAATGAGGAGAAACTAGTGCTGAAAACTACAAAAACAGTGTTTGTGCTCGATATACCAGCTGTGTGCTGTGTATTTTTGATGGGGGTGTGTGCTGCTGCTTGCAAATATTTGGGGATTTACACAGATAAACTCTTGAGAAGCAGGTAAGTGTTTGGAGAAGTAGAGCAATGGTTGTTGTAGGTTTTGCTGCAAAATTATTCAAGGGAACTGAACAAGGTTATGTTTAAAACAACTGCTAAAACAGAAATGTGCAGCTTCATTGACTAAACATAGTTAATATTTTATTATGTTTCTGGGGGTTTTATGTGCCACGTACACTCTCTCCCCGTCTAAACAGTCTTGTTCAAAGTGCCCAGTTTCAGCACCTGTTCCTTTAAAAGAGAATGAGCCACAGTTCAGTCCAGCACGAGAGCCCAGGAGTGAGGAGCAGAAACTCTTGTTTTTAGCCGTTTTTATTCTGTCCTCTTTCACCTCTGGTCTTGTTTTCGCCATATTAATCAGTACTCATTTCGCCATGCTCATTGTGTTGGTTTTGCTCTATGTAAATTTTAACCTTGTCTCTTTGGTCTTACATAAGAGCAGTACTGCACTGTGATTGGACATTGTGTGAGTTAGTAATGAGCTCCTGATCTCCAAATGAATGTACACACATACTGAAAAAGTGACTGTGTTCCGTTTAAGTGCGCTTTACCTGTGGATTACGTTCAGACATCTTGTCTTTCCAAAATCATAGCCTTATGATAGAAGAAAACCAACATCCTCAGCAGGTCATTACAAGTTTGACCTGATTGTTCTTGGAAATTGTTCTTCCTAGGTTACGTGAGATCAGGTTGAAATCAGACAAATCTTCCCCAACACTTTGTACTTTTAATGAATTTTAATCCCTTTCAAACTTCCCAAGGTTTCTCTGGGAACCTGCACCTGCACTAATTTGGTTCCCTGCCTCTCTAAATTACACCACCACAGACTGTGCTGATGAACCAGGTGTGTCATTTACAAGAACTCCCTCAGAGATCTTTCCACAAATGGTTTGGAAACACGCAGATACCACAGTTTATTAACCCAAAGAAGAAGCTCACAAACATTATTAGCATTCATTCAGAGACATGAAATGGGATTGAGGAAGGAGAGCCAAAAGTTCAAATTTCACTGGCTTGGGCAATGTTCGCCCAGCCTGGATCCTCCAGGTTAACAATTTCTGTCCAGTTTTGGTCACAACTAAACTGCATACAAGTGAAAAACAGTGTATTATTATTATTATTATTATTAACAATTATGATGGCTCTACAAGGGCTCTTTAGTAAAGAAAATGGTTCTATATATAACCCTGAACCTTTGAAGAATCGTTTGCAGGATTAAAGGGTTCTTTGCATCGTGGAGGGGTTCTTTTGATGATAAATTTCTTTTGATGGTAAATTTACTATAAATGGTTCTATATGGCACCTTTTAGAAAAGGTGAGAGGTGCTGTATAGAACCATCTATAGCACTTTTTCCATCAGTCTGAAGAACACCTTAATGATGCAAAGAAATCTTTAATCATACAAAGGGTCCTTTAAGTGCTCATGGTTCTACATAGAACCATTCCATTTAATAAAGAACACGTTATAAGAGTGTTCAACGGTTCTTCAAGGGTTGTTCAGTAATGGCATTGTTTCTATACAGAGCTACAAACAGTGAAGGAAAATATGAAAATATGTTCATTCTTAGGTTTTTCAGGTTGATAAAATTTGTCCTATAAATTGCTTTGTGCAGGATCTTTTAAAAAATGGTTCTATGTCATGACAAAAGAGGTTCTTGTAATGTTACAAGCTTGAGATAATAAATGGTATCCAATTAATTTATACCATTCCATAAAATATCATTATCAACAGTCCCAAACATCTTCATTACTCCCTTTCAGGGTTGTAGAACATATGAAATAGTTATCTACATAACTACATAACATTTAAATTGTTCCTCAGAGAATGTGCTATATATTGTTCTATATAGCGTCTTTGTTAAAATAGTTCTTTATGGCACCCACAAGGGTTCGTCTATTGTTGCACTCTTTAGTTTTGCACAATACAAATACTATTTGGTTTAAGGTGTAGGACCTTTTTCAAAAACACCTATGTTCTCCCTGAATCTGAAGAGCCAGTTCAGATATATAGTGGCTAGTATAGTGTAATTGCCTTTATCTAAGAAGTGTTGAGGTACAGACTGCATATTTATTACGGTATTATGAAATACATATTACACATACATGCTGTTTATTACTGCTTAACTAAGCAAGCACCAGGGTGAGAGGAGCAGAGCACTTTGAATATAACATTGAGTATAACATCTTTGGTTATACTCTCAAAACTTAAATATTAAATTAAATAATGACAAGATGACAAGTGTTAATTCCTAGTTCACATGTACCAAAGAACTGCACTCTTACAGGTGCCACAATAGGTTTTTTGAGTGATGCCATAGAAGAACATTAGTTAATTCATTAATTAAGTAATTAATTAATTCATTCATTCATTCATTGTCTGTAAGTGCTTATCCAGTCAGGATCCCGGTGGATTGCTGTGTGAATGTATGTAACTCAGGGATTGTGTGATGCCCTGTACCCACCACGACCTTGATCAGGGTGAAGTGGTTACACAATGTGAATGAATGAATGACCATCCTGTTGCTTAACAGCTTGATAGAGCATAATAAGAGCATTTCAAGGGCATCATAACAGCCCCAAACTGGAGTACAACTACGTCTACAGTGTAATCTGCTTTAACGCTTATGACACTTCTGACAGGCCAACTGTAAACTGTAAAACAGGAGCCAGTTCACACATACAGCATAAAGTATATGAGATTCCAGCGGCTTTAATGATACGACCGTGCCAGACTGCACTCATTATCACTTCTGCTCTTGAGTATTAATGTGCAAATCCATGGCGCTATTTTGTTTCTACAACCTTTACTGCCTTTCATTTGATGAAGCCAGTGCTTACAGATGAAGGTTCCTCCTCCTTATGCAGTTATAATATCTGACCTTCAGTAGCCTTTCTGATCTGTCAGAACATGAAAATCTATTTGAGCCAAAATAAAAAAGTCCTCCAGCAGAGACAAAAACAAGAGCAAGAATGTTTTGTTTTCGAAGGGTAAAAGAGTTGATTATTCAATACGATCTTAAAATGCAGTGCAGATTCATCACAATTTGTAGTTATTTTAGGGTCACTAAGCCAGCTCCAGTCCACTTGTGGCGCTATTTCACTAAATGCACTCTGGAGAATACCTGAAGAATAGCTACAGAAACAGTGCTGTAATCTGTTTGTAGGACCTTTACACAAACAATAAACTGTTTATAGTATTTTGGAGTTTACAGTTAAGATTAGTTTATGGTTAGGTTTAGTGTTACTAATATGATTAACAGTAATAATTAAAATAAATAAATAAATAAACTGATGCTTAACAATTTGGAGCTTTGATTAAGGCTTATGATTCAGTTTAGTGTTAGTGTTAAGTTAATGATATGAGGGTGGCACGGTGGTGCAACAGGTTAGTGTCGCACTCACACAGCTCCAGGGACCTGGAGGTTGTGGGTTCGATTCCCGCTCCGGGTGACTGTCTGTGAGGAGTTGGTGTGTTCTCCCTGTGTCTCCGGTTTCCTCCCACAGTCCAAAAACACACGTTGGTAGGTGGATTGGCGACTCAAAAGTGTCCGTAGGTGTGAATGTGTGTGTTTCTGTGTTGCCCTGTGAAGGACTGGCGCCCCCTTCAGGGTGTATTCCTGCCTTGCGCCGAATGATTCCAGGTAGGCTCTGGACCCACTGTGACCTTGAACTGGATAAGGGTTACAGATAATGAATGAATGATGCTTAACAATTTGGAGCTTTGATTAAGGCGTATGATTCAGTTTAGTGTTAGTGTCAAGGTCAGGGTTCAGCTTTGTGCTAGAGTTATGGTGGGAGATTTAAGGTGAATTTTTCATTCTGGGTTGCCAGATGTGAACATCCACAAATACGTAAACTACATATGTCTATTATATTTAGTACAAATTGAAATGTACAAACCCTGGAAATTGTTTATTAATCAAATATATGTGAAGTTATCTTGAGGCCAGCCTGGATAATTCTGTTTCTTCTTTTGGTCATTATGTTCTGTTTAAGCTTGAATGGCTTGCTTTATTAAAACCTTTTAAGAGCATGATTTTTCTGGTTGTTTTATTTATTATTATTTTTTTAATATTCACCAGAACTTTACCTGACACACAGTTGACTACAGCCGTTTATAAAGAAATTGGGCTGTTTTTGAATGCATCCCACTCCCGTCTTTCAGAACAAAAGTGGCTGTTAATTGGGGAACTGGAAAGAAATGGTGGGAAAAGGCCATTTCACGTCTATTTGCCGCCTGCACTCAGTCAATAGAGTTGATTAATTACCACCCCACTCACTTTCGTTAAGTTCAGGCTTTGGCTTCATAAAGGCAGCTTTTAAGGCGGCACTCTTTCTCAGGGTCCGCTTGGATTTGCCTGATCAGATGCTAAATCCTGGTGAATTTGCCACTTTGATGGAGAGCCTTACTCGGAACCAAGGCACTCTGCTGCTGTTTAGAATCACAAATTACAGTCAAGGATGAAGGCCCAATGCGCATGGCCTGCATTTGACAGATTTTACATGCATCTGTCATCATGCATGTGTAGCCTTGAGGCTAATGGGGCGTGAAAAAGGACAGTGGACAAGTGGATTGTGTGGAGGAGGACTCTCTTAGCTTTTAAAATCAAGCCTGAGATATTAAAGTCAACATGAGCTTGAAATTTTCACATGTCCTTCTGAATAACAAAATTATGGACGTCTCTAAGCTAGCTGAGCATTAATGACAGGTGGAGGAGTAGCAGGTGAGGTACGCTTTTATTGGTTAATGCTATGTTCCTTACAATTCACTGGTGAATTAAGATGTCAGAATCTGCAAACCTAGAAGATTTTGATATATAGCACAACTTTGTTTTTTTTTTCATTCATTCATTCATTATCTGTAACCCTTATCCAGTTCAGGGTCACGGTGGGTCCAGAGCCTACCTGGAATCATTGGGCGCAAGGCGGGAATACACCCTGGAGGGGGCGCCAGTCCTTCATAGGGCAACACACACACACACATTCACTCACACACTCACACCTACGGACACTTTTTTTGAGTGGCCAATCCACCTACCAACATGTGTTTTTGGACCCGGAGGAAACCCACGCAGACACAGGGAGAACACACCAACTCCTCACAGACAGTCACCCGGAGCGGGAATCGAACCCACAACCTCCAGGTCCCTGGAGCTGTGTGACTGCGACACTACCTGCTGCACCACTGTGCCACCTACAACTTTGTTTAATGCTTAAATATAATAAGAATATACCCTCGAGGTAAATATCAATGTGTCATCAGTGGGACCTTCAATTAAGGAACATAATTATAGCATTTTTTATTATCACTGTACAATTTGAATTTGAATTGATACAATAAATCCCTTTTTATTAAAAACAATAATATTATCAGAACATGCATATATCGAACTTTCTGGAGAAGAGAATGTAAAGAACTGGACATATACACGCTGTATACCCTGCATTAGTAAACAACAACATTTCCCTGTATGGGACATATGTTTTTCTGAGTGTTTGTTATGATCAGGAGAACGAATTTACAACATATAAAAGTCAGTAAGTTAGTTCTGATTTCATTCTAACATTTTAATATCACAATGTAATTATCTGAGTGTAATTACACAACTGCATAGTTAATTACATAGTAAATACATCATAATAGGAGCAACAATTTTGTAGTAGCGTAAAATCTCAATGTAATATCCCCACCTTTACCCATGAACGTCTTAAAACTCTACTTGTTTTTTTTTTCTTATTATTATTGTTAATATACAATATATAACATTATTAATGTATAACATAACAATACAGTTATTATAATAACGCAGCTTGGTCATAGTAGGTAGTACCACTGTTTTTTATCCTTGTGCTGTATCACTGTCCGTGAGGAGTTTGGAGTGTTCTCCCTGTGTCAGTGTGGGTATCCTCCATCGGTTTCCTTTCTCTGGATTGTTTGTGTGAATGTTTGCACAGGTGATGCCTTGTGCTGGACTGGTGCCCAGTACAGACTCCAGACTCACTACAAGGCTGGCTATAAACATATGTCCTCCATATTAGTTACACTACAGTAGTACAGAAAATGGTCCTTGCTTTTTATACTCAGACGTGTTGCTTGATGTATGAGCTAGGCTGCTGTTTGGGAGGGGGGTGGGGGGTAATGCACATTTATTTGGACTGCAACCATGATGCCAGAGCTCTGATTGGCCAGCTTGATTTTTCAATCACAGTGTAACCACAATGAGACGCAGGGTTAAAACTCAGAAGCCCGCAGCGGAAAGACACTCCCTTGAACTTCTGGAGCTGTCTCTCTGTCTTCCTGCTGTGGAAGGCTGTGTTTTTCTCAGGCTTTAGCTGCCAGAGTGGTCCCGGAGCAGAATAGATTTTTCCTCTTTATGCACACAAATAAAAGGGAAGAGAGGAGAGCGTACGGGCAGCAGCAGGGAGAAGTGAGATGGATTCTGGCCTTTGCGAAGCGCCGGTCAGGTATGGGCAGATAATTGCTGGGCTTGTGCAGCAGAGACGGATGATTACGGGGTTTATTGTCTCTCCCAGGCACAATCAACCTTACCTCATGTCCCTGATTCAGCACTCACACAGCCTCTTGATTTATGGGTACCCCCCCCACCCCCTTTCTCTCCCCCCCTTACTCGCTTTTCTCTCTCTCTCTCTCTCTCTCTCTCTCTCTCTCTCTCTCTCTCTCTCTCACTGGTCTTGATTGTCGCTCACCCTCCAATTTCTCACTGTCAATGTATTGCTCTCTTTCCCTCTACCATCCTCTCTCTGAATCTCTCATCCCCTGCTTCTCATTGTCAGTCTTGCTTCCAATCTCTCTCTCTCTCTCTCTCTCTCTCTCTCTCTCTCTCTCTCTCTCTCTCTCTCTCTCTCTCTCTCTCTTCTATAACACTCTCTCTCTGTCTCAGTGTTACTCTAATGCTTCCAGTATCTCTCCCTGCCTCTCTCACCCACTACCCACTCCCATGTTCTCTCTCCGTCTCACCTCTCTGTCTCCCCCGCACACATTTACAGACTCTCTCCATCGCCAACTCATTAATGCCTTTCTCGTCTCTCTTTCTTTCTTCCTTCCTCACTCGCTCATCACTTTCTCACACGCTTGCTCTCTCCAGCACTCTGCTGCAGCCAGCCCAAAGCACCACTGCAGTACAGCACAAGGAACAGCAATGGAAAGAGAGAGAGAGAGAGAGAGAGAGAGAGAGAGAGAGCTGGCAGTTGTGGCCAAGGCATTGCAGCGATGTTTAACAGCAGTACCTGCCCCAATTAATATTTAAAGGCTTGACTGTGATCAGAGCCTCAAAGAAATGTTCCACCATTTTTTAAGCCTCTTCAGAACATTTTTGACTGTTGCTCCAGCAAATGGGGGACTCTGTGGATTCCATTTATTTTAGAAGAAATGTTGCCTATGTAGAGTATCATGTAGTGGATGTGTTTTAGAGCAGGTGGGGCATGGTTTGGATAGTTTTTATTTTTAAGCGATTGTTCTATGATAATAACATTGTAATAGCATTGTATTAGCATTTTGTAATTAGCATGCGTCTTAGCTACAGTGCTTTAGCCATAGCCTGAGAGATCTTCTTCCACCATAATGACAGCGATCCATTACTGAATGTGGGGGATGATGTGCAGCGCTGCACTAATCTCCATAATGCTCCCTGCCTCCTCTGTCAATCGCACTCTTGTCGGATGAAAAAACAAATTCATCATTTTCCATTTTGCGAGCGGCCAAGGGGAAAAGGATAATATTTCATTGTCCCATTCCGAAATGGAGGCATTCCAACCGATTAGCTGTTAAACAAATGACCGACACGTGTAAGGAAGACGGCGAGACATTCTCGATAAACAAGCCCCTGCTTCCTTGAAATCTCTGAACTGAAATCAGTGCTCGTTCGGCTCGAATGTGTATTTGCATAATGCATTCGGTTCTCTGTAGTCGCTCTCAGAGTGAATGGATGTGCTGTGATTGGTGATTGCCGTCTCCCAGCGAATTCAAGCCTCCGAACCTCCAATGCCACAGAGTCTGGTCAGGCTCAAACGACGTGGTTCAATCATTCTCCCGGAATCCTTGTTCTATGAACCGTACAAAGCAGCGCTCCGTGGTAGGGCTCCTCTGTGAAGATAGTTTGTGGTGTGTGTCAGGCCTAAATCCCGCAAATCTCTCTCCCTTATCCACTAAAAGCTTTTCATTAGAGTAAATAAAACAGCGGGGCCAGCTCCTTATGCCGTGGAAGCTTTTTCCACTCACTGTAAAATGTGCTCAGAAACCTCAGACCAGTTTCACTGCTGCAGAAGGACTTTGGTTATGGCAAAAAATGAGCTGATAGTTTGACCTCATAAATTGAGAAAAAAAATCATTTGAATCTATATCCAATTCAGTAATATGTGCTCATTCTCAAATTTTATCTCTGCATTTAGGGACATATAATTGGAGTATGCATACTATTTACAGTATATATATATATATATATATATAGGCTCTATACATACACCAGTGTGACAGTAAGAACAAACTACAACTAGAATATGAACACCTGGCCATGGGACACTTCAACCTGGAGGAACAGGAAGGCCTTGCCCTTAAGCGATGGAATGCCTTGCGATTTGCGGGACCACACATACCAGAGGTGAGATACAAACTAAGTTTGCCCAACACTGGGAACCAATTCTCCACCCACTGAGCAAACTTAGTGAAAATGCCACCTCTGGTGAGTTGCTGGCTGTCACTCTCTGTGCATTTGGGTCATTTGGTATGCGTGATATTCCTTTAAGACAAGGCTGTCCTGATCTTCTTGACTGGAGTTTCCCCTCACCAAAAGTTCCCACCTTTAGAGTTTCTGAGTTCCAGGAGATCATCAGAGTCTGAGAGGGTTGCTCTATAGTCACACAATTAAAGTAAAAACACTAAGCAAATAATATAAATAAATAAATAATAAAATAAAAATGGACATGCTATATATATATATATATATATATATATCCTTATGCAACTTTGGTGAAATGGTGAAGAAGGGTTTGTACTTCTCTTCTAGCTGACAAATGTAAACATATCCCTGTTGGAAGTTGGCTGATGCAGTGGATATTAAACATGTCTTTACTGACCCACAGCAGGACACTTGCCTTTGAGATGTTCTTTTGCAGTTCACTGGGAGCAATCCCCCCACACACCTCTTACACCTCCCCCTCCAGGCTCCACATGGCCCAACAGATGTAGTGCTGTATAATAAGTTTGGTATGTGCATATAGTGATTACTGACAAATTGGCCACTTGGAGCGTCCTTCAGGTGACCTGACCACTCGTGGATGTCTCTGACGAGGTGGAATCAATGACGGGACACGGCCATGTGCTCAGACGTCTTTGTGATCAATGAGCTGACACCAGCACAGCATTCTCATCTTTGGATTGGAAAACAATGCTAAGTACTGCTAATCTCCGAGCTAAGCCTTGTGCACACTCTTGGCTTTATCTTAATGTAGAGGCGTCAGCCTCAACCCTGTGGTTTGGTTCTTGCCATAGCCATAGCATTAGCCTGAGCACTAGAAATTGGTGACATCATTCGACCAGGAAGAAATCATAAACCTATGTTGATATTTGGTTTTCTCTCATTTTATAGCTGAATTTAGCTGAAAAATAAAAAGCTTCAAGTCTGTTTCCCATAAGATAACAAAATAACTCTGGTTTAGTCATTGCTTATAAGCTGTTTACAGTTCTACCACGGTTTTCCACTGGGATACTATGGATGCTGCTGAGATCAATGCTCTAAACCAGTGTTAATTTCATTGACTAAAACTATGACTAAAAATACTAGATGATAACTAACTAAAAAAAAAACATTTGAAGATGAGAAATATGACAAAATACTTGGCACTTTACACCAAAGAGTAAAAACTAAACAAAACTGTGAAAGACAAAAATAAATGATCGGCTAAGGGCAAAGTGAGCTGCCGAGCGGAATAATGAGGAGTCGACTCCTACGAACTGCTGGTATTCACAAACACCTTCTTAAGCACGTTGAACTTAAAATTTTAATGTTGTATAAGTGCAAAATGTATCTGAAGAAAAAAGTGGCCATATTCCTTCCATAATTTTGGTGTTAACCTGTTTTTAAATGTAAGCCAATTTTTAAGCTATTATCCGTGAAAGTATCTGTAAAATGATAAAATCTTTAAAAATACAAAATTAAATGTAGTTTTTTAATTAATGTTCTAAAACTAGACTTAAACAAACAATAGCCTCAATAAATATCTAAAATGACTCTAAAAAACACTCTAAAAACAACACCATGAAATCAAGAGCAAAATGATACTTCACATTAGCAAAGCTACCGGCAATTCTAAAGTAAATGTAACGTTGGTAATATTTGTGAAAAGCTAACACAATGCTTTCCTCCATGAGTAGCAATCTCTCCATCATTTCCACACGACACCAACCGCATCCCACTGTGGTTTGGTTGGTGATAAACTCTTAAAGAGATATAGTCTTTCTTTATTTCTTTTGATGCTTTTCATCCTCCTTAATAAAAAACGAGGTCAGTCAGCATCCCACAAGACAACAAGACACTCATGAGAAATGGCTCTCTGGCTTATTCATCTCGTAAAAAAACAACATAGACTTGTACAGTCTTCTCTTTTTGATTCAGTGGGGACTCCACTGACAAGTCCAATGATGTTGCTTAGAATAATGTGCGTGCGTTACATGTTAAATCCAGTTTTTCAGAGATTGTTGTGCCCTCAATCTGTAAGAAACTAGCCAGTGGTAAATTGTGAATTGGGCAGTTCTTTGCATCTTCGTTTGTTCCTTGCATTGGACACAATCATTTCTGCAACAAACAAAACAAGCAACACTTGCACCATCTTATGTTCTACTGTCACAACCTCTACTAGAAGATGAGCTCTCCACTACGCTTTACGCCTGCTATAAATATATCAAGGGATTCTGTTTGCCAAGAGGGCCCAGTGCACTTACAATTTGATAACATGCTTCATGTTTTTAAAAGTCACTTTATTTGTGGTCTCTAGACTGACCACAGTTGTCTGGGTGGCTCCTAGTTTTTTTATTATCGTTTTATTATAAACCTGTTTATACCTTGATGCTGCAATTTCCTTCAGAATCAATAAATTATTATCGTAGCGTATCTTTTCTTAAATACTCAAAGCATTTCCAATGTGGAAACCCACTGAAAAAGAACTGAATTGTTATTATCCAGAGGAAATACAGATATAGTGGAGGGCTTATGTATCCCATCAAACCATGTGCTCATTTGCCTTAAATGAGTACATTGCCAAAAGTGGACACCAGCTCATACCTTTGGAAACGAAACAAGACCTAGCCCTCTACTGGACTGGAACTTCTACACATTCCCACAGTAAAAATGACAAGGATGACACACCATTATTTTCCTACACTTCTGATACTAATTCTGTAAAGCTGCTTTGTGACATCATCAGTTGTAAAAACACTATATAAATAAATGTTATTTGATTACACGTGTACGTTGTTCGTAAGTGTATTTCACAATTTGTATTTATTTATTTATTTATTTATTTATTTATTATTTTTTAATAACACGAAAGTTTCAACATCTTTTAGACTTTAGACTTCCTTTTTCTCTTTGGGAGCATTCGAGCTCAATTAGATCTCTTTCTAATGAAAGTGCATTTTACATTTTGAAGCGAGTTTTCATATTTGCAGTGTTTTCCTATTTGTAGCACATTTACAGTGCATTTTCCTTTGGAAACAAATAGTTTCTGTTTGAAGTGAGCATTCCTATTTGTGGATCACTTGCGTTTTTTTTTTTTAAGTCAATTTTCTTATTCACAGCACATATTTTTCTGTTTGAAATGCACTGGTTTTTTTATTTTAGCTTAATCCAGATCCCCAGATCCAGAAAGTAAAAATCCTTCCCTGGATTTTGTTCCAACCACCTATAGGTGTCTGCTGCTGGTTCTAGAACAAGAACATACTTCGACAGGGATGTTGGAAATAAGTATTTTGGGTGGGACGCCTGTGTTCTGGATCTGGAGTACACACATTTAGAGATGTCAACTATGTCATACTGCCTTAGTCTTAGTCTTTTGATGTCGTTAAGACTGTGATTAGCATTATCTCACGTCACATACCTCATATCATGGTAACAGACCTGATTACAGCCACGTTAGCAGTCCCCCCATCTACTGCCTCGCGTGTCAGGTCCTCATTCTTCCAGGATGAATTATTCCTGAAGCGTTCTAAGATTAGAACCTATGAGGTGGAGCCGGGTCAGAAGGCCCAGCGCCGGCTGCTAGTGCCACACAAACTACATATAGAAATAAATATTACATGACCTCCATTAATGTAAGCCAAGCCATTTCAGAGCTTTTAAGACGTGGTTTCATGTCCCATACAGTGCTAGGCATCGTCTGGAATCAATTAAAGGACAGTGGCAGGAACGTGTGCCAGGCCGTTCAGAATGGCCAGCCCCTGAATGTGGCTAATGTCAAGGCTCAGTGGCTTGGCCTCCTGTTTGCTGCCGGATCTGAAAGGAACGCTATAATGAAAGGCCACTGGCACTGCATTAAGTCCAGATAATTCACAATAACGAGCCCTGTTTAGCAGCCGGCAGCGTTAACAAGGGAGGCGACTGCAGCCTGGCACAGTTGGCAGGGTCCAGTGGCATGTGGGCCAAGTGGCCTGTGAATGAGATTATTAGATGACCCTGCTCCCTTTGACCACATCCCAGGTGAGACAAAGTGCAAAAACACAGAGAGGCCATTTCAGTTTCTTGTTCAAGGCGTCTATAAATCTCTCCACCAGGGTCCCTGAAAGACACCCAGTCACTTTCTGAGACTGTAAATAATTTAAAAGACTTATCTGACGGCAAAAGACTTGATTTATCCTCCTTCATCCTCCAGTGGTGGCTATTGTTTGTCCAGACATTTGTGAACACCTCTTTTTTAAAAGAAAACCTCTTTTAATTAGTGAATGCCGATAAATTAATACACACCCAATCCTGGAACAGCTGTTCTGAACAGTTAAAAGCATGAAACCAATTAGAACTGTTGGTTGAAGTGTGTGTGGATACACAACTCTAATAAACCCTCTTTAGCCATTTGGATCATTTTTATTTGATGTATTTCATGTCAGAGAAGTAGATTTGATTTAATGAACTTAACAATGTAAATGAGTCGTTAACACTGTAGATAAACCTATTTTTTGTAACAACATATTAATAGCATAGTAATATAGCAGTAACAGCATTACAATGCAGTGGTGACTATCGGGATAGTATGAGTTCACTGTGAGCGTATCCAAGACAAACCAAGTTGTAACTGTTGGCAAAACTGCAAAATTTTGAAGGTGTTGATGTGTGAAATGTTTCAGAATCCGATGTCTCAAGGGACCCCTTTTTGTTTTAATAGTTTTTGTCCCGGCTGTCAATTCTTACTTCATTCCACACTGAGGATTACTTTTCTTTCAATGGATCAAATGATGAAGGGTACCATTCCTGACACCAGCATCTACAAACGGAACCATTTTAACTCACGATTACAAATCTCTGAAACTGTCTGTCATACTGTGAGTCCAGTCAGGTGTATGTATCTACTTATTTATTCAGTTTCATTAAAAAGTGATTGGAGCCCAGCAGGGACCCGTCACACTCGCTTCCAGAAGCTGCCACCTTGGGGCCGAATGATTGGGATTGGATCAGATGGGAGAAGGGGCAGATTTTGAGTGGCAGGTACATGCAGTGCTGCCGATGTCATGCACCTTATGTCTGAGAGTTGTATTTGAGAAACAGAGTCATTGATATATATATATATATATATATATATATATATATATATATATATATATATATATATATATATATATATATATATATATATATATATCAATGTGGGAGGAAACCGTAGCATATTTAATTAATAAAGTAATTAATTTGTTTCTTTTTATTGATACTGAGGGTGTATAGTTACTGTTTTTGGAGATTTCTGGAAATTTTTAAATAAAATATTGGCTTCTATGTAGAATATAGTATATAATTACATATAATATAATGTTTATATTAAATCGAGCGGCATGGTGGTGCAGCAGGTAGGTGTCGCAGTCACATAGCTCCACGGACCTTGAGGTTGTGGGTTCGAGTCCTGCCTGTCCGAGTAACTGTCTGTGAGGAGTTTGCTGTGTTCTCCCTGTGTCTGCATGGGTTTCCTCCGTGTGAAGAAATACATGTTGGAAGACTGTCCATAGGTGGGAGTGTGTGTACCTAGCCACTGGAATGCACCACATTGCAGTGTCGGTCCCAAAGCGCGGATAGTAAGTTGCGTTAGGAAGGGCATCTGGTGTAAAATCAGTGTCAGATCGATGGTGCAGATTGCGGTTGATCAGCTATGGGGACCCCAGAAGGCGAAGGAGCGGCCAAAAGAGGAAGAAGGAGAAGATATATATATATCAATTTCAGTCAATTTCAGAATTTCTTTATGTTGCTTAAGTTGTTCAGAATAAAAAAAAACGTGAACTTATTCCCTGAAAAATAATTCCCTAATGCCTTACAGCTGGCTTAGAGGTAACTGTACACTTTTGACTTGATTCAGTATGGACCTATGAATATTAAATTAGTCCCAACTTCACTATCCCACTACCCCTCAGTCACTTGCCTGCAGCTTGAAAGCCCCAGTCTGCAGGATGACAGGTTTAGTTGGTTTTTGACGTATGAAATGTTGGATGTGTGAATCCACAGTGTGAGAATATCTTGGGAACACTGTAGTTATAAAGTGAAAATGCTCAGCCATTGCACTGAATGCTTATTTCACTCATCACACATAAAAACGTGAATTAATTTGGCAGGTTTCATTGGAATTGGCTTTGATTTTTGTCAGATCAAGTGTGTAGAGTTAATACCTTTGATAAAATGGTTGTACATTCATTCATTCATTTGTTAATTTATTCATCTTTATTATTTGGTGCTTGTAAAGTGCTGGCTTCACATTTTCAGTTAAGTGAAGGAACTGTAGAAATGTGTGTGTGTGTGTGGGTGTGTGTGTGGGTGTGTGTGTGGGTGTGGGTGTGTGTATGTGGGTGTGGGTGGGTGTGTGTGTGGGTGTGGGTGTGTGTGTGTGTGTGAGATAGATAGATAGATAGAGAGAGAGAGAGAGAGAGAGAGAGAGAGAAAGAGAGAGAGAGAGAGAAGGCACATATGTGTATATTTCTCCAGAGAAGACAGTTGCCTACTAGGGCTACTCACACAGCTATCCAGCATAGTGTGTGTGTGTGTGTGTGTGTGTGTGTGTGTGTGTGTGTGTGTGTGTGTACGCCCGCTTCGTTAATGCTCCATTTCACTGGCCTCCTGCACCGGTTCCTCCCAGTTCAGTGCTCCACTCAGTAAAATCCCAGCTATAAATATTGCCCTGGTTCATTCTGGCTATGATCTCTCTGAGCTGAGAATCCACTGCCAAATGCATTTCATCTGTGATTTATTCATGTCTTATGTTCTTATAATCTCCTAATTTAATTCCCAGCAGCATCAACACCTCAAAAATACAGTTTTTAACCAAAAAAAGAAAAGAAAACGAAAGGTCTGCCGCCTTAAACAACAGGATGCCCGTAAAGACAAGCCATCAGCGGATCTTTTACACACTCGCCTCCGGTGCTTTAGCACCATCCCGGTTTCACGAGAGCTAAAATATGCATGAAGTGGAAAATATCTGCTTTGACACTATGACAGGGAAGGACACGCGAGGAAAAGATGTGCACACACACACACACACACACACAAAACATAGAGGAGGCTTATAAATAAAACAAGGGCTATTAACAGATCTGCTAGAAGTTAGACTCTACTGTTCATTCAATAAAGCTTCAAATCACCCCTTTAAGTAACAGCAGAGCTTTCAAATCACAAGCTCTTGACCTCACATAGGGTCACTTTATTTACTCAAGAGTTCATAGGGAAATGGACCATCTCCACTGTTGTTTTATTTATTGGTTTAACAAATGGCTAGTAAATCATTGCTGCACACAAGTTTAAAGTGTGGGAGAATGGTTCATGTAACACTTGTTATTATTATTATTCGTTCATTCATTCATTATCTGTAACCCTTATCCAGTTCAGGGTCACGGTGGGTCCAGAGCCTACCTGGAATCATTGGGCGCAAGGCAGGAATACACCCTGGAGGGGGCGCCAGTCCTTCACAGGGCAACACAGACACACACACATTCACTCACACACTCACACCTACGGACACTTTTGAGTCGCCAATCCACCTACTAACATGTGTTTTTGGACCGTGGGAGGAAACTGGCGCACCCGGAGGAAACCCACGCAGACACAGGGAGAACACACCAACTCCTCACAGACAGTCACCTGGAGCGGGAATCGAACCCACAACCTCCAGGCCCCCTTTAATAATAATATTATTAAAGATGACTTGAGAGAGACACAAGAATACTTGTTGGTTACGTCAGGAACACATCAAAATGGCCTCTTCCACCTTTTGCGAACCTAGTTTGGAACCATTGGGAGCAAAATGGCAACAGGGTTCTGCAAGCAAGTGGTTTCAACTTTGGAGAAAGGCTCACTGAGATGACCCCTGAATATAGCTTCACAACTGAAGACGGTCCAAACAAATTTGAAATCGATAAGCATTATGTGGACAGACAACCATCTAGAAAAAAGATGGCTCATCTTTAAAAAGAAGGTTCTCAGGGTCCAGATGCATGGGGAAATTCTTCCTCAGATTCATGAAGAGTGTGGTGTGTATGGTTCTGTACAGCACTTTTTTTTTGGGGGGGGGGGTTGTTTGTTTTTTATGAACATTATAAAAATAGAACAGATTTTTAATGGTGCTACATATAACAGTATTATCACTTAAATTCATAAATCTGAAGTATTTTCAAAGCATCTAAAACCTATCAAAAGTGTTCACCATCAAATGCCAGGGGAAGTTGCTGTTGCTGCAGCAAAGGGTGGGACAAGCTCCTCATTAATAGCCTTGCTTTTGGAAGACATGTGTTTGAGGGTTTTGGCCATTTATACATTGAACAAAAGAGCCTGGGGGATGAAGAACAGTCATGATGACTTAGAGACCCCCCTGAGCTACAGAAGAGTACATATCTGAGTACATATCTCCTATCTGCAGGGGTGTAAGAAAAGAAAGGGTGGGGGTGGGGGTGTACTGGGGTCTGGGAGCTGCTCTGAAGTGAATGCATGTGCCTTCTGTTAAAAGCATGTTGAGACTTATCTAGCAGTAACCACACAATAAAGCAGGGATCGCCTCCTAGCCTCTCCTGCTAACTGAACCTGGAAAAAGGCCATTTGCCCACCTACCCAGTGCTGGCTCTAGCAACCATGAAATTGTAGCTGAGAGCACTCTCTCTCTCTCTCTCTCTCTCTCTCTCTCTCTCTCTCTCTCTCTCTCTCTCTCTCTCTCTTTCTCTCTCTAACCTTATACAAGACAAAATGACCTGGCCTTTCACTCGCAGTGGCTAGCTCAGAGGAGTGACTGATACGTAACATGGATTTCTCAGGCAATTTGCCCGAAGTGAAAAGCATAAGCAGTAGTTAGCCACTGTGGGAATCCATAGCTGATGTACAAAATGTATACACAAAAAGATGTTTGGGATAATGTCACAAACAATTCCAGCTTACTGATCCATCTCATACTCCATTAACATGATGATATGCACCATAAACATACGTGTGCTTGGCCAGGAGAATGAGGAATAGCAGCGTTTATTGGAATAGATTGCCTGAATTAGCATTTGACATTTCAGTCCTACCAAACAATGGTACCAAACACAGCCATCTCACTCCCCGTCCACTGAACAATGGCAGCCTCCAGCCTATATACGTAGAGAACATGACAAAATGGCAGTTCACCCTAATGAAAAAACAGATCTGTAAATTACCACTTAAGCTACGTTCACACTGCAGGTAAAAGTGGTCCAACTCTGATCTGTTTCTTCATATGTCATACAGACGTGTCCTTTGTGTAGCTGTGTAAATAGCAAAAATCACATTGAATCTGATTTTTAAAACACTTCTAAATGTGAAATCTGATTCGTGCAGTGAAACTCCAACAACAAAAACATCATATATGTGAGACAACTCGTGTATGAAAACTGGAAAAACTGACATGTTAGTAGCTTGTGCGCATTGCATTTAGCTTGGGCAGGCAGCAAATGGCTCGTTGATTGTATATGATTAGGAAGAGAAGGAGAAAAAAGTTAGCCTGCTTTTATTCCACCCTACGTTTTTACTCCACCCTACGTAGTGCACAATGTAGGTTATAAAATAATAGTTTCTGCTCTCAATTATTGCTTTGTGTGTCAATTTACAAACCTTTTATTGATAAGCTTCACGTATCTTCCAGTGCCCTGTGTGGGAGTTGTAGTTTTAGATTTATAACTGCACACTGTAAAAAATGTCTGTGAATTTCATGGTGGAAATCTGTAAAACAATGACAGTAAATGACTGTAAACTCTAAAAAGGTTGAAAACAGTTTCTGTAACAGTGAAATACCGTAAATACTTTTATCAGCCAAAATACAATTTTTTTCATCTTTTTACTGTAAAATATACATTATTTCACTGTTAAACACACAAACTATTAGGGACTGTACAAGTGTCCAAGGACTGGGAGGAGCTGAGACTCATTAGGGAGCTCCCAGCATGCTTTGCTTCTCCATATTTTCTGTGATTTTCAGAGTTTGTTTGTTTTTTTTTCTGTCTTTGAGACTTACTGATTTTGTGTTGCGTTGGGGTGATCACTGTGTGTGTTTGTGTTTCTGTGGATATTATGTCAGACGTGTGTTGGTCAGGAAAGATTACCATCAGCCTGTGTTCCGCATGTGGCGCCCAGATATCGAATATTTCTTTAGTCCTTTCAGCAATATCTCCTTTCAAAGGCTGAATACAGGATGTGGTTTGGCTTTATCTAAATATGGCTATATCTCTGTCTCCTTTCTCTAATTTCTTCAATTTACATGTTAATTTTATAGCAAAACAATGTTTCTTTGTTATTTTTATGTAAATACCATGTTTTTTACAGTGTATATCTGTTTTTTAAACAGAAATGTACTGTAAACAAAACAGTCCTTAATGTAAAATTTATGATTTGCCAAAAACGTGACCGTATATTTTATGGTGAAATTCTACCAACCACAGCTGCCAGTATTTTACCGTAAATTTTACAGATTTTTTTTTACAGTGATGGTAAAGTGCACTACGTAGGAAGTATGGCATTATTTGGGATGCAGATTGAGCTTTGCAGTTTTGCTGTGTGTCCGGTGCTGGCAGAGGCGATATGTACAGGCGAAAAGACACATGAAATGACATGTCACATGACCATTCACATACTGTATGCGTTGCATGTCCGTGAAGGACCGCATATGAAAGTGACTCAAATCTGATTTGACCTGTTCACACAGCCCTGAAAAAAATCAGATCAGTGTCACCTTGAGGTTATAGGTTTTCTCAAGCTGTGTCCAGGGATTGGAGGGGTAATGGGAGGGTTATTGATGATCCAGTACCCAACATATCCACCCACCTGTCACTGTGGGTATTTTGCCCTCATGACTCTTTGTGTGGAGTTGAACGGGCAGTAGTTACCATCATATTCTGTTGTTAAATTTGCTCAGATTAAACTTTTATCATCTCTTGTGTGGTATGAAAAGCTTTATGCAAATGTTTCGCACAACATGAAATTATAGGCATCAAGATCCGAGGTGATCATCCTGGCTGAAGTGACAAAATTGGACTCACCCTACCTTCCTCATCATGATTTATTTTTGAAAATGAGAGCCTCATTGCCAAGGCTTAAGAATATGCAGGTGAATGAAACATTCAATGCAAAGGTAGATTACATATTCAGTCTGATTTTTTTATTTAGCACGGTGAGGGGAAAATCTTCACTTCGGTTTATGACTCACTTTTCTGATGTAACAGATAATTGCATAGTGTCCACGAGTGTAGGCTATGTGTTTTTTTGTGTAGGTGTACTGTGTGCTGAATCGTCGGTGTGTTTGTGCACTTCTATGTGTGTGTGTTTGTGTGTAAATGTGTAGCCACCGGCTGCAGCAGTCTGTGGGCTGTAGAAATGAAAGGCAGCGTTGAGAGGCCCTCCACCCCAGTGAATGCGTGCTCTTTTAAAGATACGCTTTATGGTGTTGCTCTGCTTTCTTTTCGGCTTTGCGCGTCAGCTTGTCTGGCCGATTAGAACTGTACTTGGCTCGAGATCGTTTTAATTAGAGGGAAAATGTCACATCAAAGGCTCAACTCACCGCTTTTCATCGCCCCCTCCCCAGCACCACCACCGCTCTTTCAGCAAATCAGCAAATGCAGCTAAGCAAAGTTCTGTAAGCCCTCGCTTCTCTTCTCCCTCTTCTCTTCTCTTCCCTTTATTTATTTATTTTTTTTTGTTCCTTGAAATGCCAAAGAACTGCTGCATGTATTAGGCCAACGGTGAGCCGGGTGTAATTGTGAATTAGCAACTCATCCTTACCCTTATCCTTGCCCCTCCCCGACCTCGCTGTCTGTGGGCTCCAGCATCTTCAGTTTCTCCAAACACTGCATTAGGGATGTGTTCAGCTGCTCTGAATACAGAGGCAAACACTCATCAAACATTCAGGAGGTATTTATTTTGCCTCTATTTTGTCTCTGTCTGAGGACAATGAAGATATAGTATCCAGGCAGAATGCCGCCACATTAATGCATGCTCATACTCAGCACCAGCCGCGAGGTGGGGGGTTGGGCTAGAAGAGGGTAGATGAGAGAAGGGTGGGCGTCCTCCAGGAGCAGCAGCACTAGGCAAACTATGAAAGATGCGTACAACCCAAAGCTTGTCCCCCATCCCTCGCATTGTGCCTCAAACCCCCCATAAATAACAATGCTCCGGGGATGTGTTGTGTGGTCAGAAATTGCCTGTGTCTTTATCAGCTTGCGGTCAAGTCCAATAAGGATCTGAGAGGGATTTTCAGGAAACTTTCCATTTCCCTGCGACACAGGACCTCGAGAAAGTCTTGCGCCGTAATCTCCCAAGCAACGAAGTCAACTGCCTTATCTCGATGGATTCCATTCTGTTCATTTTCAGTGGCAATTCAGTACCATGGACAGGGTCCAATAGGCTCTTGATTTATTCCAGTGGCTCCCTCACTCAAACGTCAAGCAAAAAGGCGAAGGGGCAATTACAATGGCCCTGGCCTCATCTTCCTGCCTGGCCTTTTCTCGGCTAGAACCGTCAAACATCTCTTTCCCCAATTACATTTTAATATTTAAAGAAGCTTACATTTCCAATGTACTTTGTTTAAATCCCTCAGGTTCATTTATCGCATCTGTGTGAACTAATGTACCAAACATGTTCTAATTCAAATTGGTTTGACTATTTTTAATCTGGTACACATATTTAACACTGATTTAAATTAACTTATTGGCTGCTTTCAAAAATTAAAAGTCAATATATATTTTTTTGTATTTATGACATCATAATGAATGCATTGACTACTACAAACAGGCATATATAAACATGTAAAATAATAAAAACATAATGAATTTAGCTTTCGTACATGGACAGGAGGAAATGATATGAAACTTTCCCAGTGTCTGCCAATTCAATTTTCAGTAATCTTATTCTAAAGTGTATTTAAACTGAGAACAGTGTATTAACAAAGAGCATAGAACGCTGTGCAAGCTGCTGTGTAAACATTGGTAAAATTAAATATCAGTGTAACAAACAGCAGTGTATAAACAATCAGCAGTGTATAAACAGAGCAGTGTATAAAAAGAGAGCAGTGTATAAACAATCAGCAGTGTAAAAACAAAGAACAGTGTATAAACAATCAGCAGTGTATAAACAAAGAACAGTGTATAAACAATCAGCAGTGTATAAACAAAGAACAGTGTATAAAAAGAGAGCAGTGTATAAACAATCAGCAGTGTATAAAAAAGAGCAGTGAATAAACAAACAGCAGGGTATAAACAAAGAACGGTGTACAAACAATGAGCAGTATATAATCAAAGGGCAGTGTATAAACAGAGAGCAGTAAACAACGAGCAGTATATAATCAAAGGGCAGTGTATAAACAAAGAGCAGTGTATAAACAGAAATCAGTAAACAACGAGCAGTATATAATCAAAGGGCAGTGTATAAACAGAGAGCAGTATATAAACAATGAGCAGTGTATAAACAGAGAGCAGTGTAAACAATGAGCAGAGGGAATGAAGAACTATTGTACAATGGTGTGTACAGTATAATATAATGTGTTCAGTGTGTTATGAGCTGTGATAATAAAGTATAGTGTGAGGCGTGTAAACAAAGAACAAGCCCAGTCTCAGCAGTCAGTCTGTGAGTGTGATGGTAAGCCGGCAGATGCAGATGTGATGATGAGGACCCTTTAATTTAAGACACTGAAGAGTGCACTCTAAATTTGATCAACAGCAGAGTATTTCATCACATAGTGCACACCTGACGAAAAATACCCGCTATTATTTATCCCTAATCTCTACAATATGAAATCACTTCCGACACACTTTCTCTCTGAGACGGGAATTATTCCACCTTCATCTTCTCTTGAATATTTAGCCTCTGGCAATAAAAGAAAAATAAACTGTGGGATGAAGAGCAGCAGTCTTCTCAAAAGCTTTTCCCCTCTGTCTGGCAGTGGATGCTAAGCAACAGACAGACAGAGGCACCGCTCCTGAGGTGGCAGAGCCGTCACGCCTGGGATCAGTGCGCACTCGGGGAGGGGGGAAATGGACAATTTACTCCCCTTGATTGGGGCGTTTAAATACAGCCAGGCCCATAGAGACAGGTGGCATGGGACTGGGGAAAGGCCCCATGACAAGGCTGCACCGGCCCAGCTCCTTTAATGAGCCTCCGGAAAGCAGCATAGGAGGAAGGGGAAGGAGATTAGATACAAGTAAATTCAATTACGGCTGAGCCGCCACGGGTGAGGCTTCAAACTTCATCCTGTTAAGATCCGCGAGGCTCAGAGACGCCGAGGCTGAAGCTTTTACTTAAAGTGCGGCTCCAGCAGCCTGCAGCACTTACACGGTGGCATCATCGACGCTACAGTGGGAAGGAGCTGCTGCTGTTTGTTGGAGCTCTCCTCTTTAGAATGGTCTGAGATTCGGAACACGGCTGGAAATAGCATCGTTCAGGGGGACCGTGGTGATCCAGGATATGCTTTCTCCAGAACACTTTGGTTTGAAAGTCACTGACCAAACAACTGAACTCTTGCTACAATTAGTCATGATGGAACGGCTGCTGTGAGGATTTGATTGACTTGATTTGGTCTTAATAAATTGTAGTAAGTGTAACTGAGTGTTTACTTTCCTGCCAAATCATTAAGAACAAGTTCATATATACAGTGTCAGTCAATAGTTTCGACTCATCGTCTCATTAGTTGTTGGTGGAATAGGACTATTCACTGTAGAGAACTGTACCAGACCCTACTTCTGCACAAGCAAAGCTATGGCCTCAAACACATTCAGAAGGCGAGCGGTTCTACAAATGAACTCTTGACGAGGCCACAGCTGTTCACTGAAAACCATTCCAGGTGACGAACTCATGAAGCTGACTGAGAGAACGCTGAGAATGTGCAAAGCTCTCATCAAAGCAAAGGGTGGCTACTTTGAAGAATCTAAAGTATAAAACATATTGTGGTTGGTTTAACACTTTTTTGTTTACTACATAATTCCATATGTGTTCCTTCATAGTTTTAATGTCTTTTACATTCATTTACAATGTAGAAAATAAAAATAATATATAAAAAAATACAAAACATTGAATGGGAAGATGTTCCAAACTTTTGACTTTGGAAAATGGCCCAAAACAAAGGAAACTCTCCCTGAGTGGGCGTGTCCAAACTCTAAAGTTGATCACAGTATTCATGTAACAGGAGCGCTGGAGGTTTGGTTCAGTTTCAGAGATTAAAAACCTCACTAGGCTTTTGTTGTGCAAGTGAATTTAGCTTTAGCCACTTAGCTTATTTATGTCCCAGTGTGAGTCGATCAGTGGCTGGAGTTAATTGACTCAGAGGCTTTATTATCAAAGTTTGATGATTTGCCGGTCTGAATTTGCATAGCCATTGTGTGTCAAAGCAGTGCCAATAAGACACTGTCCTTGCCAGTGGTCATTTACAGCAGACATACCCCTCTGCTCTTGCGCCAGTGGACATCTAGAGCATTAGCTGATCAGACAGCATCCGCATCAAATCAAGCCAAGCTTGATTTGAAGATAGCGATAATTCTGTGAGCCCTCACCTTTTCAATCTACACATACTCCCTAAGAACTGAATTCACCTGTTTCGGGAAGCTAGCTTCAGCTACATGGCTCAGCAGGCAGTTTAATACTTGGGCTACATAAATTCCGGAGACAACGACAAGATTTCCTTATCAGGATCTATAAATTCCGGGTGCCTGCTTGGGAGAGGGAGGCCGGCTCTGATTACCCTCCTCAGGGATCATCATTCCTTTGAGCCGGGAGCTTTTTAAAAGGCCATAAAGCTCCGGAGCGTTGCAGAGTCAGCGCAGCCGACCCCCTCGCACAGCCGACTGCTCGCTAATTCACACAGCAGCGCTGGAATCTCTCCATCTTACACGCTGACAAGTCCTCGCCCTCCAAATCCACCACCTTCGCTTGTTGCCGTGACGTCTACTTTTCTTTTAGGGTTCTACATTTCTTAATCCCCCAACTCATGCAGTCGAATGGAAATTGCATTACCATCGTTGACACTCCTGGCCAGCGAGCAGCAGTGTTGACAGATTTGGAGATAAAGAAAGTATCACAGGCTGTGGAGAGCCCTTCCATTCCCCCACCAGCCCTCAGCTGTGGGCCAACGAGGAGGCTGTTTCAAACACTGTGCTCTGGCTCCATGTTAATTTGTTTGCTGTTTACATGTGACATTCCTGTCCAAGCTTTCTCAGTCATAATGCTGTAAATATAGGTTGGACCGAGCTGTTCCATGGCGAGCTTGGCACAGTTCCTCGTCTACGAGTCGCTCATTTCACCACTTGCCAAGAAGTTGGCCTTACATTCCACATCCACTTAAGGATCAGCTCCACCTACACAAAGCACGCCAAGGAAATAACATCAGCAAAATCTACATTTTATTTCTCTTTAATGGAAACCACCCCATCCTCATGACCTGTGAAGAAGTGGATCTAAATATTATTTGAACAATAACATAGAAGAACCACTTTCGGTTCCATACAGAACCATGTTTCTTTAAGAGATGCATATGAAAAAACTCTTAAAACTTATAGATTTAAAAATCAATCACTTGAACTTAAGGTTCTTTACAAATGTAAACATATTGTTTGTTTTTTTAAATGGTTCGGTAACACTTTCTGAAGCCTGTATTTTTAAGCCTTTATAAGTGAAGTTATAATGCTTTACAATTTTGTATAAATGATTTATAAGCATGCATGTAAACTCCAATAATGCCTAATAAGGCTCTTATAGTGATAAAGCAATAGTTGATTGTTTTTTAACTTAAAACATATAGTAAGACACGTGTTACAATACATTATAATGAATAAATAATGTTCTGTGCATGATTATAAAATATCTATAATATATAATAAGGATTTTAACCACTTTATAAATGTTTAAAATGCTATCATTGAGTGCTTCAAGTAAAGTTATTTCTCATATTTATTTATTATAAACAATCATGTAAAATGTCAATTACTTTACTTGAAGCACTCAGTGATGTCATTTTAAATATTTATAACCTCTTTATAATTTTAATACGTATTATTGATATTTTATAATTATGCATGATTAAGTTGATTCTAGGGCGGCACGTTGGCGCAGCAGGTAGTGTCGCAGTCACACAGCTCCAGGGGCCTGGAGGTTGTGGGTTTGATTCCTGCTCTGGGTGACTGTCTGTGAGGAGTTGGTGTGTTCTCCCTGTGTCCGCGTGGGTTTCCTCCGGGTGCTCCGGTTTCCTCCCACAGTCCAAAAACACACGTTGGTAGGTTGATTGGCGACTCAAAAGTGACCGTAGGTGTGAGTGTGTGAGTGAATGTGTGAGTGTGTGTGTTGCCCTTTGAAGGACTGGCACCCCCTCCAGGGTGTATTCTCGCCTTGCGCCCAATGATTCCAGGTGGGCTCTGGACCCACCACGACCCTGAATTGGATAATCGTTACAGATAATGAATGAATGAATGAATGAATGAATGAAGTTGATTCTAAACATATCATATCATCAGAAATCAGTACCTGCGCTCATTAATCATCTCAGGACTGAAGCCATCGAATCCGTACAGCATTGTTCCAGCATTTAATCTAATGCCTTCACAGAAGAGTAGAAGCATTCTTTGATTTCAGAAGCAACCCTGGATAAATAAGTATTACCTCTCAGTGTTTACATAATACCTGATATATGGTGAGTGTAATGGTGCGGAGTGCTTGCTGTAGCTACACATCGGTGGTGGGGGTGGTAGGGGTGGGGGTGACCCCCCCATGTTCCAAAGAAAGTAAAAGTGTCTTAGGAGTTTAATTCGTTCGTTATATTCTAGCAACATTTTTACACCAGAGGCCTTACAATGTCAACTGTAGTCCACCACTTAAAAACCGTCAGATAAAAGTGGGTGGTTAGACACACTGGCAGCAGAATGGCTAACACAAACAGTGCAGAGCACCAGATGGAAAATAGCCTCTAACTGCAAGGTACATGGACAGTTATTCACATCATTTCACAGAGGCTTCAGCTACTAAGCTGGGTTTTTTCATAGCTAATTGAACCAAGGAAGGTTGTAAATGTCAACAATGCAGAAATGCCCAGTATGCTATCATTATCTCAGTAAACACACACACACACACATATTATATTATATATTTTTTCCTTATCTGTAAAGCTTGTCCAAGTTTGCAAAATGATAACAATTTTTAAGTAAAGCATTCCCAGTCCAGTAAAGAGAAACTTCATTCAAAGTTCCTCAGAATACAACACAATATCATATTGAAACACACACACACATTCTTCAGTCATATTAGCCCTACCCCTCTGTTTTGTCTAGGGATTGAGTGTGTTTCTTAGGACACAGGGGTACAGCTGTACACCACTTGAAACTTGTGATTTTTTCAGGGGCACACTTCAATCAAAGGGCTATAATAACCACTCTATTATCTCAATTTAATTTCAGTTTAGTTTCTGTGCAGTCCCTTTACTTCATAACAAGCATAAAACACCACTAGTAGTGTGCAGATGTCTCAGAAATTTCAGTTCCACCTTAAATGTTGAAGTAAGTACATTCCACTTAAGGTGGAACTGGAAGTTTTGAACAAAAAGCCACCAAATAAGCAGCTGAATTCAGCTTCATATCACAGCAAGTTAAGAGTGGGTGATAATAATAATGGTTATGGAATGCTTTTGGAGGCACGACGCTCTAAATTCATTTACATTTAAGTTCAGAAGGTTTGATCACTGTGGAGTGCTGCTGAAATGCTGCTCTTTTTTTGTTTTCTGATGATGTGTCAGGCTCAAGAACTGGGGTTCAGCCATAGACTTGTACAGATGCATGTACAGACTAATCCACAGGACTTATGTGCATACCTTAGAAACCATTTTTAATACAAAATCATCTCTTCCTACAGCTTTCATGCACAAACCAACTTTCGTATTGTAGACCCTATGCTTTAAAATTGCTCTTGTGCTTTTTAAATTTGATTTGTTTGAAGTTGGTATCTGTGTAACAATTGGGGAACATTGAAGAGTCCACAGCTGATGTCCTGAACAGGGAGGCTTACTCTAAGTTATGATCATGTAGACAGCATGGTTTGTCTCTGATGGTCCGAGCATGTAGTGCAGGATCAAGCTGACAAGCCTAATGAAGGTAGTAGCCATCAAATGCTTACAGAAATCTTTCAACATCTAGTGTGAACGCTTTGAAGGCTATGAGCTATTAGTGAAGCAATCTGTTCCCTCTGTTCCCTCCTTGTTTTGAAGCAGTGGAAAGCAACAGACAGTTTCATCTTCTGCAGCTCATCAGACTTCAGTGTTTACTTCATAGTTTCTTCATCTCCGGGCTTGATGTCTGGGGGAGAAAACTTTTGTGCTGACTTTGAAGGCAAGAGCACCGCCGCTCCTCCAATGCGGGCGCGAATATTTACCCCAAGTCAGATTTCATCTCTTAATTTCCATACAAATGTGGAGTCGGAGAGGCATGGAATCTTTTTAAGAATCTTAAATGAATTCCGTTGTTCCCATTCAGATCCGCCTTGTAGCAGTACGCTCAGATAGTGCCGGTATTAATCATCTGTTTCAGAGTCAAAAGACTGATTTGATGCTAATCACAAGCGTGTGGGCTCTGGAATAAGCTCCAAACACGAGACCCTCTCACACGAGACATAGCACCAGCCAAAGACATGGTAAGCTCTGAGATAATGGCTCAGTTAGGAGAACATAGAACCTTTTTCACCCAGTATTCTCCTTAAGGTAGTCATTTCCAAACCTCCCTGTTTTGCTAAGACTCACATAGTCACATGATGGGACAGCGAAGGCTGTCATAGTAGAGCTTAACATGCTCGGTGACCAGTAACTTTCAAGAACTATTATATTACCTGATGTCGGTTTGCATCACCATGAGTAAGTGTTGATATAGAATGCATTTTTAACATAAATATCATTCATTATGTAACTATAATTGCATATGCTAATAGCATATCAGTAACACAGTAATAACACTAGACTTTACATCTGTTTAAAAGAGCATCAGACTTATATAATACTTTCAAATTTATGTCAGTAAAATGTTCCTGTTATGTGTTAAAAATATATCAAGAACATTATAATAACACCAGTCTAAAGCTAGTTAAAGATCTTTGTGGGGTATTGATTTGTAACATGCATAATATTCCAAAGTTAATCAAATTAGAATTATTTAATGGTTGCTGTTACATGTTAATAACAGCAAGATACACAAAACCCATTATATGTTAATATCAGTAAGACAAATGTGTAATTATGTTGTTATAGCTTTACATGTAACTAACATATCCATAAGACAACAATAAATCTAGAGATCTAAACCCACGGCAAACCTGAGGTTTGATTGTGGATACAAACTTTCAGGGGTATGTTAATGGATTTGGGCATGTGTAATAATTTTCACACATCAGTAACTTGTAATTCCACTAAAGTAGGTGACATTGGACATATATTATGTGCACCCCCTCCCTGCAATAGCTCCCACTTTGGGAACCACTGCTGTACCCAGTGAAGCAGTTATAGAAAATTAATGACTGAATAATGGTTTTCTGTTACATATTAATAGCATGGCAATAAAACAGTAATGACACTAGACTTCTTAACTTTTCGAAGGGGGTTGAAGTAATGCCTTAGGACATATACAACTGTTATTTGCTGCATTCAACAAATAAAATTGCAAAGAACTATTATTATATTAGAATTATACTTGATGAAGTTACTATATGCGTTTCATTTTATTAAATACATTGATACCAAACTTTGGAGCTGCTTCATGTGTCAGACCAATGGCCTGTGAATGTGAATAATACATAGCTTATGAATGTTTTTCTCAGCTATGGAGTTCTGCTCAGTGAAACCAAGCAAAAGTGATGAAAAATTTACATTTTAATGGTGGAGGAATGCAGACATTGAGTTTGTAGCAAGTTTGTAGCATGTAGTGTTAAATTAGAGTTTCAGAAGAATTTATAAGACTGAAACTACTCGAGATGTAGAACAAGGGTGTTATTTCCAGAATCATTTGACTGGAAAGATTAATATATAACTGTAAAATCATTTTGATTCAGTGGTCATTTCATGGCATTTCACTTATACATCTAACGAATGGGAATTAAAACGTACTGCTGTAGAGCAGCTGTGGATGAACCATTGTGGATAGATGAGTGTAAAGCCCCCCACCATTGGAATGTGATTTTCCTGGCGTAATAAAGCACCATCAAATGACTATGGGATGAGTCTAAGTTGGGTTTTTGATTCAGAGATAATTGTCCAGCATCTGTACCACATCAGTTCTCATAGTCTAATGCCATCAAACATTCACAGAAATGTTCCGGAATGTAGTGCTAAACTATCTCAGAGATTATAGAAAGAGGACGACTTGCACAATATTTATCCCCTTTTAGCTCATTTCATTCTGTCACTTACTACATAGTAAATCTTTTTGGCCAGGGAACTGTGAATGTGTCTTGCATTGTCAAGTCACAGAGAGTATTTCTGAGGCTATCCGAGTGGGCAGAGAAATGGCCTCAGCTCCATCAGCCATAGATGCTCCTATATGCTCATATATGACCCTCCTGTATCTTCCAGCTGGAGCGGAAACATTGTCTTAATGAGAGTGTCATTCCTGCTCATCTTCACACATTCCATTCTTCTGGATGTGGCTTGGGTGATGGACACACCACTCCTTTCAAAGCCCTTATGCTCCACTCGTGCGGATGGGTGGCGTTTTTGTTGTTTGGGCTCGTCACAGAGCTTTTCTTCTCCCAAAGGTCAGTTCTCGGGGGTGGGGACGACATGGTGGGCAACACACTTGAAGAAAAGCAAGGGAATAAAGGCCAGGGTAACACTATCTTTCCTGGAAATTTATATTCATAATGCATTAGAAATGCTTTATGGCAAAAAATACTGCTTTACCATCTATTTTTCATAGTGCTTTTTCATAGTCAAAGCCCCTTTTAAGGTCAGTGTTTACTATGTAAAACAACGCCATCTCAATCTATTTTCCCCACTCTATAATGGCTCTCTTTGATGAGAGGCCTGTCAGAATTAGCCTTATGCTAAGCATTAATAACTGTAGCCAAACAAAATGGCCCGCCCCTTATAGCCACCCACCAACTTACATTTTGCACATTAAAGGAACACTAGGTAAGATTCTCTTTTAAAGGAATTAAAAATTCATTTTTCAGCACTGTACTAAAATATCAGTGTAGAAGGGGAGGAAGTGAGGGGTTTCTTACTTTCTTCCAGAAATTACATAGTATAGTTTCTGCAATGCTAATCCAGTAGCAATGACCTGTTAGAATTAGAATCACTTTATTGGCCACTGTGCTATGTGAAGTTATAATTTTAAGGTAAAAATATTATATAGTGCTCCTTTAAGGGAGCACCAGATCCTTCCTCAACTGCTGAGGCGACTCGGAAACACCACTCAGAGTGTTCAGATGATAGAAGCTCTGTTACAGAGTGGTCAGCAACACTCGTCTTTATTTCAGCATGTGACCACTTCATGTCCACACTCCTGTGTATATCCCTGTTCCTACAGTGGTACCAAACTCTGGCTTAATTCTGCTCACAGAACTGAGTGATATAAAACGCCAGTTGCATGCACTGGGGGCCAACTAGCATTGACGTCATCGCTGTCAAACGGGAGTGTTCCAATAACCTTCTCTTCCAAAGCTAAAAGTCATTTGGAATACTGACTGCTGAGACAGTAGCCTATGTAAACATTGGCTAAGAAGGCAGCTGACTCTAAAGATTCACTGGAAAATACTCAAAATACAGTACAATGCAGACGTCTAAGGCACCTAAGACAATTATATATATTTAAATTAAAGCCTTTTCAGTAAGCGTGGTGCATGTATAAAGTTGTATATAATCACAGTAAATGCAAAAAAAAAAACACATCATGTCACATAAAATTTTACATTCAGTGCATTTAATAGGTGCTTTAACCAGAGCATTTCTCCAGGCTTTGGGTGGATGGCTGATTAGTTCTTGATCACTCCACATCTTCCCAAAGATAATGGATGGTGCTCCATCACTCCAGAAAATGAAGTTGAACAATACTTCATAGCTGTTCCGTGTCCTTTCTTGTCTGCTGCTGCTGTTGGGTTTATGGCCATTACTATACACCTCAAAACAATGGAATTGATCTATAGACAGCTCAAGCATACTATGAACAAATTTGAACATATTCAAAATAAGCTTGCTTCAAAACATTCTTTGGTTCCCACTTTGAAACCATTTTTATCTTAATGTTCTTTACACTGTTCAATGGATTAGCAAACATTATTTTGTAGCACTTTAGTTTTATGAGTGTAGAGTTGGTTCTGAGTTTTCAATCATCACAGTGCCCCCTAGTGGATGTGGTAAAAGTTCACACAAATACATTCACAATTGCTGAACTGTCTGCTGATTCACAGATGCAGAAGTGGAGTTCAGCCTTTTCCAATGACATCCGAATGTTCCACAGGACTAACTTGCATACGAGACAGTTTGCTTTGTCGACGCAGTGTCTGTCCAGTGATAACGCAGGCGAGGGGAACAATACAATACATGCTTTCCGTCCAGGCGCCATTCAGACCACATTTAAGGCCATTTACATAATCCCCCAATGGCCGATTGCTGGCAGAGCGCTGGTATTAATCTCGGTCCTGAATCAGGCTTTCATCCCCCATCTGCGTTCGGGAAGCACGGTCAGCAAAAGTCCACCATCGCGGGACATTTCTATGGCCTTTCTTGTGGATATGACAAGTCGAGCTCACTCGTGCCTTAATGAAAAAGGGCTGGGGAAGAAGGAGATGGGGGGTGGTTACTGCACATACATTTGAAAACAATTACATTGTCTCTCATTTCATGAAAGATCCCGGCTATGCTTGATTAGCATTAGCGTTAGCCCGTACATTGGAAAGCAGTAAATCCTTTTAGCCGAGCTCACTGGAAAACCAGGCAATTTATTCCTGCCAATTTATCACCCATACTATTCATTGTGGAGTAAATCAGTTGAAAGAATGTCATTGGGGTAACACTGCAGCGGAGAGCCTGGTTCAACTAATATCTCCATCATCTGAATTACGTATGGAAATGTTCTCCCAGTATTCCTATGATATCATTATTTTTTCTCTCCCTCGCTCAGAAGAAAGAAAGAAAGAAAGGAGGGTCTTTTGTCTTTTCGTCTTCTACCCGTCTTAGAGCCCCTCCCTCTCGTGCTTGCACATCTCAAGGACGAGGAACGAAGCTGATTTCAGCGTCAAAGTCAACCTTGTGAACTCCGCCTAAGTGGAATTTACATAGGCTTGCACCTTTAACTCAAATAACCCCCCTCACATACTGATACCTCACTGTTGAAGGACACTCTCCACTGTTCCTGAGACTTAAAAACTGCTGGACACATCACTGTCCGCTAATAAAAGCTTGGAACGCTGAAATTCTAGCTTTATAAGTGAGAAAACACACAGGCAGCAAAACAGCACAAGGTCATTTCTCAGGACTAGAAAAATCCAGAGAACCAGTGTTTGTTGGTAAAGGTGGATCAGACACAGCAATCTAAAGAGATTTTAAACACTACTCACTTCCTCATCAGTCCACCTTGTAGATGTAAAGTCAGAGACAGTAGCTCTTCTGTTGCTGCACAGTGTGTGTTGGTAGCCCTCAAGTCCTTCTTCAGTGGACACAGACCACAGGACACTGTTGGCTGGATATTTTGGGTAGATCTAGCAGCACTGCTGTGTCCGACGCACTTGTACCAGGGCAACACACATGAACACACCGCCACTATGTCAGTGTCACTGCAGCACTGAGAATGATCTCGCAGCCCAATACTACATCCTTGTTGCTGGTCCTGATCATTGAAAAATAGGGTGAAGGTGGGCTAACCAAGTATGCAGAGCAACAGATGTAGTTGTCTGTAACTGTAGAATTACAAAGTGGACATTCAAGGTCATTAAAGCTGACAGAATGCACAATGAGTGTAAAATCAAGGAGGTGGTTTTAATCTTGTGGCTGGTGAGTGTTCTTAAATATTAAATACATATTAATAGAGAGTTGGTTTGTTTGTTGTTTGGAACATTGATGGCAGGTCAGGTACTGATGCTGAAACACATCCAACTGTTCACAAATATATCAGATGGCACCCAACCACTGCGTCATAACCCAGTGCTATACAGTTTTATACCCTCCTGGCCTGCATGGTGTGCTGAGCCTCATGTGTAGCTGCTTCAGAGCGTCTCAGTCTACATGGTCAGTGCTTTTCTATGGAAGTTGCAAAATAGAATGGTACCCCTTTAAAATAAATCTACACTTTAGGTTTCTGAATGGTTTAAAATTTGTATTTATTTTTATTATTATTAATAAAATAATAATATTGGTAACACTTCCTATGCGTGTATTTATAATTATTTAAAAATGTGCTTAAAACTATTTGTAACTGTCAGGGTGGTGTGAGGAGAAGATCACGGGAAGCGGACACACTCGCTACAACACAGATGATTTATTTAAACGAAAACACGACAAACGAACTTAACGAGAAACACGAGATAACATTAACGAACAGGAAACAGGGCAAGCTAGATGATCAAACAATTCAAAACACAAACGAAGTAGGGGGTCACGAAAAGGTGTAAGAGAACGAACGGGGAACGAGGAATCAGAAACGAGAAACACTAAGAAGAATCATGAGCATGAAACAAACAAAGAAAACAAGCAAACAGACAGAATCAAAATGACCGATCCCAGGAAGTGAGGGAAGAGGGCTTAAATACATGAACTTAACAAGAAACAGCTGAAACGGATAACAAGGGAAACGATGAGGAGGCGGAACAAAGGCGGAGCTAGAGTGAAACATAAACAAAGCCATGTGCAGAGACAGGAAAACAGGGAAGAGAGAGCCAAATAGAAAGGGGAAAACAAAGCAGAGAGTGTCAAGATGTGACAGACGCCCCCCCCAAGACACGCAACTCCCGGAGCGTGAAAAACGAGACTCTCCAGGAGCTGGCGCAGGAGGGGGCCAGAAGAACCAAAAACAGGAAACCAAAAGATTCAAGACAAGCTAGAGAAACGGAGATGGGAACAAGGGACTAGACTTAAACGGACACTTGACAGAACTAGAGAGAAGAGACGGAGATAAGGCAGGAGAAAACACACGTGACTGGACCTTGGGCTGAACACTGAACGGGGACTGAGACAAAACAGGAGCAGATACACGTGACTGGACTTGGGACAAGACGGGAGCAGAAACAGGGTACTGAAACATAGACTGGACAGAGGGTTTTAACAGGTGACTGGAAAGGACTAACAGGAAACTGGACTGGGCTTGGCAGGGGTACAGGGACCAAGACATTAACAGGGATAGAGACGAACACAGTGACAGGGACCGGAACAGAAACAAAAACAGACAAAGGCACAGGGACAAGGACAGAGACAGGAACCAGAACAGGGACAGATACAGGGACAAAAACAACTGGGTGGTACCCAGGACTGGCCAATGTCCGTGGAAATGTCTGAGGGACCAGCCTGGGCACAGCTCTGGGGATCGGCCCCGAAGTCCTTGGGGCCGTCCTACGGGTTTGACCGGGAGCTGCCGTAGCCCCAGTCTCGGGGGCAGAAACGGCCGTAGCCACAGTCACAGGTTCAGAAACGGCCGGAGCCACAGTCACTGGCTTCGAAACGGCCGGAGCCACAGTCACTGGCTTCGAAGCGGCCGGAGCCACAGTCACTGGCTTCGAAGCGGCCGGAGCCACAGTCACTGGCTTCGAAGCGGCCGGAGCCACAGTCACTGGCTTCGAAGCGGCCGGAGCCACAGTCACTGGCTTCGAAGCGGCCGGAGCCACAGTCACAGGCTTCGAAGCGGCCGGAGCCACAGTCACAGGCTTCGAAGCGGCCGGAGCCACAGTCACAGGCTTCGAAGCGGCCGGAGCCACAGTCACAGGCTTCGAAGCGGCCGGAGCCACAGTCACAGGCTTCGAAGCGGCCGGAGCCACAGTCACTGGCTTAGAAGCGGCCTTAGCCACAGTCTCAGGAGCAGAAACGGCCGGAGCCACAGTGTCATGGGCAGAAACGGCCTTAGCCACAGTCTCAGGGGTAGAAACGGCCTTAGCCACAGTCTCGGAGATAGGAGCAGCTGAGGGAGCCGCACTCACGGAGACTGGAGACCCTGCGACGACGTCCACGGAGACAGGGGAACCTGCGACGACGTCCACGGAGGCAGACGGAACTGCGACGACGTCCACGGAGGCAGGCGGAACTGCGACGACGTCCACGGAGGCAGGCGGAACTGCGACGACGTCCACGGAGGCAGGCGGAACTGCGACGACGTCCACGGAGGCAGGCGGAACTGCGACGACGTCCACGGAGGCAGGCGGAACTGCGACGACGTCCACGGAGGCAGGCGGAACCTGCGACGACGTCCACGGAGGCAGGCGGAACCTGCGACGACGTCCACGGAGGCAGGCGGAACTGCGACGACGTCCACGGAGGCAGAGGAATCTGCGACGTCGTCCACGGAGGCAGAGGAATCTGCGACGTCGTCCACTGAGGCAGAGGAATCTGCGACGACGTCATCCACGGAGGCATACGGAACTGCGACGACGTCATCCACGGAGGCATACGGAACTGCGACGACGTCATCCACGGAGGCATACGGAACTGCGACGACGTCATCCACGGAGGCAGACGGAACTGCGACGACGTCATCCACGGAGGCAGACGGAACTGCGACGACGTCATCCACGGAGGCAGAGGAATCTGCGACGTCGTCCACGAAGACTGTAGAACGTGCGACGACGTCCACGGAGGCAGATGAATCTGCGACGTCGTCCATGGAGACAGGCGCGGCCGGAGGTGCCGCGCTGAGGAAGACAGGCGCGGCCGTAGGCACCGCGCTCAGGGAAACAGGCGCGGCCGGAGGCGCTGCGCTCAAGGAGACAGGCGCGGCCGGAGGCATTGCTCTCAAGGAGACAGGCGCGGCTGTAGGCACCGCGCTCATGGAGACAGGCGCGGCCGGAGGTGCCGCGGGCACGAAGAGAGGCGCGGCCGGAGGTGCCGCGGGCACGAAGAGAGGCGCGGCCGGAGGTGCCGCTCTTCCAGGAACAGGAGCGGCCGGAGGTGCCGCTTTTACGGGAGCAGGAGATGACACGCCCAGCGAGGCAGGTGCTCGTGCTGCTCGCCGAGCACGCGTTTTGGACTTAGCGGGTTTGGGCGCACTCTCGAGGGACTTCTCTGACCGTAGTTCCCCCGGAGATGCGCCTCTGTTAGCCTCCTCTGCCATGTCCTGTGATATGAGGCTAACAGCGCCTGTCCATAACGCCCCCCCAAAAAACTCCCCGGACCTGAGGGGTTTATCCTCGGAAGCAGGGGTACCGGTAGATCCGCGCTCCATAGCTGGGGTTTCTGTAGAGACGTCCTCGGGAGCAGGCTGTGAGTATCTTTCCTCGATCAGTTTTAAAAATGTCTCAACCGTGAGTTCAAGGGCCTTTACTTTTATTAGTTTTTCTGCCCACTGCAACGCCTCTCCTCTTAGTAGGGATTTTATAAAGATGACCTGAACAATTTCAGGTGGAGCAGGAGAGGTCAAGAATTTGAAGTACAGTCGGCACTGTAATAAAAATCCCTTGCAATTGAGTCCGTTCTCAAATTCGCTGGGTACTCCCATGACCGATTGTAAAACTGTTGGCTGATCATCAGTCCTTAAGTTTAGTAAATCCTCCGCGGTCTTTATGGTTTCACCCAGGGATAGAGCTGTGTTGGCTGCGTCCTTGTTTTGATCGGTCATTCTGTCAGGGTGGTGTGAGGAGAAGATCACGGGAAGCGGACACACTCGCTACAACACAGATGATTTATTTAAACGAAAACACGACAAACGAACTTAACGAGAAACACGAGATAACATTAACGAACAGGAAACAGGGCAAGCTAGATGATCAAACATTTCAAAACACAAACGAAGTAGGGGGTCACGAAAAGGTGTAAGAGAACGAACGGGGAACGAGGAATCAGAAACGAGAAACACTAAGAAGAATCATGAGCATGAAACAAACAAAGAAAACAAGCAAACAGACAAAATCAAAATGACCGATCCCAGGAAGTGAGGGAAGAGGGCTTAAATACATGAACTTAACAAGAAACAGCTGAAACGGATAACAAGGGATGAGGAGGCGGAACAAAGGCGGAGCTAGAGTGAAACATAAACAAAGCCATGTGCAGAGACAGGAAAACAGGGAAGAGAGAGCCAAATAGAAAGGGGAAAACAAAGCAGAGAGTGTCAAGATGTGACAGTAACTTGCTAATAATGCTCAGTAAGTGTACTAATAAACTCTATTAAAGCATTAAAATACTCATAATGAGATATAATTAATTATTTTTGAACTTATACACAAATGTAACTATTCCTTATAAAGCCTTTAAATAGATACTGACTTGTTCATATTTTATGAAATGAAAAATGTATGTGTTAACAATTATACATACATAATATATATATTTTTTAAATTCCATCAATGAGTATTTCAAGAAAAGTGATTGATGGTTTACAATATTATATATTTAAAAAATGAGAAATTACTTGAAGCACTCAACGATGGCCTTTTAAACATTTATAATGTTTGAAATGGTGAATACGTATTATAGATGCTTTAGAATTATGCACAGGTCTTTATCCACTAAATAGGCATCATAATGAGTAGTGACACTTGTGTATCTATACTTTTATACGTTAAAAAATAATCAATCATCGTACATTATAAAAGCCTTATGAGGCATTATTGAAGTTTAATGCATGCTTAAAGTGTTACTACCAAATTATAAAGAGTTATAACTGCACTTATAAAGGTTTATATACACAGGCTTCAGAGAAATTGTTACCATTATTTTAACACAGAGAGGAAGGGCAACAATAACCTTTAATTTGTCTAACAGTGAAAATGTCCAGATAAAGAATACACTGAGACCTGAGGATATGAATTTTATCATTTCTCATGTTAAGGCACACAACACATAATCATTTAAGTCTAAAAACATTCTATTAGTGGTTAGCTGATTGAACTTGGTGGATAAATGGTTAAACGTAGATGGATGTGGGTTCACTATTTGGCAAATAACAGCTCACTGTTCATCTTTGGGGGTGGCACAGTGGCGCAGCAAGTAGTGTCGCAGTCACACAGCTCCAGGGACCTGGAGGTTGTGGGTTTGATTCCCGCTCCGGGTGACTGTCTGTGAGGAGTTGGTGTGTCCCCCCTGTGTCTGCGTGGGTTTCCTCCAGGTGCTCCGGTTTCCTTCCACAGTCCAAAAACACACGTTGGTAGGTTGATTGGCGACTCAAAAGTGTCTGTAGGTGTGAGTGTGTCTGTGTTGCCCTGTGAAGCACTGGCGCCCCCTCCAGGGTGTATTGCGCCCAATGATTCCAGGTAGACTCTGGACCCACTGCGACCCTGAATTGGATAAGGGTTACAGATAATGAATGAATGTTCATCTTTGGTCTATGTGTTGTATGAAAAATGTTTACTTTTTGTATGAAAGTCTTTTACTGACCGTAAGACTCTTAACGTGTTTACAACCTAATCACAGATTGTAAACCTAGTCTTATTCTAAACAGGTACCGCAGAGATGAAATTGCCTACATTAAGTGCCTAAATAAACGGACATGTATGTGTGTGTGTTTCCTATTGAAGGATTCTCCATACTCCAAGCCATAATGGAGGCAGCTGTGGCGAACAACTGGCAGGTGACGGCTCGCTCGGTGGGCAGCATCACGGACCCTCAGGAGTACAGACGCATTATCGAAGAAATGGACAGGAGGCAGGAGAAGCGTTATCTCATTGACTGTGAAGTGGACAGGATCAACGTCATCTTAGAGCAGGTAAAACCTACCTCTCTCTCTCTCTCTCTCTCTCTCTCTCTCTCTCTCTCTCTCTCTCTCTCTCTCTCTGAATACCTTGGCAGGCGAATGTCAATGGGGTCTCTCTTTTTACCCACAATGCTCATGGCTGAAGGTGGGCCGTGAATGCCATTTGTCCGTCCCGGAGTGGTGATAATCCCTGAGTAATAATGCCCGAGCTCCCAGAACACACCAACCGTGTCAGTTCCCCAGTTCTGGAATTGAGAGGAGAGCAGATCTGCTCAGTAGAAATACAGTCCAGATAAGTAGATGGAGGAGGGGTGGAGGTGTTTACTCAAGGTTTCTCTCTTCTCTCTAGATCAGGGTGGACAGACAGTGTTAGGGGTCTTGCCCATGGACTCTCACTGGTGTGGAGCCCAGTTGGGGATCTGAACTCTATAGTCCGCTGAGTCAGTGGTGTCACCCATTATGCTACACCTACAGCACCAACAAAAACTTCCCCTAACCCCAAACCTAACCATGGAATTATAATTACAATGATGGGTTCATTTATATGTTCATTCATTCATTCATCTTCTGTAACTGCTTCTTCCAGTTTAGACTGGTTTGTGATAGGTTCAGAAGCTCTGGACAGGGTGCCAGTCCATCAAATGGCATCACACACTCACCCATTCACTCTCACACTCGGACAGTTTTTCAGGAAATCCATGCGGACACAGGGAGAACACACTAAAATCCTCACAGACAGTGACCCAAGGCAAGTATTGAACCCAGGACCTCAAGAACCTGGAGCTGTGTGGGAGCAGCACTACCTGAAGCACCACCATAGGACACTTATTTCAAATATTCTTGGCTGGGACCCTGAGCTCCAGTTTCTATGTTCTCCCTGTGTCTGAGAGGGTTTCCTCCAGGGCCTCCGGTTTCCTCCCACAGATCAAAAACATGGAGGTTAGGTGGGGTAAAAAAAAACCCTGTGTTTGTGAATGTGTGTCTGTTTCTGTGTTTGCCCAGATAGGGTTTGGCACTCTATCCTTGTGGATTCACAGTCCTCCATGTGGATAGTCATGGAGCACACTGTGTGTGTTTGGCTGCCGCTTCTCACCAATGTCTGTGTGTATGTGTGTGTTTGTGTTTACAGAGTGTTGAATGGAGTGGCATTCTGTGCTCTGTTGATTGTAAGTGTCCTTTTAGGTGCTATATAAGTGTAACTATAAATAAATAAATAAAATTAATAGATTAACTGATTGATTAATAATTAGGTTATAACTTTTTGGAGGTCTTTTTTGGACCATAACACTGTATCATTAGTAAGTGTGGTTATATTTCACTTTTTAGCAGCAAAAAAACATGAAAATGACACTTTCATCCTAAAGTGTCTGACAATGACAGATTTTGGGCATTATTCCATGTCGCATTATGATCCATATTTACGAGATACCGTAACCTGAATAATGTTTAGTGAGGCCTTCACTCACTTGTCTGAAGAAGTGGTGCTTAGAAGCGGTTGCTAAGGAGCGATCAGTTTAATATTGTGTCAACTCTGTCTGTGATTATTATGTATCTGGCCAATTATGATCCACAAGGTGATTCGAATGAAGAGCATGGGTCCTAAATTCATCCGCCTGCTTGGATGAGAGCTATAAAGCACATGGTTGAAAGCCCTGGCCTAGACCCTCACCCCACAACATACACTTCTGACATCTGTCTGTGAGAAGCAATCATCTGCCGAATTGAATTGCACTCATTAGCATTCATTAAGATCCATTAGCTCCTACTATCACACAATACCAGTCACTGGCTTTGAGATGCCATTGTTTTGATGAACCTCATACGAGCCGTGAGACACAATTTGACGTCAGATGGCTTTTAGTATTAATTAAGTGTGGATAATTTGGGTCTTTGGCGGCTTCTGGTGTGAACTGCCGGGCTTTATATTTCTTGGCTTAATTGCACTTTAAGTAGAGGTTTCCCATTTAGAGGAAATTGGACGTTCCACATGAGGAGAAGGACGTCTTTTCATCTGTGGTCCTTGTTGACGTTCTTTTCTAGTGTTTTGGTGTCCTTAGTCATTATTTTGATGGACTGAGTCTTTCTTTCAACACTTTTTCTCTGACCAATGAAAAACGTGCTTCTTCATTTTTGTGGATTGTTAGTTTCCTGCATCATTTGAACACAGCAGCTTTCCTTACACTGTGTAAATATTTCACCATGAATGGACCAATAGAAATGCTCCAAAACACTCTTTATTACAGTGGCTTCCATAGACATTTTACAAACGTATTTACAAACGTCTCCTGTTCCTATTTTTAGAGATGTGTGCTTTTCATTGGACAGTGACAATTAATTGATTAATTCACTCATAATTAGTAACCACCTCATCAAGATTGAGGTGAGTCTGACCCAGAATGTGCATGTGTTTTCACGGCCACAGATGGGTTAGACACAGCTTCACTGTTGCTGTGCAACAACACACACAAAAAAAAAACGTGTTTACATTTACGTAAAATACCTTCTGTAAATATTTAATGGCCATTTCAACACCAGTGTTACGTTAAGGTTTTGAGCACTTAAGTTATTCAGACAGCGGAAGGATATCTAATACTGAAAAGGAGGAAGTTGGTGTGCTTTTTTCCAGACTCACTTCTAATTAGGACATCATTTGGCATTAAAATATTTCATCTCCCTCCTCCAAAATTCATTTGGAATCCTTCTGGGACGTTAACAACACACTGTTTTATTTGCTGCCCTTTCCTAAGGATGCATTGGGGCTACATTTTGCAGCAGATTAAGTTGGGGAAGGGAGGAGAACAAGCGATGGAGAGAAGAATTTAATAAATTGCAGCAGGAGCCCCTTGTTATTGGCTGCCACTGTAGCTATGTTCAAATTACTACACCCGCCTCCACACATATAAACACATGCGTACACACACACACACACACACATTGGGTCCTAATTGACCTAATCTTCTTCTTGGCACTGATTCTGGACAGTGGTCTGAGAGTGCAGACAGATTAAGTGTCACAAGCTTTGTAGTCCCTGAATGAACCAGTTTATAATCCATACAGTGGGTGCCCCTCAGTGGGGGGATGTTTAAACTAGGTTTAATACAAAATCACTGATACATATGTTTGATAATTAAATGTGTGCTGGCTTCCAAAAATGACTGGCTGGGTAGTTTGTGATATGTAGCTATATACTAAACCTACCATTCAATATATTCAGCAGGAATCCACTAGGTCTGGTGTATATCTGTGTAAAGTCCTATAGCCGTGGATCAGAACAAATTTCAAATTCAAATGTAATATTTATACACTTTTCCACATGGACATGAAAAAAAAATTCCATGACTGCATGGATGATTTTTGCAGAAGTTAGGCCAGTGGTTTCAGATTCTGCTGAATGCACACAACAAGTGCATGAATTAGGGCGTGTTACATGTAAATCATATGCAAATTTGGGGGAAATGGGGCACATTTGCAAATGATATGCATGGGGGCTTCTTTCCAGGCTGAAGCTGATTCATCAGTTGCACTCAAAACTTTGCTAGGTGATGTGTTGTATGATAGAAGTAGAGCATAACAGTTTAGATGGGAACCATGGACACTTTTCTATACACTACTAAAAACACATGTTTTTGGACAATATATATTGTAGGCAACGATTCAGTTCAGAACAATGAGGATTGAATATTAAATTCTAATTTAATTAAGTTCTGTGACTGAGACACTGATAGAGAAGGTGGTGTATATGGTTCTTTCTAGCATTTTTTAATTATTATTATTTTATTTAGCAACAGAAATGGTTATTGTCCAGCATTTTACAGTAGAACATTTCTTGGCCACATGTAGAACCAATTTTACAAAGATGCTAAAACCCTATAGGACAAATTTTCCATTCCTCTGACGAGACCATACATAATGCAAAAGCCATTTCACCTTACATTTGGTTCAACATGGAACGCATAGTTCATCATGAAAGTAAGCTATTAAATAGAACCATTCCCTTAAATAAAGAACCCTTAAAGAACCCTTACTCCTGTAAAAGTCGTTAACTGCAATTGCTATCTCTTAAACGGGACAAATTATACATTTATTTCACAAGTGAACACAGTTGTGGGTCTTAATGAAATGTGTGGCATGCTTTGATCAAACAATAAGTCTAAACTGTTCAGAATCACTGGTTTCAGCACCTGTTCCTTTACATGAAAAAGAGCCACCCACTGTTTACCCCAACACCAAGTGCACAGCACTGAGGAGGGATTTTAATGGATTATGACCATTTTTTCATTGAATTCATCAAAAATCTCACATACTTCTCGGCACTTGCTGGGCTTGTTTTGTTATTTTTAAACTCTTTTTGCGCTCTAACGTAAACAACAATTTATTTTAATTGGAGCAACTAAAACAAAGTGGTGGGACAATTTTTAAGTGTCTGCACTGAACATAACATAAAGCAAAAATTGTAACAACTCATTTTCAGACTTTGGCAGCCCAAAAAAACTGGGTGGTCTTGTTTCACAGTTTGTGGGTTGGGAGACCCCAGATGCACACATTACAGATGCTCTGAACAAGTGATTGTTAGGTCCACTACATATTATATATATATATATATATATTACACAAATAAATACATATATATATAATAATATTAATGTATTGCTGATTCATAGGAATACATCATAATGGTTAAAAAAAAACATGTATTTTACAGTTGGCTCCATTGCTTAGTACTCTGTGTGGTTCAAAACTGTAGAATGGTGGGCTTCAGCAGTGGACTAGCCCCTGCTGTGTGTGTGTTGTGAGAGCGAGAAAGAGAAAGAGAGAGAGAGAGAGAGAGAGAGAGAGAGAGAGAGAGAGAGAGAGAGAGAGAGAGAGAGAGAGAGAGAGAGAAGTGCGAGAGCCTCCAGGGAGCACTGGTGCTAGAGATAAGCCACGCTCGGAGAAGGGGAGATGCTCTTTATTGTGGAGCACTGGAGTATGCAGACTCACTCTAATGGCTTTTAAGCAACACCACTGCAGTGGGTGTGTCTTCAGTCTCCCGCAGCCACTGCTCTCTGTGAACTCCTTCAGCTCCAGATTACCCAGCTATCTCAGTTTCCATCAGACACGTCAAGGTAGAGTGCGGAAGCGTAGCCGGTCCGGCTCAGAAACAGCTCAGTATACAGCCCCATGTTCCACGCTCTGAGAAGATGGGGTGATAGGATACAGGGCTGCATCATGGGATCTGTACAATCATGGAAAATCTGCATGGAGCACAGTGGTCAGGTGTTTATCAAATAGCTGAGCAGGGCTGTGCGCTGCGGGATATGCGGTCCAGTAGAATCAAATTGTGCTTCTGTATGTAGCAAATACATGGCATTGATGATGCATACACATAAATACACACTAGTGCAATAGGGGATGTGAGCACACACACCCCTGGGAGAGGTTGGTAGAGGCCGGGCAGTAGTTGCGGGTTAGGTGTCATGCTCAAAAGCATCTCAGATGTGAATACTACCTAATTTTCCTTTAAAATCAACATAAATCACCTGATACTGCTGCAATCATTTACGATGTTCTGAGGCATGCCTGAGAAGTCCAGTGTTTGTGGACACTCTGTATGATGAATGAATGACAAAGATGTGCAACTGTGTACACACTTTGCCTGTATCTCCAAAGAAAAGCGCTGTACATGAACATAAACCCTGGGCTGTGGAGCAATACAGCTGTGTTTAACAGAGATGTTATATGTTGCTGTGGCCTGTGTGGTCTAGAACTAATCTCCCATCATCAGTACCTGTCTTCACAGTAGTGTTTATGAGGCTGAATGCTATCAATTCCTCAAGACAACGTTCCATTATCAAGCGTGCAGCCTTCTCACTGTAGTAAATTTGAAAACACACATTTGGCATCCACCTTGGAGCCATCAATTGTCTGGGCCGGGACGGCCAGCCCTCCTGGGCTTTTGGTGCAGAAATCCGCTCTGAGGCAACAGCCTGCTCGGCAGCACTCGGAGAAATGAAGCCCCATGAATGAATGGCATCTGGGACAAGCCCAAGGCTCGCAAGCTGTTCAAAGTCTGCGCCGGAGTGTGTAGAGCCAGCCTGGAGCAGGCAGCACACTGGGCAGAGGAAGAAAACAGCAGCGGATACCTGCTCCAGGAACTTCCCCAACCCCCCAAACACTTCTACACGCCTCCCGCAGCCGAGGATGGGGGGGGGGGACTTCTACACTCCGTCTCCAAGCCAAGGGATGGTCCCGATCTCCTGCCAGCGCATACAAAATTCATGGAATTCATTCTCTCCTAACGTGTGGATAAGACAGTCCTCATTTCCACTCTTCCTGCTGCTTCTCATTTGTCATATGCCATGTATCTTTTAGAGACGGAGAGGAAAAGAGCAGATAAGAGACTGTCACACAGATCCAGCCTCAGTGCTTTTCCCTCAGGATTTCTTCCACCAGGTGGGTCATGTGGAAAAAAAAAAGTGTATAGAGAAGGACTAATCCAGCTTTGTGCTTCTTCGTCTATATGCAGCATCTCAAATTCAGAGTATTGTTACTTTACACATAAGTCCATGCGTACATGGGTGTGTTCTAATATGGGTAATTTTTAATATTATTTAAACCAGTAGGTTATTATTTAAAAGCGGTGGCTTGTTCGGCTGCTGGCCACATTTGTGGATCAGGCTGCATTTGTATTTGGAGCGGGTGAAATGTGAAAGGAAAGTCTCAAAATCCAAAAACCCGTGAGAGGAAATGAACAAATGCACGTCACGGAAAACATGTGAGAGACTTGATCCACAAACGCAGATTCAACAATTTACAAATAAATTTTACATTTGAGCCTTTGACTTTACAAATGTGTGCAATGTAAATTTAAACAAATGTATTTATTTTCGTATAGATATATCTTTGAAAAACAAAAACATGTATTTATAAATGTGACTTTATTTGTACAAATTGCAGACTGTGAGACACAGATTGGGATGTGTTCATTTGTGAACAGTGAAACAATAAGGAGCAAATGAGAAAGTGAAGAAAGAGACCAGACTGAAAATGACTTGTATTTAAGAGGCTTAAAAATCTTTATAAATTATTATAATTACAGAGAAGAGTCCAAATAAAACTACATTTCACTGATCCAAAAAGGTTTTGAGCTCTTCTTTGATCCCTGCTGCTTTTTTCAATGCGATTTACACTACATTAATAAATTATGTCTTGACCCATAAAGTTCCAGCAGACCTCACAGTTCTGTTGAATTATCACCAGATCTCAGCTATTATTGGAGACAGCATATCCAAGAACATCTGGTGTGTTAAGAGTTGTAGAGCAGCTGTCTGAGTTTGATCCATGCATCTGTCATGCTGTATGTCCAGTCTGAATGTCTGATGTTCAGTGGTGGGTTGCTGCAGTAAAGTGGGTGCGGAGAACTTGACAGAAGAGGAAAATCTGAGGTTTGAAAAGCACTGGTTACAACAGAGAAGAGAGAGTAGAGGATGGTAGCTGGGAACGATCCACTGTGTTCGTTCAAACAATTGTAGCTTATCATTATTGTATTTCTATGGTGTTATTTCTTCACAGTAAACCTCTACACAATTAGCAAAGCACTGGAAAAATACTGGAAGTTATTTCCATAGAGTACTAAAAATTTTCTTAGATTTATAGCAACAGTGAGACACAGTCACTGCCATATAGAACCAATCAGGATTTTCAAACGAACCTTTAAAAACAAGGTTTCCATTTCAGAGAAGAAGCATTTAGTCAGCCAAACAACTGCTTTAATTATGCAGCAACATGTGCAGTGTAGTGACTGTGAAATTGGGACTATATAGCACCATATTAACTATGCATAGGACCATTTACACAGGGGTAGATCCATTTAACCAGGCAAAGATCCATTTACCCAGGGATAGATCCATTTAACCAGGCAAAGATCTGTTTACCCAGGCATAGATCCATTTAACCAGGCAAAGAACCATTTACCCAGGGATAGACCCATTTATCCAGGCAAAGATCCATTTACCCAGGGATCGATCCATTTATCCATGCAAAGATCCATTTACCCAGGGATAGATCCATTTAACCAGGCAAAGAACCATTTACCCAGGGATAGATCCATTTAACCAGGCAAAGATCCATTTACCCAGGGATAGATCCATTTACCCAGGCAAAGAACCATTTACCCAGGGATAGATCCATTTAACCAGGCAAAGATCCATTTACCCAGGGATAGATCCATTTACCCAGGCAAAGAACCATTTACCCAGGGATAGATCAATTTAACCAGGCAAAGATCCATTTACCCAGGGATAGATCCATTTAACCAGGCAAAGATCCATTTACCCAGGGATAGATCCATTTAACCAGGCAAAGATCCATTTACCCAGGGATAGATCCATTTACCCAGGGATAGATCCATTTACCCAGATATAGATCCATTTACCCAGGCAAAGATCCATTTACCCAGAGATAGATCCATTTACCCAGGCAAAGATCCATTTACCCAGGGATAGATCCATTTAACCAGGCACAGATCCATTTACCCAGGGATAGATCCATTTAACCAGGCAAAGATCCATTTACCCAGGGATAGATCCATTTACCCAGGGATAGATCTATTTACCCAGAGATAGATCCATTTACCCAGGCAAAGATCCATTTTCCCAGAGATAGATCCATTTAACCAGGCAAAGATCCATTTACCCAGGGATAGATCCATTTAACCAGGCAAAGATCCATTTACCCAGGGATAGATCCATTTAACCAGGCAAAGAACCATTTACGCAGGGATTGTTCCATTTACACCGGCAAACAACTATCCTGGGATAGATCCATTTACACAGGGATGAATCAATTTATCCAGACAAAGAACCAATTACCCAGGGCTAGATCAATTTACCCATGGATAGATCAATCTATCCATGCAAAGAAGTATTTACCCAGGGATAGATCCATCTACCCAGGCTAAGATCAGTTTCTGTTAGGGATAGCCCACTTTACGCAGACAAAGATCCTGGATAGATCTATTTATCCAAGCAAAGTGTCATTTCGCCAGGAAAAGGACCTAGGGTTTCAGATCGTTCTTAGGACCATTACCTTTATTAAGGAATCTTTGGAGAACTTATTTTAAGGAGATCAAATCTGTCAGAGCGTGAATCAACTACGGACCAATCAGAGTACAGCACTAGAGGTCAAAATGGGTGAGCATTCTACATAAGCTGTTTATCAGAGTGGTAGAGCTGTATAAGAGGTCGGAAATAAAGTAGGGTGACTTTCAAAAACGGCATGTTATGTCTTCCGCTGATGTTCACGGCCGCTTTAGACATTTGCATAAATTATTACAGGGGCACACATTTTTTTTAACATTGCTGTTTGCTTCACTTGCTGATAGGATACCGTGTAAGCTTGAAGAACAGTATACAGCTGCATAGGGCTAAACGTGGGTAGGTTTTCTTATTTCTCACTTGAAATACGGCAACAAGGTTGTTTGAAAAATGCAAGTTGAGAATCATTTCATTAGTATTGACTGAAAATTTCATAAAAACAGACAGCTAGTTGGGTATTGATGGTACAATTGGAAACAAATGAGTCTAGCAGGCAAATGGAGAGCTACCTCGCTGGAGCAAGAGCCGAGAACGAGACGCCATGGCTAACCAACAGCGACTAAATTAACTTGACGGCTAGCAAGGGCAGAGACGACAGGTTGCTGACTTGGTCTTGCTAGCTTTCAGACAGCCCTTCTTTGATAAATTATTTTGTTTCATGTATTCTTCTGGCACTGGCAGCATTATTGAACTGCCGAGGCATGAATTACAGTAAGCAGGAGTGCTAAATTAATAGTGAGTAGAGGGTTCTTTGGAACTTCCTCTTGCCTTGGCATTGTGATTCACAACAGCTTTGTAGAGTGGTTTTTCTTAGCACCCTGACCCAAAAAGTTTGAGCAAACCTCACATCATGAAGGCTTTTGAATTGTCACAAAACCTTAGCCATGGCCTTTTGATCAGCGCACGGTGTTGTCACTCAAAATTAACCACAGCCAAGTTTCTAGACACCCAACAGAAGAAAGGCTTCATGAAAAGGTCTTAGTGGAGCGCAGTCTGCAGCAGAAGCAGTGGATTCAAAGCTCTTGATTATTTTGACTTCCCTCCATTTTATGATCTTCTGCTGGCTTCCCTATATATATGCCCTCTTCTATCACTTCATACGCAGGTTCCAGGCCATTTCAGAATAAATCAAAGCCTCTACTGATCCCACATCAGTGCACTGTCACTGTGGCAAAAAATAAATAAATAAATAAATTTAAATTAAAAAAACTGGGACAACCTGGAGGGGCCTGAAATAGCACTGAGCTAGTTCCGTTTGAAGTAAGCCCCCCCAAGACTGAGGCCTTAAAAGCTTTGCCACAGCCCCAGGCCCAAGGGACCATTTAATGTCTCAACTTACAGAATCTAATGAGATTAAAGGGTTAGTTTTAAGCGACGGACCCCCAAACACACCCCCTGCTGCTTCTTTCTGCTACTTCAAAAGACATATCTTCTGCCTATTCAATGTAGAATCAGGCCTTATTATGAATGGCATATATAAGCAATTGCTTTCATTCACATTCTACTGTATAGTTTGGGAAAAACCTTGTGTAACCACTTGTTCTGATCATTTTCTAACTGAGCACATCATCTACAAAGAATAACAATCCCAAATGTGGCAGTACAGGGTTCCCAGGTGGCCCTATCATTGGGGGGATTGTGAGGTTAAGCCCAGTTGATGCTCCAGCCAGTCACAAGTCATCCAAGGGCAGGAGACCAAAAGAGTTTCTCTCTAATTGGCCTTCCTTTCTCTGGTTATAAGGTGGACCACATCCTACCATGACTCAGCATGATGTTAGATACACTATATGGACATAACTATTTGGACAAACCTCCTATTCATTGATTGCAGGTGTTTCATTCAATCCCATTGCCACAGGTGTATAAAATCAAGCACCTGGCCTTGCTGCCTGCCTTCACAAACAAAGAATGGGTTGTTCTAAAGACAAATTTTGTAATATGCTGTAATATGAGGCCACTGAAGTGACAAGGGAATGTTATGAAATTTCATGCTTCTTATCAACCTCCTATCCCATCCTCGTTTCCACTATCAATTGTGAGTGGTATTATTGAAAAGTTGAAGCTTCTGGGAACCACAGCAACTCAACCACAAATTAGCAGAACATGTAAAGTTACAGAGTGGGGTCTTTGGGTAATGAGTCGTACAGTTGCCAACATTCTGTTGACTTAATAACTACAGAGTTGTGCACGGGGAGCTTCATGGACATGGGTTTCCATGGGCAAGCAGCTACATGCAAGCCTTACATTTATGAAATAATGAAGCTAGATGTAGCTGGGATATAGCTGTTTTTTAGGGGTTTGTCCAGGCCCTTCAGTTCCAGTAAAGTGAAATTTTAATGTTTCAGCAGACCAAGGCATTTAGTATCATTGTATGCTTCTAAATTTATGGGAACAATTTGGGAAAGGCCTCTTTCGACTACAGTGTGACTGTACTCCTGTGCACAAATATAGACCCATAAAGGCATGGTTGGGTTAAGTTTAGTGTGAAAGAATTGACTGGTGCACATAGAGCCCTGACCTCAACCTCAACATTTGTCGAAATCCAAATCCTTCCCAGATTAATGGAATAGCTGTTATAGGTTCAAAGGTGGAACCAACTCTATATTAATTCATATTGATTTAGAATGGGGTGTTGTGAAACCTCCTATAGGTGTAATGTGAAGGTGGCCCAACACTGTTGTACATAAAGTTTATGTAGGCACTTAGTTATCATAATAGAAGTTAGTGGGTAGTTAGTGTTATCCTCCATGTGATGTCATAACTTCACCATCCTAAATGGGTAGCACTGTGTACTCAGGGTCCTGACTTTTGAATGGGTTCAATGGGTGGGCCCATGAAGGGTGAGGAACCAAATATTTAATTTTGCTTAAACATATCCAAGAGGTCCAAGAGGTGTTGTCCAGAACCAAATGTCCTAGACTGGCTAGGACTGTTTATTTATTTATTTCCATTTTTCACAAACATTTCTTCTTCTGGAAAAAAGCCAAATGTACTCCACCCACTCAGGCATAAATTTCATGCTGCCAAGTAGAGAGGATAGCTACGGATATTCCTGCCAGTTAATTAGAATGTATCCCCCCAGGACCACTCGCACTCCTGGCCTCCCTGCGTAAAAGCTGGCCTGAGGAAGAAGGAATGGAGATAACTGAGTTTCCCAGCCAGATATTTTGAGGGAGTCAGAGGCCATTCTGTCCTTAGCCCTCCCTCCTTTCTGTTGATTTATGAGGAGGGTTTATTGATTAGTCGTTCCATGCAGCAACTGTTGTGTCAGAAGTGATGATGCAGCAGTTTCCCTCCCTTTAAACTGAGGGGCATCTGATACAGCTGGTGTGTGATAAGAGACAGATCCCAGATCGGGCGTCTGGTACATGGGCGCATTATCTATTGATTTGCATAATGAGCGTCCTTAAGAAACTTCGGAATCTCTTATATTTAGGGTGACTTGAGGAAGGAAAAGTGCAATAAAAGATCTTCAGAATAAGTACATATAATATATAATCAAAGTATCACTCTAGATATTACTAACCTTTGCATGTTTTGATTCGTTATATAGGGCGGCACAGTGGCGCAGCAGGTAGTGTCACAGTCACACAGCTCCAGGGACCTGGAGTTTAGTGTGTTCTCCCCGTGTCCACATGGGTTTCCTCTGGGTGCTCTGGTTTCCTCACATGTTGGTAGGTGGATTGGCAACTCAAAAGTGTCCCTAGGTGTGTGTGTGTGTGTGTGTGTGTGTGTGAGTATGTGTCGCCCTGCGAAGGACTGGCGCCCCCTCCAGGGTGTGTTCCTGCCAGTGATTCCAGAATGACTCTCTGACTCACCGCAACCCTGAACTGGAAGAGCGGTTACAGACAATGAATGAATGAATGGATGAATGAACAAATGAAAGAATTTGTTATAATTATTTGTAATGATTTCATGGTCAGTAACTGAGCTTCTTTCCACTGATGGCACTTTTTCACTGAATACACTGAGACCCTTTGTTATGTACCTGAGGAAGTGCTACAGAAAAACACTGCAAATTATTACCAAAGAAAAATATACTGCTGTTTGTAACTTTTGGAGGTTATAGTTAGGTTTATGTTTTATTTTATTGTTCGGGTTTGGGATTAGCATTAAATTTAGGGATATGTGTTATCAATAGCAATGAACAAGCACAAATCACTGCTGTTTCTAATGCTTTAGAGTTTGGAGTTAGGTCAATTTTACGCTTAAGGTTAAGGTACGGTTTAGCATTATGATTAATTATGGTTAAGGTTAGCTTTAAGACTGGGGTTAGATTTAAGGTTAGGGTTATTAGAGTATTCTTGAACATCCAGGAAAACATTTAGTATACATTTTATAAAAACCTTTTATATTTTGTGCAAATGGTCTTTTAATTAAATTATGTACAACATATCCTTAAGACCAGGCTGATTAAAGGACCCTTTCTATTGTGCAACTACAGCTTGTATGTCATTGGCAGCATGGACCACATATGAGCCTGAGCTTACAATGCTCAATGCTAAGAATTGACTGGAGGGGTTTGCCGGGGTAGTAGTGGATCACCCCCTTATATCTTTGGGATGACGTGGAGTGCTGTCTGTGCTCCAAACTGACCAGCCAGCATTAGTCCTCTTTGCTGAATGTCATGAAATTCTCACAGAAACCTATAGGGGAAACGATTTCCTATTAATATCCTTCATTTCAGAAGATAAGCAGCTGTCCACAAATGTTTAACCACATAAAGTCATACCTTTTAAACTGGAAAGAACACTTAACAAACCTTCAGGAATCTAAGGGGCTCTTTATACTGCAGTTAAAACCTCAAAAGCTCTCATCAATAACCTATTAAGGACCCTTTTTAAGGGTGCAGTTTATGTGGCTGTCTGTATGGAACTTTCCCACCCATGCAGAGTAATAAGGTCGATTTTTCGAAGCCAAATTACAAACGTCCAGGCCCACGGTAGAAAAGGGCAATGATACGAGGCTCAGCGGTACGACCGCGCATACTGATGACCGTTCTTTTTTTTCCCCTCCCCATGCATAATTTTATGATGGGAGTATGACTGTTTACACACTCGTCTCTTCCCTGGCCTTTTGCGGACATCTCAGAATATCTCGTTTGGACGCTGGCGTTTGTGCTGAGCGGCGTTTTAGTTAAAGGTCAGCCCCGAGCCGAAGTGACCCAGCAGTCCTGAGCCTTGGCTTTTTTTATCGAACACTCTGAGCCAATGTATTGCTTTGACTTTGTTGCCACGGGGCCCCTGCATTATTCTGTCTGAGTCTGGACGCTGTGAATGGACAGAGGTTCAGGGGAGGGAGTGAGAGGTCATTTGAGCCCGTCCTCGGCCATCACTGGCAACCAAAACTTCTCTCAAGGACAAGAAAGGGGGGGGGGCCTTTCAATGCCTCCAGGGAACACAGAAAGGTGGGAACAGAGCTGTAGGTGGGATCAATGTCTGGCAGTGAAAACAGGGGAAATGAGGGAAGATTACAGGCTGTGTAGGAAGCCTGTGGTATTTACTCCACTTTAACTGTAACCATTCCTCTAATCCAGTCCCCTAATGCCTCTGAATGGCACTCTAAGACGAGTAATCCCACCTCAAACCATCATCTCTATTTATTAGGGGGATTCCCCAATCGCTAATCGCTTGTTATGAAATATTACAAAGTGCCGTGCTGCTCTAATCCCGTATCATCCTGGGTTCTAAAATAAAGCCTGAACGACATTAAATTGCACCTCCAGATGATTTGTTTGGAGACATGTAAACATAGAAGGGTTCTCTACTGTTACGCTATGTTCTCAGCAAGACCTTCAAAAAATATTATTAAAACGAAAAATCCAGATATTCTTAATATTGGTGCATTTGGATTTATTAGAATTAATAGTTATTTTAAGTTTACTAACTGAGCTCCCATCCACCGGGGTCGCTGTTTCACTAAATACACTCTAAATACAATTTTCTGTTGTGTTCCCAAAGGAGAGCTACAGAAACAGTGTTTAAGGCTGCTATTTTTAAACATTTGTAATTTAGGCTTTGGTTTATGGTTATAGTATTTTAGGGTTAGGTTTAGGGTCTAGGTTAAAATCACTTTATTGGCCACTTTAATTGCACACAGAGGAAATTGTTCTTCGCGTTTAGTCCAATCCATGCAGTGAAACACACATTCACATGCACACTAATGAACACTAGGGGGCAGTGTGCATACATGGGCAGCCCTAGCCACGGCACCCGGGGAGCAGTTGTGGGTTAGGTACCTTGCTCAAGGGCACCGGATCTGGGGATCGAACCGGCAACCTTTCGATTACAAGACCAGTTCCCTATCTGCCAGGTCACGGCTGCCCCTGGGGGAAGGTTTAAGGTTGATTTTTCACACTGGGGAGCTAATACAAATTTTACAAATGCCAATTCTATTAGGTGTGATTAAGGTTCACACTAATTTGCTTTGTTACTGAATTAGAGTCTCTCTGCTCCAATATGTTTGCCTTTTATCAGCGTCATCTTAATTTGTTTATGATGTAACACATGAAATGTAAACATTCAGCAGGTTCTCCAAGGTGCATTCCAGCACTAGTTTTGGTTTGTTAAGACATTCAGATCACGCATTAGTCAGATTTTTTTCATGTGCTATGATTAAGTAGAATGTTGTTGACAGCAGAGTTGTTTCTAGGGGATGATGTATTGATTGATTCATTGTTTTCATATATATATAAAGAAGGCAAATTGTAGGCTGATGTTTCACACTGTTTAGGTGTCAGAAATGTGCATGTACATCCATGAATGGAGAGCTATATTTCTTAAACTCTGTACAAATCTTGTTCTTTTAATAGTAAAACCAGGCAGGAGTGGCATATTCACCAGAACTTACAAGTATCTAATGGCCTTCAGAACAACAACAGATTGCTTTTTGCAGTTCAGAGAGAAAATGATATATAATAAGTTCCCTAAAACTGTCCCTCAGTTCATATTTATCATTGCTCAGGACAACAAAAGCACCTTCAAGGTTAGTGGACAGGCTAAAGCAGCATCCACAATGCTCAGGCCAGGGCTTAGCCTGATCTGGCTTGCAGCCCTATAGTTGGAGCTGCGAATTAATTAGCGAGTGTGGGCACCGCTGGCTTTGGTGCAACCCACCTTCAGTGTGTGAGTGGAGAGTGCTGGTCTGGGCCTCTGGATAGAGCAGTGTCATTAAGCCCTCGCTGTGACTGAACTAAGGTTGTAGAGCTCTCCTGCTGCTGGCAGCTTGTGAGGCAGTGTTCTGCAGCCCTCTCTCGCTCAGGTGTGTGAGCTGCCCGCAGCAGAATGCTGTTTGTGGTGCTCTGTGTGTGTGTGTGTGTGTGTGTGTGTGTGTGTGTGTGTGTGTGGGAGTGGGCTGATACCTTTGCTGGCCTTACCCGCCTCCGCCTGAGCCAAAAGTCAAGGACACTGTAACTGGACAGGAAATACAGCTGTCTCTCAGACAGGCGCCATGGCCTCAGGTCTTTATCAGAGAAGCAGCATGTGCAGTCCAGTCAAGATTAGAGCTCCAGCTGAAAGAACTGAGCAACCCCTGCTCCACCCACATCTGGATTAGTTTGTAGCTACCGTTGATAGAAGGTTGTCCATTTCGTTGTCCATTTATGGGACATTCAGTCGTTGGCAAAATACTTTTATACTGCGTTGGTCATTACAAGTTCAGTTCAATGTTTAATGATTAGTAGATTTAGTCCAAAAATAAAGAGTTGAGCTGCATTTCCAACAGTCATTCATTCATTCATCCATTCATTCATTCATGCTTTTCTTTATTTCTTCATCCATCAGGTATGCACCCTTCATCCATTCATTCATCCTTTCCTCACTTATATACCCATTCATTTGTTTATTCATCAATTAAACACCCATTCATTTAGTTGTTCATTCGTTCGTTCGTTCGTTCGTTCATTCATTCATCCATTCATGTTGGTGCCCACTCCAGGGTGCGTTACTGCAACATCCTCAATGGTTCCAAGTAGAACATGAATGAATGAATGAACGAACGCACAAACATACTAATGAACAAATGAACGAACAAATGAATGATTGAATGAATGAATGTGGCTGGATATGTAAATATATTAACTGAACTGGTGTAGTTCTGATGAAAGCTTGTTTAGTAACATATTTCTTTCCTCTTATTTTTGCTTGGTGTTGTTTTGAACCATAGTCCTGCCATAAATTCAGAAGTGTAGTTTCAAACCTGTTGCTACAGAATGTAAAACAAGTGTAAAAGTAACTCGCAGTGTAACTAGCATATTTAATGTGTTATTACATTTTAATAACAGCAAAACAACAATAATAACTGCAAGCTTTTTGCAAGTTATTGCTATTCTGCACGACACTAGAGTGTCATGGCTCTCTCTCTCTCCATGGTACACCCTCATATCTCTCTCTCTTTGTCTGTCTTTCAGTCTTCTCTCTCTATCATCTCTCTCAGCTCTCTTAAATCTATCACTGTCTCTTGCTCTTTGTGTCAACTCTCTCTTTCTCTCATCTCTCTCTCTCTCTCATCTCTTTCTCTCACCACTTGTCCTCATCCAGACACTCAGTGTCCCCTTCCTGGCCATGAAGGGAATTTGCGATGTTGTCACTGTCAGAATAGAGTGACCTACTTCAGCAGTGAGATGAGGAAAAGCTCTGCTGCCTCGTGTGACATTTTTATCACATGGAAAATACATGTGGCTTTTTCTCAGCCTGGTCAGCGACGGAGCTGACCACAGCTTCATCCAGGGTTTATTCCACTAACCTGAAGGCCGACATGGAGGTGTTTGGTGTGGAAAAAGGTCTCCTTCACGAATCAGATAATAAGTGTGATCCCTTATGTAATTAGCAATCAATTAGTAAAGTAAATGTGAAATTACATATGAATAGTGTACATAATGATAAAAGACAAGAAGCTGAAAGTGTGGGTTACAGGGTAGGTTTACATTGATTGATTTTGCACTTTGTCCCTATGGTAACTATAATATTACATGATAATTACCAGGTTGTACAATGTGTACTAAATATAACAATCTCTAGTAAAAGTGTACGAGCTATACAGATATCCAAAACGTCCACTAACAATAACCATAATATAAAGTGAACTGTAAACCGAACTGTAAGCTTGGTGATGTATCGCTTGCAGCTGCTTGGCCATGGAAATCAATTCCATGAAGCTGTCTATGCACTGTTCTTGTACTAATCTTAATGTAAATCCACATAAATTTTAAACGACTATAGCGATTGAATCTGTAGAAAATTGCTGACCTCTGCGCAATATGCGCCTCAGAAACCCACTGTCATTTTACGTGGCCTACCACTTTGTGGCTGAGTTGCTGTGGTTCCACTTCCAATCACTTCCACTTTGTTAGAATACTACTGACACTCGAATGTGGAATATTTAGTAGGACATTTCACCACTGAACTTTTTTTGACCATTTTTTCACAAATGTTTGTACAAGCAGTCTTTATGACTAGGTGCTTTGTTTTATCACCTGTGGCCACAGAAATGATTGCAACACCTGAATTCAGTGATTTGGATGGATGAGTGAATACTCTTGACAATACGGTGGTTGTATAATCACAAATGAGTCTATTCAAAAAGCATGCACTGTAGTTAAAATGAGGCTTGTTGTTGTTGTTAAAGAAGTTATTGCAAAATGTATACTAAAGTCATAAGTATCCCCATGTTCTACCTGTATCTGTGTGGGTTTCTTCTGGGTAATCCAGACTCAAAAAACACATGTTGGCAGGTGGATTGGCTGTGTTTTCTTATTTTACATAATCACACCTGGCTCTATTTGAGACAGAAAAGCATGAATTCCAGTCAAAGAAAAGATTGTTATTGCACAATAACAATGAACACAAGCTCATTTGTGTTCATAGATATTTGGAAAGCCACATGTGTCCCTGGTTTCTGTTTGTTGAGCCATGTGTAAACATTATATAATCCTACCTGGCTGTATTGGAGACAAACAAAGCAAGCTTGTTATTGTTGTGAAGAAAGTTTATATATATATATATATTCATATATGAAATGACAAAGAAAACAAACACATTTGTGTTTAAATTGTTTTGCAAAGTCCCATGTGTCTCCAGTTTTAGTCGGTGAAGCCCATACAGACATTATATAATCCTACCTGTCTGCATTTGAGACACAGAAAAGCATGTACTCCAGTTAAAGCAAGGCTTGTTATTTGCAGCATGGTAACACCTCAGGCAGCCCTCCCAGCGAGAAGACACATCCATCAGCATTGAGCTTCTTTGTCACCTCAGAGGAAGCTGGCAGTGTGTTTAAGACAGTCTTCTATAGGAAAAGAAACCTACCTCAGTGCATAAGCTCTGCCTGGTGGCGCTTTCTTTTTTTTAACATGGACACCTAACTATTATTGATTCTCCACCCACAGGTTGTAACCCTGGGCAAGAACAGCCGAGGCTACCACTACATCCTTGCCAATCTGGTGAGTCTATGATTTTTTTTTTAAACCCACCGGGAACGGAAAAGAACATGCTGTGCTCCAGTCAGGGGTAGATGTTTAGAAATAATAGGGAAAAAAGCACCACTGTGAGTAGGCGTAAACTCTTTAAGTCTGGAATAAAGTGTCGGCAATGCGCTACACGCCACCCTCAGCATAGCCCCATGTAGCTGTCACTTTCCTCCAGTTTGAATAAAGACGTGGTGTCAGTCACACCCTTGTGCTACGATCCCCTACAAAAGTGTTATGTTCACAGCCGGTCTGGCCAATGACAAGAACCCCCCCAGCCTTCATTATTAGCCCACTGTCAACAACATGGCATTTGATCAAAAGTAGTCAAAAGTAGAGCAGCTGTCAAATGCATTAAGGCATGTTAGTTCTAGGTCAGGCAGTGAACTAGACAAATAGCCAATCGATACATGCAATACCTGTATGTTAAATAACAGTGATGTTGCCACTGATGAACATCTAAATATTTACAGTTAGAAAAGCAAGATATGCCTTACTATCATAAGACTGCAAAAGAGGGTACCATTTTAGAATAAGACTACACTTATACATGGTGTACAGTTTGTTAATGGTTATTTGGTTGAAAATGCATTATAAGTCATTAATAATAATTTATAACACATAAATAGAAAGTGCAACAGTGACCGATGTTTGCCAAATAGTGAACCCCAAACATATCTACACTGTTAAACCTCCGATCACTGTATACTTACCTAGCTTTTGTCTTCTCCTTCAGTCGACATAAGGCCTGTCTGTGTTGGCAAATATTTGTTAATAAATTTAACAATTTAATTTACTTTTTAATCAATTAACCACCTTTTGGAATGTCTTTTTAGACACTTATGATAGTGTGGTGCACCTTAGCATTTAAAAATACTCATTTTAAATTCTAAAGTCTCAGCGTATTCTTTACCATTTTCAGTTCGCTATCTGACATATTCACTATTAGACTAAACATTATAAGTTGTTTACAACCTAATTTATAACCATTTAATAAACAGATTTTTAAACAAGTTATAAGTGTCCCCAACAAGTTAAGAGTGTCCCCAGTGATGCCCCAGCCATCCGAGTCCAAGGAAGTATAACATATATATATATATAATATAACATACTTCACTCTCTCTTAGTGGGGTATTGCTAACTGTCCTTCATTCATCAGCACCATATTAGACAAAGCAATCATCTCTTAGTTGGCATAGCAAACATTAGCTTGAACGTAGTGTTCTCCTCAAAAGGTGTAAAGCAATACAACAGTAAAATGAGATATGGTGGCTGCTGCAAAAGAAGCGTATAGCTTCCACCTTAGCTTAATTTGTAGCGCTGTCTAATAGAGGGTAAATAAAATTATAATTTCAGTCAAAACTCCTGTTACAACTAGAGATATAACCTGCTAATATAAAATGCCTATCTGCTGCAAAGAAGCACCCTGCAAAGCCATAAACAGTTTGTTCGGGCCACGTTATACATCTTTACATACTAATTCCAGTTTATCAGTAGCCAGAATAATCTTAATAAAGAAATATGTTCTTGTAATTGACACTCTTCTGTAATGAAAATTGACATAAATCCTGGAGATAAAATGTGGCATCTGAAAACAACACAATTTTTTAATCAGAATGTGTACTCTTGAGGATAACACCACAGCGATAAAACCTTAACTGTTGTTATATTTGGTTAAATTCAATAAAAATAGTGTCAGTGATTGTGAATTCTTCATACAAGATTTCAGCTGGTTTACGGTCTTTGTTTGCTGTTGTGTGATTCCATAGCAGGCAGATCTTGACAGGCAGATATTGGCCTGACTATCTTGCTAATGTAACCACAGACATTCTGGGAAAATGAGTCACCGTAATGGCAGCATATGTCTCCCTAGAATCCGATAAACATTCACATCAGTGGTACATTCACACATAATGCCAGTCACCCCAAGATATTGGCTTTTGCACCTTCAGCTGATAACACTCTGGATGGTCCCTTTTGTCTTTAGTTTGCAAAGTTTAGCCTCCATTTTTCACTACAATAAGCTGAAACATGGACTCATCTGAAGAAAGCAGACAGTTCCACATGTTTTTCTACAGTCTGAGATAGCTTTCTCTTTGTGTATATTCAGGCTGTATTTTATAATGCAGCTACAGACCATATTAAGGAACAACAGGGTTCAGGAGTTTCAAGCCTATATTGCAATGTTTATCACAGTAGCAGGATAGTTCCTCTTGCAATGCCATCTGAGGGCTCAAAGGTCACTCCTGTTCAAGAGTGGTTTCAGGCCTTTCTTCAGACTCCTCAGACTGATTTCTTCAGACTTTTCACAATATTATTTATCACAGATGGTGAAAGGTTTACATTCTATGCAATCTTATGTTGAAAAAATGTGGTTTTGGACATTTTCTAACAATGTTGGGCACAAAGTGGAGAACCAACATCCATTTTTGCTTGCCAAATGTGAGACTTTTTTTATGCACCTTTTATATCTTTTATATTCACCTGTTTATTGTGGAAGACTTCACAGCAATGTAACCAGAATATTCCAACTTTTGCAACAGTTACCAAATCATGACCCGAGAACAGTAGAATGTTTGCATTTTGATCAAAATTATACATTACACAAAAACAATGCTTTCTACCAATCAAGTTGGTCAGTGAACATTTTGGAAATATTTGGTAATAAAGCTTCAAGAGAATAAACTAATCACATATTCGTGTTTCTATCATATTTTACAACACGTTCAGTTGCTAGTAGAAATGTGGTTGCCGATCATTATCCACTGGGTCTTGCCACTGTGTCTATGTAAATGTGTACCTGCCTACAGTCTTTTAACAAAATGGCAAATCATGTTGTAAGAGCTCTTCTTTAAATCTCTAAAGCAAATGTCTGCTGCATTATGACAAGTGCTCCCATTTTATGAATGTGGTTCACCCTGTTCTCTCTCTCTCTCTCTCTCTCTCTCTCTCTCTCAGGGCTTCTCCAATGTGAGTCTGGACAAGGTGTATTTCGGCGGCGCAAACATAAGTGGCTTTCAAATAATCAATCCCGAAAACCCCATTGTGCAGCAGTTCCTCCAGCGCTGGGACCGTCTGGATGAAAGGGAATTCCCAGAGGCCCGGAACACGCCTCTGAAGGTGAACCTTTCATAGGCAGAAATGGAAAAAAAAAAGAAAAACAAGACGCGCCATCTTCTCTCCTTCAACAGTCTCTGTTCTTTCTCTTTTCTTTTTTCTCTCGCCTCGTCTGTTCTCTCCTACTCTTGTCACCTCTACCTTCTTCTGCCTGCCTTTATTTTCTTCTCTTCCTCCTCCTTTTCTCCTTCATTCATTTCATTCCTCCTCCTCCTCCTCCTCCATTCTCAGCAGTCAATATATTGATGGTCCAGTCCGAGGCTGCACCTAAACCTCAGCCTCAATTTACATCTAATTAAACCATAATCAGGAAAGGGATAGATTTTAAGTGGCACTTATTTTCAGCCATGTGGAGGGGCTGGAGGGTAAAGAACTGGACATCTGGTCATCCAAAGTCTTCTGAAAATAAGGATATCAATAGGTAATTAGTCCCAATTTTGCTGCTACACCAGTCTCTAATTTTCTGAAAAAGGTTTTAGACTGCATGTTCAAACACTGCTGTGAGAATTTGATAGCAATCAGCCAGTTGACACAAGCTAAATACACTGAGTTGCAAAAGCCATGCTAGGATGCATAGTTCCACAGCCCCACAGTTTCCCAACAATGCTTAACCTCTGGCTTACACTTGACGTTGGCGATAGTGATCTTAGGCTCATGTGAAAACAAAATAATAATAATAATAATAATAATAAGAAGAAGAAGAAGAAGAAGAAGAACAAATCATATTTTATGAAAATTGCTGTAAGGGTTTGAAGGCATTCAGCTGTGGCAACCTTAATAAGCTCACTTGCTAATGTTGGATGATTGGTTCTGGATCAGAATGCTTGACTGTTCTGATTAGTTCTGGACTGACATTTGGCACTAAGTATGGTCACCTTAGCCATATATAGGGTCCCATTTCATTGCATGCTATTGTACGGGTTTAGTGTTTATGAATTCACCAACTGTAAAGTGTCAAACATTTACCATAAAAGCCTACAAGAGTGCTTTGCAAGATTCATGCTTTCTAGCCCTAACTAAAAGAATCCCTTGCCTGTGAACTGCAGGAATCTTCCAACTAAATAATGCAGCTCGCCCCAGCACTACTTTCCCTAAATTGGCCGTCAAATTTAAGATGCCAGACTCCTTAAGTAAGCTTTGAGGAAATGAAAGAAAACAAAAAAAGCATTGCTCACTGCAAATTAGCGGATGCCAGCATGTTCCGAACTATAGCGTAATTACAGGTGTTGCCCCTGAACAACAATAGCCCTGAAAAGCCCGCTCCTCACCATGCTAAACATTTTACATTTCACTATAATTAGAGTCCAATTTAAAGCCCTGTTCTACAAGGACCAAACAATACACTCTGGTAAAACCGGTGTGGAGTGCTGCTGGTGCGTCTTCCTTGTTTTTGAATGTCAAAACCCAGTTGTGATTATATGTGCTGATATATTGCAATTATACTGTATGCACAAATTTAGGCAAAATACACAGAAAAGGGGCATTTCATTTTATCTATGTACCTGAGAAATACAGATGCTGGATTAAACAAGTTTTCATGCACTTGGCCTTTTATAAGTTGCAATTACCTCCAAGACAAAAATAAGAAAACTAGTGAGGATTTTAAACTTTCCATTGCCAGTCATGTTAGTTAGTATTGACATTATCCTTCAGATGTGATGCAAAATGATTGTTTTTGTTTAAAGAAACAGCATCATTTATAGGTTTTTAAGCTTATACACATAGTATTTAGAAAGTTGTTTATTTTATTAAAATGTAATTAAGCATGTATTAAAATCTATCTACATGTATTGTCGGTTTAAATAGCATAGCAACATGATAAAGCCTTCAACTTCAAAATAGCCCCAAAAGCGCTACTTTTCTGTTGTTGTCTCTCCTGCATGCTAATGCTACATAATGCTAATAATTAACACTGGTTGACTTCAAAAGGGCTTGTTAAGTAGCACTGAGAGCAGAGAAAACATGCAGAGGATCCAGGGCTCTACACATTTGGGTACACTTTGTACAATCACTGTTTGAGTTCAATTCCCAGCTCAGACAGGAAGGGTCCTTGGAAAAAGACCTGCATCAGCTTCTATCTTTGATGTGATTCAAAATGAAAAGATTTTTATGGATGAAAACATTTTCCAATGATCATAAATGTAATTCTACCTCTATTCTTTTTTCTACAGTACACCTCTGCTCTTTCCTACGATGCCATCCTGGTGATAGCGGAAGCGTTCCGGTATCTAAGGAGGCAGCGGGTGGATGTTTCAAGGCGAGGCAGCGCCGGCGACTGTCTGGCCAACCCCGCTGTCCCCTGGAGCCAAGGTATCGACATCGAGAGAGCACTGAAAATGGTAAGAATCAATGCCTCCCTTCTGCAAGAGCACCAAGAGTCATTGCACCACACTGAAATAAGTGACACTTTGAATTAACTTAACATTTTTATGTCAAAATGTTGCATGAAATTATATCATCTATATAAGTTGAGTGGCATATACGCATTCTCCAATTTTCTAACTTAATTTATATAATTCCAGTTCATGTAACATTTTGATATAAATTCTAATACAAGTTACGTCCTGAAAAGAAAGCTAGTTTTGAACAGGTCTTTATGGACCCCAGAGTGTCTACAGTTTTGTTCAACTGATCCCAACTCCCAACACCAAGGGAGAGAGCAAAATTGTGCAATACTTATAAAACACTAAAGAGGTTTTGTAAGAACTGGGGTGAGACCCACTGAACTAATAAATGTGCAAACCTGTTAGCAGAACCAATTTACTATGGAATACCAATTAGCCAAATGAGAAATGATAAAAACGTCCATGGAAAGAGAAAAGCAACATTTCTTTGTAAATAAATACATCTATGTACTGAACAGCCTTTTTTTAACAGTAATTTATATTGATAGCCGGGAGCAGCCAAAAGATGAAGAAGAAGAATTTATATTGACAGCCATTTTATAAAAGCAATAAACTACTTTATAAAATCAAAGTAACTCACAGCCTCTTGTGGCTTATAGCTTTATTGTGTCTATCCCTATTGCCTCAGATTTGTCTTAGCTCCACCTCCTTGTATCCCCCCCCACTGCAACCACCATCTTGTATCACTGATGATAAATCTCGATGTGTACTTACAGTACTTACCATAGACTTTCCCAAGGTTTTTCATGTATAATTTTATATATTATACCTATGTATTATTCTACATACATATATTTTTAAGACAGGCAACAAGCATTATATGTTGGCTAAAGTAATCCAAGGAATCCAAGTAACACCCCCCTTACCCCCACCCCCACCCCCACCCACTGTTTCTTTGATTTAAAGAAGAGATCTGGTTTTTATTATTCTCTGCATATATTTACAAAATGATGGCGAGCTCCAAAAATGACTTTTGCTGGAATTTCTACTATATTCCATGGCTTCCTATGAATATGCCTCTCTCGCCTTTGCCATAATCTCATATTCTGCGATTCAGCTCATCAAAATGAGTTATTCAAGGCAGCCCCACTGCTATAAATGACCTTATTTGCAGTGCGCCGCCACTTTCCATTTGACCGCAGAGGCTCAGAGCTCTGCCTCTTATTTCACACGCACTCTGGGTTCCTTAAACTGGGTATCCTTATACCCCTCTGCAGGTGCAAGTTCAAGGGATGACGGGCAATATCCAATTTGACAGTTTTGGGCGCAGATCAAACTACACTATCGACGTGTATGAAATGAAAGCAGGGGGTCCGAGGAAGGTAAGCAAACAATCGAGGCTCTGAAATCCATCCACAAACAAGGAAAGCTCTTGAAGTGAGATACAGAGATAGACAGAAGCTTGGGGTTGCAAACACAAAACCCTTACAGCTATGCTTGGGATATCCGGTTCTAGCAGCAGACTGGAGCCATGACGTGTGCAGAATGGAGATATTCAAGCCAAGATTTCTAGCAACAATGGTTTAGTTTAATCTGAATTAATTTTGTAAAATAAGCAAGGACAGAACTTAGGGAAACAAAAGAAAGGTGCACTGAAAACATTTCCAAGAAAACCACAGAAGACAACTGGATGTTGATTATAAAACCAGCCATCATAAATGCTGATTATAACACATCTTTATAGGATGTTGATTAAAAAACAGCCATTCTCAGCATGTCTCAGCTGGCTACGAGGATCAGTTGATTTTAATTTGGCTTGAATGACCTCTTTAGAAAATCATTTGTGTTATAAAAACACCCCACACTTCAGGGACTGAAGTACCAACTTCATTTTAAAAAGCACATTATTCAAGTCAGCCATAACATTAAAATCCCTTCCTTGTTTCTACACTCACTGTCCTTTTTATCAGCTCCATTGACCATACAGGAGCACTTTGTAGTTCTACAACTACAGAGTGCAGTCCATACGTTGCTCTGCATACATTCTTAGCCAACTTGCAGCCTAAAGATCATGGCTCCTAGAGTACCACTATATAGCAGGTATGCAGTGACACTGATGTGGGGTGGTGTGTAAGTGTGTGCTGTGCTGGTACGAGTGGATCAGACAAAGCAGTGGGTGTGATGAAATGGGTAATGAGTGTAAAAACAAGGAGGTTATTTTAATGCTATGGTTTGGTATGTCATAGCAGTAGAAAACAGCATTCTCAAGAAGTATGCTTTGATCAGAAATGTAGAAGGGTACGTATGATCATTGTATTTAAAACTGCACCCAGACGGGCCATAAAGATTGTACCTGAGCACTCAAGATGGTGCTTGTGTGTATGTGATTTGAGGGATGGTTCTGTGATAACCAATCAGGGATGAGCACTGCATTTGCTCCATCTGCACATTTTAGCTCAGCACACTTGGTACACTATTAAGAATATAGGTGCTACAAAAGTTATGAGCAATGCTATAGAAGAACCACTTTTGGTTCCATAAAGAACCTTGTATGTTAAAGAGATGTGTGGGTGCAAAGAACCCTTTAAATGTTTAAAGTAGTTTCACTTGATATAGAGGTTCTTTACCAATTTAAAATCTATTAGTAGAAAATGCTCATATGGAACCAAAAGTCGTTCTTTTATGGCATCAGTTAAGAAAGTTTACTTCAGCACAGGACCAAATGTATCTGAGGCCATGCACACAGTGGAAAAACACCATTAGATCATGCTCCTCTATTGAATGCTAGCACAAGTGGACACAATTATTGATGATTTTGATGCAGTCCACAAATCCCACCATTCTACAATGGTGCTGCTCAGCCACTGCAAACTGAAAATGGGGTTGAACCACATCTGTATTTGCATTAGTTCACTTCCTGAGCTTTAGCTAAGCAGGAACTGCACCCAATGACATTTAAGCTCCACGCTCCAGACAGCTGACTACTCTCTTTGTCTTTCTATTGAGATAAAATTATGTGAGCACAAATCTTTGAGTTGCTCCAGAGCTTGTGCTGCACAGAAAGTCACTGTTAGCATTCCTCCTGCTTAAAATTACCATCAGCTAGGCACAGCTCCCACTACGCTTCCATTTAACAGAAAGCAATAGAAGCTCAGCCACCTAATGCCATTTTAATGAACTTATGTCTTATGAGAGTTTGCCTTCATGGCTTTGTACGTCCCTGACAGCCTCCTTAACTTGTCTGTACTCATATCATGGAATAATCATTTTCAAGGAGGCCATAAAAGAGGAACGGGGGTGAGGGGAAAGCATTACTGTGGTTCAATATGGCCAGAGTACATAATAACAATGTAATTATAACAATATAACAAGGTAATAACAACATGTTCTCCTTTTTGCAGATCGGGTACTGGAACGAGTTTGAGCGCTTTGTAAATATAATGGATCTGCCGTTCGGCAACGAATCGACCTCAGTGGAAAACCGAACAATTGTGGTCACTACTATTATGGTACACGTTCCATGACGTTTTAAATGTGTCACGTATTCTGCCACTCAGGGTCATGGTGTAGACTCCCTTTTGTCCTGGGCGGTTAGAAGTACATTTCTTTTTGAGTTGCTTTCCATCCACTCACTACACGTTGAAACAGTCAAGGTGGGGGTTAAAAAAAGGGCGTAAAACGAGTGTTTCAACTGTATCCGTGTGGGTGACAAAGCATTTTGATTTTCCATACTCCAGTGGCCTGTCGTAGCAGTGACATCACAATAACGGCATAATGGTACAATGGTAATGTTTTATTTTTTTATGTTGCCATCATATAAGTAGACATACAATGCATACGTAAGTAGAGACCTCTCTCCACTCATCAAGTAAATGGTCAATGACGCATGGGGTACACCACTTCCAGTGAACAAATGGAAAAATGGCAGCATTGAGAGGGGTTCGGTGGTTTCTCTCAGGGAAAACAGAATTTGAAAGTGGTCAGGGATGAGTAGATGGCTAGTCCCACTGACCCCCACTCAGATTCTGTTTTACACTAACCTGGAGATTGCTCTGTGCTGATAATAATAATAAAAAAAAGGTATTACACTGTCTACCTCAACAGTTTGGACTGTTTGGTTGTGAAAAAATTCAAAGTGCTATTTAATGACCCACTCTTCAGCACAACAGCTGGAATTGTTTTGGCTCTCAGCTTCAAATTTGTTGGTGAGACATTTCGTGTAAACAGCAGGGGTGGAAAGCAGATTAAATATTTCTAACACTGCTACTAAAGCACCACTGCTGTAGCCATAATTCATTGTTTAATTCACAAATGAATAAAAAGATATTAGTAAATGATTTATGTAAATGCTAAATTGCCTCACTGAGAGATGGTCTAAAGACTACCAAGTAGCACAGGATCACAACAGAGTAGGACAGCTCAGCACGCTTGCAGGAGAACACTAAGGTTTTGTTCACACAGCAGGTAAAATCTGTGTCAAATCTGAATATTTCAGTTAAGATGTTCACATTGTCTTTATAATGTGGCCTATACCTGACATTAATCTGAACTAACTACAATCCATAACTGCTGGCTGTGCATAGCATAGGGTTTAAAACAAAGACCTAATGTAATATTTAAACATAAATTGATTCTGAAGACATAATGATTATACTTAGACTGGATGTATTACACTCTAGGCTACACTTCTTGCAAACATGGATTTGTTTCCATTCCTTTAACATCTCAAACTAAAGAAACGTTTTGAAAAAAATTGGGAAAGTGTCCCAAACACCAGATTAAATTGATTTATTGCTGTTCACACAGCCACAAAAATGACATATCTTTGTCACATAAAGATCACATTTGGGCTACTTTTCCTTGCTGTGTGAACATACTCTAACTGCTCAGTTCTGCTACCTTCACTAAGAGATGCCTGCATTGGTATTATATATATATATATATATATAAATAATCAAAAAAAAAAAAAAGGAAACAGACAATAAAGAAAAGAATAAGTACACAATAGGACTAGTTAGTCGGCTAATTGTCTCCTCACTTATGGAACGCAGTAATTCTTTGCTCTGTGGTTGTTACAGTGGTTATTTCAAATGACAGCAGCTACACTGAAGGCTTCATTTGGAATGAACTCTAGTGCAGTTATTAGAACAGTATTCTCTTACAGGGAAAACGTTTAGCCAAGTACTGTAATTTACTGTAAATGAAATTTGTTACTTTCCACCTCTGGTAAACAATCCAGAGCCGTGGAATGGTTTGTCCATCAGGAAGCCATGGACAGACCCGGCCAGGGACATGAAGCGTCTCAGAATAGACGAGGTGAGAGGATACATTCAGCACAAAGCAAACAAACCATTGCTAACCCACTGGCAACCTAATTGTCTCTGACTCTAATAGGGATGCTCTCTCTCTCTCTCTCTGTGCGATGCCCTATTGTTTGGTAATGATGATGTGCTTTAAAAAAAAAAAAAAAAAAAAAAAGCCAAGCTTCTGCTGCTGCAGTGTTTGCAATAGTAAGAGAAAGAAGGAAAAAGAAAGAAATGCTTGCTCAGTTTTCTTTGTGTACAGTGCTGTATGTTGCCAAGATGGTCTTTTTTCTCTTTTTTCTCTCCTTTGTTTTGTATTCCTACAAAGGATTTATATGTTTATTTATATATTTTAATTTCCCAGTATGTTCTTCTTCTTTGTGTTTTTCTTCTTTATGTTTCTGTTGATTGTTTTTTTTTTTTTTTAATTTTTGTTGGAATGACATAGCCTTCCCACGCAACAGCACTATGTGTCTACATTCAGGCAATGGACCGACCCGTCTCCAGTCACTGCCATTTACTTTATGAATCGGATGCCCCTTTGCCCCTGCTCATGACCCTGCTCACCCACCCCATACCTCACTCTCAAACGATACAGGGCTAATGCTACTCAGCCCCCACAAACTAGACCTCATTCAGGTGTGTTTGAGTTTGCACAACTATTTGAATGCTTGGAAAGTCTTTAATCATATTTGGTCTGCTTGCAGATACTGTATGTATTGAATCGACTGGTCTTTTTCAAACATTAATACAAAACTCTGTAAAACAGTGACATACCCTGTTAATAAGGAGAAACACCCATCTGATGCATAATGTTAAATGTTAAAAGTAAATAAGTGAGGGAGTATCTGAATGTGGGAGTAAGTGATTGTCTGAAACAGCAAGTATCTTAATGTGTGAGTGAATGACTGAGTACCTAATGCTTTATATATGTAGCAAAAATAGTGAATAATAACTCAGTAAAAACCTAATATTCATAAATATAACCTAGTTATATATGTGATAAATGATAGTTGATAGTTGGAAAATGATGGTAATGTTTATAGTGTGTGTGAGTGAGAGAGAGAGAGAGAGAGAGAGAGAGAGAGAGAGAGAGAGAGAGAGAGAGAGAGAGAGAAAGAAACGGAAAACCAGTTGACTCAATTGTTTTCTTTTTTTCTCATCCTCTTTCCATAATCTTAGTCTTAGTAGGGGGTTGGGTGCATTAGCCAACGGGTACGGCAGGGACCATTCACTGGTCTTAGCCACAAGACCCAAAACTTGCTTCTTCTGTCTCTACCGTCCTGTGTGTCTGAGTGTGTGTGTGTGTGTGTCCATGTCATTAGTTCTTGTCTGTGTGTGTGTCTTAAATACAGATATGTAGAGAGATAAACACAAAGCACACCAAGAGAAATGAGTGTGAGTGTATGAATGAGTTTGAAAGAGAGAGAGTCTACCCAGCACGCACCTTGCATGCTCTTGACTGGTCAGCTGTCGGTGGGCTCTGGTGACCGCTGTGGTGACAATAAACCAGAGTGTGTTTGATTAACAGGAAGCTCCCTATGTGATGTACAAGAAAAACCATATGCATCTGGAAGGCAATGACAAGTATGAAGGCTACTGTGTCGATTTAGCTTCTGAGATAGCCAAACACGTTGGGATTAAATACAGGCTGTCTATTGTCATGGATGGCAAATACGGAGCCCGAGACCCTGAGACCAAGACGTGGAACGGGATGGTGGGTGAACTAGTCTATGGGGTGAGTACCACTTACTTTGTACTCTATGTTAAACATTTCCAATAATCCTCTTTTAACTTCATTATTCAGATGAAAATCTGAAAAGTGTGTGGGATATGATAAGTATAGATAAATAATCCCCATTTCCAGAAAAGGATGCTGTGCAAAATGTAAATGAAAAAATAATTCAATAATGTGCACATCATTTAAACCCAATATTTAATTAAAAACAGGACAAAGAGAACATTTCAGATGTGATAACTGTGAAATAGTATTGTATTTTGAAAAATATATGACAATTTTGAATGTGAGTGATTGTTTTTGTACCTGTTTGTCCCATCTATGTTTTCTGGCTCCAAACTCCCAGAAGAAGTAATAACTTCTTCTGAAAAGTCTCTTTTTAGAGCTGCATCATCAAAGGCCTTTATGATGTCACAATGGCAGAGAAAAGTTCAAATGATTGTTCAATCAAAACAACCTGGCTAAAAATGGACCTGTTCCATTTCCATAGTTACTGTTGCTAGGATAGAAAAGCTTTATAGATCCGTTAAAAAACAATATTTATGAGAAATTTCAGCTCACAACTGACTCTAGGTATTAGAACATTGCTCTGAAAATGTGATGGCATTCAGTCAGATCATTTATTTTGGCTCACAGCTCTTGCTATATGTGGAGACATTGAATTGAACTCTATCACCCAGATCATACCTCTGTGGTGGTCCCTTGCAGGTTCTGATCATTAAAGAGCAGATTGAAATGTGGATAAGAAAGTATACATAGGAACAGATGGACTACAGTCTGTAATTGTAGAAACACAAAGTGCTCCTATGTGGTCAGTGGAGCTGATAAAATGGACAATGAGTGTAGATATGTACAAGGTAGATATTCCTAGCTCAGTCATCGTTTAGATTGTGTATATATCCTACTTTCTGCATCTTCGCCTCAGAATAACTCTCCCATGCAGTAATGAGACTTATCATGTGCGTGCAAAATAAATAGCATTTGAAATTATTAATGGATTCTAAATTATAATTTAATTTATTGTCTCATTAGGTTCAGTGGGGGTTTTGCCTGCCTTCAGTACGTCTCTGAATGAGCACATTTGTGCGTGAATCATGCAAATAATGGAAATCAATTAACGAAAACGAATGATGCTGCTTGGCATGACGACATTGCTTCCACACATTAGCCTCAATTTTAAAAAATGCTGCCATTTTACTGGATGATGAAATACAATATTTATCATAACATACTTTCATTTTCTCTAATTGCTTCATCAAGTTCAGGATCGTGGTGGGTCCAGAGCTCACATGAAATCATTGGGTGCAAGACAAGAACACACATTGGACAGGGTACTAGTCCATCACAGGGCATCACACACTCACCCTAGGCAATGGAGAACAGCTACCAGCATGTGTTTTCAGACTGGGGGAGGGAACAAGAGCACTATCTCAGACCTATATCTGAAGTGTGAATTGAACCCTGGATCACTATATGCATCACCACCATGCCACCCACAACAACATACCATCTTCTTAAATTACAGTATTTCTTTATTATGCTGTGGCCACTGGGAGCTGATGTCTTTCCTAACAGTTCAGCTGAACAATTTTAATGGCAAAACCAAGGGTTGCTGTGTCTCTGTACTTGATTGGATGTTTGAAGTCTAATACCTCTAACAACAGTTTCCTGTGATTTTACGGCGAGTTACAGAAAATTACTGTAAAATTCTGTAGAGTACATACAGGACATCTGTTACAGTGTAAAGCCGGTGGTAACCCTGTGTTAAGATTGAGTTTTGCAGCCTGCTGCTTCACAGCTGCCTGCTTATCGATTCATCTTAGCACAAAGCCACTTCTCCACACTGTACCGGGCCAAGCATCCACCTTTACATTTGTCAGAGTGTTCTCCTGTGCTCTAAATGCAGGCGACAGCCAGGCAAATCATTCCCATATACCACAAGCTGACATCCAGCAAAGAGGTGCCGTATACAAAATGCATGAGGCTTGGGTTACCTCATCTGTTCAATTTCCCATCCATCAGTTGGAGAGATTGGCTGGTTTTGATGTGCTAACGCTCGGAATGTCGCTCAAAATGAGGAGGAAAACTCCAGCATAGCCTGGGAGAAGGAAAAAAAAAAAAAATATATATATATATATATATATATACGCACACGGTCAGGGATACCTGCGGTGCTATTTCTGTCTGGACATGGTCAAGACTAATGGTTGCCTATGTGGCATGCCCTTTTGACCGGCATCATTGGTTTGATTAGTGCTGCCTTTCAAAGGTTACACTCATATGGCTTTGTTGTCCTCACTATTGATTGGCAGGCCGAGAGGAGCATTAAGATGAAGTGGTTATTATGCGGCATGATGATGTGTCTACGATACAGCCGAGAGAACATCTCTGTTTTTATTTGCTCGGCCAGCCGAGAAAATACAGGGCGATTTTCTCAGGTTCATATGTTCTTTATTGTCACTGTGGATTTCAATAGTCACAATGAAGCACAATGATGTCCTCCACAAATCGATACTTATAGGGACCGAAGCCGTTATTTGATGAGTCACTTAAACAGTCCTGGCTGGTGGTAGCGCTGTCTAAACAGCAGCAGTCGATTCTGTTCTTCTGTCTCTTTTAAAAACACAGCCCCCCACCCCCCCACCCCCCACAACCAAAGTATTTGTTTTTATAGTGGGCCACAAGCTCGGGGGAAAAAACCCAGATGAAAATGAAATAATCCAAATGGAAAACCTTGTGATGGAGTGCTGTTGAGTGATATCAGTAAGGCAGTTGGACCTGACTCGACTTCTTTCTTCCTCTTTCACATTCTTCCCTTCATTCCTCATACTCATGAGCAAAATTATTTGGCCAGAGCCCAATGCTGTGGGGCTTTATACCCATTTAGCAAACAATTTGTAGCACTTCGTATTTCTACAGCTACAGAATGTAGTCCATCTGTTGCTGTACATACTTTGTTTGCCCCATTTCACTCTGTTCTTCAGTGCTCAGTACCCCCACAGGGCAGCTATGATCCACACTGACAGTTGTGACTGACGGTGGTTGTGTGTTAGTGTGTGTTGTGCTGGTATGAGTGGAACAGACATAGCATTGCTCTGCCACTTCATTAGACATACATACCTCATTGGTCCACATTGTAGACATAATGTCATTGAAGAGTAGGGTAAATAGGGGCAAACAAAGTTTGCAGCGCAACAGATGGACTACAGCCTGCAATTGTAGAACTACAAAGTGCTACGAAGTGTTGGCTACAAGGGTATAAAGCCCTGTAAAGTGCAGATTTCAACCTCAGAGTCAGGAAAGAATGATCGGATGCAGTTATTTATCCACGGCACTGGGGGACCAGATCCAAAGCATGTTTCTGCCTTCCCGATAAATCACTTCTGGTAGACGCTTAATTAGCTATTTATATGCAAATTATTCTATGATTTATTGAGACAGTGCTCCGGAGTTCCCGCTCACCACTGAACTACGAGATAAAAAGGAAATGCATATTTGCGGGGGGCTTTTTTAAACCACCGCTCACCTGCAAAGTTTCCTCTACCTCACTCCGTCTTATTGCATAACTAAAAGCTTCCTGGAAATACGAAAGCTGTCACTGACCTTACTCTGGAATTCTCCAGGGAGATGGAGTGGGAAGCTCCACAGCTTCCGGCTGTCACACCTCTGAGTCTCCAGCTCCCACAGTGGCATATTGTGACGCATATGGAGGGAAGTGTTAGGGGGAAGAAATAGAGCAGGGTAAAGGCTCCTCAGCCTGTGAAGGTCAATTTAAGGAGCTACGTGTCATGAATACTTGCTTAAGCTGTTTATAAATATTTTAGTTTTGCCTTATAAATATGTAATTCACTGTTTACGCACTTGACATAAAAGTCCCAGTGTAGGCTGTCAGCTGAGTTTTATGTAATTAGGTCGCATGGGATATCGTCCAGCATTGTGCAGCTACTACTGAAAACTATTTTTGTATGTGAGACATGGATAAGCCAATCACAGAGAGATAACATGGCTGTTAGTATGATGTCAAACATCTGTTACTTATCCGTATAAAAGATTCCCAGCCTGAAGTGACCTGACACATTACACTAATGTAAAAGGGGCAGGGTGGTGCCTCACAGCTCCAGGGTCCTGGGTTCAATCCCTGCCACAAGTCACTGTCTGTTTGGTGTGTTCTCCCTGTGTCTGCATGGGTTTCCTCCAGGTGTTCCCACAGTCTAATCACGTGTTGGTTGGATTGGCTATGGGAAATTGCCCAGTTAGTGGGAGTGTCTGAATGACTGGGTGAGTGTGGGATGCCATGTGATGCACTAGCACCCTTGCAAACATTAATTCAGTGTAGGATCTGGATCCAATGTGATCCTGCTCAAGATGAAGTGGATACAGAGGATGGATGAATGGATGGATGTTCATAACTGAGACTCCAAGGTAGATTTTTCAGAGTTCTGCAAGCTTTTTCCACGTTGAATCATCTGAGAAATATCACCAAGTCTAAGGTTATGTGGTTTGGCAAGAAGGGTTCTGTTTATAAATGCTCCAGTATGACTTTATAAATATGTTATTCACTGCTTATGGGTGTATCTTGTCCTCAGCCAAGCGGAATATTCAAATTAGACATCAGATTATAGCTGCATCCCAGTTGCACACTTAACATCAAGTCTAACTCAATTTTAATTGAGTATGTAGCATAGTAATAGGTTGAGTGCACTAAAAATATCCACAGTTTACACTTAGAACTAGTCTTTTTTGAGTATAGTAATGATAGACACTACTGTCCTACAATCCAACGCAAAACATAAAGTGAGGAGCTTCTGGAAAATGTTGCCTCTGCCCCAAACAGTGCCCTACTCCCTACATAGTGCACTTTACAGATTATAATACAGTAACACTACTACACACAGACAGTGCACATACTGTTACAGAGGGACAAGAAAAGTGTATAAAATATAAATGTGTTATTCACAATAAAATGCACTATTTTAATGCAGAAACCATTGTTTTATTACATACACTGTGCACTATGCAATGTGCATGAAAATATTTGAGTTTCAGCCTTTGAAGGAAATGGCAGACAGAGTTGCAGCTGTAGCTAGGTATGGAATGCTTTGTCATAACAACAGTTTATTAATCGCTGTTATTATAGCAATTAGTGTAGTATGTTTATATTTTGTGTACTAGCCTGACAAACTCACACTTTTAAATTGGGTACACTGCATAGTGTTAGTGTGAAGTATACAACTGGGAGACAGCCATAGAGTCATCCAAAAGTATTTTGAATTTAAGTTCCTATCTGGCTGAATGAGATACTGATCAGAAGCTGGAGCTATCTCACAACAGTTGCTATGGAAGTATCTATTTGTGTGAGAAGCATGGCTAGGCCAATTACAGGGTGCAGTTTCACTGCTCCACATGTCAGTGCCTGATGGTTTTTACATTCCTCACCAACAGTTGGCATTGAGCATGGTGACTATAGGCTCATGTTTGGCTGCTCCAGAGTGTCCATTCTAGTTGTCAATCCAATCTGTGTGTAATGGTGGTCTGTAAACGTGGTTTTTCTCACCATGTAAAATAAGTATTACGTATAAGTATTAAAGAACGTTTATTCTTTTATTAACCAAATCTCACAACAGTTGCTAGGGCAGAATGTGGGTGAAGCATTTATAAGCCAATTACAGAAAGCTGATGTTGGCAGTTAGGATGACGTCATTGCCGCTGTTACTTTTCCATATAAAAGGATCACAGCCTTCAGTGTCCAGCGGAGGTCAGCATGAGGATCTCGGCTGGAGCTGTTGAATCGTTTGTGAAAGCTCAGCTGCCATTTATGTGCTCCCCAGTCAAAACCACTTTAATGCTTTGCATGTCCTTTTTTGTTTTGTTGTTTTGTTTTACATGCTCCAAGGCAGTGGATGTCCTCTTTTTATTTATTTATTTATTTTATTTTTTCAGAAAAGCCGGCATTTCTGATGTGATTATTTAATTATTATTATTTTTATTTTTTTACTGTACACTTATCATTTTTTTTCTTTTCAGTATTAGGCAAATGCACCCTAGAGCAAAGTCAAATCATTTATTTCTGAATCTGAATCTCTTCCCAGCTTTTGTTTTGCTCTACCCACATTCCCGAGCCTGTGGAAATACTCCATGACCCCGTTTTTAACATTCGAGCTAAACACTCTGGAGCAAATGGGCCTGATGAACTAATCCCAATGAGAAAAGATTACTAAACGGCAAGAATGGATTACTCTTAGATGTGAACAATGTCACCCATTTAGAGCTTCTCTACTCCATCTTCATTAAAGTGTTTGTGAAACATTTATGTGGAAGAGCTGCTTTCAATTTGAATTCTTAGGTGCATATGAATGAAACATGTAACATTAACACAGATACTGTCACTGACGTTACATACTGTTGGCCAGAACTGTGTTGCTGTTGTCTAGGTGTAGTAGCATATAGAGGATGGCAACAGTGTTATTCAAAATGCTATATACACTGGATAACAATTGTGTTGTGGCTATCCAGTTATACTGGCACCGCGGATAACACTGCTGCCCTCCACACAACAGACTGGGGTCTTGAGTAGGAAGACCATGCTAACAACTGATGCTACATTAGCCTAGAACATGATGGAACAGTCTCTTTAGATACATTTGGGATTTATTTATATGATAGGGATGTGTTGTAGTCCTGGCTGTGAATTGAACGCCAGAGGTTTTGTGTTTAAAAAACAAATACTAATAATAACTCATGATAAATTATTAGCTTATTGTCAAGAGAATACCACTCATCTGCTTGCTCTATCACATACCAGCCCTCTGGATCCTGATGGAAAGTTCTGGAGAAGGGAATCTGGAGGAAAATGGGAGTGCTATGGAACAGCTCACATCCTGCAGAACCTGAATAGAGGTGGTGTCTGAACTGCATTTACTCAGTTGGTAGAGCACTGGTTCAGTTGATGGCTGCGCGTGTGTTCAGGTTCTGCAGGGTGCGAGACATTCCCTTGCTTAAGGGCAAGGCCACCCTCATCCTCCAAGTTGGAGTTTCAGCTTTCAGGAGTTCTTCAAAGTCAATGGAGCTTGTTCTGTGTTTGCACAAACAGACAAGTATTACTAAAAAAATTAAATTGAGTAAAGAGATTAGATCATAAAGAGTGCATTATGTAATAACAGCTTATGATTGTCATATAATCTATTATTTCAGACTGAAGATTAACTAGTGCCATTGTCTGTGCCTTTTCCTAGAGAGCAGATATAGCCGTCGCGCCCTTGACTATAACTCTGGTCCGAGAGGAAGTGATAGACTTTTCCAAGCCCTTCATGAGTCTGGGTATCTCCATCATGATCAAGAAGCCTCAGAAGTCCAAGCCGGGTGTGTTCTCATTCCTGGACCCTCTGGCCTACGAGATCTGGATGTGCATCGTGTTCGCCTACATCGGCGTCAGCGTGGTGCTGTTCCTCGTGAGCCGCTTCAGCCCCTACGAGTGGCATCTGGACGAGACGGATGAAGCCAAAGACCCCCAGACTCCTCCTGACCCGCCTAATGACTTTGGGATTTTTAACAGCCTGTGGTTCTCTCTGGGGGCCTTCATGCAGCAGGGCTGTGATATCTCACCAAGGTTGGTAGCCTCATCTCTTATTCCAGCTCCATCGCTTAGCACTATAAACACTCATAAAGGAGCCATCACTCATTCTTCCTTGGGTCCTGTGAGTGTCACTGTGTTTTTTTTTTTTTGTGGTTAAAGGTTGATTGGATTGTTTTAGGGCCTGGCTATATTGAGTAATTGCAATTCCCCCACTAGGAGTCATCATAGCAGTATCCGAGATGGCAAAATCAATGTTTACTAGGAAACATTAAAAAAAAGAAAAAAAAGAAAAAAGATGTATTATTACTCTACATTCACAATTGCTAACATTGAAATCACCATCTCTCCCATATATTTTGGAAACAATATTATCCCCAGAAACAAACACATAGAAGCACATGCTTGTGCAGTGCCTTTTCTTTAATGGAACTCATAATGAATGCAGTGACCAAAAAATACCTCTCTCTTGCCATTTTTTAGTATCTTCATATGTGGGTTATATTTTGGTGAATAAAATGTCAATTGTTATTTTTAAGTCTAACAAAATGGCAAAAGTGTAGGAGGATTTTTGAAACTTTAATTAGAATCAGAATCTTTTAGAAACACTTTATTGGCCACTATGCACACAGAGGAATTTGTTCTCCGGGTAGCCCCAGCCATGGTACCCTGAGCCTCAGTCATGGGCACTTCTCTTATGACCTGCCGGCTCTGCGGATCGAAATTGCAGCCTTCCGGTTAAAGCCCAGTTCCCAAACCACCAGGCCACTGTTGCCCCACCAATTACTATTAAGCATTACATAAAAACTCTTTAAAACATAAATCTAATATATGCAGTGTGAGAAAACCCCTCTTCTCCTTATCCCTAACCATATCCTTAGGCCTAAGTCTAATCTCAAAAATGTTACAATTATCAGGATTTTTTTCTGCCATCCTCCAGTGTAATTGTCTCCCACAACAGTTTACAGCACCCTTTCTGTGATTCTTCCTCAGGCACATAACAGTGAGTATGTGTGGATGTATTTCAGCAGTGCCACTAGTGGATGGGATATCATTCAGTGGTCATAAATATCTGGGCTGATTCTTTTTCTTGTATGTGTAAGATTTTTTGTTGACTGCTCAGTTGTGTGTTGATCTGACACAAATGACAAAATGAGGTAGACATAAAGTGAAAACAATTATATGTTTCTTTTTTCCCCTGTGTATTCACCCTAAGCTTCTATATATTTGTTAGAACATGCAAGTAGTTTTTTTATTAATTATTAAAATAAATAAATAATAAATAATAAATAATAATAATTATTTATCGGCATAGTGATTTTTCTTCAAATTTGGGAAAAGGTAAAATCCACTCAGGGCTAAGTCCAGGCTGTAGGGTGGAGGACTAATTTCTTGGAATCCCCAGTCATTCACATTGCAATGCTCAATCTTCCTCAACGTACTTGTGCTACCCACAATGGTTTAGGTTTTCACGGCGATTACAACAAAACTAATGATCAAAATGAGCTGATGATTTCTATATGTACCCTCAGAAACGGTTACTTCCTATAACAATTTTCAAATTACCTGCAGGATTAGTAGATTGTATCAATACCAAGAAATTATAGAACCACCCTCGTATATTGTACCAAGTACAAACTTAAAGTAGAATATAGTACAAGTCTGGTCCTTAGTTAAAGGTTCTGACTGAGAAAAATGTCGGAGTAGATCCTTGTCATTCTGGCGTTGGTTTCACTAACAGTGCCCAGATGCACCTCTGAGGCATGGAAACGTCTGAAGCATTCTTCATGGTTAAAAGTTGATTAGATTGCAGTTCTTAGTGTCAAACCAGTGACTGATTGAGGAGCTGTGGCAGTTGCTGTAACTGTTGGGCTTTTACGGGTAGAACATCCACTTCATTTATTCATCGCTCTTATTATTTCCCTCTGCAGAGAATGCTTCATGCTCGTCCTAAATACAACAGCAGGAAGCTGATTAATTAGGACTCCATTGTGCTGCAGGTTGTCGTAGATCATTTTGCACATTTCCCCCATATTTCTCATGTGGAGCTTTGTCAGAGCCACCGTCCAAAATCAACATGCTGAAAACAAAGGAGGTTTATCAATGCACAAGCTAATCTAATACAATGGAGGAAAGAACGTATTAAATATCATTACACAAGGCTGCCGCACAATGTGGAGGGAAATATTAGTGCTGTGATTATAATGCAGGTTATTAATGTTGAGTCTTATACAGACAGTGGTGAATCAGTAATGCAGCATGGTTAATGACTGGTCTGCATTATATTGACTGAATATCATCAAGCCAATGCTTGTATGCGGTTGTGTGTGTGATGCAGCTGACAGTATTATTTCATCATAGATATTTATGTGCTTTCTGCTTTAGCTTTTGAGTTTACATGTGGTCTACCACACCTCACTATCCCAATAATATCACTCACAGTTGACTGAGGCATATCTAGCAAGGCAGAAACTGTCATGATCTGATTAGAAGCAAAGGTGCCTTTCTATATGTGCCATATTTTGTCACAGTTTAAAGAAAAAAAAAATCAAAATGGTAACTTTATAGGAGATGAAAATAATCTTAACTTGTAACAGAATGGAAGTCAATGTAAAATGGTTTTATTCTAAGTCATTTTGGAGCATTTCTATTGGTCCATTCATCAGGAAATTGTACACAGTGTGAAGGACAGCAGCTGTGTTCAAATGACGTAGTGAACTAAAAATCCTTGAAAATGAAGTACATGTTTTTCTTTGGCCAGCGACATTTTGAAATCACTCAGCTGTTCAATGTGACCTATTCTAATGTTTGTCTATGGACAGTGTGTGGTTACGTGCTTGACTGTTAGCACTGACTGTGGGTGAATTACCAGAGGTCGGTAATTAGGCAGCGTAGTGTATACTGTTAATACTTTGCCTCAACTGACTCAATTGTTCCACCGCCAATGCAGTGGGTGACATGTAACCCACTTGGCCTTAAATGTGGCGACCTCAACAACTAGTGCACACATTATGAATACTGTCTACCAGCAACATATATTGAACATATAGTGGATGTGCTCTGAACTAAACCCTCTTTAGGAGCAGTTGTAATAACAGGAAAATTTAATAGACATTAATACACAAGCCATTATAATACAACAATAAAATAAGCATCAGGAGACCTTAGGCAATTAATGTCTCATCAAAGCCTCAAGCAATTAATGCCTCATTACTGGAGCAACAAATCCAATAACACAGCATTACAGAGGAGTCTATAATAGAAGGAGTCAGGTAAGGGCATATTAAAGATTGAAGTTGCCAAGAATGATGTAAACGCCTTAATGGCCGGCGCTAGTGGACAGTGAATTAATGCTGCAGCATTACCTTTCAAAAGTGGCCAAGGTTTGGGAGAATTCATTTGGCAAGGATTCCTGAAAGGACTGCCTTTTAAATTAACATTACTATGTATTACTTTGTTGTAAAGAGGAGAAATGTGCAATTGTTTTATGAGATAGGTGATTGTTTTTTTGTTTTTGTTTTTTGCTTTTTGGTCATTTGTTTTTTTTAAGATGTTTTTGGCAGTGGTGGTACCACACAGGGATGTTGTCATGGGGTGAAAAGTGGAACTGAGTTAGCAGGACCCCAAGTGGGGGGAGGGCCCTTTAGGAGTCTGGAATTTTATTTTCCTTTAAATATTAATATAATTTAAAATTCACAATAAATGTTGATAACTAATGTACATTTAATGTTTTGGGTAAAAAAAAAATTGGTTGAATGATGGATTGAATTGTTTGTCCTAGCTTACATATAGTGTCTGAGGACAGGCACCTTCACCCTCGTACGAAATGGTGTAGTCTGCCTTCAAACATAGAAATGAGGGAAAGCAACTGTTAACAAACTTATTTCCTAAGAAAATGAGCCCAAATGTGAAAGAAAATATCCTACATTAAAAGAACTCTTGTGGTTATAAAACACTTCACTACCACCATTAGTGTCAGGGCTAAAAACTGCATAACACAAAATTAGAAATAACATGATACCTTATCTGTAATCTGAGGTAAACTCTAAATAAATTTTTGTTTGCAGCCCACCACATCATTGCAATTTTATACTAATTCTAAAATTAAGTTAATATTTATGTTTGGGCCATAACATAATTAGGCTATTAGCCTAACTTAGAAGGCTCAGTGCCATAGGTTCATAAGGATAGGCTGGTGAATTAGTAGCCAAGCTAACTTGTGAAACACATGACACTGAGTTTCAGACTGGTGCATAGGGTTATGCCATTGAAGTTATAGTCTAACATCTTGGAGGGCCAGAATTTGGTGTTATGCCCCTGGTACCACAGATAGTATTGCTACCACAAAGCTCCACACAATGCTTCTCACAATCCAAGTAAATTCCAGTGTATTTTCTAGTAGTTCTGATGATATTCAGCTTTTTTTGACTGCCAATTGGTTCATTTAACAGAGTAAACAACTGCTGTTATATTTAATTACAACACAGTTTCACAATACAGTAACAATGACTTCAATGCTGTAGACCAGGGTTCAAGTACTTGGCCAAGGACTGCCTCTACCTTGGTCATGCAATTAGAATGTTAAGTCTTTCTAGATAATAGTCTCTAATAAATGCAACCCAGCAGAGTGGGACTTAAATAGATAGTCTTTTCTCCTGGACATAGAGGGAAACCAGTATGGCGCATGCTTTCGTGAAGGTATGCCTTGCTATTTTAACAGTAGACAAGCTGATTTTAACATTCGTCCATATGCAGTTGTCACAATCTTATTCAGAAACTCAGAGGGAAATAAAAAGTGTATTATAGTCACCCAATTTCATTAACATACAGTGCCTTCTCTAGCTCCCTGAAAGAAGACACAACCAGTGATTGGAAGCAGGCAGTCAAGAGATGTAGTATTGTCCACTTTAGGGGTGTCTGAAATCATTTTACAAATATTGTCCCGTTATGAATATGGAAAAACTTTTGTCATATTTACAATTACAGATAACAATCAAATATGTTTCAACCCCAATATATAATTGATGTTATTACATTTTTTAATTTTTTTTTGTGGGTGGGGGATTCCAAGTCTTAATTAGAAAGGCCAGAACCCACCTCCCAAAGTGTGCAGTACAGACATTCATGCACCAATATGTCAGTGTTACATTTCAGTGCCACTAAACTGTGAAATGCAAGCACCACTATAGTAAATGCAACCCAGAGTCTAAACCATAACCCTAACCATAACCATAACCATAAATGCGACCCAGAGTCTAAACCATAACCCCTAACCATAACCATAACCCTGACTCGACCAAGATGGCGTCGCGATTACACCGCAAGGCTCAGCGTCGTACCAGTTTTAGTAATATTATATTTATTTACTTAGCTATCTCCAGTTTTTTTGCGCAAATAACTCTTGCGAACTACAACTACGACAGACAGACATTTTGGAAATTAACATTCACTGCACAAACACAGGATTCACGCATCAGTTTGACTTCAACCAGCTTTCACCAGAGTTGATTCAAACACCGGGACCAAGTGAGTAAATCTTGCCCACCGGAAGGTGGCTGACTCCTTCCTTCAGCAACAGTTCCAGCACACCGACTGGAGTGAGTATGCTCCTGAGCCACCACAGAGCTCACACATCCACTTGGACACCTACACTAACTCTGTCCTGAAACACATCAACAACTGTGTGGACAGAGTGACATCACAAAAGACAATAATAACATTCCCTAATCAGAAGCCCTGGATGAACAGAAATTTTCATACTCTGCTCAAAGCCAGAGATGCTGCCTTCAGACCGGGAAGCATACAGCTCGGACAGAGCCAACCTAAGGAGAGGAATAGCTATAGCCAATCGTTGCTACAAACGCAGGATTGAGGAGCACTTTACCTCCTCTGACTCTCGGCGTATATAGCAGGGAATGCACACCCTGACTGACTATAAACCAATTAGCACTGTTCCATCTACCAATAATGCTTCACTCCCTGATGAGCTGAACAACGTCTATGCTCAATTCGACCAGGGCAACAAGATATCTTCAATAAACGATCTTCCACCACACAACAACCCACTTGTAATTTCCATTTTGGACGTCAGTTGCATGCTTAACAAAGTGAAAGCACAAAAGGCAGCTGGCCCTGATGGTGTACCTGGCCGTGTGCTAAGAGCTTGTGCTGTGGAACTTGCGGGTGTCTTCACTCACATCTTTAATGTTTCACTTGCCCAGGCAGCTGTACCATCCATCTTTAAGTCTGCCACCATTGTGCCAGTGCCTAAGCACTCTACTACTTCAGACTTATGACTCTCGACACTAGCGTTCCACAAGGCTGTGTTTTGAGCCTGATTCTGTACTCTCTCTTCACCCGTGACTGTGTACCTGCCTATGGTTCAAACACCATAGTCAAATTCGCAGATGACACCACAGTGATAGGCTTGATTACAGACAATAATGAAACGGCCTACCGGAATGAAGTACAGCATCTGTCTTTATGGTGACACATCAATAACCTGGCACTAAACACGCTCAAGACAAAGGAGATCATCATGGACTTCAGACGAACTAGGAACCAAGCTCACACCCCCATTTACATCAACGGAACTGCAGTGGATCAGGTGTCCAGTTTCAAGTTCCTTGGTCTCCACATTTCCAGTGATCTCACCTGGTCCTTGAACTCCTCCGTCCTCATCAAAAAGGCGCAGCAGCGCCTCTATTTTCTTTGGAGTCTGAAGAAAGCTCACTTGTCTCCCAGGATACTGGTGAACTTTTACCGCTGCACCATCGAGAGCATACTCGCCAACTTCATCTCTGTATGGTACGGCAGTTGCTGTGTTGCAGACTGCAAAGCTCTCCACTAGGTGGTAAAAACAGGACAGCGCATCATAGGCACCGAATTACCTACCATCGAGGACATCTACCACAAACACTGCCTGGGCAGGGCAATAAATATCGTCAAGGACATCACCCACCCAAATCATGGACTTTTCAGCCTTTTACCATCTGGCAGACGTTACAGAAGCCTCCTTTCCTGCACTAGCAGGCTTCGTAAAACTTTTTTTCCTGAGGCTGTTATCCTGATGAACACTATTCAAACACTTTAAATAAACATTGCACAATCATTTCACTGCACCTTCTGTAATGATGTATCTCATTCATCCTTCAGTGCATAATACATCATCTACACAATATTACTTTGTTTACATGTTTTATATTTCAATATGTATATATGGTTACAACTTCCATAATAACAATGTTATATATCTCACTTATAAGTATATATAGATTCTAATGTTTATATAACATATTCAGTATATGTACATTCTATATATAATCTTATATCTACATAATCCTATATAATTCTTATATATATATATATATATATATATATATATATATATAATCCTGTAAATTTCGTATTTCACTTCAACGTGTTTATACTATGAATATATGTCATACACAACTGCACTTTATGTAAATAATGTTATATATTGCACTTTTGGTTAGATGCTAACTACATTTCATTGGCCCTGTACTTGTACTCTGCACAATGACAATAAAGTTGAATCTAATCTAATCTAATCTAATCTAATCTAAACCTAAACCTGACCTCAAAACTAGGCATTAACCATAATCCTAAATCATACAGGTAGGTTTAGTAGCAGTATGTTCACACTTTAGTGACACAACATGACCCTAGTTGTTGGCAAATATGTATTACAATGTACAGTGACATAAGGTGTCAAATTACAGTGTTTTATTGCTTTTTCCTGTGAATTCTGGTAGCTGACCCCTCCCCACTCCACCCATTATGCCCTGTAGGCCATTGCTTTGTGTTATGTTGTGTGGTTGCCATGTTGTTGATTAGGACTCTTCCACCTGGCTACAGGGCAAGGGTTATTTTTTGCAGTTTACACTGCTCAACAATGTTGTCAGCAGCACTAAAGACCATGTTGACATTTTAATCTCAAATCCAGTAATTACACCGCATCCGTCCGTAAAATTTTTGCTGTGTGCCGTGACATTTATGTATTACTCAAGAATGTCAGAAAAGCTGCAGTCACGCGAGCCCCAAGCCTTCAGCCTGCACTTGTGAAGTCCACCTTAAACAAGCTCTGCTGGTTTCGCTGAGAAATAGGAAACTAATTGCAGCTCATATATTCTGCTGCTGGGATAATCACGTCAATGGACAGTAAAAATGCTGGTTTACCAAAAGCTCTTCGTCAATAAGAACTGTTTAAATAATTACCTTAAGGGCCCCCTGCAGAGCACAACACCAGGATACACCATGACACTTGGGCATCGTTTGGAGTTTTCGCTGATGTTGTAGGATGAACAAAGCGCCTCATACTTCTTTAATGAAAGCGCTTGTTACTGAAAATAATGAAAAGGCTAAAGGTGAAAAAATTTATGTTTCCAATAATGTAAACCCATTTTGTAGCAACTATTGCTTTGAAGTACGTTCCAGATTAATGTTATTGTTGTTACAGCTGCCCTGTAATGTTGCCTGGTTGGAAGAATTGTGATGTTGTGTTTGTAAAAATAACAGCTGCTTCTCACCTCCTAGATTTTTCAGGAAGTGTAAAAATACATGTTTTAATCCAGGATGGCCTTTTATTTGACATACAATGTGTTATACAGGGTGTAAGAGCCATTAGTTTATGCCATGTGCCCTATAGAGGGTGCAGCATGCCATTTCGGATAAGCTTGCACCAAGAAAATTGCTGTTATAGCTTAGTGGACAAAGTACTCAGCTGAGTCCTAGTGGCCTGCAGCAGCTCCAGGTATTTGTTCCAACCCTGCACGCATCACCATGTAGACGAGGGAGGTTATCTCATTAATGAAGAATAAAGAAGGCTAATTAGTCATCACATCTTGTGCTATAGGGCTGGAACACATGCCTACAGAGTCTGAGAGCTGAGTATAAATAGAGCAGAGGCAGATAGCACAACAGACTGTTCACCACATAGAATCTGAATGAACTCCAAAGAACGCTTTGTAACATGTAAACAAAGTTTGATAGCTAGATGTTATGCAATATGTTGTCCAGGTTGGGGATAGTAAAATGGATCATAATGTGGACGTGGAGCTTTCTGTGTGCTAGACTTTTTTTAATCACCATATTACAGAAACCTAGTGTTGTCTTTGTTGTTAGATGCACCTAGGTTTTTTTTTTCTGAATGAATGTTTGCATACTTTAAGAACGCATGATGTTTACTGGTTTCATTATTGTTTTTTTTAGGGATTTTGGTTTATTGTATTTGTATCTATATACCCCTCTAGCTAAGGGTCATCATATGTTAGTTTTCAAAACAGAGGACATCTAAGGCAGGAATTGTTTTGAGGGTGTAAATTGTTGACAAATGCATCCATAATCATGCAAATATGTGGTTCTACAGATTAATGGAGAAAGTGCTATAGATGTTTCTCTACCTTTCAGCAAAGGCTTCTTTATGGCACTAAAAAGGGTTCCTCTATTGTTAGGATGCCATGCTTTTCTAGATGTCGTGCCATATAGAACACTTCTTTAAAAGTTGCTATAGAGCCATCAATCTGAATAATCCCATCACAATGCAAAAACCCATTAATTATGTAAGAGTTTCTTCATGTTGAACAGTTTTTTAGAACCAGAATGGCCAGATTCCATTCAATTCAACAATTGTCCCTAAACAATAATAACAGTTATAACTATATAAACCATACGTCAGTTCCTGACAGTTTATGGTCATTGAAAGCCCATTATATTCTGTTCATACCAAACTACAAAACCTAAGCACAAGTAAGTCATATACACCAGAGGGGAAATGATAAGATTACATTGTAACTGATGTTTTTAACATTTCTAAAAGTAAGCACCACATTTTATCAACTAGAAGTAATATATATCTGATTAACGAACAGGGCAGCACTAGGATTCAGAAAGTTATATAGAAATACTTTCATGAAGGTATGACTGATTAAACAGTGCTGTATGTAATATAATTAACAACCTCGCTCTTCGCTCTGTGGTGATCTGGCTTTAATAATGTGGTAAATTCACCTGTTTTTGTGTAAAGTCAGAATTAAACAAAAAGCTGTGCAGATGAACTCGTCAGAAAGTCAGTAACAGCCAGATGTGTCCGTGTATTCATGTTGTTATAGGGTCAGAGGAGATGACTTTCTTTTTGTTCAATTTAGAGCAGAAAACGAAAGGCTATTGGGTCACAGAAACACTTCCAAACATGAAGAAGCAATTATGATAAATTACCTTAACTTTCAACACATTCTGTTCAAAGTTTTAGTAAAACACTGTAATGTTGAGCGGAGCTCAGCTGTAAACCAGTGAATTGTGATTAAGTTGTAAAGATGTAAACACAAGAAGGTGACTTACAACAATGTCATACATCAAATGCCTTCCGTATGCACACTTCAAAGGAGTGTTTAGGGCTCAGGGCAAAAATTGGGATGGGGGAAAGACTGCAGACAGTACAATCCCAGATATTTTTGGCAACTAAGAAATTCTGGACAGAAGTTTATTTTTTTAGGTCCCAAAAAGTGGAAATTTCAGAAGAAAATTGAACATCTGCTCTGGAGAGTCTTGTTCCAATGACAAAATTTCCCTAAGAGTGTGTTTTGTGTGTGTATGTATGCTACTGAAGAGATATGTCAGCAGTGTGTGCAAGTTACAGCATTTGAATTCACTAGTCAGAAGTTCTGTCTATATACACTGCACCTGTAGTGTAAGGGCACAACCACTGCTGTAATGGTCTGTGGTGAGGTAGGCCAGGAACAAGTGACCACAATGTACAAACTCACTGCTAAATGATATTCCTTGTGCAAAAGAACATGCAAATCAACTGCAGCTAAGCCAGGTTGGGTCAGGTCATTATTTTGATAGGAGACCTCTAAAGAAACTTGGATAGCTGCTGGAACTTGTGTTGTTGGTGCCAAGACGGGGAGCTCTCTATGATTTTGTGAAACCCAATGCCTGGGTTCAGTGACAGGGACAGTGTACTGAATAATCTGTGACATCCTTCCAATGAGACATAAAACCAAGTTCCTGACTCTTAGAGGTCATGAACAATCCCAAGAACCTTTCTTCAGAAAGTAAGAATGTTACCCTAATGTCTTAAATCTGAAAGTGTGGTCACCCCTTGTATCTTCCCTACCTAATATTTATTAATAATAACAATATAATTATTATTATATATAATTACATGATATGATATAATTATGATATAATAATAACTGACCTAATCACTGATGCATGGTGACTGTACTGGGTGGATTGGCTGCTGTGGCATAATGCAGCTGGATGGGGCACATTGGTGGCAGTTGAGGTACTTTGGGGATCAAAAAAAGAAAGAGCTGTATAACTGTAAATATCATTCACTGATTCAAGATCAGACTTACCACTCTTGCCTAGATATTAAAGAATTCAAATAAAGTAACATGTTGGAAAAGTGGAAATTTTGTCTGAAGACTTTACAGTTCCACAGCATCGCAAATGCAAGGTCATTTCAGGCATTCTGTAGAGCAGTGAGCGATGAGCTAACATCGTTACTGATTATATCAAATATATTTAAACCCAGCCCAGCTGTCAGACATGCATCACCCCGGCACAAAAACGTCTTCTCCAATAATGATCTGTCACCAGCTTTCATTTGACTTTCTGATCCATTCCTCAATCTCAGTCTGTTTGCCTGTTTAGGCTTTACTCTGAGGGTAATCTCACAGCTGTGAAATAGTTTGCTATTTCTGTGCTGCATACATTTGTGTATAATCATGCTCAAGTTATTTTAGCATCAGATTTGTGGCAGTAAATCCACAAGGATCTGTTTTGTTGCAGCAGAAGCATAAAAATTAAACCTCAAATCTGCGTTTAAAAAAAAAAATTTGTGACGTTGCCTGTTCCATTTGTTCACATTCGTCATCACTACTTTAGCAATCTCCTGAATTTTAGATAAACTGTATCTCCAAAGCTTATCTCGCTTTAATCAAGTAATTTTTGCACTCCAACTATTGTCTTTGGCTTCATCTTCCAACCTCCACTGGAATTTATTTTAAACATTGTACTTCACTTAAAACTGCAATTTCTTTTTGAACAAGAACTAAATTAAATAAAAAAAATAATAATCACATTACAGTGGAATGCCTGATGGACTATATGTATTTATTTGCTTCTTCAAACATTAATATGCACATAAAGAAAAAGTGCAGCCCGGATATTTGTAACATTTATGTGTTATTTGATAAGTTTGTGATTTGCTGGTGATTGGTAGTTATTTTACAATCATTATGCAAGCTCCCTGCCATTGGTGGAGCTGTTTCACCCAAACCATGCCAAATGTCAGTTATGTATGTGAAGAAGGATCACAGAAACAGTGCTGTAAACAGCTGTGGGAGAAGATTGCACAGGAGGAAAATTCAGACATTTTCAACCATTTGGAGTTAGGCTAAAGGTTAGGGTTTTAGGTAGGATTAGAGTTAGGGTTGGGGCCGGGTTAAACCAGATTTATTTTACACACATTTTTAGTATTTATTTACTATTTATATATTTTAATGAACCAAACAGAAATAGAAAAACCGATATTAACCATTCTAAACCCACCCACACCCATTAAGGCAGGTTGTTTATCCTAGGCATTAGAAATTCACATGTTCATCCACCTAGTGTGAAGTAATATACACTCATACTCATACAAACTGGTAGATGTTTAAATGCTAAATCTCTGGGTATGTTTATGCTTTCTATTTCAGGTCCTTATCGGGCAGAATAGTGGGAGGCGTCTGGTGGTTCTTCACCCTCATCATCATCTCGTCCTACACGGCTAACCTGGCTGCCTTCCTCACTGTGGAGAGAATGGTCTCGCCCATTGAGAGTGCAGAAGATCTAGCTAAACAAACAGAGATTGCCTATGGAACACTGGACTCAGGCTCCACCAAAGAGTTCTTTAGGGTGAGTCTGAATACATTTGTGCTTTAAATTTTTCTGGTTTATGGTGGTTTCCTGAGCTGATGAGCGCAACTAAAAGATCCCCTTAGTCTAAACGAATAGGAAAGTAAATGGATACATCTCAAAGCTTGATACAATTACAATACCAAAAGATGACTATCTTGTATTTTTGTTACATGATAACGGAATTAATGATGCATTAAAAATATGATCATAACTTACAGGGTTTCATTAACTTTGTAGAAATTGATCACACACACAGGTTAATTGTTCCTAGAGCTGTTTTTTGTTTGTTTGCCTCTGGTCAATTCCACAACCTAGATGTTAGAATTATAAAGGCATTTAAAGTACCTTTACGTACTTGGGTATATAAGCCTTTTTTTAAGACTTATATACTTAAGACTGCTGTTGTAAGTTTGTGTTCAATGTGCAAGTCGAGTTTACCACCCTTTTTGTGATGGCAGGCTGGTATATAGGTGAAAACGTGCATATTTTAAAAAAAGACCATATTTGTACATGTATAAGAAACAGACCTGTATATCTGGCAACCCCATATGAAAATGTAGCTGTAAAACTGTTCCTAAGCCTAACTTTAAACCCACACTTAACCCTAGGAAATAACCCTAAATTTAAACTTTACTGAAAGCCTAACTGTAGAGGAAAAGCTTTATTTTGTGTGTGTTTGTTTGTGTAATGCTATTGCTAACAGAGAACTCTGATGTTTTTGAAACAATTCATGATTAAGCAAAGTGTCCTTGAAGTACAAACGACATTGTTTTACACGGTTTTGCAATCGTTCTTTGAGAACATTTGGTTTCATAAAGAACCATCTTTGTTTAAGAGATGTGTGCGAAGAACTTTTTAAAGGTTTAAAAATCCATTACTTGATCTTAAGGTTGTTTTACCCATTTAGAAGGTATTGGCAAAATGTGTTTTTATGGAAGCAAAAGTGGGTCTATTGCATTGCTCAAAGAATATTTTGTAGTACCTTTATTTAAAAGTAAATGATATGTTTTTTAGAGGTATATCTGCTTCTGACCTGTTACAAAATTGAGTGATACTTGAGTTGCAATTACAGTGACTGTTTTTTATGATCTCTGGTTTTAGATCTTTGTAATTACTTAAATGTACATGATACGCTTATGGTCCAGCTCCTATTTGATCTACAGCACTGTTAAAACAGATCATTTGGCCAAATGTTTGCAAATTCTTAATTTTTCTTATGAAAACATACTTGTGAGGGTTCACTTGTCAGTTTCTAACAAAATATAGACAAATAAATCACCAGCTGCACATGATCAGTTATTAGAGGCAGGATTTTGTGTATAATGACCGATACTGTAAGCCAGATTTGAGTCATTCTTCATTACCACAAAGATATCAATAAGGAATGAAAGTCATATTTTGACTGGACTTTATTTAAATATGCAACTTTGAAAAGAACAATTAATCCATAGGTGATGGAAAATAATCAAGTCAGGTTGGTTTGCTAAGTCATTAGATTCATTTACAGACTACGTATTATAACAGGTCATTTGTCACTTGTCCTGGAGCATTTTCCCAGCCTTGTGTTTGTGGAGCCATACCATCCATTCCTCACTCTTACAGCTACATAACTTACAGTTAGACCTGCAGTGGTAGTGACTGAATAATAACAACTTCTTAAGAACAATGTTCTCTTGACGAATTGCATGTCTGGTGAAAATGAGAATCACAGCTTTATTCTTAGGTCATTTTCTGGGTTCTGGTATTAAATATATCAAATATAACAACCGTTCCCCACAAGAAGCAGTTTGTTCCGTAATTATGTGCTGTCCAAAAAACAATGCAGCTTCTCCTTTGTACGTTTTGTCCGAGGTTTACTGAGGCTTATTGATACAGCATCACCGCCTCCTTCCATCGCTCACATACCTCATTAGTGGCATGCTGCTGTTTTTTGCCAGCAGTGTCAATGAATTCACATTGTGCTTTTTGATAGCGCTGGTCATTAAAGTGGCATTGAGATTTTATGGCAGGTGCTGTGTCCAACCTTGAGCGAGCTGGGTTTGTCGGTGTGAGGGGGGAAGTGGTGGGGAGGTGATAAAGTAGCCTAATCAGAGTCCACAGCTCATCCCTCCACCCGGAGAGGTCAACTCACCAAATATAATTAGTTGCTTTGCCTGGGCCAGCAAATTGGACGTGATGAAAAGAGGCCCCGAGGGTCAACCAGCGCACTTGAAAGACGGGGGAGATGAAGTAAGCAATATGGCCACAGGCGCAGTGGGATGGGCGCTGCAATTAAGGCCAATATTAACTATCTGCGATGTTTATGTGAGAAGCAAAACTGATTTCAGAACTACTTTCCTGCGTTAATCAATGCACCTTGTCTTCATGCGACCAGGGTTATAGTGCTGTGCTCTGTATATTGGAACAGTCTGTCATTGCTTCATGGCTGTTTTAGAGCACAGTAGATGATAGTGTCCCTTTATTCTTCTAATTCCTATTCCTCAAGGACTATTATAGTATAAACATAGCATAAATATCATGAAGTATATCATCACTTTTTATTATTGTAGATTTAAATGTGTACTCTATTCTTTCTGTATATTTTATAATATTATGTTGTAATATAACACTTATTAATCTTGTTTTCTGCCCAGTTATGTAAGAGAAACAGCTCACCTCACTATGAGAACAATATACTCTACACAACATTAAAGGACCTCAAAGGAACAGGTTATAGCAAGCATGCATTTTTCACTGGAAGTTACTGCAGGAGCTCTAATGGACCCTGGACACAGTGAGAAGTAAATGGAAATGGAACACACTGCAGCATACCCAGCCTCTTCCATCAGTTCTGGGTGATGCTTTCTTGCTCTCTGCATCTAGCTGAGCAGCTCAGCTAAGCTCCATCAGTTCCAGGTTTGCTCTGCAGTGAGTTTTTTGATGTCATTAAAGGTTTATGGCAAGACAACTGAGAGGTGGTTAGGGACTCACACGTCTCCCATATTCTATATAATGAGTGTCCTACTTACACTCAGAAGCTTTCAAATCTGAAATGACACGTGTGAACCGCTATTCCAGGGGACTTTTAATTAAAACTGGAGAGGGCTGACAGGGAAAAAAATACTGATTAATGGGGGCTCGATTCCTATTTCGGATTTTTTTTTTTCCTTCAGGACCTAGGTTCAGGTTTAATTAGACCCGCAATGGCAGCAAGCAGCTGGAAGTTTCGGATCAACCACAACATTGGGAGAGAGACATATGTCATCATCATTGACACTGTCCCTCATTTTACTTATTGATATATTTTCCTCACATTTCTTGCGGATTTGGAGCAAACTCAATACAAAGTGAACTTCAGGGGGCAAGACTGTGGAGGAACGTGATGTACACCACATGCACAAACTCAGTTAACTTTAAGGTGCATCCATTATGGACACAGATGTGCTGCGATATGTCCAGGAGCACTGCACCTAAGCAGAAATCCTCATACCAGTGGCTGCAAACATCAGCTAGACGGGTGTAATGACTCCGACCAATACGGCTTGGATGAGGAAGAGTGGTGCTCCTTAAATACACTCTCAAAACTGAATGCAACCAAAGCCTTGCCGCAAGACGATATCCTTAATGATCCCTTGAATTTTAAAAGATCATGTTGGATAAGCAGCTTTCCATGAATTTATGATCATCCAGTGTATGCAGTTATTTATACATATGTAAACCCGCTTGGATCTGCATTACCACACTCCAAGCCTTGATCATTTATAGATAGATGTGGGCTGCACTGGAAAAACAAAGGCGCTCACTCAATTTGAAGCAACAAAGTGTTGACCTTTTCCATTATTATTTCTACTCTGACAGTAGGTATGTTTAAAGTAGAGCTGAATATATGAAGCTAAGCCTAAGCCTACTGTGGAAGATCATTATGCGCGCCAGCTCTAGGTTTGGGCTCATTATTGAGAAAGGCACTGGCAAGTCAGATCTGTGGGTGAACTGCACACATAATAAAATGAACGATGAAATTCATTTTTTAAGGAGATACGGCATGCGAGATCTTTAATATCAGGATTAGGAGTGTGTGTGCAGCACACGGATCTAAAGCGGTGACGAATGGGAGTTTAAATCCAGGTTATCCAGAGCATTTAGCTGGATTACCGCTTTTTTGCTGTCATGTTGAAGTGGCAATTTCCTGCGTTTGAAAAAGCCATGGACGGCACAGCAGCAGAGCTGAAGGCAGAAATGTTGCGGTCGACATAATTTCCGCAACTCCATTTCCATTTTATGCAGCATTGCATCAAAAAAAAAAGAAGAAGCCCTATTTGAGAAGAGAGGAGGGTATTTTGCAAATACAGAATGAAACAAGACTTGATTCTTGATCAATAGCCCATCAAGGCATCTACATCTGTCTCTCCAGTAAAGTGCAGCAGCTGGCTCTGGAGACCCCCGTCGTGAGCCCCGTAAAACGCCACAGGAGTTCGACACCCGCCTACACACAGCCTGCAACTGCCTCGTTCCCACTCACACACACAAACATCACACATCCCAGCCACACCACACACCCGCGCTGCCTGCCCACCTCCGTTATTCAGACATGATTCTACATTTACTTGCATGTTGTTTTTTAAACTGGCTTCCACTTAGAGCATGTCTCTGGTTTTATTTTTGTTTGTATCAAAAGCACAGTCTGGATTCCTTTTCCCATGATCATTTTCAGTCCTGCTTTATAGTTATCCTTGCAAAGACACGTGCCTCAGGCCCTCTACTTGTTTTATTAATGAATCATAAATGACGAATATTAGTATTAAATGTATTATTTTCTAGTAACACCTCTGTTTTTTTTGGCAGTATAAGGACACAATTTGCCTAGAAGAGGCATTTTCACTTATTGAGTGTCTGACTGACTCCTAATGTTGTAACACACATGCGTGAGTAGTAACTGTTAGTTCAGCCATATTTCACATTCTAGTTCATGAACTAAATTTGCAACCATTCAATTCATTTCCACCAACGTAAACTGGTTCGCAAACCAGAAAATAATTCCCATCTGGAACCAAAGAACAGGTTCTTTATTCACTGTGGCTCAATAATAGGATATGATACAGAAACATGCTCCATTTGTGTGTGTTTCTGGGGCTGTGTTTGGCACGACACCATGCACGTCACCCAGAGTCTCGGCTCTGTGTTGGTCAATTCACAAGCTCAGCAGGACGGCTCAGAACTCGGCAACATTTACACATGTATTATATCTCACAGAGAGAGGAGCACTGCAAAATTTGTCTTATTTCACATGAGGGTGTGTCTTTGCATTGGGGAGATATTTTGTGGTGATAGTGTGTATATAAGTTTCCATATAGCTGCGCACAGCCACCTTAAACTTCACGTGCTTTACTCTAATCAGTTACATTGAATACATAAGTTATTGTAATTCTTAAAATCAACAAAAATCAACTTCTTTGTTCTTTGGTGGTAGATCGTCTGGTTATTTTTTTTTTAAAGGAACAGGAAAAACACTGATGCCAGTGTTTTTAACAAACCACTGTCATATGCACAATATTTTATGTACGCATGAGACACTTGACACTCCACTCCTACTATAAAAAATGTACCTCTGTTATAATGACTGAATGGTAAGTGAACATGGAGGAGATAGTAAAATCTGGTCTCTGGACATATGTATCATTCCTCAGTCGTACAGACGAAGCCTGGCGGAACGGGTAAAGATGGAATCGGCAACGGACTTTTATTGCATTCTCCATAGCATGAAAATCAATTTCACATCTGAGCAATTATGGCGCAAGGACACTATAGCGCATAGATTATACAGCACAATATGTCTGCCCATAAATTCAAGTGGCATTTTCTCATCGTTGCACCTGGACAGCCTTCTGGAGAGGTGCTGGCAGTTAAGATGGGGGTGCAGGGGGGACTCTAAACTTCCAGGCATCACAGTGATAAGTGAGGGGAGAAAGATGGCAGGGCGATAACAAGTTAATAAATAAAGCAAAGAAGCATACACACACACACATCAAAAAATGGCCGTCCCTGGGCCTTGTGTCAGTGAGTGTTTTCAGCAGTTAAAGGTTGTTCTTTTTACAGCTGAGATTAGAGGCCCTTCACGCGGAAAGAAAAACCTGACAAAACCAATGACAGGGCTCGTCTGAAGCTTGAATAACCTTCAACAAGAAGCCCCATCCCCGCTGAGGCCCAAACTGCAGGGGGGTGGGGGGGGGGGGGGGGCTCAACTTGCTGGATAGAAGCATCAAGGTTCAAAGTTAAGGTTGCTTGGTATTCCAGGCATAAGACACATCAGCGCCACAGCAAGTCCTTCCCATGCATGTCCTTCCCATACACACCAGTATAGCTCTGATCCATGTTCACTTCTAAAAGATGGTTGAAGCAGTCCCCATCATAGTCTCCCATTGTTCTAAGAACACCAGGAGCATTTTGTCTGAATTGGAAGTTTTATTTTCCTTTTTCTCAATTTTTCTAATGGCTACCATTAAGAAAGCTCCACCATTTTTCAGATCCATAAGAGTGAGCTGGTCCAAGGTGAAAACCTCCATATCTTACTAAAAGTTCATTCCCGGTACTTGTAAACTGTTTACGGATGAGATGTGAATATTTGGCAACCGCACTTGAAAAAGCAGCAATAATACTTTTCCTAAATCTAACCCTAGTCATAAACCTCAGCTGAACCCCAACTTTAAACCTAAACCTAACCTGAAAACCTAACTGCAGAGTCTAGAAAGAGTCTAGAAAGCTATTATTAACAGACAACTCTTTTTGTAGCTATATGTAATTCATATTTGTAGCTATTAAGTGATATTTAACACAGATTACAGTAGGGATGAATATGTAAAGACAAAGCATCAGACAAATCAAATAAGTGATAGAAACCTATAAAACAATTTTAGAACAATACAGTTACAGGAACAGGAAGTATATATTTACAAAAACAGGAGTATATGACATGGGTGAAACAGCGCCACCAGTGTATGAAGGCTCCCAATGAATTATGATGAAGGTAAAAATAGTTCTCTCCTTAATTTACAATTTAATAAGCACTGTTTATCAGATGGGGGCGGCACGGTGGTGCAGCAGGTAGTGTCGCAGTCACACAGCACCAGGGACCTGGAGGTTGTGGGTTCGATTCCCGCTCCGGGTGACTGTCTGTGAGGAGTTGGTGTGTTCTCCCCGTGTCCGCGTGGGTTTCCTCCGGGTGCTCCGGTTTCCTCCGGGTGCTCCGGTTTCCTCCCACAGTCCAAAAACACACATTGGTAGGTGGATTGGCGACTCAAAAGTGTCCGTAGGTGTGAGTGTGTGAGTGAATGTGTGTGTCTGTGTTGCCCTGTGAAGGACTGGCGCCCCCTCCAGGGTGTATTCCCTCCTTGCGCCCAATGATTCCAGGTAGACTCTGGACCCACCGCGACCCTGAACTGGATAAGCGGTTACAGATAATGAATGAATGAATGAATGTTTATCAGATTGGGGGCGGCACGGTGGTGCAGCAGGTAGTGTCGCAGTCACACAGCTCCAGAGACCTGGAGGTTGTGGGTTCAAGTCCCACTCTGGGTGACAATCTGTGAGGAGTTGTCCCAGTGTCTGTGTGGGTTTCCTCCGGGTGCTCTGGTTTCCTCCCACAGTCCAAAAACACACGTTGGTAGGTGGATTGGCGACTCAAATGTGTCCCTAGGTGTGAGTGAATGTGTGTGTGTGTGTGTGTCGCCCTGGACTTGTGCCCCTGCCTTGCATCCATTGATTCCTGGCAGGCTCCGCGACCCTGAACTGGATAAGCGCTTCTAGACAATGAATGAATGAATAAATAATCAGATGAGAATTTGACAATGTATCAGGTCTTGCATGATTGTTAGGAGTCCTGTTTTCCCTACAGGTCCTTGTCTATGTCTAAATATTTTCCCTTAAGTGCCATTGACTTGCCCTGGTCTTATAACCACAGTCATATTTCCTGAAAGAGGGATTACAGCTTTAATGGCTGTTTGTGTCAAAAACAAAGTGGTTTACAAACTGCCTTGAGGTTATTAAGTTTAAAGCTATTGAGGCTCAAAGTCACTTGGTATTCCAGGCATGAGGCACATCAATGCTGCAACAAGGTCCTCCTTTCCCTTTCCTTCCCCTCCCTCCCCTTCCCTTTAAGCACCAACTTTCAAGCCAAAAACCAGGTTACAGCACCGTGTTTCATACCGAGATGGAACTGAGGAATATCCAGAAGTAGTTCCATATGAAAAAGCCCCTCAAACAGGGCATAGTTGACAAAGCTGAGAACTAGAATGCACGTATGAACTGCATGGTGCCTGAAGAAGAAAGTATGGATGGAAGTTGTAGAAGTAGAAGGGAGTGAAACAGAGGATGGAAGGAGAGAGAGGGTGAAAGGGAGGGGTATGATGAAAGCAGCCTGCAATACAAAGGGGAGGTGATCTTGCCTGGGGTTTTCAGCAGGCCAATGTGGGCTGAGCTTTGGAAAGGCTGCCTAACTCAAAAATCAATACAGATTAACGGGGTGTTAGTGTTGAGGACGGCGCCTCGTTCTGACTTTGGGCGAAAATTACTTGTCCTTCTCCGCTCGTTTCCTCTATAATACTGACCATCTACTGAGCCATGGGCCTGAGGCAAAACAGATTTGTTATTTACTTATTTACTTGTTTAGTCTAGAGATAAATAAGATGTTTGGTCAGGGGTCTTCGTGCAGAGCTCTGTGTCTTAATCCTGAAATAAATACTCCAGTTATTTTCAACCAATTCTCTATGTTATGTGATTGATTACCACAGTCTATCGTCTCAGAGTTGCATTATACGTACTTCAAAAGTGAAATATAAAAACCCATTGACCCAAACTTGTTTATGATAGAAGTCAATGGGCAAATGCTGACAAACATTCCTATTGTTTTCAGTTCTAAGTTTGGTTTTTATGTTCTTTCAAAAGTATTAAAATATTGTAGAACCAGGAAATTAATCATTAGCTCTATATAGCTTACGGAGATTGGGATAAATAATGCTGGAATATTCAATTTAACACGTGATTGTTTTGCCAACTATTATGAACAGGCTGGTCTCAAGGTGAACTGGTACATGAAAGGCAATTCATAGGATATGTACAGAGTGAACTAACTATGACTGGCACTAAATATGTACTAAATATCATTTATGGCTAAAGAAAAGCCTGTATCTGCAAAATAAAAGTAGTAATTTTACAGGAGAAGGGAAAAACCTACTTAATTTCCAATGGAAGAAAATTTTATAGTTAACTAAAAAATGACCTGTAGCTATGTTTGGTTGTTAGCGACTCTGAAACTGGAAGGAAAACATTCCAGTCATATACGAGACTTACTGTGAGACTCAGGTGCAACGTGGGTGACACAAGCGAGTGAGGATGGCGGCAAAAAAGAAGAAGGTGGACAAGTGTAAGTCCCTTAAAGTCAGGTTTGTTAATGAAGTGAGTCCGTTATAAAAACATTAATTACAATGCTAGGCATTGGCTTACAGCATACAGCAGGCTAAAATCGTCTGTAGCTATGAATAACATAGTTTGGAAATATACTGCACAACAGACCATTAGTTTAAGATTAATTTTACATTATATAATTCATGAATTAAATTATGAATTGTTATTCAGCATCATTTAAAAGCATGTGGTGTAGCATATGTGGGATTTCAGTCCTTTATTGTTTTATCACAAGACAAAACTACAAAAAAGGAAAACAGGAAATTGGGGGATAGATTGTAGATTACTAGATCCCCACCAATGTCAAGAGCAAATCTACACCCTTGAACTTAACTGTAAACCTAATGTTAAGAGATCACTGGCAACTTGTAAAATGTTTAAAATTTATATTCATGGATGTTTATGTGAATTTCTGACTAACCAATGTGCACATTCATTTGAGGATATGGCTCTTGGGTGAAAAGTAACTCATTTTCATTTAAAGCAATAGGCACGGAAACAGGTTGTTCTGAACAGGGCTGTTTAAACAGAAAGAAAGCATTGCCTCGTGGTTGATCCTTATGGTATTTTGTAATGGTTGATGATGCACAAAAATAGATATATATCTTAAAAATTCCAAAAAATATAAAACAGTGCAAAAACAGGGGATTCAGCTGAAGTTCCCAACAAAAACAATCCAAATCTATAAAAGGAAAAACAAACACAAAAAGGAGTGAGCTCATCCAGTTCCTAGAGGAATCTCCCCAGTTGTCACTCAAGGCGATAAGAATAATCCAGGTCAAAGGTCCAGGGCAAAGAAATCAATAAAATATTTTGGAGCAAATTTTTAGTTGATGTGTTAGCCTCTAGCTACATTGCTAGGCTTCCCAACCTGGCTCCACTACAATATGGCTGCTACCCTTTCTTCCTGTTACCAAAACAGTTGTTGTGTTTGAAACAGTGTCCTATTTATTACATAGTGCACTATTTTCCCCATTTAGTAGTAGTGTCTGAAAGCAAAGTGGACAATTTTCAATGCACTCAAACAATTCTAAAATGCACCACAAAAAGTAGTGTACAACCCATGTACACTAACAGATATCAGATTACCCGTTGCTTGGTAAAAAACCCACACGAGGTAGTGTCTGAAATTGTTCACTACCCTGCTAAATTCAGTTCCCTATAATAGTGCACTATATAGTGAATAATATCGGGAACAGTGAATAGGCAGCCATTTCAGATACAGGGAGGGTTTTATATTCAAAATAAGAGTCCCAGAGTGGATGACAAGAAGTGGTCATGAAACAGAAACAAAAATAGAAACAGATATTAAACAACATTGCAGAAATAAGAACAGCAATGACTCCATTAAAGAGGTGATTAAGGACTTAATAAGTCTATGAGGTAACCTAAATAATACTATATGAAAACTACAATTAAACATAATCACAACACTGGTCCCCATATGTGGTGATAAATATATTTATTAGAAACTGGTATATTTTACATAATTTAGTTTGACTTTACCCTTGATTTATACAAGTGGATTAAGTAATATCTAATACCCACAGACATATTTCCTTGGCATGGTGGTGCTGCAGGTAGTGTCACAGGGTTCTGGCATTCTATGATCAATTCCTACCTTGGATCACTGCCTGTGAGGGTGTGAATTTTTCCACAAGTGTGTGTGTGTGTGTGTGTGACTGGGAGAGCATGTTATGCCTTGTGTGTTCCTGCCTTGTGCCCAGTGATTCCAGTTAGACCCCCCACACAACCCCAATCAGGTCGAATCAATTACAGAAGATGAATGAATGAATGTAAATCTAACAAAAACTGCTACTGTAACATTGTAATGACTATAACATTTTTCATTTGTTGTGATTTTATTTGCATTTTTGCAATTTATGATGCCCTACTAAGGGTCCACATTCTTGATTCTACATACAGTGATTTATATTCACAACCAACATCTGCGTTATATTTGGAAACCTTGACTTTTTTTGATTCACCGCTCAGTGCTACCCATGTGGACAGATTCATATTGATCTCAGGAGCAGTGGGTACAGTGGCAGGCGTCCTGACAAATTCTGATTCCAGTTCGCTTCAGTGACACTAGCCTGAAATAATGGCAGGCTGAGAGTCAAGCGCAGAGACAGCTGTTGTCAGAAGTAGCTTGAAGGTGTCCGAAGTACCTTTTACTCTTTTTTTTATACCCCTCCACCCCCAGAGAGCCAGTCTTCCCACTGACACTGAAGTAATAGCCTTGAAGAGCATGTCACTCCAACTCTTAACTCTAAAGAACATGAGCAATGATAAAGGTTTCATCACTCCTTTTTTGGCATCAATTCTTATCTGGAGTCCAGCTTTATTTGTCCAAAAGGTTATTGTCTGAGGGGGTGTTGATATACCTCAGCGGTGGGCAGGAAGAGATGACCCTTGGTTTATCAGTTGCTGGACTGAAGAGGGTGAGTGGACAGTGAAGAGTGAGAGCCGAGGGCTGGAGAGTTTCTTGTTATGCCAGCAGTTTTGCAAGCTAAAAGTTGTGCTGCTGGCATTATAATAACATTGACAAGAGAAATTGACTATTGATACTCATTCATTCATTGTTGGTAACCACTTATAAAATTCATGGTTGCTGTGGGTCCAGAGCCTACCCGGGAACACACCTAGGAGAGGGCACCTATGGACAATTTTGAGTCACCAGTTCACCTACCAATGTGTGTTTTTGGGACCGTGGAAGGAACCAGGAGCACCCGGAATGTATTATTATTATTATTGTTGTTGTTGTTGTTGTTGTTGTTGTGGTTACAACCCCAGTGTCATTGGCTCCTGGTTTTTGTCACTGTCTGCGAGGAGTGTAGTGTTCTCCCTGTGTCTGTGTGGGTTTCCTTTCACATTTCAACATAAACAACTTTTAAAACAAATGCCATGTTTACTATTTCAACATTTCTCTTGTGTGTATTTTATTGCAGGCCATCATTGGTGTAAGTGATATTTAGGTTAGCATTAGCAGAAATGCAAATACATTTTTGTGCACATGATGCGATTTCACTGACAGTGGTACAACATTTTGACTGTACAGCCACTGGCATTACACCTCGCAGTGACACCCTCAGCCAGGCTCATATTTGGTCAGTAACAGGCCTTTCTCATCTCCATCTGCCTGTCCTTTCCCTCCTCTTCTCTCCTCTCCTCTCTCTCCCAGACCTTGTTATCGGGACATCCGCTGCAGTGGAAGTGACATATCGGAGCTGCGAGCAAAAATGGGAGCCAGGCCGTAAAACAATGTCTCACTCTTCTGCCTTGGCCAAATAAATTGGTGGCATGGCCAAGGTTGTTGCCTGAAAGAAGCCCTTAAAACTTGCATTACGTCTCTCCATTATGCTTAAGAAAAGGCACGAGGCAGGTGGAGTGAGCCAGGGTTGATATATGAAGCCATGGCTGGACATAATTGCCTGGCGAAAACATCCATTTAATTAGTTGCGACGAACCCTTTTCGATTCCTCCGCCCTAATTGAATTTCAAATGACTGCCAGAGCTGCGAAGGGTTGAGTGAGGGCTGTTTGGAATGAGGACCCAAGACATGATGGAAGTATGATCGTATTGAATTGTCTTTGTACTTCACTGGCACTCGTTTCTCCATCTTCATCATCTTCTTCTTCTCTGTCGCTTTCTACTTCTCTCTCTCTCTCTCTCTCTCTCTCTCTCTCTCTCTCTCTCTCTCTCTCTTTCTCTCTGCTTTGACAATCAACCCTGTGGAATCAGCCTATTTGGGCTGCTGAGGCACTTTATCCCTGGCTCCATATTGATGAATTGACTTCATAAAGAAGTGAGACAGCTCACGTTCCTCACGCAGTAATCAATGCCAGAATCCATTCTTTCAGCCTCATTTGGGGGATGCCATCTCAGGCCACTCTGCTCTTCAGCACGGGTATCAACAGGAAATTGCCCTTAAGCAAACGTCCTTCTAGTGTCTCGGGGGCACTGACAGAGGAGATTTATCCGCACTGGTCAGACACGCACATTCAGAACATGTGGCGTGGATATTAGAACTGCCAAGTTACCATTTGTTCTAATCTGCATATATTTATATAATATATATACTACACACACACACACACACACACACACACACACACACACACACACACACAGAAGTATATCGCCACTGTCCAAATAAAAAGCATGTGTCTCCATTTTGGTTGATTTTTCATTTATTACATTATTTGAACACAGCAGGTGTCCTGCACATTGTGTGGAAATTTCATGGTGAATGGACCAATACAAATGCTCTATAATGATGTTGTATAATTACTTTTTCAAGGCGGCACAGTGGTGCAGCAGGTAGTGTTACAGTCACATAGCTCCTGGAGGTTGTGGGTTCGAGTCCCGCTCCGAATGATTGTCTGTGAGGAGTGTCCTCGTGGGTTTCCTCCGGGTGACTGTCTGTGAGGAGTTTGGTGTGTTCTCCCTGTGTCTGTGTGGGTTTCCTCCCGGTGACTGTCTGTGAGGAGTGTGGTGTGTTCCCCTTGTGTTTGCGTGGGTTTCCTCCGGGTGCTCCGGTTTCCTCCCATAGTCCAAAAACACGTATTGTTAGGTGGATTGGCGACTCAAAAGTGTGTGTGAGTGGCGTTGTCTTTTGAAGGACTCCAGTGTGTGTTCCTGCTTTGCGCCCAGTGATTCCGGGTAGGCTCCAGACCCACCACAACCCTGACCCTGAAGGGTTACAGACAATGAATAAAAGAATTATTACATTTTTTTTTCATTTCCATTGAATGAGTCTTTCCTGCTCCTTTAAAGTTTCTGTTTATTTCTCTGAATAGCGATGATTTACTACAGCATGGGTAGTTCTGGAATAGCCACAAATAAACTGAAGAACAGCATTCCCAATGCAAAATGTTGGCTAGAGGGGTATAAAGCCACCCAGATCTAGGCATTGGTGCATCCTATCAAGCTCCATGTAATATCATTGTGTGGACCCGCACTGGCTTTTGAGAACTATATATCCAAGACAGAGATATTCAAACTGTGGGGTGTGCTGCCCTAGTGGCACTTGAAGTAACTGCAGCAGGGTTATGGATGAGATGTTAGATTGCAAAAATCAAATGTATGATGTCAATAATTGTTTTAGTCAAGGGGCTACATTCTCAAAATCTGGCAAGGTTGCTTGAGGTGGGAAATGATTGAATACCTCAGATCAGTGGTGAAATTATACCTGACATTTAGGAGGAATAATGAGCAGGATAAGAATGCTTCCACATAACTGTGTAACTACTCCGCAAGTTATTTTTTGACTAAAAATCCCTGTAAACAGGACAACTCAAAACTTCTGAATGGTAATGTATGCGAATCTAGTCTCAGGATATAGTGGTTGTTTATAAAACCTCAGGCACAGGGGATTATTTGTGGCATTCTCTCTTGAAAGCATTTCAATTACAGATTGTGTTGCATCCACTGTCAATATTTACTGCAGTGTGTTGACAGTAGCTCTGTGCACTAGCTTGTGTTTCCTTGTGGAGGTGGCTCATTGTTAGACGTGTCCTGCTAAGGCTGAAAACTAGGATTGGCAGAGTCTTTTTTGGAGTATTAATGCGGCCCCCTCCTCCAGCCCAGACGTGTCATTCTGCTTCTCCCCGCTGACCTTGCTGGGGCTCGTCTGGGTGCTCTCTTGGCTTGCAGTGAAAAATGCCTCTAATTGATTGTGCCACCCCGACAGCACATACTAAACCAAAGCCCATGTCCATCGTGGCTTTGAAAAAAGTGCAAATGACACTGTACCGCAGTGCACCAGGGGGCAAAGTCCCACTGGCAAGTCCCCGTAATTTATGTCAGAGATGTTAAAGTGCCAAGGGGAGGAGGGGAAAAAAAGCACAAATAAATAAATAACCCAACCTATGCCCATTGAATAATTCAGAGCATGCTCATTACCCACACTGCCTCACTCCCCCAGATACCAGCATTAACAGAAACATTGCCTGGCCCAAGCTGGCCGCTGTGCTGTATCTGTAAGTGGCATGGTCATTTCTGGTCAGTACAGAGCGAGAGAGAGATGTAGGACAGTGAGCTGGTGCTCCTTAATGAAAGTTTTTACTACACAGTATAAAATAAGGACACATGGACTTTTGCAGTCTTTTGAGCAAGTGTTCTAAATCTCAGGGTGCCCACTATTTGCCCACTCTAGTCCAAACGTGGACATTAGACCATAGAGAAAAGCAGAAAGCAAACATAAAAATGTAAACGCAACAAAAAATATCACAATCCATCCAAACAGCTGTAAACAAAACCTATAATCACATCAGAAATCCCTAAACAACTGAGAGAGAGGGCTGTGGTGCCTCATGGACGCCATAATGTGGGCAGCTGTGAGCAGGTTAGAGAAAAGGGCTAGAGCCTGAAATGTTGCTGGGTTGTTCCCTGTTATCTGCAAGACATTTTGAGGTGGGTGGAGGGAGGGAATAGCGCTGTCTCTTCCCTCAACATCCACAGCTGAAATGCATGCAATGAATGCTGCCAGTATGGGGACTTGCCTTTCTTGTAGGGACCACCAGCTACCAGCTGGTCTCCACAGTGTATATCATTACATTTTAAAAAATGACATTTTAATAATAATTTAAATAAATAAATGAATATATAAAACATTTTGATTTAACTGTCCCATTTTCAGACACCCAAGGACACTTTACAATGGCATTGTAGCTGGATAAAATATGAAAATATAAACAAGAACAAAAAAATCATAATACAATTTAAAAATTTAAATATAAAAAAAACAATAATAAATAAATAAAGTAGGGGGGCAGAGTGGTGCAGCAGGTAGTGTCGCTGTCACACAGCTCCAGGGACCTGGAGGTTGTGAGTTCGAGTCCCACTCCAGGTGACTGTCTGTGAGGAGTTTGGTGTGTTCTCCCTGTGTCTACGTGGGTTTCCTCCGGGTGACTGTCTGAGAGGAGTGTGGTGTGTTCTCTCTGTGTCTGCGTGGGTTTCCTCCGGGTGACTGTCTGTGAGGAGTGTGGTGTGTTCTCCCTGTGTCTGCGTGGGTTTCCTCCGGGTGACTGTCTGTGAGGAGTGTGGTGTGTTCTCCCTGTGTCTGCGTGGGTTTCCTCCGGGTGACTGTCTGTGAGGAGTTTGGTGTGTTCTCCCTGTGTCTGTGTGGGTTTCCTCTGGGAGACTGTCTGTGAGGAGTGTGGTGTGTTCTCTCCGTGTCTGCGTGGGTTTCCTCCGGGTGACTGTCTGTGAGGAGTGTGGTGTGTTCTCTCTGTGTCTGCGTGGGTTTCCTCCTAGTGGCTGTCTGTGAGAAGTGTGGTGTGTTCTCTCTGTGTCTGCGTGGGTTTCTTCCGGGTGACTGTCTGTGAGGAGTGTGGTGTGTTCTCTCTGTGTCTGCGTGGGTTTCCTCCGGGTGACTGTCTGTGAGGAGTGTGGTTTGTTCTCTCTGTGTCTGAGTGGGTTTCCTCTGGGTGACTGTCTGTGAGGAGTGTGGTGTGTTCTCTCTGTGTCTGTGTGCGTTTCCTCCGGGTGACTGTCTGTGAGGAGTGTGGTGTGTTCTCTCTGTGTCTGCGTGGGTTTCCTTCGAGTGACTGTCTGTGAGGAGTTTGGTGTGTTCTCCCTGTGTCTGCCTGGGTTTCCTCCAGGTGCTCCGGTCTCCTCCTACAGTCCAAAAACACACGTTGGTAGGTGGCTTGGCGACTGTGGGTGTGTGTTGCCCTTTGGGGGACTGTGCGTTCCTTCCTTTAAGCCCAGTGATTCCAAGGGGTCTCTGGACCCGCCGTGACCCTGAACTGCCTAAGGGTTACAGATAGTGAATAAATGGATGAAATAAATAAGAAAAAAAAATGTAAATGATTTGCCCCACCATATGCTAGTTAATAAAGATGGGTTTAAAGACATGCTTTTATATATGAAGGTTGGGTTAAGGTTAGGGTTAAGCTAGTAGTGCTTATGGGAAATTAATGGTAATGATTGTCAAAATGAATGGAAGTCTATGTAATGTCCACACAGAGTTCACAGTCATAGACACATCTCAGCAGCAAGGCACCATCTCACTATTCTATGTGACATCACGTGACACTGACTTCAGTACCTGACCTTCAGGCCCAAAGCCAGAATGTCATCACATCCTCAGAGACATGTTCCTACATCCAGCTTAAAGTCTTGCCAGACCACTAGAGGATGTTACTGCGGCAAAAGGAGGAAAATGCTCATGGTTCCTGAAGAAATACTGGGTGACGTTTGTGTAAACTTCTTGCCAGCAAAAATACCTTGAAGGAGTAGACTTGAGTTGATTTGGCAGTGCTGATTTATTGTGTATATTTTTAGAAAACTTAAAACAAATGCTCAACAAAAATAAATACATCACATGCTTTTGATGTTGCCACTCCTTTTAAATAATCTTGGAAACATCATACCTCATGATCCTTCATAATCTTTAAACCTTCCACCAAGTTCCACGTCGAGATTTCTGCGTGTGTTTAACGCCCTGCTTTAAAGTTATTTTTAGTATACAGAGATGAAAATAAAAGCACATAGTTCATCTTCACTTCTCACACGAATGGTGAAATACAGTATCTGAGCCAGATCTGTGCACCTCTGAGTTATGATGACATCCGTATGTCGTGCTCTGTTTTGCTGGGTCCCTCCACCTCCTCCTCTTTGTTGCAGCCCTTGAAAATAGCCATGTACAGGAAAATGTGGCGGAACATGGAATCGGAAATTGCTTAATTGCACTGTTGTCAGTGTTCTTCTCAGTGAGGAGTGTCCCCATCCCACACACTTCAGCTCCAGACAGCATAACAGTCCATGGCATTTCTGTTATTAGATTTGTGGCGATGAAGAATTGAATTGTTTTGTAGTCCCTGAATGAGCCCTTTCATCCTCACTGTCCCTAGAAAAACATGTATCTCCAAAATACTACATTTACAGGAGAAGGAAAATATACCTTCTTAACGTTCAATGGAAGTCGATGTAAAAATATTTATTGCAAGTAATTCTGGAGTATTTCTATCGGACCATTCATCATGAAATGTTCAAACAATGTGAAGGACAGCTCCTGGGTTTAAATGATGTAGTAAACTAAAAACTAACAAAAATGCAGATACAGGTTTTTCCTTGAATATTATGCTCCATAGAGCGGGTCCCCTATAGGCGGAGACCATTTTAAAAATAGGTTTTCTGCCTCATCATGAATCTACTGATAAATTCAAGCCACTAGGTTGGTTGTTTATAAAATGAAGAACCGTCATTGGAGGATGAATCCTTAAAGGGTATTTTTAGTCACATATTTCAAGATAAAAGGACACATACTACATCTTCCCTGGGGACACAATAGGGGATGAAATACAGTATCTGTGAGCTAGATCTGTGCACCTTTGAGTTATAATGACATATGAATCTCTCTCTCTCTCTCTCTCTCCCTCTCTCTCTCTCTCTCTCTCTCTCTACCTCCCTTCCCTCCCCCAGCGCTCAAAAATAGCCGTGTACGAGAAAATGTGGTCGTACATGAAATCCGCAGAGCCGTCCGTGTTTGCCAAGACCACTCCGGATGGTGTGGCCCGCGTCCGCAAGTCCAAGGGCAAGTTCGCCTTCCTCCTGGAGTCCACCATGAACGAGTACATCGAGCAGAGGAAGCCCTGCGACACCATGAAAGTGGGCGGCAACCTCGACTCTAAGGGCTATGGTGTGGCGACCCCCAAGGGCTCAGCATTAAGGTGGGTGGAATAATATAACAATATTCTCCATGTTGTTATAGTATTCCACCTACCCTGATGTCTTGTGTTGTCATTTCTCTTCTCCTCCTCCTCCCTCTCCCTCTCCCTCTTCCTCCCCTGACCCCAATTCCGACCCCTCACAACCCCACCCCTTCTTTCTTTGCACCCCCCACCACTTTCCCCTCCCCTTTCTTATTGTCTCAATGAACCTGATGAGGTAACAGTATAACATTCTTTTTAATGTTCTTAGATTGACGATGATGATGATGATGTTGATGATGATGTTGATGATGATGATGATGATGATGCTCTTGTGTTCTTCTTCCTCTGTGTGCTTGTGTTCTTCTTTTCTAATCGAAGCAGAAATCCAATTAGCTTTTGGGGCTAAGTGTAATGACCATTTCACCTTCGACATCTCCCTTACTGTCTCTTTCTCTCCTCTTCTTCATTCTTTTATCTCACTCTCTCTCCCTCTAACTTTCTCCCCACTCCCTCCCTCCTTCCCTCTCTCTTTCTCTCTGTCTTGTGTGCTGTCCTTCCTGACTGTTGTGTTGTCATTTTTAATTTAACAGTTCAACGGTTTTTCAATTTAGCTTGTAAAAGCTGCGCTGTCACTTGTGACGAATGTTAATTGCATGGTGTTTGTTGTTGTTACTTTTCTTCTCAATGACGAGTGTCCCCATCCCGCACACTTCAGTTCCAAACAGCGTAACCCTCCATGCCACCTTTGATATTTAACACTTTCTTTGCTCTGAGCGTCTCTTTATCTCCATATCCGTGAAATTCTTAACCAAATTGTCCTTTCGTGCTCTTTCAATGACCATTCTGAATATACTGATTTACATTTTAATGACTGAGTAGTAGTAGAAGCCAGCACATAACAGTAGCACTACTACCGTTACTACTACTATGCTATTGCCTTAGAATTTCTCACGCTCCTGTGCATTTTCTTACAAGTTATGTTTTATCGTTTCAAGAAATGCTGTTAACCTGGCAGTTTTAAAACTGAATGAGCAAGGCCTCTTGGACAAATTGAAAAACAAATGGTGGTACGACAAGGGAGAGTGCGGCAGCGGGGGAGGTGACTCCAAGGTCAGCCTCAATGTCACCAAAATCGGGTACCATAGTGCAGAGTAATCGGCAAGGCTGTTATTCCTGAACCAAAGGCCCTCTAGAACCGTCACGAGCGGTTGCCCACAGTGGCCGTTCGGCCACGCGACCCTCTTTATTTTTTTCTCTTCCCCACTTTCACCTTCAAATGCGGCCCTGATTGTTACCGCCTCATCCAAGATCAAACGCAGAACCCTGACTTGGCTAACGAAGGTAAAAAAAGGACCAGTACGATTTTGTCCTACTGAGGAGAGCTTTTGTAAACGGCGACTGAAGCAAGACAGGGAGCAGTGGCTTTAAAACCAACCATATCTTCCAGATTGTGTTTAGTTATGCAGTCGTTAAGAGGTAATAAAACAGTTACTACATTGATATTTACCGCTAGCGGTCAGGGCTCATTTGTTTTTTCATCTGTCGCTATAAATGTTAAGTGTGTGGTTGTGCAGTGCATTACAATATATGTGTTTTCGCAAGGGATTTCTGAGCTGAATGATCCTGCCCAGCAGTTGGTAAAGGGAGGTGGTAGCTTTGGTCTTCTTTTCCCCTCTGCTGGGCAGCAGTCCGTTGAAGGCAGCCCCATTAAACCATGCTAGCACTGACCGTTGCTATTATGCTCCAGTGAAAACAGAGGTGATGGCTGAATGAATCTACAACCTAGAAATAATAAATGGACATGGCTTGGTAGGACAGAGCTCCTCAGCCTGGACCTTGGGGCTGGATGATCTTGGTTTTGGCCTCATCTCAGCAACACACCAAGTCATTAAGAAGAACGCTTGGTGCAGGTTTCTGGAACTCAGTTAGAGGAAAAATGTGGACCATCCAACCCTAAGGACTGAGCTGGGAAACACTGCCACAACATGTCGGTTCAGTGGTTGTCAGCTGCAGGAGTGGGGACCCACTGCTCTGGATAGTTTCAAGTATTCCTTGCCTGGAAATGCCAGATTATCAACCATTACATTATCAATCAATTATTATGAGCTGATGGAAATATATCCTCAGAGAGTACTCTTTGTTTATGAGATGTAAATGGAATCAATAAGTTGATCTCTGAGGTACACTTGCTGCAACATAGCTCCAGGATCTCAGGGTGTCTATGAGGAGATTGATGTTTTCTCCCTGTGTCTGTGTGGGTATCCTCCGGGGTGCTCTGGTTCCCTCCCACAGTTTAAAACCACATGTTGATAGGTGGATTGGCTGCGAGTGAAATTGTCCTGAAAATATAACCTTACCTAGGATACCACCCTAGACTTTCCTGATATTATCCTGAATATATATATATATATAAAGCCTACAACATGTCTCTCAAAATATTAACTTTTCAAGAAAAGAGGTAGAGCTACAGAGCTGTTCTAGTCTCCCACACAGTGGACAGTAGTGCATTTGACGTAGGAATACAAAAGAAACAAATGATATGGTAGGGTTTCTTATAGAGTAAAAGTCATTGTTATAGTAACAATTGATTGTTGATTTTTAATGCACTACAGCAAGGCAGAGTAAAGTCTCTGGGCAGAGCAGAGGGTCCTCACGACTGGGGTTATTGAGGACCACCCACCAGCTTGGTGGATGGGATGCATATCATCGTAACTGAAGTGATATAATGTACAATAACATGACATAGGCCAGTGTGCTTTTGGTGCAGTTTGGTGTATGCACCAACAGAAGCAGAAATTAATTACTGCAGACATGGAAGCATAAATCGAATCTGCTAGCATTCCAGACACCAAGTCTGTCCACTGTATATCCGGAATGATGTGCAGTCAGGCAAGGCCACGTCTAAGATTTTGCAGGAACTAAGCATTGCAGGAACTTCTGAGATTTCAAATCCCCACATCGCACACAAATCCCAGGTGGATCAGGGAAGCTTCCCTCCACATCCGTAATCATGGCACTTTATTTGGTCTTAACTGCTGCTCCACCTTTTGCACAAGGGCGCTGTTAACCTGGCAGCAAAGTAACTACAGGATGCACGGGAAGACCAGCCATTACCTCATCTCTACTAAAAGAGAAAATAGCCGTTCTAAACTGCTTCTTCACTAGTTTCAGAGAAAGCTTGATGTTACTCAACATCTTCACCCAGATTCACAGACTTGATGGTCTCTCTCTTGAAGGGATGTGACTCTCAGGACGTGACCCATTAGCCCAAGCACATGCACTTGAAGAACTGCTTTAATCCTTGTCTTGAAAATCTTACATAACTTGCCCACCCTTAACCACATGCTTGTATTGTTTTATTATAATAAGAAGCAGAAATGTCAGTAAAGGTTTGGCCATGCCAACTCATGCCTAAGAACTTTTCACCCCTAAAGTAGGCCATGTTTTATATCCATTTCAATGGTGCACTTCCTTTTTTTTTCCAAAGCACACTTATCCCATCCTTTGTTCGAGTGTTTAATAGTTAATGGCTGAGGCTGGAGTATCCCTGCAGTTACTTCTACTGCCTGGGCTTTTCACAATCACTTTCCTGCTTTTTTACAATGGGCTCTGAACTGTTACGGAATCCCCACTAAAACCCTCCCTTCCTGTAGAAGGCAGAGATCTTGCTTTTTTAATTATTTCTTCACCAACAGCAAGAGTGCCTGGATTCCAATACACTCTGCAGGCACCTCCTCGCTTTGTCCCCTCACCCCTCAATCATCACCACCCCACCATACCCAAACACCAATCCCTCCACCTGCTCAAGGTTGTGAAAGAAGGTGACAGGTTGTGTGAGCTTTCATAATCATCTCCTCTGTTCCAGCTTTGTTGCTTTTTTTTTATTTAATTTTTTTTTCCAGCGATTGGAAGCCCACAATGGCCAACACACAGCCGGTGAGCTGGCTCTAATGAGCCTGTGTTGGGAGACAGCAATGGCTCTTCTGGACCAAGCTGCGAAAGCCAGCTGTGAAAAAGAAGGGAGAAAAAAGAGATGGAGAGAATGAAAAAGCGGAAAAAGAGAGAGAGAAAAAAAAACCTGTTAAGCCACCTGTAACAAAGCGCCATCATGAGTCAGACAGCCCCCTTCTCCGCCACAGCCCCTGGCAGACTGTTGCCATCACTTCCCTCTGATTGGTTTTCTCACTCCAGTCACACCAAACACTTAAAGGATAATTACACTGTTAATCAATGTCTCTCCCCGAGCCAAAACCAAACGCATAGACACAGCGCCTCACTTATCAGTGAGTGGCCACGGCAAACGTAATGAATGTCTAAGCCACTCTGGATGCCCCTAGCGTGTGTGGGAGCAGAAAGACTGACTTTCGCTCCTATTCTGTGAGAAAAAAAAAAAGCCAGGACTGTTTGTGCCATTCCAGATTTGCATTCGCCCAAAACAATAGCATTTAAAACTTTAAAAGGGGATTTAAATGTTTCTGCATTTTTCGTTCTATCTTTACAGTAGTGATGAATGGAACCAGGGCTCATGTACAGCTCTGCTGAGATTAAAAAAAATATTTCTAACAGTGGCTCTAAAACAACCTTGTACAAAGTGGTAGTGGGTTTAATAGTGGTTTTCTTTAGGGCATGGTTTATCGTAAACACATTTCAGGCCAAAATGTATTCTCAAAGCTATCGTGAAAATGTCTCAGGCATTAGGCAATGACCTTTTTTTTTAAATATTTTTTTATATATAATCTTAGAGGCATTCAATTCTATTTCCCATCATTCAGTTCCCATCGCCACCACTGTAAGGAATTCAGATTTAGAAAGTTTCTCACGAACAGGTCATTTTACATTCACCCACACTCAGTAAGGTTGTTTGTATTTTAGTGATGGAATGGTGCAGAAACTCCGGAAAATGGGGAGGATTCTCTTTTAATCCCAACTCAAACTGGTTGATTAGGACATGGTTGTTTGTGTTTGATGATAGAAAAGATCAGTGAAATGTGTGATTTTATTTTTCAATGGTTTTTTTTTGTTTGTTTCAAATGAAATGTACACTTTACTATAATTACAGTATGCATTATTGTATATATATTAGGGGTGCAATTATACACAAACTGTTTATATTCCACGATACGATACATTTTCAATACAACACGAAGAAAGAACATGATTTTAATTTTCCTTTTACTGTTTTGATGTAGAGGTCAAAGAAGCCAATACAAACAAAACCGTACATTTGGAAAGGTGACTGGTACCAGAAAATTTCATAGAAAAATAAAAATATATAAAAAATGCGGATATGGTGCTAACATCATTTCTTTCTAAAAGCAGAGCTTTAAGTTTGTCCCAAACCATCGCCATATCAGTGTGATGGAACAAAACACGTCCTATATCAGTTCAAAAAGTAACCCATCTTTTAGTGTCCAAATACAGGACAGTTGGCAACACAAGTTCTAGTCCAGTCTTGCTCTCTCTGCTAGCCATTTCACATCCAGCTAATCGTCCAACAGGCTTAACAAACCGATAGCACGGCATTGTTTCCCCACTAGCTCTATACACTTCTCGGGCGTCGTCATAGTAACACAACATTCCTATTACACACTGTGCTACTAGATGTCACATGAAACAATAGCACGCCTCAGAACTATGTCCTGCTCTGCAGATGGCTGCAACTCATTAATTAACGCGGGTTGACAAACGGCTCAGAATGGTTTTTAAAATTCACAGGTCGTATCATATCGAAACCCCCGTATCGCAAAAATATAATATTATTATGTGTATTGTGACACCCCTAATGCACACACACACACACACACATACACAATAACACTATAATTATAGATACATATTTAATTGCTGTAACAACAAAACCTTGTATCTCTGAACCTGTTTTTATTGTTTCTCTCTTTTATATTGGGTGACATTTTCAAGTATGTCAAAGGTACCAATAGAGATTCTCTAAAATGGGGAATAAAATATATTTCTATTTACTTCTACTTAACTTTAGAATCTGCCCTTTTGGAGATACAAAGTTGTTGTTTTTTTGTCAGACAGTGACAATGCAATTTAATATTCAAATTTTGATTACCTATTATTACTTCTGAGCTCTCTTCTTTTTTTTTTTTTACAACTCTCCTCAGCCTGAACAAAATATTACTGGTAATTTTTGTTTGCCTGTCAGTCAATAGAGGGTTCCAGCCTTAGATCGGAACGTCCCAAGGTGATCAGACTGTCTGTGTCCTTAAACCAATGCATTTTCCTCTGCTTCTGTAGATCAGCAGGTTGTAATCTTCAGAAACCTGCCTGTTCTTCTGTTAACAGTGTATGCCGATTACTCAAAGCGATATGGGTAGGTCCTGGCACCTTAGCGTAGCTCTGCTGGATAGAAGGTAATAGTGTGCCTGCCAGTGTGTGTTGTTGACAAATGGCCAGGAGTCCTGCTTTATCGCTTTGTAAAGTATGAAGTAGATAAGACTTGAATAACATAAAATAACATAATATAATGTTATTTATGTTATTTCCCACGTGAAGAACTCCTGTAAACCTTGCAGTATTGAAACTCAGTGAACAAGGCATCTTAGCCAAGCTGAAAAACAAATGGTGGTACGATAAGGGTGAATGTGGGACCAAGGACTCTGGAAGTAAGGTCAGTCGCTGCAGGTCTTTTGTACTGATTCCAAAATTGCATTTTGACGTATTGTTCACATGCAAAAGAAAAGAATCCTTTTCCAATAGCTGTATCTCTTCATTTCATTTACTGTGTGATAAAAATTGATTTTTGGGCCACGTTTTTAAGGCATTAACTCCAGTGGCCTAAAGATTTGCACAGTTCCCCATGTGAATTACTATCAGCTAAACTCACTAATATTACTACTGCTGTATTTTTTCTTTGACATAGAAAGAAAGCTTGACACTGCTAAAGATAAATCAGCTTTATCTACATACTATAGTGTGGGGAATTAGTAAAAGTGCAAATAACATATGTGAACAGATATGATTTTTTTTAGTAGTACACCAAGTGTTATTCTTTGCTGATTTCTTCCATTTGACATTCATGACACAACCATTATGCTGCTGTTTCTATTTACCAAACTTTTAATTAAAATTTTGATTTATTAGCGTTCTTACTTATTTGCATGACGTGTGTCTATTAGATTGTTTATCTTCTTGTGTTGTGAACCCGAAAGACAAAATATCTCATTGTGCCAGACTGTTTCAATCTCACTCGGGTTCTTTTCATTTATTTATTTATTTTTATTTTTTTTTGCACTCGAAACAGTGGTGTCACAATGAACCTTTTGTTAGCGCACCACAAGAAGTTAAAGAATATAATAAACCTCTTTGTTAACCCTCTGAGATTAATGCAAGGTAGTCATCCATCAAGGATCAAACCCAGGGCAGTACGGACAGCAGTGCCAACTTTCGAGGCATTCGCAGCTCATAGGGTTAAATTGCAAATGGTATAAACTCTTATGAACAAATTTTTAATGAATAAGTTTGGGAGGTAAGCAGCAGCAGAATGGTTCAAACCAATTCTTAAAATAAGTATTTTTTTATTATTCTTATTTTTTGGTGTAGAAGATATATCAAAATGATCAAGTAGAGGAAGTACTTTTTTAAGAGCCAATGTAGACACTTTTTAAGGGAAGGGTTGAAGTCAGAGGTCGGACCTGTATGTAACTGACCAGCTTCCTCAAGCAGATGAAGAAGCCAATGAGAGTAGCTTAGAATTGTCTAGAACTTGACTATTTCTACATTCACCAGTTCTTTCTACTGTTGCATTGACTTATGGCCTCCTATTGGCAGCTAATCCACCTGCGCCATCTGGGAGGTCCTCAGATGTCCTGGTGGGCGTAGGTGTAGATCCAAGTCAATTTTAGCTCATGTTAGTGAACACTCCTCCACGTACTGGGTCCTTTTAGGAATCCCTTTTGGAGAAGCATCTATGGAGCTTTAACAGTCTCCATCCAAATGCCAGAAATCCTGTTTGGTAGATGTTTATGTAGAGTAGGTTATGCTCTAGGGTCAAGAAAGTTTACTGTTGTTTTATTTGCTGTCAAATGGGCACCAATGCAAACCATACTAACTGTCTCCCTCACTTCTCTTAGGACAAGACAAGCGCTCTGAGCCTGAGCAATGTAGCTGGAGTCTTCTATATTCTGGTTGGCGGGCTGGGTCTGGCCATGATGGTGGCTTTAATAGAGTTCTGTTATAAGTCACGCGCAGAAGCCAAAAGGCTGAAACTCGAAAAGAATGCCCAAAACTTTAAGCCCGCACCGCCAACCAACACTCAGAACTTTGCCACATACCGAGAAGGCTACAATGTGTACGGGACAGAGAGCGTTAAGATCTAGGGGTATGGATCCAACAGTAATTCCTTCATTCTTTCAGTGTCTGTCTTTGTCCTGACTCGATTGTGGATGTTCTGCCTGATCACACTGTAAGTGTCTATGTGCGTCCCATAAAACACGTCATCGTAATGATCCAAATGAACTAAAAACGTTGGTAAATGTCAGAGATCCTCACTGCTTTATTGAGTTATCCATTTTTTAGCATTAAAAGAAGAAACAGGAAAATATATTAATCAGAGAATGATGTGCATGCTCTACACAACTAAATATCATACTAATTGTTCTTAAAAGTATTGTGTTCGCACTTTGACTTTATCAGAGTTCCATTCATCTCAGGAAAACTGATTTCATCGTTTTTTATAAAAAGAAATCTGACGGACAAATATCTCCAAAGTTCAGTTTGAAACGCCAGTTCTGTTGAGGCAAAATTGTTCTGAAAACACCAGCAGAATTCATGTTTGGTGTAAAAATTGTCCTTTATATTTTTTTATCTATATCCTTTCCTCATTAACGGTTCATTGACAGCTACACATTCTTTTAGACTCAGAGTGCTGATATGCCCTCTCAGGGAAGGACAAAAATCTAAAGCAATACTGCAATAGTTTTTGAGGCCTGCCAAATTTTGGACGGTCATTAGGCCTTCCGTTATGTCTATATCTGGTAATAAGCTTTTTTGAACTTCAGTTCTAAAGCCTTGCTAAGTTCACATACTTTCCTTTGCCTATCCTCATCAGTAGCTCCTAAGAAATTCATAATGTGTATTTAATGGCAGCAATGCCTGGGAGTCAAATAAATGAAGTGTTTCTGACTTCACTGTGCAGCATTATATATACATAGGTTGATTTTCAAAGAATTCCCAATCCTCTTTACATTGCCGTTCCGTTTTGGCTGAGCTGCTCGTCAACCCGGCAGCTGTTTTCAAACCATTGCATCAGAAATTGCACCATGTCATGGAAACACATTCACTTAATGGTGTTTGTATTCTGAGAAGGAGCCGTGCAAATCCATAACCGAACACTTGCACAAGAGTTGCAGGGGTGTGAGATGGCCCAATATAATATTTGAGTAGGACTGACCAACTGCCAAAAATACAATTAAAATATTTTACACTGACTCTCACGGCTGAACTTTAAGAACACAGATAATCCTGGTTTTTAAAGGTGGGCTAAAATAACAGGTAGGTTTTACACAACATGACTCAGACGTTTTGCCATGAGGCTTCATAGACAAACTGCACATGTTTTAACTCCTGTTTCTGAAATTCACACAACCCATTGTTCATGTCTGTATTTGTTTATTGTATCACTGTTCCCCGTGTTGTGTTTGTTGTTTTGATTTCCATGGGAATAGCTGAATAATGCAGTGTTAATGAACTCTAAAATTCAGACAATAGACAGAGCTGATAGATCATGATAATAACTGACACCCATTAGACAATAATACTCTTCAAAATAAAGGTCCCAAAAGGTGCGTTTGAAGTGGTGGCATAGCAACAGTGCTGTTTAAACACCTGAATCTGCTGCAGACTGCCAAGTTAAGAGAGTGTGTTTGGAGAGAACATTTTAGGATCATAAATGAAGAGCCCTTCTACAGAAGAACCCCTTTTGGTTCCCTAAGAACCTCTCAGTGAATAGTAATAAACAAGTAAATAAATAGTAAATAAAAAAGTAATAGTAATAAACGTTCTGGTATTTTTTATATAGTAAATGTATATAGTCAAAGAGAACTGTGTTTGACCACACACTTTTGAAAATAAAGGTGCTGCAAATGGTTCTTTGTGCAAAATGCCATAGGGGAACCAATTTTGGTTCCATAAAGAACCATATTTGCTAACACCTTTTAAATTGGTAAAGAACCATTATATTAGGTGAAGGTTCTTATATATTTAAAATCTTCTTCACATTCAGTCTCTTTAACAAACGTCGTTCTTCATGAAACCAGAAGCGGTTCCTCTATGGCATTGTTCAAAAACCCTTTGTAGCACTTTTATTTTTAAGAATGCAGTTGCTCCAGATGTAGCTAATAGACCCAAGTACACTGTAATGCACTTCTTGAAACAGCCAAAAGGAAATTGTCCAATCAAGATTTATGTGCCATGGTATCTTATAATAATAATAATAATAATAATAATAATAATATTTTATTAAGCACTTTTCAAAATCCAAAAACACTGACATTATTAGGACAGAGAACAAAGAACATAAAAAGACAAACTGAGTCAAACAACAATACAAATAGTACAAGCCAGTTCACACACACACAAACAAATAAATAAAGCGTACAGAGGCCAGTGAGCAGCACCAAGCCACAAGTTTAAAATGGGTCCCAAGCACAAGTGCAGGCAAATATACGTAAGCAAACTATCTCTTTGGATAGACCTTTAGGAGCTGAACTGATGGCATTGTAATATATATACAGTACTGTGTAGAAGTCTTAGGCATCTAAGATAATGATATATATTTAAACTAATACCTTCTCAGTGAGTGTGGTGCTTGTATAAAGTCATATATAATCACAGTAAATACAAAATATAATAATATAAAATAAATAAGATATATATATTTTTTCTATAAAGTAGTAGGTGAGAGTAGTAGGTGAAGAACAATGTTTTGTTCAGATTCTCCTTGATTTGCATGAATTTGTTAAATCAACAGCACAATTAACCACTAAAACTAGGTGTTGGATGATAACCTCAAATAATACGAACTCCACGAGGAGAGATTTGGAAAAAAGTAAAACCAACACATTCACACACAGTTTCACACTGGAATAATGTTATTTGGTTTTATTCTAATGTTGGGGGTTATTTGTTGTTTGTTTGTTTGTTTGTTTTTAACAAATAAACACGTACTGCTCCGACAAATAGCTTTTAAAATCTCATAACCCCTGGGGTCTAAAACATTTGCTCAATACTGTATCTATAAAGAAGATATAAATCACATCTAACTGTGGATAATATATGGGCTCTTATATATATATGAGCCATAGGAGATTAAGAAAAAAATAACAGTCCCCTAATGCTTTCTCTCTGTTTCAGCGCAGGTGTGATGAATTACCTGAGATGATTGTGACAAGAAAACCTTAAAAGCGATGGCTGGATCTTTAGGAGGTACCACCCTCTCCACACCTCCCCCCTGCCCACTCCATACACATCCACCATCCTGACCGCCGGACAAGGCCTGGTTAGCCGAGCGAGAGAGAGAAAGAGAAAGAGAGAGAGAGAGAGAGAGAGAGAGAGAGAGAGAGGGAGAGAGGAGTGGACTTGTCATTGGGAAGAATCTGGAAGCGTTTCCTTCAGTGCCTTACGGAACATTCACTCGAATGCAAGCTCGCCACAGTGACATCTCCATCTCTCCAATCACCCGCAAGATGAGAACGAACGCCATTGTCATCTGTGAATAAACTCTTGAACTATGTTAGCTCCATGGAAACCGAGAAACAAAGCCATCAACTTGCGATCTTAGCACATTTGGGAAGAGCCAGACTGACTTATACACTGTTCCGGAGACAGCAGGTTATTTGTGGTTATTTGAACGCTGCTGGACTTGATCGTCAAGCAAAATCTACGGGAAAAAAAAGAAAAATAAATAAATAAATAAATAAAATAAATCAACGCTTATACTCCATTAACTGTAAATTTGCTTTTCACAATCACAGCCATTGATCCAAGCATTAATTTATCAAATTTTAAATTCTTTCTACTAGAGATCATTTAACGTGAGAGACTCAGATTATATGCTGTTACTTGAGTAGTGTCATTGTTTATTTTTTTAAATTTCCATTTTCTGTTTGGTGCTGTGGATTTCTCTGAAATCTGGCAACAGGTTATATGTCAGCCCATTAAGGCACTAGTTATATACTCCATTTGGCAGTTGGTATCTGAAAAAAATGCACACCTTTATTGATATGACCAAAAATGTATAAAAAAAAAAAAAAAAAAAAAAAAAAAAAAAAGTATTTCAATGTGAGCACTTAACAAGCGTTAAGCTGCAATCAGTTTCAGACATTACACAAATTCACATATACACGAGCTAGTTCAGACTTTAAATCGTATCTACAGTATTTGCATTCGTTTATTGGGTTTTGTTTTGTAGTTTTTCTGTACAAGAATTTCAAACTATGGTACATGAAAATGGATCATCTAAATGTAGATAGACCTGCAATCCATAAAAAAAAAGGATATGGCTGTTTAAAAATGTAGTTTTTGCAATTATTTCCCAGTACATTGCACATTGAAATAAAAATGCTTTGGTTTCTAGTTTCATTTTACAATGAGCATTTTAGTGTTGGATGAAATACTTAGTAATAAAATAGCATTAATAATGGAAAACTTCAATTAGATTTATAAAAGGTGATAACAGGGGTCGTCTTAAAAGCTTAGCACATTTTACATTTTGCTGTTACACTTTCTGTTCACTTCGACGAGTGAAAAAAAAGAGAAAAAGAAAACTGTGATTCCATAGGATTTAGGAACGCTCAATCCTGGAACTGTGGAAAGATAGTTTTATATAGAAAATCATTAAAAAAGTAGGAAACTAACTACTATGAAGAAATGTACATTTGTTTAAATGAGATTTCTAGCAGGATTCACAACTGAGTGACTGAATACCCTTTTTTTTTTCTTTACTTTTTGAATCTGCATGAGAAAAATCTGTGATTGCCTACTGAGCCCTGCAACTGACATCCAATCCTAGAAGAGCAGAAAAGTCAATCTTGAATTTCTACATAATTTTACCCTTTCTTCCTGTTTCTGCACCTCAGCCCAGAGAACCTTACCAGGCGTCTAGTGATAAAGAAAGAACTGCATGCGTGCATATAATTTACTGAAACCTCATTAGCGAGGCCTTGTACAAAGAATTTTAATACATTTTGTAAATAAAACCTGTATAGAAAACACTGAACTGCTGGCTTCTTATTATGGGCTTCGTTTACTTGAAAAAACATCCATTTGTTTACATTTATACCCAGCATTTGCAGACTATTGACAACCTAAGGCCACTCATGGACCTAGCTTGTAGCTTGCTCCCCAGGGGTTCGCTTGTAGTTTTACGTGAACGGCGATGTTTCGTACCAGTGACCTGAGTCCCCTCATCTCCCCCAGCCTTTCAACAGAGCGTCCACTTCTTTGGGAAGGCATTTCGCAAGATAATGGAGTGGGAATGTGTGGGTATTTGAGACTTTTCAATCAAAAGAATATTTGTAAGGTCATGCAAAGGAAAATATACAGTCCTTAACATGTTGAAACACACTGAGAAAAGAAAGATTTACCTCAGCATTGATTTCAAAGACGTCTACAAAAAAGGACTTAAAAAAAGAAAAAGAGAAAAATCAGACCCGCATATTAAGCTTCTGCAATGCATTTGACCAATCGCAGGCTGCACCATCTGTAGTACTAGATGCCCTGACTACGGTTTGTGCAAATCTATTCACACTGTGAAATGGTGAGATCATACCACGTTCTAATGGAAGCCAGCTCAGACTGCAGTGTGACAAAAATAAATGCCTTCTAAGATTAATAGAAGGCTACTTCAGTTTGAAAAAATAAAGCAAGGCTAAGGTGAGATGGGGATATATGGGGAGTTAGATTAAACTTGATTTGGGCTATTAATATTGGAAAAGGCCATTTTTGGCCTAAATGACATCTGCAGTAGATTTTCATTAGGTATTTGTGTGTATATTTCCTGTGTATTTTTAAAATAATTCTGAATGATACCAACATAATCTGGATTATTAGACTTAACAGGTTGCTGTTTAACCTACTGTGTGCATTATGAATATTCATTTAAAAGAAACCTCAGATAAAGATAGAAAAGTCCTTTGTTGCAGTTGACTTTAAGAGCAGCCATCTTGACTCGGCCACACTTACTAGCTGCAGTAGCCATTGAGGGCACCTTCCAGAATTTTCTGTGTAGGAACTCTGAATTAATGAGCATTGTTTCCCCTCGGGATTTAGATTTACAAACTCTAGTTAAACGCAGGGCAATTCTTTCTAAGAGATTCATTCACCACGGTGTAATAGAGAAGGACTTTTGATGCTGATCTATGGATGAGATATTTATCTACTGCAAGTTCTTCATGAATCAACAGACTACTAAACATCAAAACCCCAAGTGAGGCACAGCGTGTGAAAAAATTATGAATTACATTGTCATTAAACAGAGAGAGAAAAACGTAATGTTTATTTATGGAGTCATTCAAAGATGCCTACAAGACAATTTAAACAGAGAAACAATACAAACCTGGTTGTACAAATAGTAATCTGTTAGGAGCACAGAATCACCACACTTACACAGAACTGTAGATGATGTCGGGATATTTTTATGCTGGGATGCTAATAAATGCCCATTACACACAAGGCATCCATTACAGGAGAGATACTCTTCCTGATAGCTGTAATAGATTAACATGAACCGCACTCTCTGAGCAGTGACAAAATAATTTTACACTGTCAAGAGCTACAACTGTTATCAAGAGATAACGCACTGAAATATTAAAAATAATGTTTATTTACAACGCACTGTCCAAATGTTAGAGACCAATCGTCATTTATTTAGAGGGGACATACACAGATGAACCAACAAAACAATAACTTACTGTCCATTCTCTCAAATTCTTGCATTTTGTCATTCTACAATTACAGACAGTAGTCCATCTATTGTTCTGCATAAATTGTTAACCACTGTACTTCCATAGTCAGGACCAACACAGAGAAGGTAGGATTGGCTGGTGGTTCACCCAGACAGCGAGCGTATATCGGTACACTGGCATAAAAAGGCTGGCACACCACTGACTGTAGACCACTGCTGGTCCACCACCGGACCACTCAGATTACTGTCCTGTACAGGATATAACTCATTTATAATCTCCTCAAACAGATTTTACACTCACAGAGACTTTTATTCTGGAAAACAAACTAATACAAATATCACCAACAACTATGAGAGCTATAATAATGAATATAAGCCTGATATAAAATTATTAAATGTTAAAAATGTAGACACTGTGCTTGATTAAAATGATTTACTAATCTTATTTATAAAGAATAACAAAACATTTAATGAAGGAAAAAAATGTACAGGCATTTTGTCTAAAATGCTGTTTAATCACCAGTGGTCCGCCCAGAAAACGCTGTGCAAAACACTAGTGGGCCTCCAACTTTACCCTCAGTGGGACAACAGTGGTCCGCCGTCTCCAGGGTTGCAGTAGATGTTGTGCATCTGATTCTAAATAGTAATAAATATGAGGGTGTCCTAAGTTTCCTCACAAGAAATGTGTATTTTTGTTCATTACATTTCACCGCTTACATTTTTAAAGAAATTTATTCCGTTTTATTTGTTGATTTATAAACACTCCATCTCTCAGTGCTGTTCAAATGAAGCTCAAATGTCCACATGTTTAAAAATGTTCAAAAAGACAAAGGTTTTCATGACTGTATATATATACTGATCAAACATAACATTACTTATTTATACACTCACTGTCCATTCTCTCAGCTCCACTGACCACGCAGGAAGAGTTTGTTGGTCTACAATTACAAACTGAAGTCCATCTGTTGCTCTACATTCTTCCTTTGCCCCCTTTCACCCTGTTCTTCAATGGTCAAGAACCCAACAGGACCATCACTATGATTTGGGTAGTGGATTATTCTCAGTGTTGCAGTAACAGGGATGTAGTGGTGGTGGGGTAATGTGTGTTGCTCTGGGCAGTGGATCAGACACAGCAGTACTGCTGAAGTTTGTAAGCAGTGTCCACTCGTTGTGAAACCTGGTAGACACACCTATCTTGTTCCACATTGTAGATGTAAAGTCAGAGACAGTAGCTCATCTGTTGTGGCAAAGTTTGTGTTGGTCATCCTCGAGTCCTTCATCAGTGGACACACACAGGATGCTGTTTGCTGGATATTTTTGATTGGAAGACTAATTTCAGTCCAGCAGTGACACTGAGGTTTTTAAAAACTTGAGCAGCCCTGCTGTGCCTGGACCAATCGTATCAGTGCAACACCACGGCCATGTCAGTATCACTACCAACCTGGTCTCACACCTATTCGTGATGCAGTCACATATATAGAGGACTGCAATTCGTGACATAGTCGCATATTTTCAACATTTTATGTGAAAATATCATGATCATAAGTGAATGGATAGTTACCATACAACCGTCATATCCGTGTGCCATGTTACGTGACAATAACATGAAAACTCCTCCTTATTAAGACGTCATTACCATCCGTTAATACCACGGTCTTATTTTTATTTACGGAAAATATAACCTTACTAATTCATTATTTGTCTGTCTTTTTGAACATTTTTAAACATATGGACATTTGAGCTTCATTTGAACAGCACTGAGAGATGGAGCGTATATAAATCAACAAATAAAACTGAATAAATTACTTATAAATATAAGTGGTGAATTGTAATGAACAAAAATACACATTTGTTGTGAGGAAACTTAGGACACCCCCATATTTATTACTATTTTCATTGCTAAATTTAGAATCAGATGCACAACATCTACTGAAACCCTGATAGCAAGGAGACGGCGGACCACTGTTGTCCCACTGAGGGTAAAGTTGGAGGCCCACTAGTGTTTTGCACAGCGTTTTCTGGGCGGACCACTGCTGATTAAACAGCATTTTAGACAAAATGCCACATCTTAGCACCTTTTCATTCACAGTCCAAATTACATTTTTTTCCTTCATTAGGTTTTTTGTTATTCTTTATAAATAAGATTAGTAAATAATTTTAATCAGCACAGTGTCAACATTTTTAGCATTTAATAATTTTATATCAGGCTTATATTCATTATTATAGCTCTCATAGTTGTTGGTAATATTTGTATTAGTTTGTTTTCCAAAATAAAAGTCTCTGTGAGTTTAAAATCTGTTTGAGGAGATTATAAATGAGTTATATCCTGTACAGGACAGTAATCCGAGTGGTCCGATGGTGGACCAGCCTTTTTATGACAGTGTACCGATATATGCTCGCTGATGATTAGATCATCTTTAAAGGGGACATTGAAGGAGGTGGACTTTATTTTATCTTTGCCCTATTCGCTATATGGTGCACTACTTTTGGATTCCGCCATTTTGTAGTAGTCCAGAACCATAGTGGATGATTTTCAGTATACTCAAACAATCCCACAGTGCACTGCTAAAGATAGTGTACAATCTAGCTGACATTAGTGGATAGCGGATACCCATAATGCACAGCACTATTTGGTTAAAAACCTTCATGTAGTAGCATCTGAAATTAAGAAATGTAGATAGATACCAGCTATTAAGGTGTCCTAACTTTCCCTCACAGTGAATGCACGTTTCATTTTGCAACTTATGTTTAGAAGTAATTTCTTCAGTTTTACTTGTTTAGTTATATAAGCTCCATCTCTCAATAGAGTTCAAATGAAGCTCAAAAGTCCATGTTTAAACATGTTCATGGGGTGTCCTTTTTCCACACGACTCTATATGTACTGACTAAACATTATAACTGATTTATATATTTATATATGTATGAAAGCACCCTTCTAAACTGCTGCAGTCCGGCAAGTGGAATTCTTTCTATTCATGATGCAATATCTGTAGAGAAGAGAGTTTAACTACAGACAGGCCCTGCCATGCGCACACACTGCCCATGAACCCTTGAAGAATGAGGACTGACATTGTTTTACTGAACTAATATAACTGATGGATATTTATTTTCTACCTTTATAAACTACAGACAAGTTGGACACCACATTATTACAAATTAATTCGTCTTTGTTGGTTGTTTTTAAGGTATGTCCCAAATTGTTCTTGCATATGAAAGGTGCCCATGACATGTAATGTATTTAACTGTACTATCAGAGATAGTAGAATACCAGTTATGATCTTTATGGTGATCACTTACACAGCCTCTAGAGTTCACATAGTGAAGACAACTGGAGCCATCTTAAAAATGACCACGCTATCTCTTCACTCCCCTCAGCTCAGCCCTGAAGAAGCAGCAATGCAATGCAAGCAACGGCATTATGACTGAGATAAGCACAATCTCAGCACTTTGAATTTCTGGAATGGCCTGGAAAGATAGTTACTGAAGAAAAATGAATACTGTCAGCAAATTCCTCAAGCACAAAAGAGAACAGAATATGACACACTGAGAAAACTATCTTTATTTAGAAAAAAGCACACACACCGGTAGACTTGAGCAGATTAAAAACTTTAAAATTAGTTCTCAAAGTGACAAACACTTTCCTCTACTCCATTTATTTCTGAAGAAATCCAGCTTGACATCCTTTTTATTTTTTAATTTTTATACAAATCTTTTAAAAATGGGATTGAACACAGAGTGAACAGTTTGGGTGGCTTACATTTTAAATGAAAGTAACAGGAAATGATGTATTACAATTAACCATTTTATTTAAAGTATACATAATATACAAATAGACCATTCATACTGCTTCAAACATCTATTGCCTAAATATTACAACATGGATTAAAAAGAAAGAGAAAACAAAAATAAATAAACTGGAAGTCTGACAGAGTCAGAGAAGCATTTTGTTTGGGCCGGAAAAAAAGAAAAGAAAGAAAAAAAAAGTGTGTGTGTTCTGACGGGTAATAAAATGCAAGCAAATTTGAGAGAGACATCATACAGATTCCAATTTCATTGTGAAGTACAGCAGCACATTGTGCTAAAATTTAAAGGAAATGAACTTTCAGCACGGTACTGAAAATATCACAATAAAAATGGCAGGTTAAAATACAAGATACAACATTTATTTTATGCATCACAACAAAAGTATCTATGCAGGGGAAAACAAAGAAGAAGAAGAAAAAAAAATGCAAACCAATCGTCTGCTTAGACAGTGATAGGGGAAAAGGGTAAAAAAAGAACCAAGATGCTGACACGGCTGAAAGAAGGTTCAGGCGAACTGGAGTCTCCGCCTCGTCACAGCTCACAATAGGGAATTCTGAGGAGGAATAATTACTGTCATCAAAACTTCACGGCAACTCATCATTAAAGATCTTGGAAAAACTGCAGAAAGAATTGCAGGAAAGATGCAGCTAAAGCAAATAAAATGCAACTTTACTGCCGTTCAAAACATTAATGTTACAATTACAATCATACATTTAAGTCAGTTAGAACAGAACAGATCAGCTAAACGCAGTCAGATGTCACTGGACACAGAAACCAAACGGCTCCTAGTGAATGTCTTACCTTGACTGTGTCAGCTTACATTATCTGTGCTTTTCGGATGATTTATGGGTGAGAAATATTAAGGACAAGAACATGTCATAAAGTGAAACTGAACATGTAAAATACCACAGAACATTTTATATTTCCATTAATATAAAAGCAATTAACATTTAAATGTGTAAGATGCCAATATCCTTGTGCGGTTTCAAATATTTAAGACACTAAGAATAGCCACTACACACCGTCATTGATGCGAAGCACTGAATAGCACAGCACTTTGTGGATGATGAAGTTACTGAGTGAGTTCCAAGTGCTCTCTGAGAAGTGCTTCACAGCTTTAAATAAGTAAGTACAGATTATAAACTAACTTTACATGCAATTTTTTGTCTGACCTCTTGACCTTGTGCATGAATGCTTCCAGAATTCCCACATTTTGGTAAATTATTTTTACTCAGAATTAGATAAGCAGTAAGAAAAGTTGCCCTGCAAGAAGATTCTCTACAAGTCTACAGAGACTTGCAGAGGCTGTGTGTGTGTGTGTGTGTGTGTGTGTGCCGTTTGTTTATAGAAAACGCAGAGAAGCCAAAGTGTGTCTGGCAAACAACACTCACTAATGGCTAGAACATCAAAGGATATTGTTTTTTGTCTTCTTTTGCACCGGTGCTGTCTCTCTTCTTTTCTGATTTCTCTTTGTCATGCCTGGATTCCTTTAATAAAGCAGAAGAAACAAATAAATGAGGCAACTTCAGAGCACTTTCAAAGAAGTGCAAGTTCCGTTTCAAGTTAGCAGCATTCTATGCCTTCTTCCCCTACACAACGAGTACAGAACTCACTCCTGTAGCTGAATGATAGAGGTAACGGTTTAAACATGAAGATCGTGGGACCTCCAGTGTGAATTCGGTGTCTAAACATGAATATTTTTAACACAATAGACCTCACACCTTCAACTACATAATGATCTCTGTGTCACATCGACCTTTAGAGAGTGGTCTTCGGTCTTTTAGACTGAACCAGATTAAAAGCATTTGGTGTGCCTAAGGGTGGATGCAGATTTTTAACCATTCACGTGCCTTCCTGCCTTTACCACAGTTTATGTAAAGCAGTGGAGTACTCTGTTACAAATGACCAATAAAGCAAAGAGAGCAGCTACAAGTGTTTTCATACAGAATTAGGATTGGGGGAGGGGGTACAAATTAACCCAACAATCTGGCAGACATGGTACAGAGCCCAATAAAAAAAAAATCACTCAGTTAAATCTGCTAGAGGACATCATGACTATGCTCCTTTTGGCCGCATTAAAATTATTTTAGCAAGTTGACTGAGTTCAGCAGAATACTGATTAGACACGACAAATGTGAGACTTTAATTCCTATTCATGTGTTTGCTTGATCAAAGAGGTGGTTTGAGACAAACTAAGTGAAAATCAAATCACTGGATTTAGATAACGAAACAAACGCAAAGGCAAGTGTGTTAATTAAGCTCTGCATTATCAGTTTATATTTTTTATTGTAGGCTAGGATTAAAACTATGTTTGGATTTTAAAGTTGCACTCATTTGTAGCTGTGATTTTGGCAAAAGAATCTATTCATATCTAAGGCCTACTCCATTGGATTTAAAGAGTGCCAGTGTTTCTACCTTTTTGCCTCCGGAGGTCTTGTCAGTTTTTGCCAGCTCCGTCTTGTCTTTGCTGGTGGATTTGGAGCGCTTGCTGTTGTCCTTCTCATTGGAGCGGGGCGAGTCGGGAGGACTTGCGCTCTTGCTGTGTTTGGAGGAGCCTGTGAGAAGAGGCAAGGAAGAACAGAGCAGCCGGTGTGACAAAGATAACACACACACACTCATGCACGCGTGAGGCGTCATGCTAAGGGCACTCTGATTGCCTCTGCTGGAGAGAAAGAAAGAGCGCATTCTGGTTCGTTGACCCTCCCCTCCCCCTCTCAACTCCCCCCTCAAACTACCACCTCTCTCTACCTTCTCACAGCAGCGGCCTGAACTAAGAAAAAGGGACGTTTACAACTCACTCGTTCCGTTCTCGTCTTTGCGGCGCTTGGCTTCCTGGCTCAGCTCGCGGTCGCTGTTTGAGTAGTCCTAGAAAAAGAAGGGGAACAAAAAGAGGGCGAATAAAAGAATTGATAAAAGAATAGCAATTGACGCACCATGCCACTCTCCTTCACGGCAGGAGCTCAATATCTGCTGTTTACACAAAGCTGACGCCACATTAGAAGCGGGTTCATTTGAAACCCTGCATCTGAGGACACTTTCACAAACACAGCTGAGCCAAATCTGGCCCAATAACCCTCTCATATTACTACACTACTGCTGGCTCCTGGGGGCTGAAAAATGACAAAAGTCTCCATTCAATCTGCTTTTGAATTTTAATATCTACTGGATTTTCAACATTTTTCTCCATTTCATTTAAGAAATACAAATCAAATGCATGTTTGGCAAAAAATACTGGAAACAATATTCTGTCCACATTTAAACCACTGATTACAGACCTAACACAGGGTCAAACATAAGGCTTGAACATAAGAAGGGTCATGAGATAGTTGTTGAAAAACACACATAGCTTATGAACATACTTCTCTAACCAACATACAACAGTCAATATCTCTTTCCTTTCCCCCCTTAATTATCTTTCATTCATTCATTCATTGCCTGCAACCGCTTATTCAGCGCAGGGTCGCGGTGGGTTCGGAGCCTACCCGGAATCAATGGGCGCAAGGCAGGAATACACCACGTAGGGGGCGCCAGTCCTTTGCACTCACACATTCTCACCCATGGACACCCTTAAATAGCCAACGTGTCTTTTTGGACAGTGGGAGGAAACCCTCGCGGATACGAGGAGAGCGCATTTAACTCCTCACCCGGAGTGGGGCTCAAACTCACAAGTCCAGGTCCCTGGAGTTGTGTGACAGCGACACCGTGTGTTGCACCACCCTTAATTATCATCGCATTTGTAAATAAAGAATAAAAACTTCAGTAACATGCGCTAAAAATATCTGCCACTTACAGATTCACTATATTGCCCTAGATGCCCTAAAATTACATGTTGAATTTCAAAGAATACAAATGGGAACAGAAAGGAACATACTGTGTAGAAGAGATAAACTTTGTCTCATTTTCTGTGCCAATTAAACTTTGGAAAAATATAAAATAAGCCACAAACAGGGCTTTTATGTTTATTCCAATATGTTATATCCAGCTAATAAAATTGTGCATTTTAAATAACAAAACATAGTCAGGGTTGGCCTTTGTTTTTGCTCATTTTTTGGGTTTTAATCCCCACCAGAGGTATACTCACTCGTTTGCGGTCCTTCCTGTCCTCCTTCTTCTCCCTCTCTTTGGAACGATCCCTGGATTTCTCTGTCTCCTTCTTGTCAGCCTCACTCTTGGACAGGCCTGTGCTGTGGTTGGCGTGATGCTGAGTTTGGGGGGGACAGGAAAGGGTTAAAAGCTGGGTTAAAGTCTCTCGGAAGGAGAGAGAGCAGCCCTGCCACATCATTAGCATGGTCCATTTGAGCTGCGCCGGACTCTCCATGAGAATTCACACCTGGACATCACACCTCTGAGAGTGAGCCAGTCTGCTACTGCCATCTCCAGCATACAGAACAGAAAAGATATGCAACAGCAACAGTATGAAATAAAAAATACTATAATAATGATAATAATAATAATAATAATAATAATAAGCATTTGCATTATAATATATTATCAATATAATCTAAAAACTGGTGTAAAAAGGATTTAAAACAGTGTTGTCATTCAAATATCGCTCAAAAGAAAATAATTTCTTTAAAAAAAGGAGCAAAGACCTTAACTTAAAATAAAAAAAAAAATAATAATCTTGGGCCATATCTACTAGTCTTTTTATCATTAAACATTCGCACAATGTAAAGGAGCAATATTCATATCATGTAGAGAGAGGAAAAAGGAAACATAGCAACATAAAATAAAACAATAAAAATTTCTTAAACCTTAAAGCAACTTAATTTTTTTTTTCCTGTGACTTGTCAAAAAAAAACATTTTTTTGGATCCAATGCGATCTGTCGAGAATCAAGACGTTTTATAAAGAAATACTGCAAATTTAATAATTAAATCTTCCAAATGAAAAATAATATTTCTAACCTATGGATCTAGAGAATAAATATATGGCTTAACAGCAGCATAAGAGCAAGACAGGGCAGAGATAAACAGATTGCGCGAGCCGTCTATGTCAAGGTTGTCTGAAATGCACACAATGTCAAGGAATCCAGGCTCGCCGCTTTTTTTTTTCCTCCATAACAACAGACTATCATACAAGGCTGGAGAAATGACATTTTCTTACAGCTACGATGATCAGCCTGCCACACGAAATCACATCCAGTCTCGAAATTAGGGTGCATTATGAATGAAAATATTTCTGATGATATTCATCATTTTAGAAAAATAAAGTCTTATCAACATTTCTCACGAGCCATGGGGGCAAAAGCTGCATATGGAGTTACAACCCTAGAGTACTAAAGGACTGTAATAACATTTACTCATTTACAGACCTGCAGCAAACAAATGACCTCACAGCTCCAAATATAATCAATATTTCTTTGTTGATCTCTGCAAATATAACATTTTACAAATCTGGCGATGGTAATTAAGTTGCTCATTAGGCAACATTTCTTTGAACTGATCGATAGTCTCTGCACAAGACATGAAACTTGATCAGTGACAAAACCTGGTCAGAAATTAATCAGAAGTCTTGTAGAGAGATCAGCTAACGCAAAATGAGTTTATAAAGGAAAATGACATCATGCAGCCAGTATAAAGTGTGCAGAGTCTCTAAAAAGACAATTGACAACAGCTCCAGCAGTCTATCAGTGTTAGCTAGTAACATAACATCGCCTGCAGGAACAACTCCACATATCTCTGCTAATAAATACTAAGAAAAAAGAACTGAAGCAAAGACAGGAGCAAGGGAGGGGGAAAGAGGGAGAAAATGTGGGGGGAGAGAGAGAGATATCGTTAGTGCAGGAGAAGTGTGGTTGAAGGAGTGACTGTGCAGAGGGACTTAAAAAGAGCCTTTCAAGTTGTGAAGCCACATTTCTGCCGCCTAATTAGGGCTCTTACAGGTTCCACTCTTATTGCCAAGGTGCATAATATTTTCTTTGAGCATTCAAAATCAGCCTAAACCTTGCAGATCCTGCATGTCTATTTTTGTTAAACCTCTCTAGTTCGCATTATCTAATGACACCTTTTATAAAGCGGGATTGAAGCAAACTAGGGTGGTGCCCATTAGGCCAGACCTGTTTGTAGAAAACATCAGAATATACATTTGTTCGTATTTTGATAATGCGGAGGCGGGAAAAGCGCTCAATGTCATTTAAACAACCAGAGAGGGCCACTTTGAGAAGTTTATGATTATTATCAAGCCATTATCCAAAACGTGACAAACCAACATGTCACAGCTCATCCAAAAGTACATGAATAAATAAATAAAATAATTAAAAAATAATTTGACTTAAATTCTGTGACTGCTGGTGTATTTTCACCGTTAGAAATACATTGGAAACCACATTTCCTTTAATAAAAAGCCTGCTGAAGAATTCTGAATAGTAATTCAGGAATGCGAGTTCTATACTTCTAGTTGTCAAGAACTTAATACCCATTATTAATATCCGGCAACTGCTATATGGGTTCAGCTATCCAACGGCAACTGAAATTTTCATGGCTTTGTGATTTATGGAGAAATTTAGTTTGTCTAATAATTCCAAATTAGACAACACTTAGATGCGGATTTATATCTTGATGTAGAAAGTAAAAACATACAAATCCAATCTGTAATGTATTATACACTATTCTACCAAGCTATCATTAACATACAGTCCAAATAATGGTTACACTGCAGAAAAAAAAGTCACGGTCCCATGTAGTTCTTTGCCTGAGCAGGGTTTCTGAACAGACATTATGCAATATATAATCCCCTGAGAGATGTAGGCTTGTATTGTAGCTCACTGTCTTCTTCCCCTACTATTTCTAATGGAATGACAGTAATTTATGTTCATTCACGACTGTTCCCACAAGCTTCATTTTCCTCCCTGTACTACTTCTGCTTCAGACAGAGGAAAAGATAACACTAAACGTGCTGCGTCAGAATGGTAGGAAGTGAAAGCCTATATGAAAATGTGTCTATGCTGTTAATAATAAATGATTATATAAGAATTGTGACTCATGTCAAAAATGCGTACAGTGGAACCTCTAATAACGAACTTTCCAAGATACGAACAGGGCATTTGAATATTTTTTGCCTCCACCAACGAACCATGACTCTAGAAACGAACCCGAGTCTCTGCCGAGCCAGCGGCTGGAAATGGCCACTGGCCCCAATAGGCGAGTCTCCCAGCGCCCAGACTTGAGTGAGCTTTTAAGATTAGCACATTGTAGCTTTAGCAATTTAGCATTAGTTTAAATAGCAGACATCGAAATTCGTGCTAAGTTAAACTGTATCTATGCTTCATCTCCCCACATTCACCCACCTACTCTCCGTTACTCCACCCACCTCCCACCTCCCGTCATACAGCCAGTGCCTGTGTTACTCCTCCAGCCAGTCGTCACGTCTCCAAGGTAGCGATGTGTAACCACTTAAAACTTTATTTCTGTTTTATTACTGTTACCACTGTATTTCTTTTTTATTTTTAGTAACGCTACATGTATTTTTTTTTTACTAATTTGAGAGTGTTGTAAACATATATCAGTGCAAAAAGGGTGACTTTCGGGGTGGGGGCTGGAACGCATTAATTGCTTTTCCATTATTTTAAATGGATAAAATTGACTCGAGAAACGAACTTTTCCACTTACGAACCGGGTCACGGAACGGATCAAGTTCGTAAGTAGAGGTTCCACTGCATATAAAAAAAAAAAAAAAAAAAAAAAAAATAAAACACAGCTAAAGTGAAGTTATGATTAAATTATGGCCGTTCTTTACCTTAGAGAAAGATAATGATAAAACTAAATTCAATATGTTAATTGGTGATAATTGTTAATATGCTAAAAATAAATGAGGTTAACAACTAATATTAGGAGATTAAAAAGAAATGTTAATGTACAAATGTACAGAATGTTACAGAAATTACTGCAAAAAACGAATGTTAAGAAATGTTTGCATTACTGATAATTATTGTTATCAAATGATATGAAACATTTGTGACACCAATGTTCTCAGCTTTTGGTTCACCTCCCCGTTTTTGCATCTAAAACTGACTTCTGAGTTTAGACTTGCAAAATAACTGGTAAACACGCTAGACAATATAAATGAATAAATAAATACCACAACATCTTCTGTTCAGCAGGGGTCAGCTTAGTGTATGTAAAACAGCTCCCTTGGCAAGGTTGAGACCATTAGAATACAACATATCTGATATTTCTTTAATAACATAATATCACAGATAATATCTGGGAATACCTTGAAAGCTAGCTCTGCTGGAGGGGAGGGATGGCAGCCTACTAAAAATTCTGTTGGAGTGCTTTTGCGAGTGGCGCCATCAGCATATTTTCAAATATCCTGCCATTGCCTTCAGTGACCATAACAGGGAAAAACACTTTTATCTCTCCACCAGCTGACAGGAGCTGTTCAAAAACGAGTCAGCTGCAGAATAGCAGAGTGAGCAAGGAGCCAGAGTCCAATCAGACCGTAAGGAGGGAGGGAGGAAGGCCCGAGAGAGTGCAGACACAGGGAGAGAAGTGAGGATATTGTGGAGGAAAAATTACATTAGCAGAATGTGGTGCTTGAAAGCTTGTGTGTGTGTTTAATGGTGGGAAGTGCAGGGAAATGGGAGTTAGGAGATATAAGATATGATTTCTTTCCAGCGAGACGCAAATTTTGGGTTAATGAAGGGCTTTGTGGTTTTACAACATGCAAATTGAGCAGAATCTTGTTAACAAGGGGGAAGAGATTTTATTGTACTAAATGCATGCAGTAAGCTCCAACACACAATAAAACTCGAATCACATAGCCGGCTTATGCAACTGTCTCTCATCCGCTTTTAAAGGGATCGTTTTACTCAGCGAAGCTGACGTCAACATATCAGTTGATCTGAAAAAAGCGAATACCTGAGCAAATAACTTTGCCTTAAACGGGATGTGTGCCAGGAGTCAGAATGAGATACGTTTGCTACAAAACAATTAGGTCTGTGAGACTGTGGGAGCATACTGGTTATCACACCTTTGCTTTGTATATTCTGTTTCTGCTACTTGGAAACAGTCAATAGGACTGCAAAAAATATTCAATGTTACATCAATTCAACAGTAAAAATGAAAATATGAAACCATTTAAATAACTGCAGATTTCCATTTTTATGAACTTTCCGGAGGGAAACATCCTCATTTATGAATCTAAATACTAGCTTTTCAAGGGGAGCACTCAGCTGCCAGCAAACTGGCCAAGGAACACACAAAATGCTCTAAAATCTGAGCTAAGACCTGTTATCATCCATGGAAAAAAAGGAAAGAAAAATATTAAAGACGTGGAAACATTAAGAGAGTTCAAACCTTGGAGAGTGAGTCCTTAAAGTCGTTGAGATTGTCCTGTAGGAATGAATGGAGACGACAGATGAGCTGAAGGGGTTGGCACACAGCAGGAGAAAGGGTTGTGGGGGAGGCTGGCCGGCATTCAACACATCCCCTTAAAAGACCTTCAAAGACTAGAACTTTGACATGGTTAGTGTGAAAAGCGACTGGATAATATAGTCTAAATACTAGTCTATGAAGGAGCATCTGAATCTAGATGTGCTTGGAGAACCTGTGTGTTGCTGACCAATACAAGTTACATGTTGACTTTACTGGGTTCTTTGGTCTAAGGTGTACATTCTTTCAATTCACTGTGCAAGTGCTGGGGAAGATAAAGCAGGCTATGCTTTGATTAGCATTCTAACATGGAAGCGTGCTGCAGTGCTACATTAAAGGGCCTGGTGTATCAATGTTTTAAGTGTACACTTGTTAAGTAAGGTGTTGGAGGTTAGGGTGCATATAGAATTACAACAAGCTCCCTGGTTGCAGATAAACAGCTCCCCTCTTGGAAGGCTTTGCCCATGCTTTTTTTTCCTTGGTAGCCTTTTCTCTCTCTATGTGGCTGCTGCTGGTGATGCATCTTGGTGCTTTCCCTGGATGGCTGGAAGGCCTGTCTGCCTTTGCAGAAGATGTGGAGGTCTGGGGAGCAGGGGAAATGCTTGCTGGGCCGCCTTTTTCACCACAGGGCAGACGCACACCAAAAAATAAAAAATAAAAAAAATATACTGCTTGAGAGCAAAAAAAAAAAAAAAAAAAAAAAAAACCACAAGCAAAGGTGGGCTTGCTTTCATTCATCGGGAGGATCCGGGGCATGGGCGATGCAGCAAAGGCATCCAGATAACACAGACGCCAGGGCATGATGCTATAATCAGGATCTCTTCCAACAAACATTTTCTCGTCCCGTTGTGTAATGGGGGGAAAAGTAGGAGGAAGAAAAAAAAAAATCTTTTCTTGCTTATTTACTTTTATGCATTCTCAATAAAAGAATATGCTATGGATGACGAAAAGATCTTTCACAAAAAGAGGCAAAAAAAAAAAAAAAAGGTGTTTTACAAAAATATATCTATATTTACAAAAATGCTTTATATGACAAAAATAATTTCAGAGGCACTTGAGTAGGGATTTCCACATGTACAAAAAAAGGAGCCAAAAACGTGTACATTTTTTACTATTCTGGCAAGTCCATGGTATTCTATCATAAAAATTGATATGTATTAAAAATCGTTTCTCCCCAAAAAAAACAAAAAAAAACAAAAAACTGATTAGTCCATAGGATGTGTAACTTCTCCCCCTACTGCTCTCCTATGAAGGCTGGGTTCCAGAGGCCTCCCCTGCATTCTCTCATGGGAAGTGTGGGGGAGAGGACGAGGAATGCGTGGATAAACATGTGCTCTCCAACGGGGGGACAAGAGGAAACAAGGGCACAGCCCTCCTCAGGCCATACTAACCTTAACTGCAGAGGAGTGTGATGGCGAAGAGTGGGTGTCAAGCTTTCGTCTTTTTTGTTCTGGCGGAGAAAAAACACAAAGTGTTAAAACGGAGGGAAGCTTGTACACTTGTTTTAATGACTAATATTTATTTAAACAACACTGTAGTAAAAGTGTTTCTTCACTGTATAAGCCTCCTCAGCCAAATATGAATAGAATAAATTAATAAATAAATAAATAGGATATAACATCCTGGAAAATAAAGGTTACTACCTATTCCTGACACTGGACACTGCCTTAGATCATATTGTCCTAAATTCTAAGCCCATATTAGCAACGCCAGTGAGGTTTTTCGTCAATAGTTTAGTAATGGAACTGCACTAGCAGTTCTTAGTTACTCCTTCAGACTTAAGGATGCTGCCTTACCCCGTTCTGATTCTGCTCCTTCTGATCTGGGAACTGGTGACTTGAGGGAGCCTGGCCCCGGATTTTTCTCCACCTTGCTGCTTTCCTTCGGCTTGCCCTCCTTGGACACGTCTCGCTCCTTGGACGACTCTTTGTCGGCAGATTTTCCATCGCCCTTGCTCTTCTCGTCCTTCTTCTCATCCTTCCTCTTGTCCTTGTCCGCCTTAGGTGTCTTCTCCTTGTTGTCCCCGGACTTCTCCTCCCTCTGCTTCTCCTTTCCTCCTGCCTTGGCCTCTGGAGTGCTTCCTGAACTCTTCTCTTTCTTCTCCTTTTTCTCCTTCCCACTCTTCTCTTTGTCCTCTTTCTCTTTGCTCCCTTTGGTGCTAGAATAAAAACAGTATATATTTTAAAATACTTAGGACAAGGTTTGAAAAAGTTTGTTATTGACTGTTTGATGTCTATTCACTGAGAGAAAAAAAAACATGTTTGCCTAGTTTAATGATTAATTTATGTAGCCTAAATAACAAGGCATTAATCCCAGCTAAATTCATGTCTGTGTTGATTTTAGAGGGCCATGATCTCTGGAGGTGATCCCCCTTAAATTAACATTCAGCTCAATACTGCCGGGTTATAATAGACTAAATTAGCCTATTGATGATGCAGAAACAAATGTTAAAGTACTTAATACATTGTGATCCTGTAACCTGAAAACCAACATGACAAACTGAAACATGAAAAATAAAGCTTTATGATACAGTTAAATCTGACATTATTTAGACCCATTGGTAGAAACTGTGCCATTCCCCTAGCCCCTGAACTAAGTAAGTGCCCTTAATGAATATTTTCTGAGCTCTGTACTGACTATTAGTGCCTGGAACAGACCTGACCTCTTGCCCCTCACTACTAAGGTGAATTACAAGTATACTCAGTGCTGCAATGGCTGAGCAGGGAACATTCACTGACCTCAGCGAGCCATGCTGAAGCCCGCAGGAACCATTTCAAACTCATTAAATTCGTACTGTTCCTGAATGGGACTTAATGAAGACCTTTTCTTTCCAGCTCGCCACATGACTCTCTTTGAAGTCGTCTTTCAAAATGATAGCTTTACACAATCCAATTTGATGGGCCTTTCACAATTGTCTGTATGTTGTAACAGCCATGTCTCACTGAGATGGCTCCTTTCAAGACAGTTCTTTCAGGAATAGTTCCGTTTAACAGAACAGTAAGAGGATTCTCGCCCAGAACACTGTTCAGTTTGATTACACAGTTCCTATGAAAGGCAGACTTTGATAAAAGATTGATTTATTTAGTAGTTTGAAATGATAAGCTGGTACTAAACTTCCTTATCCCAGAGGCTAAACCTTTAATAACATTATCCAAGAGATGAGAGCAGTACATCATTCTGCAGAGCTCCTGTTCAGTTACAAATGGCTTACCAGTGTGTATGTGTATGTTGGGTTTACCCACCTGTTAGGTGTGCTGCCGTTGCTGCTGTTTGCTTTATTCACCGTGGCTGGGTTTTTGCTGGCAGTTTTCGGAGCCACCTGAGATTTGTCCTTAGATTTCTCTACAAAACATCAAAATGTACATACAGCTATTACAGACTCTGCCAAAAGACAGTTTTTAGTATTTCACCCATGCTTCATAAAATGGGGCTAAGAGATCATCCCAAAAGGCACAAACGGCTACTGAAGCCTCAGTTATGGCATTAAATACAATCATAATGCCCGGACTGAACTCTTTGGCCACAATGGGACGTGGGATGGGAAAAGTAGGTCACACCAAGGTCATATGGTACAAGCTGTGCAAATGGCAACGACAATAAAAATGGCTCTGTAATAATGATAGCTTCACAAAATACGCTTATGGGGAAAAGGACAGCTGTTGACACTTGGATATTATGTACAACATAAGATGATGAGCATCCTTCAGAAGCCATTGAAAGCTCATAAAATGTGAATGAAATTGAGATGGTGCTTCAAAAAGTGTGAATTATTTAAACATTCTGGGCAAAATCCTTAGAGATGCAGTAAGAAATTTACATGTAGAAGAAGCAAAAATCAAGAACAAACAGACAGGAGACAAATCAGTCAGGGGAAATTTGGCCAAATCCATCTACAGGGAAAACAAACAGTAAGTCTCAGAAGAGGCCACTACTCTGCATATCTAATATTTTCAATTGCAATGTAAATTTATAAATATTTGGAAGAATAGGAAAAGCTCAAAACATGTTTAAGTTCAATGACTGAAAAATTAGGATTAATATACAGTATTGTTAGGCCAATATGCAATTTATTTATTACTATTACATATGTTTACATTTTTACTGTTTCAGTTATTTTCATCATCTTTCAATTGCCTACAGATTATTAGCACATTTTTGTACTATAGCATACACTTTCACATTTGAAAGAATTTACATTCATTCATTCATTATCTGTAACCCTTATCCAGTTCAGGGTCGCGGTGGGTCCAGAGCCTACCTGGAATCATTGGGCGCAAGGCGGGAATACACCCTGGAGCGCCGGTCCTTCACAGGGAAACACAGACACTCACACACTCACACCTACGGACACTTTTGAGTCGCCAATCCACCTACCAACCTGTGTTTTTGGACTGTGGGAGGAAACCGGAGCACCCGGAGGAAACCCACGCGGACACTGGGAGAACACACCAACTCCTCACAGACAGTCACCCGGAGCGGGAATCGAACCCACAACCTCCAGGTCCCTGGAGCTGTGTGACTGCGACACTAACTGCTGCACCACCGAAAAATGAAAAATACCACTGATGAACTGATTCAAATGCAATCGCTGATATAGCAAACTTGAAGAGGTGCTGTAAAATATGCCAGTGATGAAATTATTATTTCTTTTACTTGTGAATAAATGTACAATTCATTCAGATGCTCTTACATGTGCGCTAAATGTATTTGAAAATTACCATTTAATTTTACTGTGATTTGATTAGATTTTCTGAGAGGTGAAATCCTGAAAAATAATTCCAGTTAATCAGTTCGTTCTACATTACATTTATTTTCTTTTGGAGTCATAGAACTCACCCGTGTCCTCTGCAGTTCCTTCATCATACTTGCTGGTGGCAGAGGCAGCTGTGACTGCAGGTTTGCCGGTATTTCCAGGCCCATTCTGCAGGCCGCTGGGGTTAGAGGTGCTCACTGGATGCTTGTAGTGGAACTCGTAATCAGGAACCATATGCACTTTCCTGCTTTTCAACTGGCCAGAGTAGCTGTAATTCACATACATGGTCAAAATCATAGCACACACAGCACAGCCAAATTAAAGGCTTCTACAACATGGTAACTAAATTAAAATAGATTAAAATGACAATGTCAAAAGGAAAAGGCTAGAAGGCCCTTAATAATGGAATATACATTATGCTTGTTGAGAATAACACAGATGTCTGCTGAAATCATTAATGTTGTCAGATAAATAAATAAATAAAAATGTAAGTACCCATCACCTGACCAGAAATCCAGAAATTCCCCTGGTAGTAATTTCAATTTGAAAAACATTGATCTCAATATATGAAAACTTACTGATACACATACTGAATATACTGTACTAAGAGGAAGGAGGAACAAAGTAACATTAAACAAAGTTAACAAATGTCACTTCATCATTAACCTTGGGAGCAATGAACAAATACCAATCAGCGCATGACAATTTCAACTCCTCTCACAATTACTGCCCTTAATTGACGTGTGAAATATTAACACCCGCTAGCCTTCTGAAAACAAAGTGTGTCATTACAGGCAGTGGGAGAGGCAGGTGTTCTATAGAATGGCTGGGCGTCTAAAACCTTATTGTAGCAGGATGAAAAAAGCTCATTACAATTGATAACTGATAAAATCACCTCGCTGTGACAGGACAAAGGCCGCGGGGACAGCGACGAGCCCAACAAGCAAATTAATGGCATTCATTAAGTTCTGATCCGGAGGCACTCGAAGTGGGGCTGACCTGCCACTTGGCTCTTGCTTGGACTGACTGGGCTTTTTGTGGAAAGCAAGAACATTACACACCTCTCTGCACCCTCTTATACTGCACAACGCGAGCTGCTCCCTTGCGGAGAACATTACCAGCCACTACCAGATTCACCAGCTCCAATAAATAACACAAGACCTACAAATTCCATCAACAGCGCATCAGAGCATATGCCAGCATCAATTGGAAGCAGAAAAAGATAAATCTCTGCCTCTGCAATGGGGTTAAACTGCTGTGAGAAACAAAAAAGCACTCCCTGTCAACGGGAAAGAAAAGCAAATTCCTGTCAGGAATTGTAGAAATGCTTCACATTTAAGACTGGTCTTTTCAATTCCTTCACATTTCAAACTAGAAGTGGATTTGTTATTCTAGATTTGTATTGTGATTCTCTCTTAAAAGATTTTAAAGTTATTAATATATATCCATAACCAGACTTTTATAGGCTGCCAGGGTTTTCTGTAAAGATATTTTAAAATTCTTTTGGATGCCACCATTTTGAGGAGGAAAGACAATGATAAATTTTACATGCATTTAATGAATATTGTCACAAAATTTGCTTATATTCTGAAAAAACTTAAAAATTCAGAAACTATGGTAAACTATTATTTAGGACCACAGATTTGTTAAAAAAGCTCATAATATCCAAATCAGCTAAAAAGCTAATCCACTAATATTCAGAATTAAAATAATAGTTAAGTTAAGCTATGCTTGTGGCACGCCTGTATATGCATTTTGAATCAAGCACATAGTACCTGAGACAAAACAAGCAAATCCCACATGGAATCTCACCCTGTCCCATTGTTACTAGCCAAATCTCCCACGAACCTGAGTTATATGAGAACATGAGCCAAACCACCCCTCCCACAACACCCTAGAATGGTAAAAGGCCCAATCAAAATTCAAGGCCATAGCCAGCTTTCTGCTCAGTTACCCCATGGCTAATGCATAGAGGTCAGGCCTCTTCTCCTTCTCCTCCTGGCAGATCTTGTGTACACGGCACTCCAGTGCTTGGCCGAGATTCAGCACTTTGGGATAGAACGGCAGGATCTTGGTCAGCACGATCAGGATGTTGCGTATGTGGGTGTACTCACCCGTTTCCAGACAGTGAACAGAGGCCTAGACACAAAGAGACACACATAAAAGGATCATTTGCATAAAGTCATTCAGTACTTTGTTGTTTTTGCCACAATAAGCAGGTGGTATATAATTTTCTGTTTTAAATTTTGTTCAAATGCATTAAAACACGAAACATTTCGCCTCAACCATGAAAGTTCTGAGAGGGGGTTAGGGCAGTGGTTCTCAAACTGTTGTACGAAGTTTAAAGTTTAAATTACACAATCAGAGTTTTCATGATTCTCTTTTATTTGAAGTCGTTAGTGTTGTGCAAGTGGACAAACATCAACTTAGGGATCTAAAAACAGCGTACTCCCACAATAAAGTGTATAGCCATCCCAGTTTCCAACTTATTTCCAGAAGAAATAACACTAACCTTTGTCAACTTGTAATGCCACTTGTGAACGACATGCCGGAAGTTTTCATAGTCTAGTTGGTCTGCCTTGTTCCCTCCATCAAAACCACTGGCTCGGAAAATTGTGAGAAACCCTGGATAATTGCCACACTCCTGACAAAGCAAGCACAACAACAAACACAAGCCATTTACATTTTTTTTTTTCAGTTTAAAAAAATGAAGTTCTAAATTCAGAAGCTTGCTGGTATTTATACTCGCTGATTCTTTGGGGAGGGCTTTTGAATGGGGTCTTACATAATCAGTCTCAGCTGGCCTGTACCCAGACACCATTAAAAATAAATGTTCATGCAATACTAAACACAACCTCAGTGCTTTATTTGGGGTCCACTGAATTCACACATATGCGATACCCTCACTGTAAAACCAAACCACACATTTTAGTGCAACATGATGGGACAACAGCACAACATGTATAATTACACTTTGCATAAGACCTGGATGATGCTTATACAACCCCCACATCTAATGCTTAGCATACTTTGTCAGCCCTCTTTTAGCCTGTTCTTCAGTGGTCAGGATTTCCACAGGAACCCCATAGAGCAGTTATTGTTTGGGTGGTGGATCATTCCCAACTATAAAGTGCTCCTGTATGGTCAGTGAAGCTGAGAAAATGTACAGTGTGTATAGAAATAGAGAGATCATTTAAGAGGTATGCTAAAAAAATGTGTGTGTATACACACACACACACACAGCGCTTAAAGTTGAAAATCTATATTTATTACATAGTGGAATGAGTTGAGAACACAATAACATAAAATTATCAATGTAAACAATGTAAATCAAAATTATTATCTCATGGTGGTCTGGATTTGGAATCATACTCAAAATAAATGTGGAAAATCAAATTACAGGCTGATCAAACTTCAGTGGAAATTCCTCAAGAAAACTTAAAATGAGGCTTTCTCCTGAGGGATTCTGAGGGATGTCTTCTGTGGGTTGTAGACACCGCCTCATGCAACCTCTAGGAGTGAGAGCACTGACAAGTTGACCAGGACAACAGCCAGAAAGATGAGAACAGAGAAATTGTCTGTGGTCACCACTTGCAGAACCACTCCTTTATAGTTGTTGTCTTGCTAATTGCCTCTCATGACTACCTGTTGTCTGTTCTATTTGCACAACAGCAGGTGAAATTGATTCACAAACAGTATTACAAATAAATAAATAAATAATCCACTAAAAGGTTAAAGTTCTGTACCTTCTCATAGATGGCTTTATCACTGTGCCATCGCGTCACCGTCTCCAGCATGCAGCAAAGGAAACGGCCATAACGTCGAGACTCGTTTTCTGTACAGCTCGCAACTGTGTAAATGATGTCTGAGAACACCTGCATTATAAACGAGAGAGAGAGAGAGAGAACCAAATTGACAAAAGAAAAGGTGACCATGGACACCCTGCTAGAGAGATCATTGCCTTCTTCGTGATAAACACCCTTTTACACGCCGCTGCTTTAATGCACATAATCAAACACTTTGCACAATCAGACTCAGCAGGAGGCCACAGTTGTCTACAAACAAGCAGAAAAATGTGGAACTGCCAGTGTAGGCCTGTTAGCTTTGGCTATTGTCCTTACCCATGTCACTCAAACAGCTATTCATTACACAGAGCTCTTACTCATTTTGGCTAACTGCAGTAAAAACCAGGCTCAGGAAATGTGCGAGGGGCTTACGCGATCGTAGCAGAGCAGAGTGCAGAAGTTGGGCGTCTTCTGTTGGTGCACTAGCTCCACAAAGCGAGCGCAGTAGACTGCATCAATGGCAGAGAAGACACAGCGGGGGAACAAGCAGAGCTGCAGGAACTTGGTGATGGTCTCATTCTTGGTGGATTCTGCAAAGGAAAGAAAAAGGGTGGTGCTCAGAAAGCAAAATAGAGGGAGAGAGAAAAATACAGCAACAAGGATAGATAGAAGGTGGATATTGATAGAAAACAAATACAGAACTAGAGACAGAGAGAGAGACTGGAAAAGAAAACATACTGGCAAGTAACCAGTTGTCCTTCTCCAGTTTGAGACGGTGCAGCACTCTCTGCACGTGCTCCAGCTGCTTCTTCTCCTCCTCCAGCAGCTTGTCCTGCAGTGCTGTGCAGCGCTCCTTCTCCTTCTTCTTTTTGTTCAATGGCTGTGGAAGTGACAGCATGTACTCAGCATGTGACAAGCAGCTCATCCCAGAAACACAGATTCTGCCTTGCTTTTTGTCGCACTTTCAAGCTCGGCCCTTTAGAAGCTTTTAAGAGTCATTATTTCTATGAAGATATAGCAATGATACAGATTTTCAACACACTGTCAAATCATGTACACTTCAAAGCTTTTTACAATTACAAGTGTTTTCTTCAGGTTGACAACTCAGACGTAATGTTCTTTGTCAACAAAGATTCTTTGAATCTTTTTCAGTGTTATTTAATTTATTAAGTTTACTGTTTCTGTCGTTTTCAATTCATGTTTTATTTCATAAAACACAGCTGATAAAAGTCCTAATTAAAATTAAGCCTAGCTAGTTAATGCTGACACGTGACTGCATGTGTTCCACATTTCAAGTAAGCAAGTAAGTAATCCCTTACCATTTCTGTGTTCTCGTCAATAGCCTTGATCTGCATTTTGAGCTTGTTGACCTCACGTTCATAAGCATTGTGAGGCACAGCCAGGTCGTACATGGTCAGGGACCAAAAGGTGGCGTAGAACTGAGGCCTGAGGTCATCCCATACTTTAGGCGGGTGGAGGGACACCACAGCCTCATGTATAGGTGCCATCACCTGCTCGCATGCGGCAATGTACTTATGGACCTTCTGTTGTTGCCGGTTGCCTTTCTCTGCCTTCTTCAGCTCGTCGTATTTGGACTGGATGGAAGAGAAGCAGTGTGAGAGTGATGATTAGTCCAATCAGTAGCAAAACAGGTCCAAACTATGGATATGGATGTCTGTCCCAAACAAATGAAACTAGAGCAAGCACACTTTTTATACAGGAGCTAGAAGAAGCCCAGAGACTGAGCATGGCTGGCAGAGAGATGGTATGAATCAGTGGCACTAAGCAGCTCCACGCTTCACAGCTGGAGCCAGGGCTTGGAGGGGGAAGTTAAATCTGCAGCACTTTCAAGGCAAAAAAAAAAAACCCAAAAAAGCAAAAACAAAACAAAAAACAAAACCACAACACCATGCAATGAGAGTGATAATAAACAACATTTTGACTGCGTGTTGCAAAGTGGATACAAAGAAATCCATGTGGGAAGTGAAAGATGGTAAATCTTGTTATAGAAAGAAAGGGAGGGGAAGATTGTGGTGGAGGGATGTAGAAGCAGCTGGTGAGTTTCATTCTTCTATGCTACCACTGCAGTTTTTTTTTGGCAGTCAAATATTTGTTGTACTGCAAAGCATCCCCTACATATCCTCCTGTAATATTTATTAAAATGAGCACAAATGCAGTAGTCAAATATGGCGCAGGTAAAATTCATTCATAATTCATACAGTGCCAAGATCCATTAAAGAAAGATTTAATGAATCAAAAAATAATTTTGAAAGCAATCTGGGGACCATTCTTCTTGGAAGCAGGCAAATAAAAATAGCTCTTAAATGTGTTTCATTATAAAGGTTAATTTATTTAATTACATTTTACAGAGATTTTGGAGATTGGCAAATGTATACTACCTGAAAGCTACCTGTACTTAATTTTTATTATGTTCAATTGTGCAATTCTTTGTCATTGTACAACATACAACAAAATGTGTCTTCTGCATTTAACTGTGGCAGGGAATACACACACACACACACACACGTACACTAGGGGCTGTGAACACACACCCAGTGGGCAGCCATCCCCAGCGCCTGGGGAGTGTTTGGAGGTTCAGTACCTTGCTCAAGGGCACTTCACCCATGATGTTCCTGTCAGTCCTGGGGATTGAACCAACAACCTTCTGGAACCAAGCCCAGTCCTCTAACCATTAGGCCAAGATGGATTTTTTTTTTTGTTTGAATTAATTTCTAATTTTATTTAATTGCTGGGGACACAAAAGTTATCCCATACACCTTTTGCAAAGGTCACATTTAAGATTTGCTGTTAATATTAGTATGTATATTTAACACTTACCAAAATCTGATGAGCGTACATAGGTCGAGACAAGAAGAAGGCTGCGTCATGGGGTGTGTGGAACTGGTTACAGAGGATGTCTACGGAGGGCACCCGCTTGATGTAGTCCTCAGTGCTTAGGTTGGACGCCAAGAAGCCGCCGAACTGCACCAGGGTGTCATGACACTGAAAAAAGAGGGACAGGAAAGTGGACCCATTTATCACGGGACAAGGTTCTCCCCTCTGTTCCCTGCTCATTTCCTAGCCAAATGCAGATGCTCTTAATAAATCCTCCGGTTGCTCATTTATTTGGGGGACTGCACCTTGCTTTATTAAAGCCATTCATCACCAGGAGCCCTCCCTGGAAATCGATGGGATGCCCAGTAAAGCAATTTAGTAGAAGAGAGGCACTGGGGAAGTGATCCCCAAGCCTCACTGGTAGAAGAAAGAGCAGAATGAAGCAAAGCACTGGCTGAACCTTTGGTTGACCATTACTTAAGTTTTCAATATTCTTCACCGTAACTTCCATAGCTGTGCAAGGCCTAGAGGACAAGGCAAAAGCAAGGCAACAGGAAAAATGTCGCACAGCAGCAGCATGGATTCAAGTTAATACAAGCATTAGCATTCTTACACTGAGGTAAAATCATGGTGAATCTCAAAGCGCAAAGGTGTTAAAAAACAAAAAACAAAGCAAGAATTTTGTATCCAAAAAATACTTCATCTTTCACAATTCTTTCAATTATATTCCAGGGTTAAAATGTAACTAATAGATTTTGTTGTTTATTTCATGAATGTATTTGCAATTATTCATTTTCAGTTTACAGTGTCTCATTGGAAAACTTGTAGACATTGTGAAAAATGTTCATACCATGACTATTACAGCTTGTTTCTAAGAAACAGGAAATTCAGTTACTTGTTTGTCTAGTTTTATGTTCCATTATGATAGTATGTATACTGAGCTGAGGTAGAACGGTAGCACATTAAACTATCTGTGATGATAATTAATGTGAACTCTTGACAACGACAGCAAAAAAATACTCTTAAAATGAGACATAACAGGCTGCTGGCCTTTTGTTTGCATTAAGGATCTGGGCTCTGGTAATCATATGATAGTCTAGGAATATGACCACATTAAGTAAAGTTTTTTCAAAAACGCTTTTAGAAATGTCATTGAACGCTCATTAAATTTCTATACATAATAAAATAAGTAAAATCACAAAAGGAAACTCACCAGTTTAAAAAAAATAAATAAACACAAAATTGCAGATGTGGATACTGGTTTTGGACAAAAAATAACCCAAAAAAGTGTTAATTATTACCAGTATTTTGGCTGATTATTAATTACATCAGTAAAGAAAATTTCATATGGGTACATGCCTAATTTGAATACCCAAAATCCATGCCTAATATCCACATGCTGTGCATCACATCATTTCATCAGATCTCCCATTAGACCGTAAAACATGTGCACTGCTATTCCAAACAGTGAGGCAGCAGGAGAGTGAAGGCCCAGTGTTGGGAAGCATCTGGAGGTGCCTATCCAGGGACCACCACTCCCCACCCCCCTGCCCTCTGAAACAGCTGCTGCACTCAGGGCTGAGCCTGAACAGCATCTCGTTAGAGCTGTGCTCGGCCCTGCGAATCGAGCAGACGGGAAGATTGGCTGCACTCTTAGAGTGGTAACTATGAAAACGGACATCAAAGGAGGCCCGAGATTGCTTTGGCCCCCTTTTCACAGCTCTAATCGCTTGCGAGTGACACGGCTCCCCTTAGGAATTAGCCGCTGCTCAGATACAGCCTGGCTTCTAACTTTTTCCTCCCTCTTTGTAGGCTGTAATGTCTCAGTTGCTCTGTGTAACTGCAGGGTTGTCCCAAAGATCTGAGGTAAATGGGATGTCAACGTCACAGTTTCTGATGTCTTTTGCATGAACAGCAAAGAGAATGGAGGATGTGCAAGCCAGTCGTACAAGTGTGAGGAGTTTGGCTTGACAGAGGTGAAGTCTTCCTCACTGAAAGGTCACGGTGGGGTAATATTGTTTGCTGGGTGGAAATACGAAACAGGCTGCCCTTTGCAGTCTACTTCAACAAGAATATGACATTGTCAGACAGGGTTTGGCACCAGAAAAAATAGTGAGGAGCCTCAGGATTTGGTAGAGCTGAATACTTTGGAAAATTTAATTAGGTTACATCCATTTACTTAAATTTCCCTACTTAGAACTTATATATGTTAAAACAACATATATATTGATAAATATAGGCTGCAAATACATTTGTAGGCTTTGAAATCTGAAAAATGCACACAGCCGAACATTTACTATAAAACACTGAGCAATAATTCAAGCTGTTCTACACTCTAAATCAAGTAACTTCTAATCCAATCGACTTCAAAGGCAATTGAAGAAAACTGTGTGGGAACCATAAGGGAAAAATTAAGACCGCTTATGTACATTGCAAAAAGTCAACATATGCTTTTACAAACTAAAGTATGTGTAAAATATTAATTTCCATACTGATCAGAACATTTGATGCATAAAAATCTATCATTTAAACACAATTAAAGAAACCCTACGGAATTATAGCATCTTAAACACCATCCTTAACATAATTAATCTGTAAAGCACGTAATAGTGCCAAACATTCAAATTAATATGTACATCCTAATTTGAATAATATACCCAATACCCACGGTTTCGTATTCTTATTGAGATGAATTGCTTGATAAACATTAACGGGTACCATTCATCAACATCACAACATGCTGCCTTGTGGCGCCAAAGGGATGCTAAGTATGTAAAATAAGACCAAGGTATACAAACTACTAATTCACTGCATTTTTGGATAACAGCATGGGCAGATTTTTCAAGGTGCCAAAGAGGGCTTATGCATAAATCATGCAATCACATTCAATGCATATTCAATGGCTGAGATGAGTCGATCAATCTCGGCGGAGCATCATGGGGAGATATGGCTGGCCTGACACATTTCAGCTGATTGTAATGAGGTGCGCAAAACTTCCTGCACAGGAGGAGAAAAACAAGCCCAAATTAATAATTAAACTGCTTCCCCACTGAGGTCAGGAAAAAGCATGCCGCACATTCACACCACAAGCAATTATTCCTACAATCCTGCGTCATGAGGGTGAATTCGCTAAAAGCTCTAATTTGAGACATTCACAAAAAGGAGGAAAAAAAGATGCGCTTAACCAACGACATCATTCTGCAGCGCCACACAAAATGGAGCTGATGATGTGAGGTTGAGTTTTTAGCACCATCTGCTGAGGCATGGCTTGAAAATGTGGAGGAAATGAACAGTGAGCTGGATTACCCAGTAAGTAATTGAGCTATACAGCTGGGCAACATGAAAGGCAAATTGTGTGCATGACTGTGAGAATCCCCAAAATCTTCAAAAACTCCCACAGCAAACCTCCAATATCTGGGGAAAAATATCTTAGTCATTTGAAACATTTGTGCAAAGATTGTGTACCTGATCGTAGAGTTTTCCCACTAGCTTCAGATGTTTTTCTCCACCCTCAGAGAAGACCACACCATTTCTCTGCTGAGCCATCAACAGGCAAAGAGGGAGGGCCAGCTCGTGATCGAGCAGAGAGTCCTTCAGACGCTGAGAAGACTTCTTTGTGTTCCTGATTTGGCCGAAGTATCCTCCCTACAAATACAAAGCAAGAAAAGCACAAACTTTTAACAGAAATAAAATAGAGCAAAATAATATATTTACTTTAAAAAGGTTCCCCACACTTACAGCAGGGTTTTTGAAAGATATTTGTAAATGAGTTGTGCATATCCAAAAATGCATATCTTGTTTTTAAACATAACCAAGGTAAGGCCTCTTTCGGTTACAAGTTAACTGGGCTTTAAAAATGAAATCCAGAAATCCAGAACAGAAATCCAGAGCACGAAACAAGTACAGGCTGTCCTATTAACCTAAAATGATTTAGGTGATTACACCCAATATATCCCTAATTTAAAAGATTTTTTTGAAAGAGCAAATTAATAGAAGGGACAACTCAGATTACACAGAAACCACAAATATTTCAAAGTTGTATTGTTCTATTCCTCCTTAAGGAAGACGATTTTAATGCGTTGACATTCAGGACATCCAATCCCATTTCTTATTTTTACCTCTACCCCTTGTTTTTGGAGTGTCATCTTGCCCCTTGGAACATAGCTGCAAGTTGTAGTGAATTAAATCTTCTCCTATGAAATGGGAACACCTTACAAGGGCTTGGCAGATATTCAGAACTCAAAAAGATCACCGCTTCTTTATCAGGCTACTGAGGTACTCTGTAGGCAGCTCTGCAAGAGGAGCATTGCTGGACTTAAGTTAAATTTAGGGCATCATATGCCTTCAGAAGTGTTAGACAATCATATTACATTTCCTACTCCTAAACCTTGAGATATGAAGTTGAATTCAGTTACTTGTGAAAAATGTCCTGTTCCACCTTAAAGGTTGCATTAAACTCAGCAATAAACCACAGCAATATATTGATTAATAAGGTGAATTCTAACACTTCGTTTGAGCTTCTAAGAAAACTGTCCTAACACTTTACCCTACCCTTCTATCTGAAGAACAAAAGACACCTGACCCTTTGGCAAAATGAATCAGTAAATCTAAGTGGTAGGGGCAAGTGGTGAAATGGACACAAATTTAGAAAAAGTAAAATTCACCAAATTAAAATTTGGCCCTTCAACTATATATAAATGGTATCTGATCAGGTGCAACGGCGGTCAAATGGAAGGTTCACAAAACCACCCAGAGTGTAAGCTCTTGTAGTGAGCAGCATAAGCTTTGGCTAAGACTAATATATTAAAGTTAGCCTCCGAACTTGAATGTAAAATGGGTATTACAGAGAATTAATCTGAATTTGTCCTTTCAGAATCCTGTCAGATTTTATTCATTAGAATCATTTAGCAAGTGGCATGAATCTCATTTGAATTTTTTTCTTTTTTAATATGCCCCTCATGCCTAAGATTCGGGTCCAAAAAATAAATAAAATATAGCCGCAAGTGGCAATTCCCGGGGTCCAAGCTGGTATTCACTGGTAGAAGAACAATGCGCTAGCATATGAGCTGTCCTGAGATAGAAGGGGGTCCTTGGGGAAGTTTGTGTCGCGTTTGTAAGGTGGTCCTTGCTGTTCTGGCATCTCTTTGGAGATGTAGCATGAGATGGAGGAGTAGCGTATGACAGAGACAGCATAGAGCACATTAGTCCCTCTGGAGTTGCACCCTGGTTTCTCACCCTAACGTTCAGGACCCCCAAACAGCAGGTATGATGTGGAGTTGCTTGTACTCGAGTCTGTCATCAGTGGACACAGGACACTGTCTGCTGGATGTGTTTGATTGTGGACTATTCCCAGTCCAGGAGTGATGCTGAGGGATTTAAATCTCCAACACCAGTCATACCTGCTGTATGGGTGTCCTGACCATTGAAGACCAGGGTGAAAGCGAGAAATCTGTTGCAGAGCAAGAGGTTAGCATACGACATTTCCTGAAGCAGGAGCCACACTTTGTAGGATAGACTTTGTAGTGCTTTTAAATATGATCCTTGATGTTCTGGTGTCTCAGCAGAGCAGGATTTTATTAAGGAGTGGTAGTGAATGAGTGGGTGAATTTCTGGTCTGCAGACAGGTGAGAGTTGGGCTTGGGGTAGAGAGACAGCAGAGAGCACAGAACTCACTCTGGAAATTCACCCTGGATTCTGACCCAATGTTCAGGAGCCCCACAAAGCAGAGATGATTTAGGTAGTAGATCATTCTGAGAACTGCAGTGACACTGACATTTTGGTGATAGGTCATTGTCTGTAGCGCTCTTATGAGTGAATAAGACAGAGCAGTGCTGCTGGAGATTTTAGCACCTGTTTCCACTCACTGTCCACACTTGTAGATACACATATTTTCTTGATCAAACTTATAGATATAAAGACAGAGACTGTAGCTCATACATTCTCAGAACTTTAGTGACACTGACATTGTGGTTATATATCAGTGTGTGTAGCGCTCTTATGAGTGAATCAGACAGAGTCCACAGAGTTACACACACCTACTCTGTGGGTCCACATCATAGAAATAAAGGCAGAGACAGTAGCTCATAAATTTTCAGCATACCTGCTGTGTGTATGTCCTGACCATTGAAGAACATGTGAAAAGGAGCAATGAAAGTATGCACAGGAAGAGGTGGAACCCTCTCTGTAATTTTAGATCTACAAAGTGCTGCTGTGGACAGTGGAGCTGATAACATGGACAATGAATGTAGAAATGAGGAGGTGGTCAGTGTTTATTGCTGTACATCTGCATTTCTGTGTCTGCATTCTCTGGCCTTCTCTGATTGGCAGGGGGGAGGGGAGGTGGAGAGGTGACAGTGTGTGTGAGGAGGAGGAGAGGGAGGGACTGAGGGGTGATTCTGCATAACAGAAAGAAGTCTGCAGGCATAGATGCGATGTAACTGATATATTTGAGCAAGAACTAGGCACAGTGGCGCAGCAGGTAGTGTCGCAGTCACAAAGCTCCAGGGACCCTGAATTGGATAAGTGGTTACAGATAATGGATGGATAGTCCTTGGATCAAAACCCAATATAGACATATGTGGTATCATGAGAATCGTAAGAACCTGAACTTTAGTAATTATCAAAAAAAATGTGGAACTTTTATTACTGTGTGATTGCAGCCTCTGCTTTGCCTTTGAAACATTGCATAAGAAACAGCTGTAACTCACAAATGCTTTAGTCATATGTTATGAAAATGCACAAGCTCCTTTCCCATGGTCTTCAGAATATATCTATCTCATCTTGCTGATACTGCATCTCTAGGTGGTGGTGTAATCAAATAATAACCTATGCAACCAGTTGCTGTCTAAATGTAGCGCCCCTTTCTGTGCAATGTGGTCACATTTGGCACACTACTTCAGAGTAATGACGTACATATGTGTACCAAGTTTTGTTTGATTTGGGCAAAGTTTGTTTGAGTTATAGCTCAAAGAGTGCATCGAGCCCGACCCATGCTTATTTGTTGAATAACTGTCACAACAGCGTGTCAAAAGTTCAAACTTTTTTAAATAATTATTTACCTAGAGTCTATACAGATTTCAAAAATACCAGTTGTTTATTAATAAGACAAATTTCCAGGGAGGAGTTCGAAAAGCTCCATTTTCACATACCTGACTATTGTGGATAAACTGCATTTTTTGACAATAGTTGTAACTGCAAAGTTGTAAGACACTATGCAGAGTATGCAATAAAGCAAACTGCTTGTCAATATGTTTATATTTCGCTGAGATATTCCATATTTTCCTGTTATGAAAATTTTTATGGGCTTAGGAAATGCTGCCATGAACATACCATGCAAGTCTCATGGTGATAGGACCTTGTTAAAATCATTAAACAGCTGCTGAAATTTGATTGGCCGATGGGGGGTTTGTTTTAATCGAATATGACATCATCGTCATAGAATCTAATTCAGGACATCACCCACTACATGCATACCAATCGGACAATCCTGTGAAGTGTAACAAATTTTTTGTTGTTATAGCGCCCCCTAAGCTTGCAATTGCACAACCAAGTACTTATGTCTTCCAGGCCTTATAGGGATCAAGCATGTGAAGTATCGTAACATTAGAAGAAAGCGTTTGTGAGTTATAGCTGTATTTGTCTGATTTTTGGAACGCGAGTGCCACCTCTAATTCGGCGGAGTCTGGAAGCCGAGCAGTGATGAAATTCCAACTTTTTCTGAATAATTATTAAAGTTCAGGTTCTTAGGATTCTGCTGATACCACATATGTTCATATTGGGTACATTTCCAGGGACTAGTTCTTGCTCTAAAATTTGTGCGATTTCGCATTTTATGTAGGGTCTGACCTGAGGAATAGACCTGAGGGGTAGAAGACAAAGATGGAAACGCGTTTTGTGTCGCTATAGCACCACCATCAGGCTGATCGGGCTGATTCTTTGCGCCTGAGTAGCGGGAGGTTTTACTACCAGTTGACCAAACGACAAGCCTGTAGGACTTACGGTTTGGGCTGCCCATCGCGTTTCATCGGAGAAAAAGAAGAAGAAGAAAAAACGGAACAAAAACAATATGGTTCCAGCACTTGCAGTGCTTGGACCCCTAATAAATATCTCTTAAGAAGGAGAGCACAATGCACCGCAACCACTATATGAATAGTGGTATTAGTATTGAACTTACCATGGAAAAGTAAATGCAAATCTTACTGTCTAAAATGCATCTCTCTGGCCAATCAGTGTTTCAATGAGCTTATAACTATCAAATAAATATTTCAAATAATCAATATAAAAACACTTGATAATTGATTCAGCAAACAAGAACCATGGATTTCTGAAGTTTATTCAAAAGTTACATGCAAACTGTCATTAAATTACCTCTGCTTTGAGCTGCTCTCCTCCAGTCATGGCCTCCAGCTGTTCCACTGTCATTTCGTCAGTGATCTCGATGCCTGCCATTTTCTGCACCACCTCTTTCAGGATCAACAGGTCAAAACTGGCGAAAAGGGAAAGGTTGCAGTCATTGCTTTTTTTAAACTGGAGAGCAAACTATTTACAATAACAGGGTCCGCTAATATAATTTGCCAGGACCCAGTAATGTTAACGCTGTTAAAATGCCAGGTGTTCCATAATGGCTTTACATCTCTGTCAACACAGAGCCCCCAGGAGTACAAAGCACAACAGAAAATAAAGAAGAAAATGACTCAGAAGCACGGGGAGCAGCACTGTTCTGCCATTGCTGAGTCAAGTCAATCAAAACAGCAGACGGGGGGATTGCAATGGGTTCAAAGGCACTGAAAGGGGAAGGGAGGCTTTTGAGACACCAAGTTAAATGCTAACAGGACTGACAGCAAGGACACACTCGCAAAATTCTCACACATCCTTTTCTACTGTACTTGGATTCGGGCAGCTATGTTATCAGGGAGGTAAGTGTGGGGCTCTTTCAGAGAAGCTTTTCAAAAGCAAGTCACAGCTCAGCATTAACAGGCACATCGAGGCCCTGCTCGCACAATCAGGCCTTTGAGGACAAGGATCGGGCTGACGAGGCAGCTGCCCCACTCTCGCGCACGCACACAAAAAATTTGACTTGGACAGAGAGTCACACCAGAGCTGAGTGATTTTAAAATATATAAATAATTTTTTTAGCCATTATTGTGATTTAAATAGTTCTCTAAAATTATGCCCCAAGCCCTTCCTCCCTCCCTCTTTAAGAAGACCTGCACATCCATTTTGTTTGGAGCTTGAGGCTTGTATGCTGAATGTAGGGTGCCAGACAGCCAGATCCGCAGAGTTCTGCAAAAAGTTCTGCAGAGCTGTTAGGTTAAATTTCCCCACATTAAACTTAAGGTTATTTAAAAAAATAAATAAATAAGTCATTATGTATATTCAAATGCAGCTGAGAAAAATTTAAATTTTAATGTTCACATAAATAAAGTAGACTGAGCTTGTATTGTGTGACCCAGGTTTTGTTATTTTAAAAAAGGCAACAAAATATAAAAACCATTTGGTTAGTCTGTAATTTACATACTACATAAGCTAGCTAGCTAAAGCAAGTAAAAAAAACAAAAAAAAAACAAAAAAAAAAGAATGAGATTCATTTACATAAATAACATATAAACGTGAGTGTGAGCACATACCTCTTTCCTGCCTTCAGTTGGTTTGTAACATACTGCAGCAGGCCAGCCAACTCGATTGGGTACTTCCGGCAAACTGCTCCACAAAGGCTAGCAAGACCTACAGAGTTAGAATAATTCACATTTAAGAAAGTGAGAAAAACTGAATGCAAAAATGATTTACCAACCAAAAAAAACAACATTAATGACAAACATACTGATATTTAAATTAAAAACGACAACCCTGAGTGCACTAAAAAGCGGCCTGACAAGCAGCAAGGTCAGACATTTTGAAATGACATTTGAAAGTCTATTAACTCTGATGTTGGTTGGATCAATTTTATCAAGCTTAAGAGAATGTCTAGGGGGCTTTTAAAAAAAAAAAAAAAAGAAAGAAACTCACTTTGAAGCCAAGATGAAATAGTAGTGTCGTCATGCTTCATCTTCTCTTTCTCAGGGTTAGCTAGAGCTTCAATAATACAATCTATCGTAGGATCAAGGGCTAGAACATGCACAGGCTTCTTATCTTTCAAGATACGACATCAGAATTGAATGGCAACTGCAACTCAATTCATCATTTACATATACATAAAATATGGCTTCTGCAACTATCAAAGCACAAGAAAGTCACAGTTAACAATAGAACTGTGAGTACACTGTACTTCATAAGAGTGCAGAAGCATCATTTAAGGCTAAGATTCTAGTGAAGGAGAAGCATTACATATGTTACTGAGAATGGAGACAAATAACAGGGTTGGAGTTTTGAGGGGATCAGCAAGTTCCTGAGAGAACGCTCATTATGCTGAAGGGGAGAGATGCTGAGCAGAATTATTATTCTGCTCGGAAGTGGGTGGTGGGCTGTAATTATCAGCAGGCAAGAGGAAAAAAGGATACAAGCCAGCACATCATAGTTGAGAGAGGTGAGGTATTTCAGGGAGTCCACCACAGGGGTGATGAGGTTGTCATACCACTGGATCTGCGACAGGATCTAAACAAAAACAAGACAAGGGAATTAAAACAGCAGCCAATATATTGGGCACCGGTAAAAGTCACTAGAATAAAAGCAGTCAACAGAAAATATCTAGCAGTGTGTTCTTTTAAGCCCACGGAGTTAAAATCCTGACAGAATTGTACAATGACTAATTTGCCGGTAAAGCAACTCTGATTCTACCGTGTTTCCCCGAAAGTAAGACAGTGTCTTACATTCTTTTTACCCCCGAAAGTCCCACTATGTCTTACTTTCGGGGTATGTCTTATATTGGTAAAAAATGTCGATTTTTGTTTTAACCATAAAATTAACATTTATTAACAACCTGAACAGTATGGTATTCACCATAAAACAGTTTTATAAAAGCAAGTGCCAAGAATGTCTTGTTACAACCGTATCATGACGGTATTTCCATGTATAACATGTAAAACAATGAAAAACGGTAAGAACGAACAGTTTGAATATGTTATACTGGAAGATAAAACAGATTTATTCCATGACAACCATGGCCATGCCAATCAGAGCGGCCACCAGCGGCTGCACATGAGGGCACTGAGGCTGCGTGTTGGACCACGGAAAACATTACTGCTGCTCCCGCAGCCTCCACATCCCTCCGCTCATTCCGCTCCAGATCCGTCCGCATCCCGCAGTTAATGCAGCAAAAGGTACCGGTACTATGGCTTATATTTTTCCAACGTACAGTTTACTATGTCTTACTTTCGGGGTACGTCTTACATTAGCCGACCCCCCTAAAACCCACACTGCGTCTTACAATCGGGGGTGTCTTACTATCGGGGAAACACGGTAAGAGCATCTACTCTTTATAAGCTTACAGGATGTCAGAACTCAGAAACATCTATAATTACAGTTTTTTGAGGTAGGAGGTTAGTAGGAGATGACGGTGCTGCCTTCACTGCCTTTAATAAGAACACCAGAGCGCAGTGGAAAGAGGGCTTTTCTGCATGACTGCAGGCTTTGACCGTCTCTGGAGCAGCATGGTTTCCTTCTGAGATGCTCTCGCCTTTTTGTCTCACCCACAGGTTTTTATAGAATTCTCTCTGAAATGCTAACGAGCTTTAGGCTCCCGAGCGTTCTACTCGTGGCGTCCCGAAGCTCCCTGCTCTCCTTCTCTCGTCTATGCATGAGCGCTGATGTCAGAGCTCTATTCTGCACCAGACATTTTTCACATAGAGCTGTGCTAGGAACTAGGAATGGCTGTGGCCTTTTGCTTACATGGATTAAAACTTTCACTTCTTAGAAAACCTAGAGTTATCAGGCAATTTGTAATTTGTATGATGATAAAGCCCAACACTTTTTGGCTTTTGCCAAAAAAAATAAAGTTATACCAACAAGATTAATATATTAAAGCAAGCTATACATCACTGATACAAATAAAGTAATAAATAATTAATAAATATTTTTAAAAATAACGCAATTTTGAGAGCTGCACAAGGGCTGCTTGCAACATTACAACAAACCAAATCAATGTTATGAGTGATGGGACTGTTGAAAAGCCACCAAAAAGTTGGGTAAATCAAAGAAAAACAAAATTCAATACAGTTCTTGGTTTAACTTAACAAGCCCCTATTCGAAAAAGAGAGAGCCATTCAGATGAATGAGATTAGTACAAATATCTTTTGTCAATTTCTTTTTTACAACAAATATTCACACAAGTCTTTAATATCCATTTTAAGCGTTCACATCTCTTGATGTATCGATGAATGATTTTTCAAAATTATTTACTTAAATATTTATTGCTAACATTGCTGTTTAAATGTTATATTTTAGCCTACATTGTACTTGCTTAAAAGTTGGTAACATACTTCAAAATTGTCAAGTATTATTATAGTCATCAAGAGGATGACTAAAATAATATAGATGTGAATCCTGTGAACTTTCTGAATCAATACTAATGAAAAAAGGTCACTTCACAGGTTAAAAAACATTAAAATTGGGACATATCTAACATAATTACATGTTTAAAACTGTGTATAATCTTGTAATAATTATAATTATTATTGTAATCTTGTAATTCTAAACAAAAAATGCAATTTTACAAGATATTTCCACAGATTTTCAGAACACATGCAGAGCCAATTTCAGTGTAATTGTTTATAGAAATAATAGGTGATAGTAGGTCTGTAGGTGAACTGGTAGTGTGGTAAAACACAAACATAAATAACAAACCTGAACAAGTCAACAGATTGCATTAAAAAGTTAATATTAACATTTTTAATAAAACATTTCATTGCATTAACATTTAAAATTACATTTAAAAATGCAGATAGTCAAATTGATAGAAAAGAGTAAAAAAAGTACCCCTCCCTAGTGACTATGCACTCTCAGCTCAGCATTTATACACTTCTTACCATTCTGGTGCACCTGCAATAAATCTGGATGCACGTGATCACTACGGACCTCGCTGACTAATCAAGTCAGTCTGGAGGAGCTAAATTTAGATTTGTGTCCACCATTCCGGTGTTAGGCCAGGGCAGTGGGTTTATAAATGCACTTTTTAATCTCGGGAGCAATGAAAATTGATGGCACGTTGCAGATAATAAAGGGTCCCAGTAAAAGCCCGTCATTAGTCTAGCCGACCATTATGGCCGTCACGAGTGATAAAACACTCACATAATCAAAGAGAATGGTGGGGTTACTGTGGCTCAGCTTGCCAATCTGCCTCCCTGAGGGCTTCACGTTCTCCTTGGTCAGCCGCCTAAAAAATAAAAACAGAACATGGAAAGAAAAAGAGAATAATAAAACATATTTTAGGGAAACATCTTACACTTATATTACAATCAGAGGTTGTTCTCCTTATGCCATAAAGGCGGCCATCTACACCATTCAGTCATATGCCAAAGTTGGGTTTTCCCTGGTCACACGATGTTTTCCTGATTTTCTAATTGAAAATAAACACACATGCTCTGCAGAGAACACACTTCTACATTTTTTAAATGCACAATTATGACTTACTTGCAGTAATCAATGTAAATATTAATTGTGGCTTATATACAAGTTAATATACTTTCCAATTTCTAAAAATAAATAGAAAAATGTCATATATATGTTTGTTTTCTGTAGGAGACACATTAACTTTTCACTTACTATATTAATTAAAAATGACAGTAGCCCAATTTTTTTTTGTATCTGTCCCACAAATACAGCATATATTAATGAAGTAATGGGTATCTGCAGTGGATCTCCAAAGCGCCTTCAAAACTAGCAAGACAATGACAGATCTGCGTCCAATGAGCCGCTACTCCCCACTGTAGCTCACCTCCCCGCAAATGCATCAGAAGTGCAGATTTAGGCTCAGTGGAGGCCTGTGGTAGAAACAGACAGTTCTTCACAGTTCATAACGACAAACTTTAATTGCGAAGGGCATGTGTGTTCCCCCTAAAGGGCGGTAGGCTCGAGGAGGACAGTGTCATTGTTTTAATGAGGGAAGACTGAGCTGTACTTGAAATGTAAAAGGAAAAGGAGAAAACAACACAAAAAAAAAGGTTCATGAAGAAAGGGTGCATTGGAGAGAAAGACGGGGGCACAGTTAGAATAACTGTGCAGGGCAAATTAAGTGATCAAATATGAGCAAGATCAGACATACAGACTTAAGCACAACCACAGAGCCAAAGTGGAAGCTCAGGTGTTTCTTGAATAGCACTGAGAGGTGTAAAGGATTTGTTTAAATTTCAGAGCACAGTAAGTAAGCTTTAATGACACATGGGTTAACATGATAAACAAAGCAACACTGTACAAGGTGGAATGCACCAATTTCATTGAGATGTATCATGATACTAGTGCTGAATGATATGAGCACAAATCAATAATTGTAAATTTTAACACAAGATGCTCCAGTATTAAAGCTGAGATATTTATTCTAATGTTGCTGGAAGCTTGTTCCTCTCTTGTTTTTTAAGCACTGTTTATCTTTGGTGTGTGATTGTGTTTTGGTCTCTGAAACTGTTTTACGGAAATTCTTGAACGCAACCGTGACGTCACTGGTGGACAACAGCTGAACAACGGCGCGGTAAAACACCGTTATGACTGACTGTTATGACAGTATCTAGCTAGCTAAATAACCAACTTTATTCTTAACAATAGCCTAGCAATAAGCTAAACTCAAATGTAGAGGTACCGTTATTCTTGTAAATGTGATCGAAGTCGAACTCGAATTCATCAGACACTATAAACCTCCGTAATGCAGCTACGTAGCCGAGTATAATCTGAGCCACCGAGTTTAGCAAGTCAAGCTAACGTTAACTAACACCAACTAAAACAGGCGAAGTAAGTGTCCTCACCCTGTTTACCTCCATGTTACAGAGGCTCTTGAACACCTTTCGTTGGTTTCCTTACATGCCCATATTGTTGGAAAAGTGCCAGTGAAATGAGCACTACAGGTAACGGAGTGAGCGGATGGTCCCACTGTACATTGAATTATTGCAGCCAAAAACAACACACCTTTAATTAGTAATTAAATAAAGTGCAACTTCTAGAGTTGTTGTCTATCATCTACGTCACATGCAAGACTCCTATTAGAGTTTCCGAACAACGATTTGGGGGGGGCAACGGTCTTTTAAAGCATATTCCTTGAATTACTAAGAAATAACATGTTTTCTGACTATCAATAAACACAAGTTAAGTCCAATTAATATAAACCTAAACAGGGTAATTTATGTTTACTCCATTTTGCATCGACCTTGTACCATCTTTAAGCACTTGATAGATGTTATTATAGTGCAAGAGCAGCACCACTACACTCCCCTTTGCACCCTAGGGTTAAAAATCCTCACTTGAGTAAGCACACAAAGCAGGCTAAAGCACTGGGGCATGTTAAAATTTAAGTCACCCTGTATAACTTCATAAACGTAAAATCATGCATCTAAAAAACAGCATCACTAGTGGATTGGTTGTGTCTGGCTGATTCCTGATCCTTTTAATAAGGTCAGCATTTCTACCGACACTGATCCTGTATATGGATTTGTGCATCACTGTGAATAATGCCATTCCATTCGGAACAGACAGGGAAAGAAATATACTTTGAGCCCACACATACACGCAAGAACCCTAGAAGTGCTGTAACACAGTACCAGGGGTATTATAAGACATATGGTCTATGTCTACACACAGATACAGACCATGGTTGAACAAAACCGGACTCCTAAAGAGGTGAGAGTACATTAGGATTTAGACGGCATACACTGAGAAGCCTCATGAAAATCTAATGGCGAATTTTTTAAGGTTCTCTGTGTGTGTGGAGGGGGGGTCTCAGCCTCACAGTAATCCTAAAGAATCAAGAGCAGTTCTTCATTTCTGCATCAGTGCTCAGAAAGATCCTCTGCGGTACCAATGCAGTCTTCCACTCTCCATCACCTGCATCCTTTCTTGCTCATACACACTGAAGTGGGCCTCTCTTATTCTCTCCCTCTATGCTTACTTGAAGGTTACTAATGTAATTATTGTTCTAGCATGAATGAAGTGCATCTTCACATATTCCTATACAAAATCTTTTTTTTAAAAGTTGCAAGGCTGTATATATGCTATTAAATAAACAGTTCTAATGGTTTGGTGTGGAACCTCAACAACAACAACAACTATAAAATACCTAGCAGCACCTCACAAAGGGTTCAGTTTATTTATTGGTAGTATACATGTTCCTCTGAGACCCAAACCAATATGACCCTTTTTGACATTTTAATTTTACCTTTTTCCCCTCTTGTTTTGCCTCTGCTACAGACCGATAACTAAATGACCTATGCTGTCCTTGGCTGCCCTGTAGTCTCCCTGATTAAGAAACCAGCCTGGGCAGACTTCAGTGTGAATGCTGAATAAATGTTTATGGCATCAAAAAATGTATATAATTGTCTGTTTCAAAATTGAACCTTTTATGTTTCCCCCCCATGGGCCTTTGGTGTGTGTGTATCCAGAGACCACCAACTGTAAAGTTGTCTGCAGTGCACTGCCTTATGGTCTTCAAGGTATGCTTCGACGCAGGGACTGTTGATGAGATTCCTATAAGGCCTAATTATGTCCATGTGGACACAGCACAGAAGCACTGCTGCTTGGGAGGGGAAAACGATGGGGAATAGAAAGCCATTAACTTGTGGAAAAGCACATTAGCGTGGGATTAACCGCAGTGGGGATAAATATAAGGATAGGTTTAAAGGAATAAGCAGCACGAAATTATTTAAATCCGTCTTAAGGTGCACAATTAGTTTGCAATTACATATTTCATTTCAACACCACAAAGAAAAGAGAAAAATGTGCGGAGAAAATGACTAAATAAATAAAAAAATATATGCAATAAAACTCTGTGTGCAATAAAGGTGGTCACTATCCCAATGTCACTTTAAGAACTTGTTAAGAACATATTAAAAGGAATTATAAAACATAGTGACCGTTTAGATTAATAATCTCCATCTAGTTATGCTGGCATGAAAACAAGCATGAATCCACAAATCATATAACATCAATTAAAGCAATGTAAGTGCTGACAGCAGGACAGGAGCTAAATAATTTTTGTAAGGAGAGTTTTTCAGGTCAATGCAGGGCTGTCAGTATAAGTAATAGACATCCCTCTAGTCCCTCTTCACCAAAGTAAGAGCTGTCAGGGCCCGTGGGAACAATGAACAAAGAACATCATGATGTCTCCTCGTAAGAGTGACAGAAACAAATCCTGATTCCTTTCTTTTAATATCCATGTCAAATACTGTGTGTTGCCATTAAGAACATTGCTGCAGTGTACAAAAGTTGTGGGCTTTCGTTCATTGTCAAGTGTTTCAGACTCTGTCATCACTTCTCACCCCGAGGCCACTGGCCCTCAGAAGGGCAGCACGGAATCTCCAAGGGACTTACTGAACCTTGCTCATTTTTGCAGCTGTTTAATTCAACCGCTACACTTTCAGTTGCCTCTTCGAACAGCTCGTTTGAAAATTACACCATGTACCATTTAGCAGTGCTGCTAAATCTATGCCACTGGCATGTTAAGATTGTACTGGGTCCATCAAGTCCAACTTGACCCTTTAGTGGAAAACAGGTTAAAAAAATCTCTCTGGGTCAAACAAAGCCTACTCTTATAACAGATGTAAATGTTGGGGTATAAAATTGCTTTGATGATTCTAAAACTCCGCTATAAAACATTCTCTATCAATCTGCATTAAAAAAACAAAAGCAAAGAGAAACTAGGCCAGCCTAGTTTTGCCGGACCACCATTAGCCATTGTCAAAGAGGTTCTGGCATTTCAAAAGCAGGAAAGCATAAAATACATACCCTTGTCACTGGAAGGTCTGGAGAAGCTTTGGTGCTTCATATCAATGTCTTTGCTTACAATAATAACAAATAATAACAAACTATTAAACTAGTTTATCTTGTCACTTTCTGACAGCGTGTGTATGATCATGGAAAGCCTGTTATTTTCTGTTCATACAAAGCTACAAAACTGAAGCACTGTGTTGAAATGACATTAAAGCAACTCGCTTACCAGAAAGCAACAAGTTAACATTTAAGTATTTGAATATTTCTAAAACCAAGCTCCTTAACATTTTATCAACCAAGTAATCTATACTTGATAAAGGAACAGGGCATTAAGGGGTAAAAGAACTAGTTATGTACTGACTTAAATTTCTATACAGGTCTGATAAAATGGTGCTGTAAATAATTCACAGCCTCGTTTATTTTGAGTAACACCTCGCTCTGGTGTTCCGGCTTTAATGATCCAGAGATTTCGCCCGTTTTCATGTAAAGTTAAACAAAAAGCTGTGCAGATGTAATTTACTGGTCAGAAAGTCAGTATTGGTGAGACGTGTCCGTGTATTCGTGTCGTTATAGGAACAGACAAGATGACTTTGTTTGTTAAATATATAGCAGAAAACAAAAGGCTGAGTCACAGAAAGGCCTCCAAATTTAAAGAAGGGACTATGATAAATATTACCTCAGCTCAAGGCTCCAGTAAAACACTGAGCTGCTCACCACGGTGGACGGTGGACCTACAGCGCTAAAGCAGCGCGAGTGTGTCCCAATTGAGCTCTCAACACACTGACTCCTTGAACACTTCAACTCTCGCGCCTTCTGCTCACCTTTCAACAATGTCATCAAAGTGAACACTTCAATGAAGGATTTAGGGCTTATGGCAAAAAATGGGTTGGGGGGGAAGCCTGCAGACAGCAAAATCCCAGACATTTTGTGCTACTCTCTGAAGCGAGTAGTTAACAGCATGGTAAGATTTTCTGGAAAATGTTTTTTTTTTTTTTTCTGAAGGCATCTACTATTAGAAAACGGGTGGTATTTTGTCATATTTAAGATAATTCTATTTTAATAACAGCAATTGTTGAAACATAACACATCATTCTGAGTTTGATTGCTGCTTGTACCAGGCTGATAAAACTGAGAAATTAATTCTGGTAAGAGACATCTGAGACTGCAGCTAAAGGCTAAGCCAAAAATGGGGACAATTAAGCAAAACAAATGACTTCAAGAGAGGATACGGTCATGCTCTCTCATTCTCTAATGGCAAAGTGTACTCTGTGTGTGTCTGCAAATACCTGCCACAAATCTAACTAAACCTATTCATAGTAATAAATATTTTAAAATGGCAAGCATCACCTATTTCACATTCATTAATGTGGCTGATCTGCACACTAAGCTTAGGTGATCAGCACATCACACCCTCTGCAAGTCAGGTGTAAAGACCCACTAATACCCTTGAAAATGTACAATAGTGGCAGGATAAGCCGCTAATGCCTAGACAGACAAAACAGTTCAAAGCTGTCTGCATTGCAAAAACACAGCTCTCTTTGGGCTGTTTTGACAGGCTGGCCTAAGCCTGACATGGCGCTTTCTTCACTATCCCCTAAATCCATTTCGACACTTCCCTGCGGGCCATAGCCTAACCTCTATTCGCTTCTACCTCAATCACCTGCCCACATATCTCTCCATCTCCTGCCGTCCAATTATCCGCCCAAATATCATCATTTATTCAAGCCACTTGAAAAAGGCAGAGAGGTGCCTTGTGCAGCACTTCTACAAGGCTTCTAGTTCATTAAAAGGGCTCATCAAATATGCACAGGAGACAGGCATAAGGCCAAATTTACACTCTCGCACACAGACTCAAAGACACACACACACATACCCAAAAAATAATAAAATTAAAAAATGGCAAGATAAACACTTTTCAAGGATGTGTTGCATTAATGTGGGACTATGTACCTGACTTTCTGGTTGCCTTCTAATAACACCAAGCTAAAAAGCAATATGCCATTTTTGAGGTTTCATTCTGCAGCCACCGAGTTACGTCTTGGTTATTAGGAAGGTTTAATGGTGATACTTAAGAGTGTAATTTGTAGAATAAGAATTACACTTACTTCATGATGTATTTGGCTCTGTCCACTGTCTGGGCTTTGACTTTAACCAGTAACGGGTGGTTGCTGTAAGTCTCATTCTTCCATTGCCCATAGAGTCGATACCTAAGAACAAACAGAGCATGGAAGAATTCATAAGGGGGCAAGAAGATGTTAATTTTACATATTTACATGTATATATTAATATTTCAATAAACAAATAAATATTTATTAAACTCGCATTAGATGGATTTTTATTATGGTAAATTAATCAAGAGTAACAAAGCACAGGCCTATTTTACAGTGCAGCAAAATTTTATGACTACAAGCTGCAAGAAAAAACTTGACAAATTGACGTTGATTGTGAGATCCAACTCAACTCCCTTTGTTCATCACGTTTGCCGGAGTGTACTGCAGGGCTGTGCTGAGCTGAACACCACAGCGCAATCACTCAGAAAACCATTCACAGGATTTACGCATATGAGGCTTATCTCAGCCTGGCAGTGACATTAGCCAGCATGATAGTTGGAATTGCCAGCTTTCTTAAGTTAGCCTTTAGTTTGCCTGTACCATACCATGCTTATCACGCCCTGATACACTAATTGCTAATTTTTGGCATACTTCCAGGCGAGGCAGTGGTCCTGTTGGGCCCTGCTGGGCATAGCATAACCAAGTAGGCCAAGTTCCCCTAGCCAACAATTCATATTATAATATTGCCTGCTTTTTATGTACAGAAGAAAAAGCCAAGGAGGCCATTCGCAACCATTGGTGGCAGACATGTCACAATAGACCTAATATCCCTGTGTCCCTTGTATTTTCTTTTAATTGTAGGACCATGTTTTTATTTTAAAAATCTATATCTTTTAACTGTGAACCCTCAATCATGCACAGAATTGTGAGCAATATTTGTTATGCCCCTGTATGTGCCGTTCCATCCCTAGTAACAATTCAACTACAGCCCTATCCACGCCTCCGCTTCATAACTGGGAACATGTGATAAAGTTCAAGTGCAGTACCTGTACTGGTAGGGGAAGAGCTTGAAGAAGCCCCAGAGCTCCTCAGACATGCAGGCATTGCATTCCATCAGTGTGAGGGAGGGCAGCAGCACCTGGTCAGAAATACTGAGAAAACAGCTGAGCAGGGAGTCCTGAGAGATGCCGAGACAGAAAGAAAACAAAATAACAGGAAAGAGAGCAAGAGCGAGAGTTAAAGAGAGAAACATTTACAAATAAAAATATGGACCACTCATCTCATACAGATCACCTAATACACATCAGCTCATTTTGCCTTTGTACTCTTAAGGCTTTCAAAGTTTATTTTCTTAGTGCGCTTAAATAGAGCATAGGATAAAACAACAGAATTAAGGGCTTCATTAAAACATTATTTTGATGATGGCAAATACCAGGAGAATGGGATCACTGCTCGCTTGGCACAGCAATATATTGTTTTCACAAATAACTTCACGCAATGCACATTTCGATAATTACCATAAATATGCTGCATGGCATAAATGTTTCCAGCCTCAACAGAGGCACAAAACAAAAATGCGTTTTCACGCTACTCTGAAGCTCTAAATCAAGAGGGGATACGAACAAAAAAAAAACAACAGAAAAAAATTCATCACATTTTACGCAGCACATACAGACACTGCCTGCACCATGTTAATACACTGGACAGCGAGTGCTGTTTTTTTTGATGCATAGCTGTTTGAAAGTACATTCTACTCCAGCTAAATCCCTGTGATGATATATGTAAGCATGAAGTGACACAGAAAACCATTTTTCTTCAACTTCTGCTTGATTCACTTCAAAAGGCAGTGCTGCTTTTGTTCCTCTGCTACATGCTTCATAACTTTCTTTTACTCTCCCATGACTCACCATTTTGTCCTTGGCGTCTTGCTTGCTTTCACTTTGGTACTATGAAGCAGAAAGGAAGAGAGGGAAGGGGGGAGAAGGAGAGAGAGAGAGACATCATTCAAATGCAGATCAATACTGGCTTACCACACTACATCCTACTAAGGCTGCAGAGTTAAACCAGAGCACACTACTTGCTACATTTGAACAAGCTTAATCATACAGAGTAGAACTGATCTTCACATTGTAATGCTGATGCCTTTGCCAGAAGTTGTTTGAAGCCAATTGTGTGTCAACCTGAGACCAGCCTTGTAGATCCTGTTTTATAAGTAACAGATTTAGACACAGAGGTGGTCATAAAAGGACTTGGTTTCATGACTTCTTCTTGGTGTGTTCAGCTGAAAAATTTATAGAGCAGAAGGCCTTGGCATGTAACTCCTGTCCCCTACCTTTCATCAAAGTGATAAGAATATGCTAAACAAGAACAGCTATTTACACAAGTCTGTAAACAATTAATGGGGCCATTAGTGCATCAGAGGATTGAGATTAGTGCAAGAGCATCGAGACAATGAGGGGAGTATGTGCAAGTAAACAGATGAGGCTGTCATAACACTGGTTCTGGCAATAAATTAATAACACTGCTAATAACAAAAACAAATTAACCCCTCATCACACACAGTTATATGGTGTTACATACTAATGACAGTAAATCAAATAAGCCTGAACAATAATTTCTTCAAAGAGAACTGTGCAATTACATGATAAAACAGTGAGAGGATGTATGCTCTAGTTCAGATGAGGATCTTCTGAGCTATAACATACATGGCTGAAAAACAAGGGCTTCATGATTTACTGTTGAGAAGAATTAAACTTCTCAGAAAAGCCAAACACTGAACTGTGCCCCTCATGGCTATCCAGGATTGGAGCTCTTCATTTTCAGTACAATTCATCACCATTTCTGGCTGTGCCTCACCTCTTTCATGAAGCTCTTGCCTAGACGGACAATCTTAGCAAAAAGAATGGGGTCGTGGGAGAGGTGCGGGCCCAAGTAGCCCAGCATTATGAAAACATCCTTAGAGAGGTCCTCGAAGGTTTCCACTGGAAGAGGAGCTTGTTTGCTCTGAAGAGACTTTGCCAGGCAGCCTTTTGCGCCCTTAGGTACCCCGGCCCTGCAAAGTAATACAGAGGATCTTAGAACTGAAATGAGTGCTGACTTTTATCCACTGTTTGATTTACCATATAAATTCATTTGTAAGTCGAGATGTTTAGTTATGTATCACTTTTGGTCTGTGTTTATTTTCACTGCGATCTCATGAATTTGTGAGGAGAAACAGCTAAAAAGAAAAAAAAAAATTATAAATTTTAAAAGTCACTATTACCCACCTACACGAGAAGAATAAATCCTAATTTTTTTAATCGTTTACAGTCACTAGTTTTCAGACCTGTTTTCAGCACACACAGACTTTAGAGTTGGCAAATTGTGAGGAAACATTTTCTGAATTTTATAAGAAGTGTATTTTTATTAAAATTGTGAATGCCATCTTTAATATGGCCAATAATTTGGTTACTAGTGCCAAAATTTTAATAATTTTTTACTGTGCCAATAAAGGGTTGTGGCACAGCAGGTAGTGTCGCAGTCACACAGCTCCAGACTCACTGCGGGTTCAAGTCCCCCTCAGGGCGATAGTCTGTGAGGAATTTGTTGTGTTCCCCGTGTCTGCATGGGTTTCCTCTGGGTGACTGTCTGTGATGAGTGTGGTGTGTTCTCCCTGTGTCTGCGTGGGTTTCCTCCGGGTGACTGTCGGTGAGGAGTGTGGTGTGTTCCCCCTGTGTCTGCGTGGGTTTCCTCCGGGTGCTCCGGTTTCCTCCCACGCTCCAAAAACACATGTTGACAGATGGATTGACTACACAAAAGTGTTCATGTGCGAGTGTGTGAATCGCGCTGTGAAAGATAGACACCCTTCCAGGGTGTGTTCCTGCCTTGCGCCCAGTGATTGTGGATAGGCTCCGGACCAACAGAGACCCTGAATTGGATAAGCGGTTACAGAAAATGAATGAATCAATGTGCAGATAAATAAGTAATAGTTCTAAGATCTGGATCGGCTCAGCTTTTGCAATATTCCCCAAACTGAATGTCAGTTTATTCAGACTCCTTTTAAAATATTTCAGAAGCTTGTTTGTTATACTTGAATTCTGCTCACTTCGAGCTCGTTTGTTTACTGTTCCACTGTAACTGAATTTGACACAAGCCTGCAGCTTCTGTAAAATCTGACAAAAAAAAATATTTATATATATATATATATATATATTTTTTTTTTTTTTTTGGTTTAGCCTGTATGTGTTGAAGTTAGTAACAATTATCCCCAGCATAACTTCTCTCATTGTTCAGATGAACTGTGTCAATCTCCAAGTAAAGTTTGCATTTATCACAAATGTTGGCATGAGCACATGCGTCACAATCTCTCTGTTGTTGTTTAAAATGCAGAATAAACAGGTGCCAGTATTCAGTAAGCTGATATATTATGACCAAGTATCCACAGTAACATTACCGACCCTTTACAAAGCCGTGAAAACTTTTCACCGCAGTTTCACCACAAAGTGTTTTGCTGAGGTTCCGCAAGTCCCCACTACGCTGTCACAGTCTGATCATGTGATACAGTCCCTCCTCAGAGAAGATCAGAGGGGCAAGCGAACAGTCACACTGCGCAGACACGGCATGGCAGAGAGAGAGACAAGGTCCCAGCACACTTTCTTTCATCAAAAAAAGGAGAACACTCACATCCCACCCAGCTTGAAGGAGGAGTAGATGCAGGATTTCAAAAATACATGCCAGCAGTCGAGGAATATTAAGTTAAAGCCCCAAAAGCATAAAAACAAAACATAGATATGTTTTTCAAGTAACTTGAGGCATGTTTACATATAGATTTACTGCAAAACTATATGTATAATTGGCTGAAAATCTGTTTAAAAACCATTGCACATTAAAGACTATGAGATGAAAAATAAGTTTAAAAAAATATATATATTTATGTTATGCTTTCATTTCTTATCTTTTTTAACGTTCCATAAGTATATTATTGCACATATTGTGCATGTACAAACACTACTATTTTAAAAGTTAACATTTTTAGCTTTAAAACACAACTTTTTAAAATCCAAATTCATGAAAACACAAGGTTAGTTTATTATTGTGTTTGGTCTTTCTCACCACCAAGTAATATTAAGTGTCAAAGGTAACACATTAATAATGTGCTAATCTACCACAGTATTAACAGCACTCAGAATCATATTATGCTGATCCTAGAGAATCTCTGCCTTTCCTTGCTGTGCACTGCACTACATGGTTCTTCTCTCTTATTATGAACAAAAAGTTAATAATCAAGCAGAGAAGTGCAGCCTGCTCTTTGTTGACTGGCTAAACACAATGCACAATCAACTGTTATATATTTACCGTATTTTCCGCACTATAAGACGCACCGGATTATAAGGCGCACCTTCATTGAATGACCTATTTTAAAACTTTGTCCATATATAAGGCGCACCGGATTATAAGGCGCATACAATAGACGCTACAGTAGAGGCTGGGGGTTACGTTATGCATCAATTAGATGGAGCTGCGCTAAAGGGAATGTCAACAAAACAGTCAGATAGGTCAGTTCAACTTTATTAATAGATTACAACCCAGCGTAGTTTAAGGTAAAACATGTAGTGCAATGTTAATATACCCCACATAGTGGGGGGGGGGGACTTTTCCTCGATTCAATAATAATAATAATCACAATATAGTAACACTCGAAATAGTGCAAAGCGATAACAATATATCAATAACTCAACGTTGCTCAAACGTTAAAATCACACAACACACAAAATAAACACGTAAAGCTCACTTTACTAAGTTATTCCTCCAAATGTAGCCATCTCGCTTTATTCCCTCAGAAACTCTGTTTAGTCTTCTTTACTTGGCGTAGGTCATCTTGTTGCTTCCTCCACTTTCGCACCATTGATTCGTTAATGTTAAATTCTCTTGCTGCTGCTCTATTCCCGTGTTCTTCTGAGTGACTGGTCGCCTTGAGTTTAAACTCTGCGTCATATGCGTGTCTCCTAATAGGAGCCATTTTGGGGTCTTTACATAAAAAACAAATGGAAATGAAATATATATACAGGTATATATCCAGAATGCACCGCGCGCGGAAGAAAATGAAGTAGGCGGCTGCTTACCGTAGTTGCGAGACCTGTTGTGGCTCAATATTGGTCCATATATAAGGCGCACCGGATTATAAGGCGCACTGTCGGCTTTTGAGATAATTTGAGTTTTTTAGGTGCGCCTTATAGTGCGGAAAATACGGTAGTGACTTTTCATTTATTTGTGTTACCTTTATGTTTCTACAATGTTTTCTTGTTAGCTGTTAAAAAAAGACCCAAATTCAACAGAAAATTTAAAAGGAAATCCAAGAACCTGTATTCCTATATAATCTGCATTTTTGTATAAGAGCCCATGTCTTGGAAACGGACAAACAACAAACACGGAATAAAATGTAAATTAGGGAAATGTAGTGCTGGGCGATATGAGCACAAAACAATATCAGGATTGATTGCACATTTTCCCAAGATAACAATTAATGAACAATATATTTTTATTATAGGTCAGTGACGAAGCTTGTAAATATGCGCCAGTTTTAAAGCTGCTTGAGTCGGTCTGTCATCTTCTGCATTTAGGTTCTCCTACATGCTGCTTCCATGTGTTAGAATCTCACAGTTAGATAACAGAATTAAAAAAAATAATAAAAGAGTTTAAAAAAAATTATACAATCGATATAGACAAGATTATGTCGATTAGAAATTCTGAATGCCGATTTCAATTAATTTCGATTAACTGCCCAGCCAAAGGTTAATGAATAGTTGAAAACTATTTATACAATCTGATGGCCCACAGTCTTTCTCCACTAATCTCCATAACTATATTCACTGATTTTACATGGGTAAAATCTTTATTTTGGGGCAAAATATGAGCAAATAAAACAACTGAGATTAATCACGCTTACCCACAGAAATCGCTGCAATTAATTATATTTATTTTAATCTTTCCGCACCATACCCCTATTAAAAGTAAATATAACTTCAAATAGCAACAGTTCTAAAATGCCTATGCCTGAAATATTACTCTTAAACATAGTTATGAAGATCTAATCATTGTATTGCTGCTACCAATAATGTGTTTTAAAAATGGGACACATCAATAGCCATGATAATGCGAGATGTTACCTGCGGTAGAGCGGCTCCAGTATGAGATGCAGAAGTTGGCACAGTGCAATGGCGATGGCCTTGTGGGAGGTGGCATAGTAAGGTGGCATCTGCTCCATGATGCTCTGAGCATGCTGCCAGTCACCGATATTCAGCAGGGCCTCCAACAGGCCCAGCTTCTGGTTATCGGGAGGCTGGGAAAAGGAGATGAAGGAATGCAGAGGTGAGGGGAGGGGAGATACATCTTCACATATGGCAGACAGGGCTACAGCAGAGCCAGGAGCATATGGAGGGACTAATCATTTATTTAATCATTAGTTGCTTTTCCAGACATTATTTACTTTGGTTAAAAACAGAATGAGATCCTATGGGCCCTCTTGGCTCAGACATGCTGTACACAAGTTAATGCATTCAGTGGAAAACTTTGTATCAGTATCAGTGATCCAACTGTGGTGATGAGGCTATCAGTTCAGTTAAGGCACAGCTTACAACTAGTCTAGTTGCATCCACATTACCTTACGCTTCACAGAAATATTTTTTTATAACAAGATAGAACAGTCGGTTGCTATTACCCTTTAATGTAGAATTTCTTTTCATGAGAGATATTTAAGCAGAGATTTGTTCAAGAATATTTTTAAGAAGGGCTTTGAGCTCATCAAAACAAAAGTTGTTTAATGTTTTTTGCTTAAGAATTGAGATTAAGTTCCTTTCAAACATTCATTTTTACACAGCTATTTACCAGCAATTAAATGGGAGCATTTAGTATAAACATGAGCTGATGAGGAAATTCCTTTAAAGCTGGTAGTATACCTTCATGAAACCTAGTACAACAGGCAGGTAATCACAAGCATGGCTCACGTGTGATGCATCAAGTTCTATCAACCCTGCACTGGCTTCCAGTTAAAACGTGCAGTGATCATAAAATTCTTTTGTTGACGAATTAAGGCTCCTTTCTTTAGAATGTTCTAAGTGGTTTATCCACAGCAGGAGAGGTCCCAATTGAGAGTGGTTCTGGATCCCTATTTTAATTTTGTTTAAATTCTGTATTCTATAAATTTTTCCTGAACTAACAGCGGATGGGGACAGGGATACAAACACACAATGAATGAATTTTATATTAAATAAGGAAAATAATATTTCTCTTATTGTCATCTATACAGAAAGACACAAAAATATATATTTTTGGATATATTTCATACTGAATACTTAATTTCATTATTTATATATAATTAAATAAAGTCTTATATAAAATATCCACTCATCACAATGGGCTATAATTGTCCTGAAAATTATTGATGACAAGTAAATAACTTATGAAACATGAATGGAGAGCACTCGGGGTCAGACTGTAACTTGTAGATACAATGGCTGCAATATATTTTGATTACACGCAAATCAGCTCACAATATTCACTCACAAATGCATTCAAACACATTTAGTCTCAACCGGGTAACACTCTTTTTAAATGCATACGTAGACCATTTTAAGATATTGGATTCCTTTTAATACCAAGTATTTCAGACAAAGACATTATTCAAACACAAAATACATCCCCGCTCCCTGTTATACAGTATCGTGCCTACTTGGACAGGAAAGAATCAGAGCTAAATAAACTCGATCGAAACCATTATTCATCAATTCCTGTGAGGCAAAAGGCCAATCTATTGCAAACACACTACACAGCCCCGCGGTGAAGGGACAAGAGTGGAAATGGCCTCGACCTACCACAGAACACCAATTAGCTTCAGCAATGAGCCAGCTCAAATTTGCAGCAGACATTGATTACACGACCCGGGCCCATTTCTTCAACGCTTATTAAACATAATGCTTATGCTACACACTGCAGAGACCCCCCAGGCACAATCAGGCTGTGTGTACGAGTGTGTGGAGGTGACTTTAAGCACGTGTCAACCTAGTCCAAGTTGTGTTACAAGGTTGTGTTTTGCAACAATGGGGATATTTGGAAACATCAGCATGCACCATCCTTGCCATCAATAAGTGCCACACAAGCTTAATTAATGAAGCCCAAAATTAGGGACAATAAGAGCGAGGTTTCAAAACCAACGTCTTCAAAAGAAAAATGTTTAATTAAGGGAACTGGGAATTAGCTAAGCAGGGGTCGACATTTCCTATTGCCTGGTGCCCGAGGCCACATCGTTTTGGCCACTAAAAATGCAAAGACTGTGTCCTAAGGGCCACTTGCCTTTAAGATTTTCTTTTATTTCTAACAAATTAGAGGACCAGTTTAATGTACATACATCCACAAGCATGTACCATTAATAACTAAACAAACATTTCCAATATGATCCAGCACTAGATCTACTGCCTGTTTTATTGGACATGAAAAATAATTACAAACTCAGCTTTTGTCTGAATTTGCCTGATTTATCAAAGCAAACTATTACACGCTTTTTCCTGCTAAACTACAGCTACATCTTTGCCTGCTGTGATGTCTAGTTTACTAAATTATGGCTTTATGGACAGTGGCTGTGCTCACAATAAAAAGTATCTGAAGATAATTGAAAAAACATTACTGATTAATGTGAATGCATCATATGTGATAAGTATCATTAGAATATTCTGGCCACACATTCATAAATTTTGTAACAAGACTCACTGGCTTGGAGGCCATAAATATTAATTTATTTGTATTTATTTATTTTTTTTTACTACCAACAAAATTCTAAAGGTATATTTATGCATATGTATCCTTACTCATTTGAGAGCATTTCAAATTAAATGTTTTATGTACAAGCATGCCCTGTGAAGGACTGGCGCCCCCTCCAGGGTGTGTTCCTGCCAATGTTTCCAGGTAGGCTCCGGACCCACCGCGACCCTGAACTGGATAAGCGGTTAAGCGGTTACAGAAAATGAATGAATGAATGTACAAGCATAAAAATGACACAAATTCTGCCCACAATTCCCCTAAAAATGTACCCCCCAAATATGCAGAAATAAATATCATCAAATCAATTACTTAAGTAAATAAAATAATATTCTGGGTTAACAGAACACCTTTTCGCTCTTCTCCTCTTCCTTGTCTTTGTCCTTCTCTTTGTCATCACTCTTCTCTGAGGGCACAACCACCATAGTGAGCTTGCGGGCAATCTGCTTGGCCTCTAAGATCTCCCTCTTGTGCTCCTCTACAATGGTAGAATCTTGGGGAAGCAACTGTGAGAGCAGAGGAGGAATAATTGCTTGATTTGTCAACAACCCACTTTCAATTACCATGGCAGCTGTACTTTCTAATATAGTGTTCAGACATGTCTTTTAACTGTTGTTGATATTCAGACATGTAAGTTAAATAAGAAAATGTTTGACATTAGAAAATCTAATTTTCTAAATGAATTAGCTGCCCTAATTTCCTGTCCATTTTTCCAAAACTTCCTCCCTAGTACACAGTCATATTTATGACAAGATCTCTTTATTAGGCAGAAAACAAAAAGACACTCACATGTACATAGAGGTCCTCCAGAGCGATGAGATTGTGTTGAAGGAGAGCTGCTGCAACATGATACAGAGACGATGGCGTTTCTCCATTAGGTTCCTGGGTAGAGAGGGGAAACCCACACACACGCAGCTGGTTACTTCCAATACCAACCAAACTCAATGTACTATAAATAAATATGCAACCTCTCACACACAAAAACATTTGAGAGCTTCTGCTACATATTGTAAGGCAATAACATATGATTAAACACATTAACACTGAACAGGGTGATGAAATCTTTGACATATTTCATAGCAAGGAATGAAAGAAAACAACCTATATCATTTCTTTAAATGTATCCCCTTTAATTAAAATACAGATTTTAACTAATTAACGTCACAATTGTAACATTACTGGTAGAAGGCCAATCACCCTACTGATATATATTTCTACAGATATAAATAATGTTTACGTGGTGTAAAGAACCTGTAGATGAAATAACAGGTTGTATGAGTATGACAAACTAAAAGCAAAAGTTAAATCAGTCAGTCAGTAAGCACATATGCCTCTTCTAGGCTGCCCGGCAGGCGGTCCAGCAAAAAGCAGGTTACTTGGTGTCCTTTTTCTGTTGACTTGAAGACAGCAGTGTTTCCTCTATTATTTAGTTCAATAATTAAAATAAAAGCTAGCTTAGAGATATTTCTTATTAACCGTAACTAACAATTGGATGACACCAAAGAAATTCCCAATAGTTGTAGTTAGCATTTCTACATAATACACTATCAGTACTGCAATAAGTGTTCAGAAGCAAAAATAAAGGTGTACTCAAGTTGACTAGATTAAGATGCTTTGCTTATTCAAAAAATGCATTTTGAACAAGGCCTCAGGAATAACTTTGATGATAAAGAGCAAATCTAATGTTTGTAAGATGTAAGAGTAGTCAACCAAGTAATTATCTTGTTCCAAAATAAAAAGTCAATTTCAAAAACAAGCTGGCAGCTGAAGCACAAAAATGTGACAAGGCATCCCAATTTTCCATGCACTGTCATGGTTAACGCAGGCTGGCAAACAAACCTTCCATTTGCATTTAATGCATCATGTGTCTGACAGGACTCTGCTGGCATCCAGCTCAAAGGAAAAACAACTGTCTGAAGGCTGCACTTAAACTGTTACTGAAACACTTCAATATAGTCATTCTATGTCTACAGGGTATTTTTTTAATGGTTAAATACGCAAGTGCCCCATTCTGGCATATCCATTTTTGAAAATCAGAAACTCACCTGATGGAACTTGAATTTGAAGCCGAGAATGTGGCACAGGGTCTGGTGCTCACACATGTAAGACTTGATCAGAGGAATGAAGAAATCATCTTGGTCTGAACGGCATTCATATACTTCCAAAATGATGTCCAGCACACGGTTTGGGTCCAAGTTAAAGCAACCTGCACAAAGGGAAAATTTCACTTTTGTATGCAATTCACATGTATCCTCTATTCTGAAACTAAATTTAAACTGGACACACACAAAAGTTGCTCTAGTTGTACACTTATTTAATAGTCAATTTACTCCCAGCACAACAGATGGAAAGCGACAGCGATCGCGTCCAGTCCATTATTTGATAGCCTCATAATTTAAAAACTTTACTATTAATTAATAACAATGGAAATAATTGTATTACCATGCCCTGCCTCATACCCAAAGAGTTATTACTGTAGTGATCATTGCTCATCTGGTCAGATTGCTTATGATTATGACTTTGTAATTACTTAAGGTCAGGCCCCCTATTATAGTCAAGTGCAGAAGTTATTACTAATCAGTGTCACAGAATATACATGGTCTCCTCGAGACATTACAAGGCAATGAAATCTGAAGAGAGCATATGGGTCGAGAGGGTTATAATGAGGGACTGTGGAGCATGGCGCATACCTATTAAAGACTTTATGCTTTCCAGAACGAGATGGCTGGTGACATTGCCTGAGAGGTCCTGGCCCAGCTCTGTCACTAGCTTGGCGTAGCCTTCATTCTCCTCCCGTAACAAGTTGAACTTCTGCTGCTTGTAACTGCAAAAGAAGGTGAAAAGATTACAGGAGCTGCAACACTCCTAGATATTGAGCACTTGCAGCAGGTAACAAAGACAATCTGCTCCAATGACATAGCTGTCCTGTCATGCCTAAGACAGGCCCTATAATATAAAGGACCGACCAGCATGTCTATGAGTTGGCATCAAGAAGAGGGGTGCAAAAGCTAATGGTGTTCTTGTGAATTTGACAACACAGTCCAGTCACTGAGGACATAAAACAAATTAATCCTCCCAAGATGCATTAAACACTTAGAGAGTGTGAGGGGTGGGTGACAAGCACAGCCCCAGAAGAGAGGTAAGCGGGACGCTCCAAACTTAAGAACTCTTACAAACAGACTCAGACAAAGACACAAAATTAATCATTGTCAAGAGAGCCTGGTGCAGTGCTTTCCATTTAAAATAAAATGAGGTGGCAGACAAATTACAGTGCTGCAGCAGATTCTTGAAACTCACACACAAGACAGCACAGAAAAATGAACAAGAGTAAAGCAGTAGATGAAGTGAATACAACAGAGCAAAATTAAAGGGCCTTGCAAACATGAAATAAAAAATAAATAAATTAATTAAAAGTTTCGCTGGTCAGTTTAATAGCTAGCAGTGGTGTCAGCAAGAGTTAGTAAGCCAAATTTACTACTTAATTAAGGAATGTAATCATAACTGAAAATCTAAAGTTTTTATGTATAAATTACATAATGTTTCCCAGTTTCAACTGCTTCCTGGACATAAGCAAAGGATAAAGACAGACGTGAGCAATTTGGAATTTATTATAAAAAGGGCAAAGCAAAAATGAGAAAAACAAACTGAGACCAAGCCAAAGAAAAACTCCAAAGCCCAGAAGGACTAAATCGAGAGGCAAAAATAGAGAAAAACTAAGTGAGAATTCTGTACACATGAAGACAAAATAGAAGAAAACATCCGGCTGAAGGAAAACGTGGTCGTTCTTCGCATCATTACCGCCCTAAAACAAGGTTTACCACAGCGCCGCACCTTCTTCACCTGCTACAAGCGCAAAGAGCTGCTGTGACCTGCCCCAAGCGCAGTGCTGCTTTCAATTGTAGCCTATTAAAGCACAAAACTGATATTAAATTGACCTCTTCTCGTTTTTTATTTCTTTCAAAACACTTATTGCCCATAAATTTTATATGTTCTCATAAATGTATAATTGTGTTAAAACATTCAGTTCAGGCTTGTAGTTATTTGTATTCTCTCTATAATCTTTAGTAATAATTTTAGAGAAGTGTGTTAAACTGCAAATTTCAAGTAAATAAAAAGCAACAAAAGCATGCAAAAATTCAAGCATGGTTTTGCCTTATGCCCTCAGAACAGAGGGAGAACTAGGAGCGCACATTTTCTGTGGTAAGAATCATAGCTGGTACTTGGAAGTTTTGGTTTGATAATGTGTGGTACTTGGTCTAAAAAGCCTGAGAACCACTCGCTTAGAGCACTGCATGAAAATGATCTTTAAAATGTAATGTTTCTTGTTTTTGACATAAATCTACCAACCTCATTTCCAAAAAAGTGGGGACACTTACTAACAGTGCAATAAAATATATCTGTAATTTGTTAATTCACTTGAACCATTATTTAACAAATCAAAAGACCAAAGATTTACAAAGATTTTAATGGCTCTTAAGCCTGTTGGATAAATATAAATTAATTTAGAAAATGATGCCTGCCACCCAAAAAATGGGGCAGAGATATATTTACCACTGGGTCACATTACCCTTATTATTATACTATTTACTTGTGAACTGAAAGTATTAGTTAATTTTGCAAGTGTAAATTTTGCCCTTTCTTGCTATAAACAAGAGCTGCTCAACAATCTCTTCATGATAAGCCATATATTTTCAATACTTTCAAATTTCAGACATGTTCACAGTTCTTTTGAAATAAAAATGTGAGTCCTGGGAAAGAAGTCATTTTGACAGCAGCATATTTTTCTCCATATTACCAATATAAACCTCTGCATCAGTGGTACCGTTATATATCTGCAGATCAACCATACACACCGCATTCCTTAAAACAAATACTGTTTTTTGCACTTTTTATTGGTAACAGTCTGGATGTCTTATTTGAGATAATCTTATTTGAGAAAAACATCTGTTTCAGATGTTTTTGGGCTCCGACAACTCACAAAGTTTGCTGTGAAAAATAAATATATGATTTCCTTTTGCATCATACAGTTTCAAATGGCATTTCTTGCTGTAGCAGCAGGTTGTGTTAAGTAACAATGATGTTCCAAAGTAATCTATGCCCTTATACACGCTGTACCAAATCAAAAAATCATTATACTGCATTAACAATAAAAATATAATGAGTAACTGCCTACAAAACAACTGCAAATTAGCCACAAAGTAAGTGAAATTCTAAACTCCAATGTGCTGTGCCAAAGCGCATATATTCAAAACAAAAACCAATAGCTTATTGACATAATCGTGCTTGGGCTCTGAGCATTAGCGCCGTTATGAGTGCAGGCCTGTAGAGGTACTGGGAAAGGGGGAATATTACTGGGGTATGGTACAAGGCAACAGCCCAAGTGTGAGTACAGTCTAAAGCAGGGGTCAGCAACCTTTACCACTCAAAGAGCCATTTGGACCCATTTCACACAGTAAAGAAAACACTGGGAGCCACAAAACCCTTTAGAAATTTTAAATGAAATAACACTGCGCATAACAGGGTTTTTTTGCCTTTGTGCTATGTATAAACAAACTTTACTGTGTTACATTTATGAAATCAATGAACGACTGCAGAGAAAATGAAATAACATTTCTGCATGCAACAAAATATTTTTAACTCCGAAAAAAGACGTTGTGTTGACAGTTAAGTAAATACTCAATGCCTATTTGAGTCCTTGCAGTAATGGAAAAAAAACGCCGAACTTAAATTATCCACTGGCAGCAAACAAAAACGCTGTCCTCTCTCTGCGTGCCGTCATTATTTTACTGGCGCCATGCAGTCAGCTGTCAAAAAGTTCAAGAAACCGCACGCTGGCGGGTGTCGCACATTGGAAGTTGTGACGTGTATTAAGAGCGACAAAAATATTTTAAATATTAAAATATTTTAGATGTTACAAGATCGCCATAATCTTCATAAAATTACATTTTGAAAATGAACGAACCAAAATAAAATGCATTTTAATTAAATACTCATTAATTATTTTCAAAAGTTGAGCCGCATCAGCGGGATCAAAGAGCCGCGGGTTGCCGACCCCTGGTCTAAACAGTGCCCTATTCACTGTATAGTGCACAGTTATGGGGTTCCGGCATTTTGTGGTAGTGTCCAAAAACAGTGCACTATTTTCAGTGCACTCAAACAATCCCACTACACACCACAATAAGTATAGTTCAACCAACGTACCCTAGCAATTCCAAAATTTGCACATCATTTGCTTCCAAATTCCACAAAAATGTACTTTAAACATCGGAATTTATATGAAACTGCTAATTCTTATTGAACAAAACAAAAACGGCAAATCAAATAAATTTTTTTTTATTAAAAATTTAGTATTTAAAATATTTCAAGTGCTTTATGTATCTCATTTATTGGCCTTCAATAGGGCATGCCTCCACTGTGAATAACTGCCTTAGGGAAATTAGGCAGATTGCTTATCCGAAAGAATCTGTAGAATGAGTGTTCATTATCCTGAAAATTCTGTGTGAGGCAGTCAAGAGAATGTACACTCTTCTGCCTTATGTAACTTATGTAACTTTCCCACTTAAGACTTTAACAAAAGTTTGTGTGCTAGGGGAATTTACTCATCGCACCAGCAGTCATGTTCGGTCCAGTTAAAGCATGCTCTACAGACAGACAGGATGTCAAATTCCAACACACAAAACCCATCAGGCCACTCAGAAGTATGAGAGAGAACTGCAACTGTGCTAAGGTTCAATGTTTGATCTGATGCCCTGTTGCGGCTACTCTTGGCAGAAAAGTGGTACTCACAATAGCTTTGTCTTGATTTTGACAATCTTCTGGTTGAACTGCTGGGCTTGTTTGATCAGACCAAGGGACTCCAGGGTCTCTGGGTCGAGTCTCTCTTTCAGTACAGCATCAGGAACACAGAACTGCAAATCAAGAGACAGCAGACATGTATATGTAGGTAGGTAACATGTAGGTAAGCTTGGGCAATTTTACAAGTGTTTTCCACTGCCAGTATTGTATTACTGTTGCATTATACCTTTGTAATATTACTCAGTGGCTCACTAAGCATTTGCATAATCAATGGATTGTGATTTTTAATATCACTGATCAAAAACCCTAAAAACCAACAGCATTATCAGGCAATAAATATAAAAACACAGCATTTTTTTACTATGTTCATAGCCATTATGTGGCAGTGTTTTTGGTGCATTTTAAAACACAACATATTGATAAACACCTGAAAAATTTAATATTGTGACAGTCACATCCTTATTTGTAGCATTTTCTAAATATGCTGTGCTTGAGGAATCAGAGACTTCAACAATGCACAGGTGCCACTTAGGGTAATGGCCTTCAAAAAAGTGCTTTAGCTCTGTTTAATTTAACCCCACAAACTCTTCACTAAAGATGTAAGAAATATAACTCAGACATCAATAACATTACCTGTTCTGTTCGCCTGTCAAGCTTACATTGATTTGTGGACCATTTTAAAAAAGTGACGGATTTATGACTCATTCAACTAAGAGTAGAAATTATCCAGCCCTCCGCTACAAACTGTCTGCCTCTCAAACCCATTGTGCTCTGTGGCAGAACGAAGACGAAAAATGAGCGCCAGCTCAAGGTCTGTCTCAAAAGCCTCTCCAATCCCAACGTGAATGTGCGACTTTCTCTAGCTCAACTATTTTACATCTAATTATAATGCAATGGTCTTAGCTCCCAGGAGGAGTCAGTATTTTCTGGGGAGGAAAATGGCCTTTGTGAGCAGAGTTTAATTCTCCACTGGAGGACAGAATTTAGGTCACTCAATACCCTAATGCAGTTAATCTTCAGAGCAGAGGGAATTGTGCCGCAAGCTTACATATGCGCTGCAAAGAAAATTATTTACCAGAAAGGGCCAGCTTCCAGCTGCTGTTGTAATTTGCAGGGTTTGGCAAGTGTATGTATAAGGGTGTCTTCTTTACTAGGGCAATGCTGCCACTCTGTGGCCATGGCTAGTTCTGTTTGAACAGTAAGGAATTCATTACTGCACTGCAGTGAAGATAACAGCATGAGCCGCACATACCATGCATGCTCCCACCAGCTGGGTAAAGTGGTCACGCTTGTGTTTATCCTCCAAGCAGCCAGTTTCAATATCTGCAAATAAGAGGAGAAAATTAAAAGCGATGTGGGCTGACCAAAGAAAAATGTTCATGTTCAAGAAACTTGAAGTCATTTAAACACATTATATTTCAATCATAACAATGATCAGGAAATGTACAAGATTATATCAGATATTAACATTAATATTAATATAATTCCTAAATTTCCATGGAAAATTTAAGGATTATGAGAAACTACAAAACTGATTAGTTAAAAACCAGAAATGAATATGAATATTCCACAGCTTCCAAACAGAGAATGCGCTTCTCATTGGTCATTACTTTTACTTAGCCAATCAGCAGCCACACTTAGCTGTCCATCATTTAGTGCTGCAGCCAACAGAGTCACATTCCCGTCTATAGGGGGTTTGTTGGTTTTGTGGCGACGCTGAAACAGGTCAGTGCTTAAAAAAATAATAATAAATAAAACTTATTTTAGCTGCGTGTCTCAAAGAAACTACATTGAATTTTTCCCTCAACACATCTGTGATGGCAATTAAACTGACTGACTTTTAGAATCTAATTAATTCTTTATACATATAAATCACATTAGATAATTTCATATAAGATTAAAAAATAATATGAAATTATGTATATGAATTGTTTGTGAAGACAATTTGTTAACATTGTTGTTAAAAAAATTAAGCAGCGCTTGAATGCAGGAAGTTTGTTTTTTAATGCGAGTTTATTGAAATGTGCACTGTGTACTATCTAGGAAAATCTAAGTATCAGATCAGATCAATATTTAAAAACTCGTAACGGGATCACGGCGAAAAAACTTGATCAGGACATCACTTTCTTAGACATACAGTTTGATAATTACGGTTAGATAATGCAGCATTTTCCTTTTAGTGAGAAATATAAAACACCAATATTTTGATATTATATTTTGTTATGGTTTTCATACCATCGTATATCACCCTTTTTTTGCGTTATGAGTTTTTTGTTCATATTAAATTGAGCAGATTAAAGTAATGTTGAGAAAGGTGAGGCATTCTAAACATTAAATTGAATAAAAAGCAGTGCTTGTTGTAAATTAGGGGATACAAACTAAACATTTTAGGTTTACATCTCAAAGATTTAGTCTGTTCTATTTCTGTAATCGTTTTGTCTATGGGCTAGACGATAAGATCAAAATGAATCAAATCATGATATGGTTCTTAATTACGGTCAATGAGACATAATTTCCGATATCAATATAAACAACATAAAACTCCCAGAAAAACTGCCAAGTACAAACCTGTTACATGACAACACAATCAAACATAAACCTCTTGGCTTTGTCAATATTAATATTTTTTAAACTAACTTTAAAATCAAGTGCAATGGACTCACATGAATGTCTGAATGATACTGAAATATTGAAAATGTCTTTAAAAATCATATCATTGTTACTGAAACATTTCATATTGTGATAGATATTGTTACTGAATTATTGTCCAGTCCTAGTTATCTATATTCTTTTACATTTTTGTGGGGTAATATCTGACAACTGTGAACATGAATTCGGAAATATTGTAAACTTTAACAACCCCTACATAACATATATATAGTCATTAACAGATGTTTGAGAGGCCTGTGTCAGATGCATCTTTTGTGTATTTTCAAAAAGAAAATAATTAAGTACACATCCTCTAGAGAGAACTCATGTCTGCACATTTTTAATGTGACTTGTGAAAGAAATCATAAACTAAACGTAGCAGAAAAAAGCCACATTTTTATTAAAATCGAATAAAAGCTGTAGCTGTTATTTGTAACTGTAGATTCAAGTTTTCACTTCTTTGTTGTTCTTTTCTTTTTATTACCTTTAATTTTCATATTTTACCATGAGATCTCTTTTTATTACATTTAGATGATTCTAGGGTTGATATGCTTATTATTAAGGTCTAATCAACAAATTTTTTGTGGTGATCTCAGTAAATCTACTGCCAACAAAGTAAAGAAATGATTACTCTTATGTATCAAAGCTCTGACATGAAGGAAACTTAACTTTGGAGTTCTTGTTGCATGCCATTTGGAAGCATTTTTTGAACAAAATTTGAACACAGTGCTGTCAGTCATAATAAAAATAAAATAATAATAATATTAATAATATTTAGGATGATCAAATCTTTAGCTCTAGGCAATGAAAACATTTTCTGTCTTCTAAGTAAAAAACATTTTAGGTTCAGTGGAAAATCCTTTGAGATCAAAGATGCCAGGGGGCTCAATTATGTTTTGAGAGTAAAACACACAACCAATGATCTAAGCATCATAAGCCAGGAGATTTGCAGACGCAAAGTGTACATGCGTATTATTACTGTTGCAGTGCATGAACACCTGAATCCAATCTCAGATCACAAATTAGTGAATATAAGCTACTTACCTAATACACAGAACACATCAGCTAAAATGGAAGGCATATCTTCTCGCAGTTCCTGAAACAGAAGCATAACACGTTTGTAAACTGTTTACATCAATAAACAATGATTACTTTATAGTAGAGTTGGACAACATGGCCAAATTTATATCACAATATATTTCTAAATTTCGGTCAATATGCTATAATATGATAGACATGAACAATAAAAAAGCCACAGAAAACTGCCAACAACTGAAAGCAACATGAAACAAACACCATCAAAAAATAAATAAATAAATAAAAAAACTCTTGGCTTTGTCAATATTAATATTTTTAAACTAGCTTTAAAATTGAGTGCAAGTTACTGATGGCAGTGCCCTGTAATGACCATCAGTCAATGAGAAATTATATATACATACATACATACACACACACTGATACCATATATACATTGAATCATTGTCCAGCTCTACAACACACCAAATACAAGCACATGAGCATTCCGCTTTTAAAAGAAAAATGTCATGAAGATATTGACTATAATTGGCGATCTGAATTGGTAATTTAAGTACTTTTTTGACTTACTGGAAAATTGAGCTTCATGTAAAGCCCCCTAGGATCACTTGTTCACTTTAAATAGTTGTAGTGTGATAGTTCAAACAGTGGACATGAGGCTAATACAAAAGACCAAAAGACTGCACTCGTAGGAAGCAAAATGAAAGGGGTAATCCATCAGTACCAGGCTTCAGCTTTGCTTAGAACGGTAGTTTCATCATTCCTGATAAAGTGTCAACAGTGGCAAAACCAATCTGTGCAGTACTTTCGCTTCACGCACCACAGATGAAACAAGCAACTATCGCAAGAACACACACCCTAGATCTGAGTTTTAAATTTTTTAAAAGAGACTTTGACACCTACAAGACATCAGATTTTACATCTTTGCCTGTTTGGCAGCTTTCTGTAGTACGTTAAAAACAAAGAGTTTAGAAGGAATCCAATTTATTTCACTGAATGCTTTTGCTTGCTGAAATATCTCTTCTGCAATAAGCGAAGGGCATTTCCATACATCACTGAAAACGAACACAGAAAAGTCATATTTCCACAAGGACTAGAAGCAAAGATTTTATTCTAGCCAGTGTACATTACTCCTGATTGTCAGCCTATGATCATATAATACGTGTGAGCTAACTGAGCTGTGTGCATTTCCTGATATATCTTCCGACAGCCACTAAAATTCCCCAAATCTGGCAGTTACAGAACTGCTTTCCGTGACTCAAGACAGTTGAAAATATCACACCCACACATACTAACCACATTGCAGCATTAAGCATATCACATCTTTCAGCACCAGTAATTCAAGCTGCACAGATAAGGCTGCACTTTTTTCCCCAGACAGGCCAAAGCATCACCTCATACAGTGATATAACAGCAATATACTGAATAATTAATGCACATTCCTGCAAAATTTAAAAGCAGTGGAATTCAAGCAAAACAGCTAACGGGCTGTCCTACCCAGTGAGAAATATTTCATATTATGTATTCTGGTCTATCGCCCTACTTTGCTTAGGTAGATACTGAGTGGAATTGGACAACTATTTCATAAATATAATTTAAAATATAACAGTTAAATGACACACCAGAGGAAATAAAATGCATGACTTGTTATATTATGAAATAACAGTGTATCTGCTTTAGGATATAGATTTTAACCTCACATATTCACTTTGTAGTTACAGATCAATACGTAATGTATACGTTTTGAATGTCTTAAAAAATTTTAAAAGACCCTCTCTCTTCTGTTTTTCAGTTATGGCAAATGTCATACTCATGATTATCTTTAATCAATACAGTTAGTAACAATACAGTTATTAAGTAACATTATTACTCATTAGCCATTTTCAAATATGAACTCCAGAACATATAAAGATAATTTCGGTACTGCTCAATCACAAATTTTAGCATACATAAGAAGATTGTGCTTGTCGGAGGAGTTCTCACAGCTGAAAATGTTCCACGCAGTTTAGGTTTTGGGCGGCACCTGTGTACTGCAAATAGGAGGCACAGCATAATACACGGAATTCTCCAGAACATTACAAGTTCTATTCAAACACTGGTGCACTCTGGGATTACCCAGACTTTGTACTGGGGGCTGGCAGGTTTAAATCCGGGTAAAGATAGGGTAATGTCCAGAAAATTTCTGGTTTACCATGCATGCATTAAAGGGTTTCTAGACTTGCAGTTATTAACGGCTGTAAACAATGGTGCTGTTACAAAAGACAAGAGTATCATAATTGTAACTAAAAATTAAACTTGATTATTCGCCCAGGCATAGAACACATACACAAACCCAATCTCAGGAAGAAACTATGTCTCAACTCAGTCACCCGATAAATCACAAGATGTTGTTCATCTCACTCAAAGTTTTAACAAAACTGTGTTCCTCTATAGACTCCAAGTGTTTGAGTAAAAAATTAGAAAGAATAAAAAAACTTCAGAGAAACTTATGATGAGCAAAAGCTAATTTAACGATCATATCTGGGCAAGCAAGGATGTTCACTGCCTGATATTCATGTATATTCACTAACATTATATACCTCTAAAGTAGTGCTGGGCAGAATACCGGTTCCCACCAAAACCATTTTTTTTTTTAGTTATGATATGAATTGTTCATATACTGGCCACAGTGGTTTAAAAAGACTAACCATGTCCGGAGCACAGCATGGGTGTAAATTGTTTCACAGGACATTTTTTTATTGCTGCATTGCTAAACATGCGTGGAACGGAGCACAAGTAGAGTTGTTGAGCGCACTGAAAATGGACAGGGGAAGTTCTGAACCAGAAGTTATACCAGACATTGAAGATGATGATGATGACCCAGAAGAACCTTTGCTGAAAAAAGGAGCTGTGTCTGTTGTCTGCAAGTATTTCAGGTTTAAAAGGTCAGACGCAGAACAAACAAATACTGTCAAATGCTGTCGACCTAAAGTACCAATAGTATGCTGGTTGCACATTGTTGCTGTTTATGATTATTGTTATTTAATTGTTTAAATATTGTTATTTAATGAAGATATTTGGGACTTTTTCAGTGCAATACAACCACTGACATATGGCTCCTTTATATGTAAATACCTTTTATTTGTTTGAATATGTTGTAAATTAATGAAGGTTAATTTTTCTACTGGTGAGAGATTGATAACATTAACAGAGTGTAGCTGGTTTACGTAAGAAACATTAGAAAATGATATACACCTTTTTAATTTTATTTATTTATGTTTTGATACAAGTAACACATTCCAAAAATCTTGGGACCATGCAACAAAAGGCAGGTAAAGTTGTGTAGTAATACTACAAAAAACAAAGTGGAATAATTGGCAACATGTCAGTGACATGACAGGGTTTAAATAGAGCAACTCAGAGTGGCTGAAATTTTGGACGTGAAGATGGGAAGGGTTTAACGCTGAAAGGTTTATACAGATTTTAGAGCAACATGCTGTCATCCAGACATGTTTTTCTGGCAAGGCCTTGCTTATTTAAGTAAGACAAGACCAATCCACATTCTGCACAGATTACAACAGAATGGCTCCTTACAGTAAAGAGGCTAAAATTGTCCAAACTTGTCACCCATTGAAAATAATTGGTGCAATATGAAACGAAAGGCACTACAATAATGACCCTAAGCTGTTGAGTAGATGACATCCTACAACAAACAAGAATGTGAAAACATTTCACTTTCAAAACCACAAAAACAAACATTTACAGAGTATTGTTAAAAGAAGAGTTGATGCAATGTCCCTGTCACAAAGTTTTTGGTATGTGTTCCTGACATCAAATTCAATATTGGCATATAATAAAAATAAAACCCTCAGTTCCAACATCTGAAATGTTGCCTTTGTACTATTTCCAATTAAATCTATGGTTTAAACTTTTTGCGTGTCCCTACAATTTTTTTTTTAGAAATAGGGTTTGTAAATAAGAACTATACCTTCTTTAAGAATTCTCCATATTTAAAAAAAAATCCAACCAGCTATTACAACATCACAAATATTTTGTGTTCACAAGGACCTGGGCAACAGACAATACAATGGCGTAAACAAATATTTTTCCATTATTGATCATGTGTGCTATCACTGAATGATTGCAAACCAGAAACTTTTCTATTTTGGCCTAAATTTCCATCTTTTCCAACAAACACACAACAAAAGATGCACTGTTTCAACATTTAAACTGACAAATCACTCGTATACCTTGTTACTGTGCACGAGATTTTGCAAATGTAACCTAACCATATTCTGCCTCATACTCTATGCAAAAGTTACGCTCAGATTACAAAGACAATTCACAGCATCAGATTCAGGACAGAAATTTCTGACACCACCACAAATTTGTCATTGGCAGTCTTTGATTGTAAAGGCAATAGCCACCATGAAACACAGCAAAATAAATATTCTTGAAATGTATTAACCCAATTAGAGTTTAGTGTATTAGGATGTGACCAATGGCACTCACCATCACATCAGCCAGGAGGGTGGCCACCACGTCAACCTTAATGCTGCCCTGCACCACATGCCAGCAAAGCTCATACAAGGCCGTCTGGAGATCTATGGAATGAAATGAAATACTTGGTTATGAATTCAAAACAGGTTGACTAAAAAGTGGTTTAAATTCTTTTTACCAAACTAAATATATATTTAAAACAAAGGGGCAGCACTAAATTGAAGACAAAAAAACATTACACTACAGATTAGATTAGATTTAAATATTAATCAGGAAAATTACTTTCTTCACTATAATTTAGCACAAACTGAAATCATAATGGCATTGGTGAAACTTTAAAAATGGTAATCAAACAGATGTTTAGATTTAAATGATACAAAACAGCAAAAAAATTGCATGGTAAAACAAAAACAAGCAGTAAGGATATAAACAAAAATAAGTTAACATTAAAATATATGAGAGTAAAGTAAGTATATGGAGGGGAAAAAAGTATGGAGTCTGAAAATGCTTCTTAATGGTGGATAGTTATGGTCAGAGAAAAAGATACAAGGGGATAGAGTTCCATAACTTTGGGCCTGCAACACTAAAAGCTTTGGTATTTCAAACTAATTAGATAAAGGTTTACATATCTCTGCTAGCAGATATACACATGGAAAAAGGTCAGATGTCAGTATTAGACCACAATTTTTATATTGATGCCTCCTTATTTCTATTAACTGACTCCAGTAGTGCCATTTACAGGAGGTCCTCGGGTTACGTCAGTCCCGAGTTACAATGTTTCGTGGTTACGACACATCTCCCATTTACTGTATAAAGCCTTGTTTTGACTTAAGTGGTTTTGCGTCGTAAACGTCGTAAAGTGAATTTTGTGTTTGGTGTGCGCGGCAGAAGAATACACGGTTGCGCGGCTCGGGACTGAGGAGGATAGGTGTTAGGATAGGATAAGTGCTTACAGTATGTTATTTACGTACAGTACGTACGTATGTTCCGACTTACACCAAAAATCGGTTTACAACGAGACGCAGGAATGGATCAACGTCCTAAGTCGAGGACCACCTGTATTTTCTTACACTATGTATACAGACAGGTTGCTTCTACATATTTAAGTTTGCTCTTTTTACCATTCAAATTAACCTAAATTTTAAATATGAGCGCTTAAATTGCTAGAAAAAATGCTAAGTATTTCTGAAATACATAAAAAAAGCTTATAGTTTCAGTGTCCTAGGGAGCTCCCAAGTGTAAAATAAAATCTTGGATCTGTTTCTGTAAGGCTATAAGGAAGTGAGGCATTAGATCGTATTTTGACAAGATTTATAAACATCATATTAACCCCATATTCATACTCACCTTTAAGGAACACTTCACTGCTGGGTTTCCCTGCCAGATCCTGACACAACTGCAGGCTACAAACAAAAAAAATACCTGTATGAAAACACTAATAATCTTCTATGAAATCACATCTCAAACTTTTATCTATCACTAACTAAAAATCTATCACTTACTTTTACCTGTCTTTTCATCCAAGTTACTGAACAGATGTGTGTTAGGTGTTGCACAATCCTAGATATTTATTTTAGGTTAACTAAGAGAGAGCAAAATGCCAAATGGGTTCCTGATCTAAACTGAGTGTGTGGTGCTGTCTCTGTGTTCTGGAAACCTTTTAAGTTAAGATAAATGTAAATAATTTACAATGAAATGACTAGCTAGGTCAAAATATTAAACAGACAAAGGGCACAATAAAACACCTCAAGTATGTTGAGTAACAAACTGGTAATTACAAATACTAAACAGGACATTGGTACATTTAATTGAATGTGTAATTGCTGTGTATTTAATCAAAAACTGCAACATTTTATATGGCCTGTGCAAATGAAAATGCACATTTTTCTGATGTAGAAAATGGCCTCGTTTAATTTTGTTCCCAATAGGGGAAGAGTTAACGTATTCTCTTTTATAACATGCATTTAGCAGTTTTATAGTTTTCAGCATGAGAACTTTAACTCAATTGCATCAAATATGAATGACATGTCACTGCAATTTCCACTCTTTCTGCAAATTGAGCTGTGCTGGAACTAGAGTTAGAAAATGCTAATATTATAAATAAACAATTTCTGAATGAGTAAAAACCCTTGCGCGTTCATTAGCTACTCATAGGTTCAAGTTCCATACCCTTGACACTTTAGACTTTTTCTAATGTTTATTTATTTCATGCAATAGAACTTGAAAGCAATGTACATATATGAACATGAGTATGATTTTCAAGAATGAGGTGAATATTATGTGGTGTGTGTGTGTGTGTGTGTGTAGTGCAGCCTTGGGAAATGTGGAGTTGTATGTAATGTGTAGATGGTGTCCGAGGAGGTTTCTAAAATATTGCTACGTTGTTGCTATGAAATATAACATGGTTGCTAAAATGCTGCTAGGCAGTCGCTGTGGTTTTCCAGGTAAACACTAAAGTGTTGCTGTTGTATCCCAGATAACAAATGTACAGATTGTTCCCGTCAGAAAATACTGGGAAATGCAACTTATGCCCCCAATATCTCTGCTGGAGAGAGATAAACATTCATCTCCATAATTAAAACTACGTAAAACGTTACATATAACTGTTACTTTAACATAACTACGTTCACATAATGTTCAGTTTAAAACAAATGATAAAAAGTTATATTTCCTTTGCATTTAACCCATCGGTTGCAGTGAACTCATACACTAGTGCAATAGGGGCAGTGAATGCACACACACTCCCAGAGCGGTGAGCATCATTTTGGGGCAAAGTCCGTTGCTCAAACCCATTCTCTAACAAATACAATATAGCTGTCATATTGCTAGAAGATACAACTATGTAAAATTACATGTTTAGTTACTACAACCTAAAACTCAATAACAGGCAAGTTATATTAGTAAATGATTATGATTGGTTTTAACTAGGGATGAACTGATTTTGAATTTTTTGCCCGATGCGATAACCGATAATTAGCACTTTGGAGTAGCCAAGACAGATATTAATACCTGATAATTTAACCTTTTTTAATTAAAGCAAATTCACATTGGATTAAAGTAAAACAAGTTATTTGTATGACAGGTTGTCTTATGACAAGCCTTTTCGTCAGTATTTGTACATTTCTGTACTTTTTAATTTTATGTTTTAAGTTTAGCTGTAGTGCATGAATGGTTTCTAGAGGGGCGCTAATTAGTGCAGCACTAAAGCAGCACTTAAGTAGCATAAAGCAGCTCTGAGCGAGCAAAGAAAAGAGTGCCTGAGCGAGTGTTTGTAATCATATATCAGTGTGTTTTAAGAAATTCAAACGCTAGATGACTCTATAAATATTCTTATGTGTTTTATATGAGAAGGGCTCCTGCACTGTGGTGGTTGAAAGTATCTTTCTTTTGTTTAACCTGTTGTGTGTGGGTGTGTGTTTTTACACCTCTATCTGTGTGTGTGTGTGTGTGTGTGTGTGTGTGTGTGTGTGTGTGTGTACACTGAGCATCACTGATATTTTAAACTATTTTTCACCACTGAGAAATTTAATCCCAGAAACTGTTCTCTGCAGAAAGTATGAAGAACATCCTCACGGCAAACACAGTGGTGTATTCACAGGCATCAGTGAATATGTGCAAGCAAAAAAAATGCGCCATGTTATCGATTGTAATATCAGACAGATAGTTAAAAAAATCCATATATAGGCAAAAAAAAATATTAGCTATCGATATATTGTGTATCACTAGTTTTTACATAAATGAAATCTCATGAACCAGTCTGTTACAGTGCCTTACGTAGTTTACACCAGTGTGTAGTATTATCTACAAGATCTGTTACTCTTTCATTATTTATTTTATATATTTCTTAGATTTACTAACTAGCCTCTGTCACTAAAAAATTGTGATACTCCATTGGCTTCACAAATAGAATAAGTCATGTTAATAATGCAAAGCTAGGTTTTTTTTGTTTCCAGGTTTCTTTTTGAAGCCCTCAGCCACCACATAGATATGTAATATCCCATTAGCAGAAGAATAAAAGGAGCTTTACCCAAATTCAACAGTGTCTGACTGCATGATTTTGGAGTTCAATATCAGTCACCAGAATTGCAACAGAATCCGTTTTCCACACTGGCTTTCTCGTAGTACATTTGTGTTAATGTCATGTCTTAATATTATAACATTTTCAACGTTTTTCTTTGCAGTTTACTGTTTGTGCTAGTTTGAAAATGATATATAAAGGCCTACAGCACCTCTATGTCGTTTAGTGAAGAGCTTACTACACAAAACTGGTATTTTGTAACTGCAAATAATGTGAGGCAGCCACGAAATGTGTGAAAAAGTTAAAGAAATGTACGTAAATTACTTAATGTATTAATATAATTTACAGCATTCGTCATGTTAATGTTAAGCTTAAAAGAATTTTTCAATGGCCAGAGACAAAGCCTTTTAAAACCTAACTTCTCGGGTGCCTAAACATCAGCTCAGTAACTTTATATTTCCCTGAGTCGGATAACTGCTGTAGCTAACGCTGGGCTAACAGCTCCGCTAAGGTTAGTTCGCTAACGTTAGCGTTAACTCCGCGCGGCTAACTCCGCTAACGTTAGCGCTGTCGCACTCCGGTTTTCCTAGATAAGCATGAAGTTTAGACATTTTAATTCATCCCACCTACAAACCCGCAAATGTAACGGCCTTCTTTTACACCCGGTTTAAGGCTGGGTTTACAAGCGAAGAGCGCATTAATGTAAACGGAGTGAGGAGCAGAGAACACGGGAGAGAACCGAGTGACAATGAAGAAAGTCCCGCTGCTCTTTATCCACCTTAATAACCTCGAGAGTTTTTCACTAAAACAGACACACACGCGGGAGAGAAACTAGTCTTCGCTATCGCGGCTCCGATAAAACTCTCACTCACAAGTCATTTTTGCCGGATTTTTCCCAGTTTTTGATCCAGTCTGTAGGGAGGACCGCTACCGCCATCTTCCCCTCCACACACTGCTCCGCCCACAGCGCCGGGTCAGCACCGCGGATAACAGCGAGCATCACGGGATACCGGCGGAGGGCCCGCGCCAATAGCAACTGACTGCATAGCCACCGTTTAGACCAGTGCGCTGACACTTGGTGTGTTTTAGCATGTTTTAGGCTTATTAATATTTCAGTCGTTGTAGATAGGTGTCTGTGATATTTGTGAGAGTTGCGTTTAGCTTACATGGTATGTTTGGGTGTACACTAAAACAAACTTGCTTTTGAACACATCCACATATGGACAGATTAAATCTTACACCGACTCACTGAACCTCAAACATGATAGTTGGCGTGTCTAAAAACACATTGCCAAGTGGACTGGCTAGTCAAAGGTGTCCATAGGGGTGAGTTTGTTTTGCCCTGAAGGACTGTCGCCCCCTCCAAGGTGTGTTCCCGCCTCGCGCCCAGTGATTCCGGGTTGGCTCCGGAACAAAACGCGACCCTGAACAGCTTTATTGTTACAGGCGAAGAATGAATGAATCATTTAGAAGCATGAAGATGTTATTGGTGTTAGCTTGACTCTAACAACACCAACTCACTGAGAAATATGAGGGTGGAAGTATTAATATATATTAATTAATACATTCATATTTTAACAAGACATCAACCTCAAACAAACAGCCAAATTAACTCAAGATTGAAATAAGATTAAGATGAAAACCTGTACATAGTTTTGCCAGTCTCCTGACTTAAATCCAGTTGCACAAACCTAATTTACAATAAAGATCACTTATTTGCAACGCACCCATGGCATGTTCAGTACTGGACTTTCTTTAGCCATGAGGATGCAGCGTCTATGAGTTTCAAACAAATTTCAATATATAATAAAATAAATATAACTTTTTCTCTTTTTTATTGCTACAGCAATCTGTGTTTGCAGACAGTGGTTTTGGGAAGAGTTTCTGAGACCATGCAGTGATTTCCTCTACAGAACTGCATCTGTTTTTAATGCAGTTCTCTCGGAGGGTCCAAAAATCACAATCAACCAGTATTGGCTTTGGGTTGTGTCCCTTGCATGTAAAGATATCTCTGGATTCTCTGCAATGTTTAATGATATTATCTATTGCAGATGACGAAATCCCCAGGGTCTTTGCTATTTTACATTGAAATGTGATTTTAGAATTGTTTCAATATTTACCTGTGCTGTTTTTCACAGAACCCCTCGATAATCTTTATTTCTGAAAGACTCAGCCTCCCTCAGAGGCTCTTTTTAAATCCAGTAATATCACCCATAAGTTCAGTGGTCCTCAGTTACAGTGCTGGGGACACGCTTTCTGTTGGTTTGTGTGTTTTAAATCCGTCGTATGATTCAGCACATTAGTTAAATTTCAAGCCTTTTGGTCAGGTATACATCAGGTACTTTCCTTATGTTTTATTTAAATGTCTTAGGAGATAAACCTAATCTGATTCTGAATTATTTTTTCCTAAGCCAGGGGTGAGCAAATCTAATATATAATCTTGGACAGCCAGAGTCCATCACATGATTTGAACATGAGAAAAAGAAAATAAAACTTTGTTAAAATATTTGTAAAATATTTTTATATTGAGAATATTTCAGTTTGGTTTCTCAGAAGCTGCATTTTCATTGGGCGGCACGGTGGCGCAGCAGGTAGTGTCACAGTCACACAGCTCCAGGGGCCTGGGGGTTGTGGGTTCGATTCCCGCTCCGGGTGACTGTCTGTGAGAAGTTGGTGTGTTTTCCCCGTGTCTGCGTGGGTTTCCTCCGGGTACTCCGGTTTCCTCCCACAGTCCAAAAACACACGTTGCAGGTGGATTGGCGACTCAAAAGTGTCCGTGAATGTGTGTGTGTCTGTGTTGCCCTGTGAAGGACTGGCGTCCCCTCCAGGGTGTATTCCCGCCTTGCGCCCGATGATTCCAGGTGGGCTCTGGACCCCTCGTGACCCTAAATTGGATAAGCGTTTACAGATAATGGATGGATGGATGCATTTTCACTGATTTTTCATTTTTTTACTTTATACCTGCATGATGGAGAAAAATAGGATTGGTTAAAAAAAAAGCCCTATACGTCTCAGTATTAATAAAAATTAATGAAAGGGTAATTACATACATATGTGGTTTTGATGTGGAATATTCAGCCCTATAGAAATTTATCAAGTGAAGATTGTTCACACAAGGTCTGGACTCAGATGCAAAATTTAGTCTAACCACCACAATAAAAAATAAATCTTTATATTTAGCCAACGTGCATGTTTTTATTTTATTTTATTTATTTATTTAATTTTTACATCTCAGTGACTTTATTAAGCTAAAATTCTGAAAATAGGTGTACGTCAACTTTAATACGATACCATTAGCATACTATATTATTCATTCATTCATTGTTTGAAATCGCTTATCCAATTCAGGGTCGCGGTGGGGCCGGAGCCTACCCTGAATCACTGGGCACAAGGCGGGAACACACCCTGGAGGGGGCGCCAGTCCTTCACAGGGTGACACACACTCACACATTCTCTCACACACTCACACCTACGGACACTTTTGAGTCGCCAACATATGTTTTTGGACCGTGGGAGAAAACCGGAGCACCCGGGGGAAACCCACGCGGACACGGGGAGAACACAGCATACTATATTTTTGCCTACTGTAATTTGTTGGAAGAATCAGAGGTTGGGAAATCTGCCGCAGTCTTCAGGCCACTGATGACTTTTATTGTGAAAGGTGTTGCCAACCGTCAGGCTGATTCAGTCAACCAATGGAAAAGTTCCAGAGAGTTTCCTGCCTGTAGTCTCAGCTCTCAGCTCCAGTTCAGAAATGATTCCCAGACTTTTACTAACGCTTTCTTTACTCGCTTTATTTTATGGCGAACCCTGCAGCGCTCAGAAGAAGAAAGAGGTCAGTGAGGTTTATTTGGTGATTTTTATTTCCCAACGTCTGCGTTTTTAAAAATCTGGCGGCTAATCCAGTTACACGGCCGTGTCGGAGAGAAACAGCCATGTTACGCTGAGAGATTCAGAGCCAAAACCTTATAAACGACAAACCCATTGGTATTTATGACTCTGAATGTGCGGTTGATTATATTTAAGGAGGGATGGAATATTGCAACAAGAAGAATGTATCGAAACTAGCAAATTAAGCGTCGTATTCATATCATACCCATTCAAAACCTCGGCTAAGAGGTGGTTAATATCCTTTCAGCTGAGCGTATTCACTCCTAATGCACACTAGCATCGCTAGATTCTATATATTTTAATCTAAATTAAATCTAGATGTAAGTACACTGTCGCATTCCGTTTGCACAGATATGCCATTAAGACCCGCCTCTGTCTCTACTTTCCCCTCAGCCATTTACTTCCAGCTCAAAGCTTGTTGGTTCTCTAGGTTTATGACATCAGAGACCTTGGCTGACTTCGTTTGAGACTGCATTTGTGGAACTCCTCAGTTTTCAATTGGAAGAGAAAACGATCTAAATAAAATAGCTGTTTTTTTTCTGGTTTTACTGCTGGAAGTCGATGGTGGAAGTCACTATACACACGTTTTCAGTTAGACATTAAAAAGCAAGTATCCAAATGATAAACAACATACATTTCTGAGCATATTGTAGATTTTCTCTGCACTTAAAGATGCTCTAGACAGATACTATGCGGTGCCTGCCCATGTTATTGTCTATTTTATTATAGTTCATGTAATCCTGAGTCCTGTTTATGTGCATCTAGAAGAAGGGTGGACTTTACCAGCAAGTCATGTGACATCTGTTTATTGAAGAATGTGGCTTTTCCTGTAATAAGAAACCGCACAGGGAATTAAAGGCTTTCCCATTCATTTCTGATCCACTGATGTCTCCCCCTCCTTTGTCTCTCTCCACCTCTTTGGCATCAATAGCCGACCGGGATCCTGTTACTGAAGCCATTAAGGGCATTTATGTGACCTTTATGTTTTCACCAGAAATTGCAGTCCACTCCCAAATAAATGCTAGTTCAGTTCTGCTGATGTGAAAAGGCAACATTGGCCTTTACAACCTCTTGAGCAATGTAATGCACATAGAGAATTCTATTTAGGATTTTACTGCACCCTGGCATCGTAGACTTGCAACCCATACTGTCCAACCGTTCTAATAATAGCAGGAACATGTAGGTTTAATTTCTGCTATATTTTTCCCCAGACGCTCCTCTCTGAAAAAGTCACTCAGATGATGGACTGGGCTAGCAAGAGAGCCGTGATCAGACTGAATGGAGAGAAGTTTAGACGCTTTGTCCGAGCACCCCCACGTAACTACTCTGTGGTCATCATGTTCACTGCCCTGCAACCTCAGAGGCAGTGTGCAGTCTGCAAGTAAGGACCTAGCATTGTTCAAACCGTTTAGATCTTTTAATGGAAGCTTTAGTTCTGGCCTGGTCCCTTCATGGCTCTTTTTCGTCTGTTTATTCAGACAGGCAGATGAAGAGTACCAGATCCTTGCGAATTCATGGCGTTATTCCAGTGCATTTACCAACAAGGTTTTCTTTGCAATGGTGGATTTTGATGAGGGCTCTGATGTTTTTCAAATGGTAAGTATACTTCTCTTATACTCTTTTATTACATAGGTGTTTGTTTATACATATTTCCTTAATTCTATATTGCCTGCAGCAAAGTGTGGCCTACGAAATAAAGGTACAAAACATTTAATAAATAAATACAAAATGAAGGTGACATGAAAGCTGGAACTGTCCTTTTTCCATTGGAGTAGTGTGATTTATGTGAATATTAATTACAAACATACATTGCATTGATTGTGTTATGGACATGACAAATTGGCCAATATTAAGTTCTGACCAGCAATAATGGACTCAATAGGTCTGTAACTGTCCTTTTTCGGGGTCACAAATCCACGAAATGTCATATTATCACACAATGCCCCATTACATTGAATGAGGTGAAAACTTTAAATGTTAGGGTGCCCTCTTGTGGACGATATGGGGTATTGCCTGATCTCATTTTCCTCAGTTGAGGCTTAATTCTTTCCGCAAAAGTTCTGTTAGGTTTTATTTACTTTTTTTATGTGGTAATTGATAGATAAAGACAATAGCAGGTCAGTTAGCTTTTACTGAATAATTTACTTCAGAATGAGATGTGATTTTGGCCACGGCTATATGCCGCTCAACAGGAGCCCACTATCCCACCTCCAGCTGAATGTGCTGCACCAAACTCACTCAGTGAAAAACAAAATGGAGTCCTGTCAGATTAATTCCTGAACTATTAATGTTTTAGGGTTAGGGTTAGGTCTATAAAAAGTGGTTGTAATGTGTAAATAAGGGATGCACAGGTGAGATCAAACAAGTGTCCTAACGCATAGCCTGTGCTATGTCTGAAAGGATTGCTAAATTGAGGGAATTGATTAAGTCTCTAAATAATATTTTTCCACCATAAGATTTTAGGAGATACGTAGTTATCCAAAACAACAGGCAATCTTAAATGGATTGATAAATATAGTTTTAGAGAAGCACATGCAGGGTATTATATAGTTTAATATGTGCTTCCCTAAAACTATATTTAAACAATGTCTAATGTACCAGATAAATTTGCAGTTACATTTATGTAATTATTCAACAACGTTTTAATAGCAATATTTGCAAACCATCAGCTGTTGCAACACATCAATCAAACAATAATAATTTAAATAGAGGCTTCTGCAAATTCAACACAATGTGCCATTTTAATGACTACTGCAGTCTCAGAAATGTTCAGCCCCTTCGTAACAAGCGTCTTTAGTACTAAACAGAACATCCTTTTCCTGATACAACCTGCTGCTAACTTGATTCTCAGCCAGTCACCAGCTTCTGGCAGCAAGCCTATGCAATCTTAGCTCATTCCTCAGCTCAATGGCCTTCAGTTCACTATTGGTTTTTGGCTGTACTTTCTGCAACCACTTTCGTCAAACCCCACCAATGTTTCTCTGTAGAGTTCAAGTCTAGTCTGTGACAGCCACTCTAAGCCTTGGTGGATTTTAAAGTATGCTTGGGTTCATTGTCCTGTTGGAGGGTCCAGTGACAACCAAGCTTAAGCTTCTTCACAAAAGGCATGACTTTTTCTCCCAGGATTTCCTGAAACTTGATTGAATCCATCTTGCAGTCCACACGCCAGTGCCAGAGGAAGCACAGCAGCCTCTGAGTATCACACAGTCACTGTCTTGCTTCAATGAAGGCAGGGTGATCTTTTCTGGCAATTGTTTATTCTTGCTCTGCCAGACATGACGCTGACGTGCAGGCCTGAGAGTTTCCAGTTTTGTTTAATTCCCCAGAAAAGAATCTCAAAATTTCTCTGGCTTATTCATTTGGTTTTGAGTATATTGGATCTGACCTTTTTAGCCATCTGATTTAACCAGTCCAGGTTTTGGTGTATTTCATTTCGAGCATATCTGACACAGCTAATGAAGCCTTTGATACAACATGGGATTTGCAAATGAATGCTCAGAGGAGGGATTCTGTTTAACGGCGTGGATCATTCTGAGGCTTCTGGAGACATTAAAAATGGCATTTTGTGTTGAATTTGGAGAAACCACTTGTTATATTATTTCAGCTATTTAAATTGTTTGATTGCTTTATTGCAAACAGCTGAAAGTTTATAAATTATGCTAATAAACCTAATTAGCAGTTGTGCTTTTATAATAATCATTGCCGTGTAGATTTTTCATTTAATTAAATGCTTTGCACATCTGGTTCCAGTTACAACTACTGGGAACAATCCTGAATCATTATGCTTCTCTAAACTCCATCACGTCTAACCACACTGAATGAGTCCATTTAAAATCTTGACTTATTAAAATTCTTTCCACAGCTCAACATGAACTCTGCCCCTACATTCATCAATTTTCCACCCAAAGGTAAGCCCAAGAGGGCAGACACGTACGAGCTGCAGGTCCGAGGCTTTGCAGCTGAGCAGCTTGCTCGATGGGTGGCTGACAGAACGGAAGTCCACGTAAGACCACATGCAACACAGTGTTCCCATATATATATATATATGACCAACTTTAAAAATACAGCTTTTATAAAGTTAAAAATACTGCTTGCAGATATCACTTTATATTTCATCGTAGTTGCACCTTATGACATTATACTGGACCTTATACTATTAGCTTTAGCTTTTGAAGTTAGTTAGAGAAATGATGTCTGCCGATGCCGCCTTTATCGTTCCTTATTCCTGTTGTTTCTGCTTGTTTATTCCAAATAGATCAGGGTGATAAGACCACCTAACTATGCAGGGCCACTGATGCTGGGCTTGCTTTTGGCTCTCATTGGAAGTTTGGCCTATCTTCGGCGCAACAATCTGGAGTTCCTGTACAACAAGAATGTCTGGGCTTTCTCTGCTCTGGTCAGTAGCTTCTGTTTTTGTTTGTTTTTTTGTGAATAAATGCAGTTTAATTAGGAATGGATGTCTCAGTTTTATTCGAGCTGTTCAAATACAATCATATACAACAAATCTAAGTTTCTCTGCCACTGCAATTACACTTTGAAGTCAGTGTCCACAACTTTGTTGTGATGCCATTATTTTTTCTAACATCGTCCTTGTTTTTCAATTTCTTTCCAGTGTTTTGTCCTGATAATGACCTCAGGCCAGATGTGGAACCATATTCGAGGACCACCATATGCTCACAAGAACCCTAACACTGGACAAGTGGTTAGTTTCCATTACTTTTAATTTCTTTGCTAAAAATAATAGGAGCCAATTCTGTTAGTGATCTGTTCATGAAGAGTTACATTGATTTCTTCTGTTTGTTCTGTGTTCCAGAGCTACATCCATGGCAGCAGCCAAGCGCAGTTTGTGGCAGAGACACACATTGTTCTGCTATTCAGTATCTTTCACATTAAAACAAATGAGTACAGTGGTTAAGTTTATGAAATCCTTTGCACCTCCTGAATCTCTATTCTATTCGGCTGAATCTCTGGCCATAAAAATGCACATAAATATCAGCCGTAACATTATGACCAACACTTTGTTTCTATGCTCACGGGTTATTCTCTCGGGTGCAGTGACCATATAGAGGCACTTCTAGAGATAGTTCTATTATTACAGACTGTAGTGCATCTGTTGCTCTGCGCGTGTGTGTATGTATATGGTCTTCAATGGTCAGAACCCCCAGACTTCAGGTATAATTAATACGTGATATTAATATAAGTAATACGAATACATTCATCCACTTAATAAGGAATGCTATTGCTACATGCTAAATTCTAATTTGTTCAGTTTACTGTCTGTAAAATTGTTTTTAGATTGATGGATGGAGATTAACATTATTATTTATAGAATTTCATCTGATGTCTTATTTACATTAGATTAGATCATTTAAATAAATGAGGTGCCTATGTATCACCCGCTTTGCTATTTAGAACGCCTCAAAAAAGAAACAAATGGAATGCTCTGTGTTATATACAATGCAGACCAATTCAGATTAAAAAAAAAAGTACAATTCAACCCACATTGCCTTAACTCACTGATTCAGATGCAGCAGTGACTTTAGGAATGGTACTTTTGCACGAGGCAGCAACTTCTGACATGGACATTGGAAAGAGGAAAAGTATGTTGTCTTATTACATTTATTTTAGTAACTCAAGCTTTTTATTCCCAAGATATGAAGTGATTTAGAAGCACAGTTTACAGGAAGGTTTACATACATTTCTTACATTTATTTCCAAGTTAAGATTATGGTCTTGATATAAATGTGACTAGCTTTCTTATTATTCTGAATTTTTCAATTATTTACTTTAAATTTTTTATTTGCATATCAGCATAACTGGCCAAACTATTGCATTATTTCTTCTGTATCTCATTCTAGTCATGTGTGTTGCTGGAATTGGACTGGTGATGCTCTTCTTCAGCTGGTTGCTGTCCATCTTCAGAGCTAAATACCATGGATACCCTTACAGGTAAAGATTTATGAGACATTTTGAAGAAGTGAGACTGGTCACAGACTGAAAAATGAACATGAATTATTGTATTCACAAAATGGCCTGCATTTTTGAGGAAAGTCCTGCCTTTCAGTTAAAAAGACTAAAAAAAAAGAGTTTTGGTGTCATTTATAAGGCTTTTAGTTTTGGGTTTATTATGGGTTACTGGGTTTAAATGGGACTATTTTTTGGTTAAACTAAAGGTGTCTTTTCTGTTCAGAGTGATGTCACATCTAAACTAGGATGCCTAGACATTTTCCTAAATATTTAAAAAATGTCATTTTAAAGCGTGATTTGCTTAGTTCTGAAAGACTTGATTTAACTTTGAACTAAAGTGACTAATGTACTTTAGAGTGGGATGAGATATCAAATTGTTCATTTGGTTAACTTCCTTTCTTCTTTTGCAGTTTCCTGATCAACTAAGCACAAATCTGGGATACATTAGTCTTTTGACAGAAGAACTCATCCAGAACCAAATTTTAAGCTGAAACTTCTACAGGTTAAAGTGCCTTAATGGTTCACAATAATTATTTTGGTGTAGGAACGTCTTGATGTTGTTTTTTCTTTTTTTTTTTTTTTATTTAAATTTGTGAGGGGAATATTCCCAACAGAGAAAATAGATTTTAATTTAAACATTTTTAACAACATACATTTTGAGAACTCTTGAAATGTTCCTCCAAAGGCACCAGACCAGGGATTTGAGCGGAATGGTTAAACAGAACCCGTCACGTGTATTGTCTTGCTTGCTAGTGAATGCATTGTTAAAGGTACGAAATACAGTACACCGTTTTTTGTGTTTTACTGGTTTAAAAAGTATAAAGCTCTAGCTTGGAAGACGCATGAGGGCAAGCAAAGTGGTTTCCATTCTACCTCCAGACAAAGTGTACATACTGAGTGTTCCAAAGTCAAAACCAAGCAGTCCATAATATTGTTTAGTGCAAAAATGTTTCTCTGAGGTCAAGACTGGGAGGGAATGAATGTACCAACCTGGGCACAACTTTCCCAAAAGTGTTTTTCTATTAAGATCATCGTAATGGCTGTAAAGTGTTGGCCACTGTCAGAATCGAAACCTTCTATCTCCAAAATCCAGGAAGAGGATTGAGCATCTTTTGTCAGAAATTAAAGGCAAAGCATTTAAATCATTTATTTTGGTCCATCCCTAATGAAATGTTGACAAAATGCAAAGTAGAGCAACAATTTCACAATGAAAATGAAGAAGAAAAAAACGCTTATGGTGAACTAGCTCAAAGTCAATGGGACTTTAATGACTATGCTGAAACTCTTGGTGCTGCTCTGTGTAATGCCTCAGGTGATGCTTTTTTTTCCATTAAAAGTGCCTTAACTGCCTTTTGTGACTCTGTTTAGTCTGTTTTGCTTTCCTTAATAGTTTTGAACTCTCTGCAGCTGGAAAAATTTTTCCTGATGGCCTTTTCAGATTGGTCTGATTTCAAAGAATGACGAGGAATGCAAGTCTAAATTCTTCACACTAGAGGGCAGCAGGGGTTTTCTGTACAAATCTTTTTGTCATGGCTCAGATCTCAGCTCATGACCGGATATTGGATTCTATGATTCAGCTCTTTCTATAGCGCTGATGTATTTGTAGCACGTGTGATAAACGCGTTCATTGATCATTTATGAGGAGAAGTAATCACAGTAAATTTGTCAGTTTTATTAGTATATTGTATAAAAATTATAAGCAAAAATTGCATCAGTTTGTAAGCAAAATAATGGAAACTGAATTAAAAGCAATAAGGAAAATAAGTAGTTTTTAATCAGCTTCATTTATAAGCAATAGTTTTTTCAAGAAAGAAAGATTTTTAATAAAGATAGACTAAAGTGTAATAGAACATGTTTTGTAATAAATTCTGGACTAAAGTAAAAAAAGGCTATTACTCAGTGGCTGTGTGACACTGTCAATACTAATAAACATGAGTAATCACAGCAGAACCCTGTGCTATGGTTTATTTAATGTTTCCAAAAGCATCTACAATAGAGGGGGGCCACATGAGCCAAACAGGATCCGTGTGGATCTATCAGACATTTGGTACAAATCCAGGCCAAATCCATTTGTGGGATCCGCTCTATGGAGCATGATCTGGCCTTCGTCTCGTGTTTCACTTCATGGTAAAATATAAAGATACATTTCATGAATATTGTTTGCATGGTGGTAAAAATAGATTATTAAAATCTGTCACCTTTAGCAACCTTCCATCCTGGAAGTGCTCAATGATGGTGAATGAATGGCATTATGCCCAGGGCAATGGCTTTTTTAGAGGAGTATTGTCCTCGTCTTTCCTCTTAATTTTCATGCTGGCACAGGTGCTGCATGGTTATTTGCCAGTGCAAATCTAAACGCCCTTCTCCAGGACGTCCGTGGGCCAATCACATCAGGAGCTGCCTTTGCAGCCATATAAGGCAACAGGCTTAGCTTCAGACAGGAGCGGGTGTTTCCCTTCAAAAGGCTTGCATTGTTCCTCACAGGGCAGCATGCCCAAAGGGGATATGTCTGTCTGTCTGTCTCTCTCTCTCTCTCTCTCTCTCTCTCTCTCTCTCTCTCTCTCTCTCTCTCTTTCACTATATTCATTCTCTGTGTCTCTCTCTCTCTTTGTCTCTCATTCATCCTCCTTCATTCACTGTCTGACATTGTCTCTGCCTTGTCTCTCCCTTTTCTGTCTTTCTTCCTTCTATTTCTTCTCTCTGTCGTAATCTCTCTCTCTCTCTCTCTCTCTCTCTCTCTCTCTCTCTCTCTCTCTCTCTCTCTCTCTCTCCGGATGCCTACCACACAGCTCTAAATTTAGGCCCCAATTTCATACCAAAATATAGTGGCCTCATCAAAAAGGGAGTGACTCAAGAACAGATGTCCCGCCCAGATGTTGTTTGTTTTTGTTCTTATGTTAACACTGAGCCGTACTGTAAACTGCTTTTTAACAGGGCCCCGACTGAAAGAATGGAAAACAGACTTTCATTGATATTCAAGTGTGGAAAGGGAATGTAAGAGATTTCTGTGATTTCAGATAAACATCTCTTAAATTCTTTAAAGTCTAAGAATTCTTTAAACCCTTGATACCTGGGTGCTTACTTTAAGCCCCGCCCCCCAGAAACACAGGGGGTTTTCTTTTGTCAAGCTTTCAAACCGAACACTATTTATGGTAATGTTCTCAGCCAGTTCTTTTTTTCCTGCATGACATAATCTCTCCATTTCTCTGAGGTAGGGCTGAAGTCTCCTGGTTTGAGCTTGGTTTCATGCCCGTAAGATACGTGCCGGCGGCTTTGGAGAGAAAGAAAAACGCGGCCGACAAGGAGCCTTGGGTGAAACTACATTCTATGGGCAGACCACTGGTATTCATTACAGACCACATTTTGGCTTGTGACCATCTATTTTACAGTTGTAAGCAAATCCAGTGTTCCAGTGTTTTTTAGTGCATCCACCTGACGTGAAGGAGGAATTGCTCAAAAAGACCACCCTTGGTTTATCTTACAGAGCCCAGAACCCCCAAACCAATTAAACTACAGTACTTAGAATTTCTTGGATGAAGACTGAACTTGGAAGAACCTGCAACATATTTAAGAACATCTTTTATATTTTTGCAGTTTTTGCACTGGAAATAAATTTGCACATGTGCATCTCACTACTAACAATTCCCTAAGAACCGCATTTGAACTTGAACCACCTTTTAGATCCACCTTAACAGATGAGCTGATGTTTCTAAACTTTTAACTGGTCATGTATTTCTAGAAAATTCCCCGAATCAGATTAGATTTCCCTTTCAGATGTGCAACAAATGCAGTCAGTCTGACTTTAAGTGAGCGACAGTCGGCTTTTGCATGATAGCTGCTGTTCCTGTTGAGAAGGCGGTCATTCGGAGTCTTTGTGAACTTTTAAAGAAGGCCAGTGGTGTCATTCCCTTGCTCCAAGGCCACGCCCAGTGTGACACAGAACACATGCCAGACACACACCCCATTCTCACATGCCGCACTTCCCATAATAGAAAGGTGGAGACCTGCTGGCTCATGTACATATAAAAGGCCAGGAGGGTAAAAAAAAAAACAGGTACAGTTACTTTGAATTAGAGCTAGCCTGGATGATCTTTTAAGCATCTTTTTCCATGGCTATAACTCATGGCCATGATATGGTTACATGATATGTGCATTTATTAAGCAATGAGAGCATCATTGGGGTCATGTACAGATGTTAGTTATGGATCACAAATGCCTCTCTAATTAAATGGGCTCTAACTCTCCAGTGAATGCAGTTTTGCTATTCCACAGCCCAGTGCTAGAAGACTGGTAACTTCTCTAGGTCAACAGCATTGTGCATGAAGGTAGTCAGAAATCATCGGATGAGAGGATAATCCATTCTGTCATCAACTTTATGGCATACCTCCCACATCGGAAACCAAATCTGCTCGGTTTGATCCGAGTATATATTTGGCATTCAGGGTTATTAACTGTTTTATGTGGGTGAGCAAACATGGGGATATCTAATGGCTGTTGTGCTTTCCAGCTTAATCCAAGCAAGATTTATGAGTTCTGGATTGAGATGCACATCTATGGAGTTCAAGAAGCCTAAAGTTTAATTCCACTCATTTTTCACAATGTTGGCATAAATTAGTAATTCGTTTAGTACTTCAGAGTGGTTTGATGTGAAGTGGGTATGTGTAGAGAAACGTACTGACTGATTTTTTACAGTGGAAATTAATGTATGTCTCCAAGGCAAAGACATCATGTTTACTATAAAAAATGAACAATGAACCTCTATATTTCTTTGTTTCTGAGAGACTCCGTCTCTCTAAATTGGTTTTAATTTGCAAATTGCTCCTCCAGCTGGATTTGATTAGTACCAATTGCTTTTCCAGCCCTTTGTTGCTCTTGTTTCAACTTTTGTGATATACATTGCTGCCATCAAGTTCTAAATGAGTTCATATTTTTTCATGAAATGGTGAAATGTCTCACTTTCTGCATCTGATATGTGTTCTGTGTTCTACTGTAAACAAAACAGGGGTTTATGAGCTTTCCAAATCATTGTATTCTGTTTTTATATACATTTATTTACTGTTTAAACAGCATCCCAATTTTGGAATTGGGTTTGTACATGTCATTCTCATTCATTCATTCATTTCTGTAAATTTGCCGTATATCTGGAGCCTAGCCAGAGTCATTGGGTTGAAGGCAGGGGCACACACCGGACAGGGTGCCAGGCCATCACAGAGCGCGATGTTGATAATGATAAATAAAATCTAAAATTGCTAATTTATTATTATTATTTATATTTATATTTTTGTAATGAAGGCAAAACTAAATTGTAAACTGAAACCTGATCTCGCCAGTGGTGGACAGTAACAAAAATAAATGTAATTTGTTACTGTACATAAGTAATTTTTTCGTGTATCTGTACTTTACTCAAATATTTTCATTTTGGGCGACTTTTTACTTGAACTCCACTACATTTCATAGTCAAATATTTTACTTTTTAGTCCACTACATTATGAAAATCTGCCGTTACTTTTGGTTTATTTGTGAGAAAAAGAGTAACGTGTCTGAACAAATCCCTCTGCTCCACGCAGCCCTTCATGTGACACACAGCGGCTCCGTTGCTAGGAGACGAACAACAGTAGCTATGCTAATAAAACAAGTGAAAATGTTTATTCGCCTAGAAACAAAAGCAGGCTTTGGTTTTATTAGCTAACTGTTTTGTGAATTTTAAACTGTAACTAATCACATTCAGTTCTTAGAACCGTTATGAATTAACAAAATTATTTGGCTGTACAGTATTTGAGTCATCAGTAGCTACTATTCATTCATATACACGGTTTACACAATACGTGGTCAAACGACAAAACACAAAAATCAATACAGAGAGATAAACAAGTCCAAAAGACAAAAAGAGTATCAGGCAAAATGGCAGGAAAACAAAACAGCAGCCTGTTTAAAAATCAGGTGTCTCAGAATTGCAGTAATCGCTCAAACTATACTATAGTGCTTTTTACAACTGACATTGTCACAAACAGCTTTACAGTATTGGTATCAGAATAGACCATTTGAATCAAAGCCCAGTGCAAGCAAGCCGAAGGCTGTAATAGGGAGAATAGAGCCTCTATCGTTGCTACTCTGGGATCAGCACTGCAGAAACTGCACTATGTATATTTTTTTGAGGAGGGTAGGAAACCACCCCTTCCCTCTCCCTCCCTACCAATTTCAGTACAGTGTAAAACTTTATTACTTGTGTATTGGCATTTGTGTCACATATGCAATTACACCAATAAACCTCTAGGGCTGAATTTCAAACATCTTCTTCATCCCTATGTAGTATACAGTGTAGTGGTGTAGTCGTGTTATATTTATAAATCTTTCAGGAGCACTATTTAGGGCGTATAGTGTAGAGTAGTTAATATTTCTTGATATAACTTCTTGATTTGAGCAACTTGAGCCATGCTCGTCTGACTGCAGACCAATCACAGTCATTGTGGTTTGCGTAGATGCGATGAGTTACATTTCTGGAGAGGTGCAAGTCAGGCCACGCTGCCTATGGCATAGGTTCAAGACAGAAGCCTAAATTGGGCTTAATACTCAGGAGAGAGTGACCTCCTCTGTTGATTTGGAGGCTGCACCTTGGGTGTATGTAATAGTTGATATAACATCATTCATTGCATTTAATCTTTGGCCATTTCTATTGCGTTAATCCATGTCAGACTAGTTGATGTCAATCTTAAAGACTGGGGAGCCAAGAGCCACACTAGGGTCATTTCACCTACAATGTGTTAAACATGAGTCTTATAACAACAATAATAACAGGACACTTTTACTTTTACTGGAGTAATGTTTTACACTGAGTATCTGTACTTTTACTTAAGTGCATGGTTTGTGTTCTTTGTCCAAAACAGGTGGCAGCACATCAAAACTCCTTCCTTGTGATAACTTTATATGATGTAATGTATAATGTTTATATGATGAAGGGACCATTCAACATTTCAAATGTCTGGTTCCTATGACCATAACTGGGAAAAGGTTCTCAGAGCATTTTACAGTTAAAGTACTCTGATGGGTTTTGTTTACATTAAAGGTTAACATATGCATATTTTGGCGTAAATAGCTGGAATTCACCTTTAATAATGAAGAGAAAATCCAAAAATATATGATTCATTACGTGTTCTTTTTATTCATTTCTGTAGATAGATTTAAAATACTTAAAATAGGGCTCTGGTAAAAGCACAGCACTGACTACATATCACTGTAGTAAAGTTGCTCCTCAGGTTTTGTGAGCTATGTGGGAGGATAACATTTCAGCCCAGGACTTCACCTGATTACCCTCGAGCATGTTCAGGTAAGGAAAGGCATGTTGCTAGGTGTTAGGAGAAAGAATGTGCATTGATATGCAGATTTTTGCACTGAATGTACATTCACGCATAAACACGCATATTTCAAGTTTCTGAGCATAAGACCAATAGTGTTATAATGAAAGGCAGTCGTTTTTACACCGGTCCTGCAGTTTTGAAAAAGCCCTGCATCAGAATGGATTTTCTTTTCAGATAAAACTGACTTTTAAGTGAGCGAATGTCTGCTTCTGCATGATACCTGCTGTTCCTGCTGAGAAGATGGTCATTCAGAGTCTTTGTGGGTTCTTGAAGAACTTGCCCCAAGGACACACCAAAGTGTGACACAGAGTGCGTGCCGGACACACACCCCAATCTCCTTCCATGATAGGAGGGTGGAAACCTGTTGGCTGAAGTGTCTAACACTCAGAAGATCAAAAGAACGTGCTACGTAACTGGAGTAGTACAAATAAAAGGGGATCTGTTATTAAATGGGATATGTTATTGTGAAAAAAACCATTTGCTCATCTGGAGCATCTATTAACCTATACAGGGTGAAACAAACCATCCGGACAGTTTTTTGTGGGCTGCCCAAGGCAGAAAACATGGGAGCGTATCATATCACTGGACCTGTGTTTATGTGAGATCACAAAGACAACCTAAAACTTGGAAAATGTAATCCAGTATGTACAGAGATATTCAAGTAGAGAGTAAAAATGTTGACATTCATTCATTGAATGTCTGTAACCGCTTATCCAGTTCAGGTTTGTGGTGGGTCCAGAGCCTACCGGCAGTCACAAGGCAGGAACATACACTGGGGGGGCCAGTCCTTCACAGGGTGACACACACACATTCACTGACACCTATAGACATTTTTGAGTCATCAGTCCACCTACCAACGTGTGTTTTTGGACTGTGGGAGGAAACCGGAGCACCCGGAGGAAACCCACGCGGACACAGGGAGAACACACCACACTCCTCACAGACAGTCACCCGGAGCAGGACTCAAACCCACAACCTTCAGGTCCCTGGAGCTGTGTGACTGAGACACTTCCTGCTGCCACATCATTCTGCCCAAAAGTTGACATCTAGAGGGAAAAATAAACGAAACCAAGCAAAAACAGATAACAGCAAGAGGCTCTGCTCACTCACTTCTGACTGTGCTCACATTGGGGTCAACAGAGAATTATTATTAATTATTAATTATTAGACCTGTTTAAGCAGGGGAGAACACTGCTGTGGTGTTTGATCCTTGTGGTATATGGTCCCTATAATATAGTCCCTTCTGCTGACTTCATACTCACAAATTTTCTTACAAAGTTTTGATATATGGGCAGCCTACATTTCTCATGATATCAGTTGGTAGTTTATCCTTCAGTGCTGCAGTGCCAGTTTTACACTGCATCTTGGAACATTGTTGTAAGTATTTGATTGAATTCAGCAGCATAAACATTAGGAAATGTAGGTACTGATGTTGGATGATTAGTTTTAGATCACAAACACCACTCCAGCTCATCCCAAATGTATTGGATGGTAGAATGTACTTCAGAATGTAGCTGACTGTCTGTATGGGTATTTAGCAATTCTGCATACCTGACTTGCTGATGCATGCAGTTTGGGACTAAATTCTGCAGGAAGTAGACCTCCAGAAGGGGAATTACTGACCAATGCTTTACAGGATCGGGTCCCAGAGCAGTTAAAAAATACTGAAACTTGTTGGCACCAGGTGAAATTAGATCTCATATAATTAATCAAATAATTTATCATAACACCATTTATATTAAGTTAGTCTTCATCATAATTTGACAGCACAAGCTGCCCTTTGTCTTGTGCAAATATTTCCTGATTTATAGGTAATTATAACACGTTGTTAACTATATTACCACATATAAGTCATGTAAGTAGTTTTCCCACTCAAATAGTATTTTTTGGAGATACTGGGTATGTTAAATTAGCAGAAATATTTCTCCGTATGGATAGAGCTTTTCATAAAAGTTTTAGCTATTACATCTGCATATACTCCTTTTTTTTGCAGAAAAATAGGTAGCTTCTCTTCTTCAGATCTCTTTCCAGTTTATGTAAAAGTGGCATAGTATAATTTAGTTAATTAATCAAGCTGGAATTCCTGCCTTTTTTAAAAAATACATTTAAATATCGCACAGTTGTTAAACATTTAATCACTGTCCAGTGGAAAACATATATCTCAGTTTGTGCTTATTTTTAGATCACTTCATTTGAACACAGCAGATGTCCTTCACATCATTTAAATATTTCATGATAAATGGACCAGTAGAAATGCTGCAAAATTACTTGGAATTAAATCTTTTTACACTGACATCCATTGAAAGTAAAGAAGATTTCTCCTATAAAGTCACTAATTTGGAGATTAGATTATTAGGAATCATCACTTAATGCATTAGGGACATTAATGTCCTTGCAATCAGTGATACTTACTTCCACCATGTTCAAACATCTTGTACAATTACATTGTAAACAACTTTATGATTGCCTTTGTGGAAACATTAGATTCTGACTATGTGTGCTCTATGTTATTTTAAATATAGCAAAGAAAGAAAAAGTGTACATATTCTTCCAGAAGTACAGAGGTTTTTTTTCATGTGGTTGGCATATCTGTCATGTGTTATGTCATGAAAATTCACCATTATTGTGACCTCAGTTGTAGTAGTTTTAAAGCTAACCTTTATCTAAAAAATATTTACAAATTACAACCTTGTGTAGTTTGGGAGATGTTTTGCTTATGGCTTTTTTTCTTTTCTTTTTTTTCACATGCGAAGCAGTCCCTTAAAATCTCCCTTTTAACTCAATCATTCATTAACTCATATTTAGCAGGCAGAAATGTTGCTCCACAAGGGGCACCACTGAGTTAATTTAACTGTTCAGTTGCGGCCAAGTTTTGGATACATTAGTAATCATTCGTGTCCGCATAATTTCTTGTTGCTGCTTTATCTTTACGATGCTCATGACTGTGTCTGTTTTCATAATGTCCAGTCAACACATTCATTTTTACCCATTGTTTTCATGTCCCATTGACTCTTCCAAGCATGATTGATGTTTCTAATGGATTATGACAGATTATGTATTAGATACAACACATAATGAATGGAGCCAGCCCTAGATAGTGTCAGGTGGTGACCACCTGGTGGCCAGGATTTGCATGAAGTCATTTAATAAGTTCTATACTCTGTATTGTATAGTTTGTATGAAGTTCTTAAAAGTTCTATACTAGCATAGAGTCATACAGCATATTGGATTCCCTGAATGTAATTAACTGAAGGTAACTGAAGGAGACAATACAAAGAGGAATTCTCCACCCTTGGAAGGAATCCTGCATAAGACAAGTGATCTAACAAGCTGGGGCAAAGAGCAAAGTGATTAGTAAGTGATTATATGTAATAAAATCTATTGCTCATGCCTTGACTCTGATAAATGCAATATTTTATCTTTACATTAACAGACTAGTATAGTATTAAACAGTGAGCCACTTTGCAAATCTATTAAAATCAAGTTCATTTTAAATGAATTTATTGATAATTGGACAATTATGTCACAATAAGATTTTGAGATTAAATATCAATAAATGAACATTTAACAGATGTTGATTTACATAATGTGAAAAACTAGAAAAAATATAGTCATTTGTTCAAGCTCCCTTTAAAACTGGGTGGGAGTTTTATATATTAGAAAAAATAGCCCCATTGAAATGGCCTTAAATATTCAAAATAAGATCTCTTTATATTAACTCACATTGAAAATGATCCTACTATTTGTCACAATCACACAATGTTATCACACTGAAAAGGGGAAAGGGTTTTTATTAGACCACATCTGTTCAAACTGCATTGGTGCTGTAATGTTATTGGGCAGGTCAACACACTTGGAGGAGTACACTAACATCCTAATTCTGTTAATGTAGCTAACAGACCCTTAGCTGCACCACTTGAGAAACTCAGCTGAAGGTCTTTCTCACTAAAAAGACATTGAAATGACATGCAAATGTACCCTTAGCCTTTGACCTCAATGAGAAACTGTGACCGTACATTCCTCCAGAGTTGGACATTTATACACTTCTGGTCTCTGTGATTTTGATGGCCTGTAAAAAAGGTTTATTTGATTTTGCTCCTAGTGGGTGAGTTGTTTATAGTTTTATGAGGTCTTATGTCATCAACAACCCACATCAACCAACTTCTTATGGCTAGAGTTGTAGGCTAGTAGTTGGGCAAAAAAAAGAATGTGGGTCATACTCTGAGACAGATGTTACCTTAACACCAGTCAGCAGAAATTGTTAAGATTAAACACACTGAGATAAATGTAATTTGAGACATTAAACCTATTCTTTGAAGAATTCTTTTTATTTTATTTATCTATTTTTTTGCAGTAAGCTGTATACACTTGATCTTTATCCAAATCAATCACAGCACATTTACGCCTTTTTACTAATGCAACTTCTGCACAGACAAAAATATGCAATCTAAATATGTACTGAATGACATTGGGAGCAGGAGCTATATCTAAACACATTCAGATATCGAATGTGATTACACTTGTCTTTTAAAAGCAAAAATCTGTGATTTAATTCTCCTAAGGATTTATTTAAATGAAAAAAGCACAAAGACAATAATTCCAGTGTTCTCACTAAACAATTTGATAGTATTTTGTAAATGTTAAATTTACGTATTTTGTTAATATGTAAATTTGTCGCATGCAACACAGCACAAAAACAGAGGGACAGAGACATGTTTACCAATGTGTTACATTACCTTTCCTTTTAATAACTGAGAATAACCATTGTTACAATTTTGAAAATGGGAGTGCATTTTTGCTTGATATAAGACTTCAGTTGCTCAACACTCCATGGTAGCCATTGCCTGATGCTTCTCTTCATGATGTGCCATTGAAAAAAAAAAAGATCTGGACTGAAGGCAGGCTGTAGGCACAGAATGAGAACTGGAAATGTCTTGCTGAAATAACCATGGACTTTCCAGAGTAGAATTTCATACTGAGAGCTGCTTATGTCTCTATAAAAAACATTTTTCATGTCTACGTCAATTGAAATGTCTCACATATGCAAGGTACCCAAGTCATAGTCACAGATGCACTCCATGTATCACAAGAGATGTTTGCACCTATCACTGATAACACTCTGGGTGGTCCTTTTTGTCATTATAACAGAAAACACGACTGTCATTTTGTATGTAAGCAAGGTACATGAAACATGGAGTCCTCTGATTACAGCATATGTTTCTGTAGTCAGAGATGAGCTTAGGCAATGTGCAATAACTGGTAATTGTACAATGTAATAAAGTTTCATGTTACATTTCTTGATGTAGCTTTTTCCAATGTTCTCCCAAACACGTTTAGCCTTATTTACCATGGTTGCATGGCAGGTTCCTGTGTGATACCATCTGAGGGCTCAAAGGTCATACACTTCAACAGTGATGCTCTACACAGACCGATATTTCTCATAATTACCCTAAATATTTTTAAATATTATGTATATTATATTATATATGTATACTGAACACTTCAAATGTTGTTTTTGAAAGTTTGAGTCATAACCTTAGGTGGACGCTCCCTTGCCTGTTATCAATTCACCTTTTTATTAGGGAAAGTTTTAAAAATCAGATGTATCTTGAATATGCTGTGAAATTTTCACTTTTATTTTGCTTGTTTAACAATGTTTTTGGAATGTGTTACGGGTATTTAAACATAATATTGTTTATATTTATCAAATAAAATCTGTTTTTTTAAGTGAAAACACTGGTAATTTTGTATTTGCCCTTTTTTCATTAAAAATAGCTTTAAGGGAAATGACAGATTCTGTTTTTTATTACATTTTACAAAATGTCCCAACTTGTCTGGAAATGGGGGTTTGTAAATGTAAACATGCTGTGGATAGTAAGAGATGTAATTACAGGAGATCAATTCAAATACAGTGCTTGTACACACTAACACTTAGCTTTATTTCCCACAGCGAACAGGCAACAGGTGTCAAATGTAAGAGCTATTTTCTATTGTTTGTCTCACTCAGCATCTGTCACTTTTTGTCCTTTATAAAGTGGGAAATGCCTGTAGCTGGCAAAGCACAATCATTTCAGGGAGGATTTAATACTGGGGTTCAGGACAGAGTGACCAAGCAAGTCAACAGCTTGCCTAATATAATGTTCATTCAGCTCAGTGTTATTTATATAAAGCTTTTTATATTGTTTCAAAGCAGCTTTGTTATTCCATTTGACACCACTTATAAATAACACAATCAGCTATTTTCTAATGTAGCCATTGTTCACACAGTCAGTTACACAAGCGCTTCCTTTATTATGTGCAAAATGCATTGCCTACAGAATGGGATGTTATGAGTTGCCAATGCCAGGAGTGGGCAAAGCCATTCAGCATGGGACTGAGGAGCAGTGGATCTACATTCCCTAAGATCTTCATCCAGTAATTTTGGAATGAGCTGGAGTGACATTTATCTCCCAGAACTAATCATTAAAATAAGAGCACCTGACCTTGCTCACATGCTTGTGTAGTTAAATGCAATCAAATTCTCACAGAAATGTTTCAACATCTAGTGTTAAATCTTTCCAGTTATGTTGCAGGAAGAAGCGGGTGTTACTGCAAAATAAGTAGGGACAAACCAACTGTAAATGCCCTCCAGAAATAGGCTACAAGTTGTAATTTACAGTACAAGCTACAAAGGCTATTACTAAATCATGGCAGAGGGTTGAGAAGCTGAGGGGTTCATTTGTGTGTTTTGTTTTCCACTGGAACTACAAGATTAATGGACTCACCAATTAGCATTGTGCAAACTGCATGCCTGTGTCATCCCACACTTGCCTCAAACCTCCAAAAGTTTTAAGCAATCTCAAACAGTCTTCGTAATAGGCTCTCTGACATTATATGACTCACTGTTAAAATGAATACAGTGTGCTCTGTAAAATTACATGACGTAAATACAGTAGCAGTCATTTTAGAGCATGTATGTCCACTGTTAGACACATCATACAATTTAAGAAACCCGCATTTGCAGCCAGGTGGGTAATACTGCTGTTCTTCAAGCAGCAGACTGGAATTTGCCCTTACAAATTCATCATACTATACTAATTAAAGGCCTATACATCTTCATGAAATTGTGTGATACGAAATTTTGCCTAGTAGCAAGTTTTCACCACATCTCATTCATTTTTACCGATGTGTTCTGATTGCAAAGATCTATGCAAAAGAAACTATGCAAATTGTAAACACCCTTTGCCTCCTCATTTCCAAATCCCACCATCTGTGTATAAGCAGAGCGGGCAGATGAAATAAGGCTCCCACTGTCGATTGTCATCAATAATTTAAAACAACAGAGAAATGTTAAAGTTAGCTGCTTATTTGCCAAATGCTTTTTCAGAGAGTATGTTCCACCTTAAATGGTTCAGCAATTACAGTGCGGTTTTATATATGAATGATACATTCCACCTTAAATGTACAAATTTACAAAGGTGAAGTCAGTCTCTTATTTTAACCTTTCTTTCCACCTTAAATGAGTCTATCAAATATGTCTATCACTTTTATTCTAAAATGCAGTTAGGAAAATGCTTCAGCTGTGCCTAAACTTTTGGCGGCTAGGTTATGCCTTAAAGATCAATCTCACGTACATAAGACCTTAACATTTTTAGGTTGATGTCATTCACACAGCCAAATAGAGGGACCGCCCATATTTTAATTAAGGTGCACCCACAAATTACATAGTTTTGAGGTCTCATGAGAACAAACCAAAAACAGAACAGTTTGTTTAAACCACAGTTCCTGGGAATGTTTCAGTCTTTGTCAGACTCTAATGACCAGTCCAGACTAAGAAAACATGTCGTCCAGCTCCAGAAGCAAAAGGTGAAATGGGAAGTCCACAGCATATGAAATGTTGCCTTGTGCTCAGAGGTTAAATTTCAATCAAAACAGTTTCTTTTTTCAAAAGTCCTGTCAGTAAGATAATGAATGTTGGAAAGGGACGATTGATGGGTTTAGAGGAAGTCTATCCCACAACACTTCAGTAATTGTAACTGTGTCTACAACAGTCCAACAGTCTATAACAGGATAGGTAAGAACAAGGTTCTCCAAGAAACATCCTCTTGTACAGGTGATAAATATGAACATGATATGCGTTCTGTTGAAGATATCATTTTATAATATGCATATTACATATTGTTATACTTTGAAAAACACAACCCATGAAGTGCTTCACTGCTGTAAAACATTCATTTCACTTTTCTAACTGGTCACAACATCAGGGAAAAAGTCTTTTATGGAATAAATGTAATAGAATAAAAATATATCAAGAAAAAAAACTAATGTACCTGAACATTGTGACAGAATAAAAAAAAAGATAAAGGTTACTAAACACACTGTCAGGAAAAATTACCTAATGTATCCATGTCCATGTATCTCATATGTATTCAGTCTTATCAGAAAAAGTTAGCTGGAGCTATGTCAGGAATGACCACACCACTGTAAGTGGAAAATGGTGTGTGAATTGCAAATTTACAAAATTAAAGATAATCCAGTTCACTCACCATGACTCACTAATCCAAGATAATTCAGTGATCTGGATGACTGACAATCTCACAGACAATGGGAGGGTTGGGCTTTCATGCACCATGCATGGGTGATATAAGTAAAAAATAACAACATAATACCTTTATAAGACATTTTAATAGTGTGCAATATGCATCAGTCAGTTGTGAGGCTTTATAAGTTAGAATAGTAAAAGAAAAAAACAACAGTGCTTTATATAAAAAAATATATATATGGACATAAATATATTAAATATGGACAAAAGCTATGACTTCAATGGCTTTGGTTCAGTGTTCAGTGATGTACTCATGTTCTCTTTGCAATGTAAAATGTTGTTGATTTGTGTTGCATAATCACAGTATGCTCAGAAAAGTAGAAAAACTCATTGTGACGTTATGTAATGTAATATGTATTAATGATGATAAATAATATTGTACGGCCCATGTTACATTTCATATTGTGATGGCAGCCATAGTTGCTCATGGGGTCTGAACCTATCGAAAGCTTAGGGCAGCAGCTTATTTGTAATTGCACTGCCCATGGCACACTTTTGCACAGTTAGTATTGTTTTTTGTGTTTTTGTGTATGCGCGTGTGTGTGTGTGTGTGTGTGTCCCTGTGTGTGTGAGCGTCTGCTTGATGTATGCTGATTGACGTGGGCAGAGCAGTATTCATTAGGTGGGCTTGTGGATGGTGAATGAGGATAAGGGCTCTGCCAGTCCTCGTCATACACCAAGCTCCAGACTTCTCTCATGATCTTGTTCCCTATCACTTTTTTATGGCATAATAAAGAGCCAGTAACGGCTGTGTCTCCCACTTCTTTGTACTGTTGCTCGCTACAACATCATAATAAGAAGACTGTGGGCAACCATGCTGAAAAGGCCACAAATATGTCCAAACATCTAGTAAACTCACAGACATATCTCTGCTTTGGCAATTCCTGATTAGAGCTTTAAAACCAGCCCTCATCCCACACCTTGATAGCTGCTTCTTTCAGTTTTGGGAAATAAACCCTTAATTACAAGCCAGCAGAGCGCCATGGTCAGAATAAGAACGTGGCTGGTGCATATTAGTGGAATGACTAGGAACGCTAGGCCTATATTTAGATAAGCAGCTTGCTGCAAGTACATTTATCAGTGTGAATCACTAGGAGAATGGTGCTGTAGTAAAGAGTTCACTTGCTGAAAAAACTATTGGATTAAAAAGTGCGATTAGGTTTCACAAAAGACACATTTTCATGTAAGTAGTTGAACAAATGTGGATGAAATATCAAATATATAACAATGACACTATGTTATCATTAGCATTATACATGTTAGCATAATGAACAACAAACATTTCTGATCATATTTTTGGTATTGTCAGCACTTAATGACTATTAATCAAAAGCATGTTTATTCAAAGCCATTCAGCTTTCTTACTGTCATCGCAGAGGTTGGTGTGTCCTCGGCGTATCTGCGTCAGTGTCCTCTGGGTGCTCCAGTTAACTCCCACAGCCCAAAAACTTGTTAGTAGGTGGATTGGTTGTGCAAAATTGTCAACCAGAATGAATGTGTAGGTGGCTGCTGTGATGGACTGTCTGACTGTCCACCCAGACAGACATGAATGTTTGGCCCAACATTTAGTCCAAATGTGAAGTTCTCTTATGCAGTCATCACTAGGTTTAGTGCCTACATTTGGCCTTGAATGATAGTGTCAGCTCAGGGTGAATCTAGCTGCCTCAACTCAGCCAACAGGTCCAAATAATATGGGTCAGGATTCAGGTGTGTTGTGGACCGAATCTGTACCAAATTGACATTTGACCTATATCTGGCCCACAAAAAAATGTGCCATAAGTGACAGTTGGCACACACAACATTTGACAGTGCTGTAACTGAGCCATAAGTGCCAAACGTGGCAGAGATTATGCTCAAAAATGTCTGTTATGTGGGCAGGGTGTGTTCCTGCCTTGTGCCTAATGATTCTGTGTATGTCAAACAGTATGAACCTAATCTGGATGAAGAGGTTAGAGAAGATGAATGGATGAATATAGGAATGAATGATTTAATGAAAGCTGTTTCATCAACAGAGTGTAATTTTGTGGGATTTAGCGTACAGTGTGCTAAATGTTTTTTTTTTTTTTAATGTAACTAGAAATGTGTTTTTAATCCAGTTTCCTCCCCCTTTTTTAGCCACAGTCTATACTTAATCTCTAACTTGGTCTCCCCCAATCACACATTTCTACCAAGCTGGCTGTGTAAAGGCCAGCGAATACTTCCTCCAAGACATTTAAGCCCAGACATTACTTCTTTTTGAAATGCTGCTAAAATAGCACCACTAGAAAACTTGACATGCTTGGAAAAAATGAATCACCTAGTTCTCTAATGTCAGCCAGTAGAAAACCACATAAAGCTAGCATAGTGCTGGGTAATGCTGAGAGTAAGCCTCATCCTATCCACACAGAGATAGCAAGGTTAGGTTAGCTGTTAGACTGAGGCATAAGGCTCTTTATTTTATTTTTCATGTTGAGCTTCTGCATCGTGTTTAATGAAAATGAATAGAACTATTGCCATATATTTTAGTAAAATCTAATTCATAAGTGAAAAATCTTTTTTTAACCAGCTGCTGAATTTCTCACTTGCAACTGCCCATGTAAACATTACATAAAATGGGTGGAGAAGGCTAGAAGGATTTGTGATATGGAAAGGAGCATTAACCAATCACCTTCTAGGTTTTCGAGCAATTTGGACCAATGACAGAATGGGTGGGCGGAGTATGTGCTGTGATTTTCCTCACTGGGGTGGAGCTTAGGAATGAGAGCGAGAAAGAGGGAGAAGGCGCAGGAGAGAGGACGCCAGCGGGGCAACGGACACACGGAGGGACTCCACAGAGTAAGTTCAGTTCCATAAAGCTAACTCCACTTACATGGATTCCCGTCAGCTGCGATGTTTTTTTATAGTTTCGAGTGTTTTGTTTTATACACGTGTCTTGTTTTGAGTAAGTTTTGTCTTCTGTGGCACGGGAAACCGTTGAACATTCAGGTTCTGCTGCTAAAGTTGTTAGCAACAACATTTCCAAGATTTTCCCTCTTTCAATGGAGTGACTCTTCGCTCGCTTCACGTAGGAGGCACCACAGGGGAAATTGGCAGCATCAGAAAAATGAATTATTGAGAAGCATCGTGTATTGTTCAAAATGTCAGTGTATTATCTGTGTACAGCGCCCGAATAAATGGTCACACACACTAAGTTAATATTATCGTTCATTTTATCAGCTCCTCTTACCCCATATTTGTACAATAACAGACTTTAGTCGGACTTTTCCTGATGTTAGCTCATTTTCAATCTGTTCTACACATAACCATCGCAACAGTAAAATCAGAAACAGTAGTTTATAGGATGTTATACAGTTTTTTAAATTATTCTTGTTCACACGACTCTTTGTTTTGCTTTTTGGATTTTTTATTTTATTTTTTAAATTATATATATATATATATATATATATATATATAATTAGCTTGTTGGACAATTTACAAAAATAGTAATTCCAGCAATGACACAGGTGGTGTTTAAAAATTCCAGCAGCACTGCTGTGTCTGATCCAGTCTTACCAGCGCAGCACACACCACGTCAGTATCACTGTAGTCTTGAGAATGACCCATCATCCCAATAATACCAGCAGCCTTGAATGTCTCGTGCATGACCTGACCATTGAAGAACAGTGTAAAAATAAGTATGCAGTGGAATAGATAACGTTAACTTTTATAGTCAGTGGAGGTGATGAAATGGATATTGAGTGTAGAATATAAGGGCGGTGCTCTGACTTTATTTATTTATTAATACTTTGTCTGTACATGGTGTAATACTCTGATATTATATTTTTGACATAGTGCCCTCTTTTAACTTCTAGACTGTTTATTCTAATTAAAGGTTTAGCGAGTCATTTATCTATGCATATGTCATGCTGGTATTTTTTTTCTCATTTCCTTCGGACTAACTACTGGTTAGACCGGTTTAACTGTAGTGAGTTTTGCTTTCATTTATCCCAAGGTGTTTTATTTATTACTCCAATGCCACATGGAGTGACGGCACATGAAACTACTAGATTAATCCTCACAAGACATTATGCAAATGCATAATATCCATTCATTATCTGTGACTATGTCTTCTGTTCAGGGCTGTGGTTGTCCGGAGACTACACGGAATCACTGGCCGCAAGGCAGAACACATTCTGAATGGGGCAAAGCAGAATTTGTATTCTATTATTCTCATGAATATGTATTTTATTAGTGAAAATGTAAAGATAAAAAAAACAAATTAATTTAATGTATCGTATAGAAAGGATGTTTTCTTCTAGTTCTGATGCTTTCCCTCTTCTGTCTCTCCCCCACACACATGCACAGATGACATAAGATGGGTTGAAACAAAGCAAATTAATGAAATTACTTTACTAATTTCCACTGAAAAAGAAATTCCGTTTACACTTGCCTTTTGAAGACTTTTAGAGTGTTGGCTTTGAGATTGATATTAGGATAACACATCTGTTATTACATGAAGCTGGATCAAAAAGCAGTAACACCCATTCTGTAGTAATGTCTGATAGACTACTTCAGACCTAGAATCTAATGTTTACAACAGTGGCTTCATGTGTGTTTAATAATTTTTGATGCAGTTAAGCTCTGTTCCTGCATTCTTAATGAAACAACGCATTTATACACTGCAATAGATCACTGCTCTCCAGTGAAAACATTTAGGTCTATCTCCAAAATAGTAACTTTGCAGGAGAAGGAAAAAAACTTTTATATCTAATGGAAGACAATGGAAATAAGATCCCCAAGTTTTTTTTTAATCATTACCCATTTTTTTGCAAAATTTAACTTGGTGCTTCAGCTGTTTACCAACATATTGTGCATCTTCTTCTTGACCAACAGTTACTATACCCATCTAAGTTACTCATTTACCCCTTTTATAGACCTTAAGTCATGTGCTATAATTGTTATGAGATAAGAGCTGCCAATTTCCACGAGGAATTGTGGAAGTAAATTCTGAAAATCTTTGGCTGCAGTCCTAAAGATCTATTTCCCTTCTGCTTAGGTAAAATGTTAACTTATGAACATACTCTCACTGAGTAACTACCCTTGTATAAAAAGAAACAGGCCCATGCATTAGGTTTATAAGTCACCCAGCGCTTTAGACATGGTTCGTGAGAGCAAGGCTGTTCCCCTCTTAGATTCCTCGGCTAGATCGGAATGTCTGGTTTTGGCTTTTCTGGATTGCAACCGTAGATTGTTCCTCATACTGCTTTTTTTCTTTTTTAAAGGCATCTTTGAGAAGGAAATAAAGTGATCAGATACAGTGCAGGGTGATGTCACAAAAATTCAGCCCAGCAATTTGTTGAGGCACATCACTGATTCTGTGTCTAATCAACTTTGATGACTTCTGAAGATTTAGTGCGGTGGTGATCTTAGGCCGGTCTCTGGTGTTTCTCTGTGTTGTTTCAGCAAGTTTTTTAGCATTATAGATCTGTTTGGAAGTGCTCGTGACTGTAATTACTGTGTGGCCATAACACTTCTTGCATGTTTAAATGGTGTCAAGGTTTGGCCTATGAACAATTTGTTCGAGCTCACAGTCTTGTTTACTAGCCCAGTGGTTTTACTGCTATCTGTCTTTTTTGCTTTTGAAGTGTCTCTCTCGTTTTCCCCTAAGAGCTTTTACTTAAAAAGCAGAAGAAATGGTATTGTGCTGTAATTATGACCATCATCCTGCATTTGTTGTGGAAGAGCGTGTGGTTAGGATGTTTTTCAGCCAATTTGCAAACTATGTTAGGGAAGAAGTAAAATAAACATGGTAAACTGTTATTCAGCAATGCTGGTAATATTTCAAATTATATTTGGCTTTATGAAGCTTTTTACTAAATGATGTGTTGAGCATTGCCTTTCTGACATTTTATAGGTTTTAATGCACCATAGATTGTAGGCTCTGTTTAAAAGTTACTTTATCCTTACCATTTGACGTGGTGAATTTGGAACATGACTAAAACCATGTGTTAAATTCCTGAGCAAAAATATTGGCCTCTGTCATAGTTGGTTGTACACACCTGTTATATACAGGTGTTCAATGAACCAGGAAAACATGTTAAATACGTCTGAGCTATGGTGCAATGGCATATACAGAACAATACAGTTTAATGGAAAAAATTTTAGTGCCATATTTACTGGTGTCATTTTTATGTTTGTGAATGTGTGATTTGTGAAAACGTTGCCCTTTGTATTCCTTGTGCTTAGACAGTTAAATTCAATTTTCCACCGCTGGTGTGTCTAATACAGTCTAGCCTGAGTCTTGCCGACTCCAATTTGGGAAGTTGCAAAGACTGTCGCTGGCTCAGTCACCCCAGACCCAATTGTGGCACATTTTCCATTCATAAAAGCTGCTGGTCTGAAATAGTTACTCATCCAGCCTGAATTGAGTCATCACCAACAACAGCTAGGTCTATTTTGAGGAGAAGAGACAAATGTAATGAGTTACATTTGTCACAAAATCTTTCAGAGAAAAATCTTTCTGATTGGTTGGAGTATTGGTGCAAGTGTGCCAGTGTTTCATATTGAGTAGATCTGAAAGCTAAAATAAGTTTGTGGAATAGAGAGTAGAAATAAAAATTTAGAAAGCAGAGAGCACTGTTGAGTAGATTTTTAAGTTTTGATAGGAACCTGAGTGTTTTGCACATTTCTGAGCAGGTTTTTAGGTTTCGAAGGAATGCAGTTTTCAAGTTCATTAGCTGTGCGCTCTGAGCAACATTGTCCTCTCAAAATGTAATAATCATTTTCAAGATTTTGGCACAAAAACAAACTCCATACAAACCCTTTTCATTAAACAAAGAAATACAATTGGAGTTCTTGTCTGCATGATCACTTTGACAAACAAACGTAAAAGAGCCCAGCCCATTGTGGTGAGCTAGCTTGACTAACCACAACTATATTGTCAACTGCAGCTTCCAGCCCTTTTACCTGCCCCTACTGTGATGACCAGCTTTTTGAATTTTTGAAACTTGCTTGTCTATGATTTCGCACAACCATGAACTGTAATGTTTTCTCCAAAATTTCCTCTGCAAGAAACCTGAACACAAGGATGCCAAAGTTTCAGTAACAATTCATATTTTTGTTTCACCTTTAGACTTTAGAGTTAATGGTTTTAAACCTGGGTGTAATGTTAAACATCCAGCAGTGTTTAAATTGTGAAACAAAGCAGAGATATGGTAAAACACTCAATAATTTTATAAAAAAGCAAAAACAATGCTCACCACGTGTCTGAGAATGGTACAGACATGGTATAATATTCCAGTGAGCATGTTTGATTAATGTCACTGATGCACTTGCAGTGCTGAAAGCATATTGTTTATATTACAGCTTAAAATTATTTTCTGGATGTTTTTGTGCCATACATGTACACTTTTTTTTTTTTATTGAAATTTGCATAAAGTAAATTTATTAAAATAGAGCAGGCTGATTTAGTTTTATTGCTCAAACATAATTTTTTTTATATCCCATTTTTGTTTACATTGCCATGGCAAAACACACAGCATTGAGACCGGCAATTGTGGGCGGGCAGAGCCGTGTCGGCCATGTGCTTGGTTAGGGAATGATTCAGTATGAATTACCCAGTATTAAGACCACCCGTTTAACACTGAATGAGAAATTCTGATGAAAAACTTCAGACTTGTACATGTGTATTTTGGTGCCAGGGGAGTAAGATTAACTTCATTAGAAAGATGTAGGTTCCCTGGGGCTTTAATAGACTGCACATCTGTGTTGTTTCCTCAGTAAGGCAACTTAAGGATGCTGCAAATTTCTTGAAACGTCAGGTATTCACAACATCCATGACAGCATATAGTTAAAGACAACACACTCCTGCTTGTGGTTTAGATTAACTTCAAATGGCCTGCTTGTGTTTCTGTGTCTCTTTTACAATATCACATCTACCCTACTGTCGCCTCCTCTTTATATTAAGAGTGTGGTGATGTGAATTATCAACATGCTTAGCTAGAGTTTATTTTAACTGTATGATTTATGATAAGCTTGAGTAGACACAAGACCAAACAAGTTTCTTTTCTGGCTTTCCCATCTCAAGCATTCCATCGCAAATATAGCCTTTTGAGTTGTCTGCTCGATGCACTGTGTCCCTGTGGATTGTGAAAGTGAGGTGTGACTGTGTGTCAGGTCAGTGAATTTTCCTCATTGTTTTAATAGTACTGGAGTCTATTTTGAAATCGTTATCTTGCCCTTCCCATGAGGATGTTAAAGCGTTCTGTGTAATGCTGGATTCGGGCCATCGCTGAGCTATGTCTGACCCCAATTTGTTGCCTATGCGTCATGTCTTCTGTTACCTCAGAAGCTGTGAAAGTTTATCCACAGTTTAAAATAACCCCTTGGAGTTAGATTATGATTAGTGATGATATCAGTGACATCTGAATCAAATCAGTATCAGGAAACATTTGCTTAATAATAATACTGCAGCGGGCAGATATTTAGTTTTGAAAAATATATCAAAACTTTATTTGGAAGAGTCATTATTTCATTCATTTTTACTGCATTTTAACACACTGTAAGTAAGTAATACTTTCCTCTGCAATGCTAGTCCAATTCTTTCAATATCTTAACAAATAGCAGCTGATGTTTTTCTCGTGTCTACATAGCAAATGGACAGGCATTGCATCTGATGGCAAAACAGTTGTCTGTGTGGCTCTCTGGGAACTTCTTTGCTGACTTTATTGGACTGGGGGCGAAAGGGAAGGGAACACCTGTTGGAGCGTTTGCTTTTAACAGTTGTGTGTGGGTTTTTTTTTTTTTTTTTTGGCCCAGCTCCACAGCTGTTTAGCAGGGACCAGTTGCTTGCAAGTCATGAAGATTAGAATGACAGTAGTGTGTGGAGTGTGGCCTGTCCTCCTGAATCTTACTTGTATTCTTACAACACTAGAATTCCATGCTGAAACAGCCCTGGGCCTAATGATCCCATATGTTTCACAATGTGTTTTTTCAACTCCAGGGCAGGATCTTTGAGAACTGTGTTCCTGATGCACAAGATGGGGCTTGCTGAACTGGTGAACAGTCTCATGTTATAACCTGAGCTTGAGGAATGTCATAATCTCAAGGCATGTTGTTCAGTGTTCTGGTACACATGATCATTTATTAGGGTTGTCCCAATGATCATGATTCCAAGTGAGTTGCATTGTTGGAGTGGAGCGTTGCCTTTATCAGTAGCCTACTTGTTGCCAAAAAAAAAAACTGTGGTGTATTTAAAACTACTGCTAGTTCACTCATGCGGGAATGAGCAACCACTTGACTCTTTTTGTGTCCTGTGTTAATGCTCACACTGAATATTTCCTGAGCAAAGCAGGGTCATTGTTTCAGGACCCATACACAGCCTTCCTTGTCTCCACTTTTGGAAAGGGTTATACCGTTTGTGAAATTGCAGAGATGATGACAGGTATGCAGTTGTTCTGTTTCTCACACTTTATATTTCTGGTGCTTTCCTCACGCTTGTCGCCCAATAGCTTACATCTGGAACAGAGAGAGAGAAAAACAGATGCCTTTTTTTTTTCCCCACCTACTCACACTCTCGTGCTCTCTCGTCTTTCTTTAACACACCCTCCCCATCGCCACCACCTCCCCAGCACACACACACTGCGCTCCAGTCAAGGCAGGAAGTGTTATGACTTGCTTGCCTGAGGTCTTTTGTGAAGCAGACAGGAATGCTGGCGCTCCACATTAGCCTTGAAGGGTGTGGAGGGAGCACAGCCTTTGCTTCTTGCCGCTGAGAAGCTGAATCTCAGCACAGGTCAGCATCTACAGCTCTCTTTAGTTATCTTTTTTAAAAAAAATTATTTTATTTATTTATAATTTTATTTTATTATTATTTCTTGTGTCTCACTCTTTTCTTCCATACTCTTTTGCTCTCCTGTTTGAGTGTCAGGTCGGGGGAGGGAGAGTGTACTCCTTATCTCTCCTCTCTCTTTCTCTCTCTTTCTCTCTCTCTCTCTCTCTCTCTCTCTCTCTCTCTCTCTCTTTTTCTCTGTTTCTCTGTTTCTAATACCAGATAGTCTGCTAGTTAACCATAGAAAATGGAGTTGTTTTCTTTTTGGGTTTGTTAGCTTTCAGATGCAGTCAAGAGAGAAATTAGCAGATACAAGGGAGACACAAGAGTAAGAGACTGTGATATGCATGGAATTCAGACTTTGTTTTCATTGCCCCCCCCCCCCCCAATCCTCCCACTCCCCAAACAAAAAAAGAAAATAAAAATAATTTTTCCTTATGGTTTGTATATATTTTGTGGAGAAAGTACAGGTAAAGTGATCATTTCTTTAGATTGTTTTCCTTGAGTAGAGCTTTTGTTAGTGTTTTGACACCTGATTAATATTTTTGTGGGTGCTGTAAACATTGTACATGGTTAATGACAAAAAGAGAGGCTCTTTGTAAAGTGAAGTAGGTTGTGCCTTCTAAACTCAACCCTTAGTTAAAGTGTATTTTGTCATTTGTGTGGCTGGTTAAGAAGACTGAATTCTGTTTTGTGGGTAGTCCGATTTGATTGCAGAACTAGCTGGTTCGATCGGAGCAGTCTGGGGCAGTAGCAAAGGGGTTCTGCAGTGCTGGGATGTGGCTGGTGATGTGGGACAGCAGCAAGGCTTTGGGTGGAGCTCCCTGCCCCCATTTCCACATGTGGACTTTCTAAGATGTTGGCCTTCTGAATTGTTGAGTGCTGAGATCAAATACAGACCTTGAGGCAGATGTTACAAGAGAAAATGTTTACATGAGGGAGAAAAAGCATTTTTAAGTGCAAGGAGTTCAGGGACTGAATTTTAAACTAGTTTTACTCTGTCCTCTTGCATCTCTGTGTGGAGTGATGTGGGCAAGGGTGTCTTGCATGGTTCCTGACATAATAGAGCCAGGAGTAACTGCAAGGATGCGTGATAAAGGAGTGTGTGAATGAGTATCACCTTTGCTGGTGATCCCTCCATTCCAGCACTTGACAGTTTGACCCACAGTCCATAACTGGTTAGCTTGACTAGATCTTAGCTCAGCTCTATTTTTTGTTCTCTCTTCTCAGCTCTTCCTTAGGAGTGAAAGGATCATTCTGACTCCAGTTCAGCATTGGATGGAACACATTAGCCAGAATCACTGCCAAGAAAACAGAGGCAGCCTAATAGCATAGATTATCTAGCGTGAGCTTTACGTAGCCTGAATAGTTGAGGTAACAGCTGTATATAGACTGAAGTAGTTTCCTGCTGTCTATATTTTTGTGCAAAGGGTTCTGTTACATTTTCAACATTTGTTGTATGAGGTTTACAGCAGGTACACAGTTGTGTTTAATCAGTTAATCAGTTTTACAAAGTTCAAGCAGCAGCAACTGATGGACTCTCAAATCACACCAGGCTTCATCTGGTGAGCAGACCCTGGTTTAGCACCCAGCTGGCGTGAACAAAGTATGCAAACTGTAGCCCTCTGACCTGAATAGATTGTGGGTTTGACTGTGCCTGAATAATTTGCTCTGGATGTATCAGATAATCATTGAAAATTCTTTACTGGGATATGTATTTAAGTCTTTTTATGTTTTCCATAGAACCATAGAATGAGTTGGTTGATAATACCAAGCAATCGACTTCTTGATGGAGATCAGATGCTCTGTTTTTCCTAATATAAGCATTTGTCTATTGTTGAATTTGCCATTAGTTGTTTAGGGAATGTAACAAATTTATAATTAACAAGACAGGCTTTTATCAATCAAATGATTTCCATTAAAGGACTTCCTGTTGATCTTCTTTACTTGAGGTAATGACACATGCAATAATCTGTTTTGCATTCTTGACAGCCCTTTGCATGCCATGCAAATGGACCTTACCGTATTCTCTGGCAGGTTCCTAATCTATTGTATGGTGATGTACATTACTATGCTAAAATGAGCTTTTAAAGACCCGTGAAGTATCGGATATTTATACAAATACTGGCAGTTACTAAACTTGGCTAATGAACAAATAATCAGTATCCATACACTTTCTTTGACCTCTCTATATTTTCTTTTCCAACAGAAAAGGGTGCATTGTTGATCTGAAGAAGGTACAGGTTGTTCTCCAGGCAGATGGCGGCTAAGATATCTAAGGAGGAGCTTGAGGAGCTGCGTGAAGCCTTTGGGAAAGTCGGTAAGTGGTCTTCCTGTTTTACTGGTTTGAACAGTAGATCTGCACTCTAAACGGAAAACTTCAAGTCTTCTAGAAAGGATCATCCTAAGCCTTTCATTTGTGTTTCTAACAAGCTGTATAGTGATGTGAATATTTACTGTTTCAACTTTATGTACAGTTTGTTTAAATATTTCTTAAAAGTTTGGTATTCAATTTTATGTTTCAAGTCTTTTTTTTTCCTTTTGTGTTGTATTCATCATCCACCATTGTTAAAGCCAAAAGTTAATATGTGCATTACAACAGGGTTTTTAAGACTCCTTCCACAGCCAGACCAGAAATTGTGGTCATTTATATGGAGGTGTCATCACGACCTGTTTTTAGAAGCATGGCTTTACATCTCTCTGCGTTTAATGCAAATCGCAAAGCCCTTATCAACGTAGCTAACTTCCTAGCTAGCTAGATGACTATGGCACATGTTTGATCCAGATGATACAGATTCAGAGTCTGTTGCTAGATTATTATGTTCTGCGCAATGTAAACAGTATAAAAAATTTCAGTGTTTTAGAAACATTATTATTTTCACTGATACATGACCTGATATGTTTGTTTGTATCTACACAAGCCAAACCTTTTTATCTTATTCAGGTTCACTTCAGAATTACTGTTGATACTGGTGCATACCTGTAAGGTATTAATAAGTTATCCTAAGTTTGCCATGGAATCTGATCCACTTTAAATGTGAAATGTGAATGACATAATAATGATTGGTGCAGTTGACCAAGGACACAAGGCTGTGTTTTATTTATTTATTTTTCTTTCCTCTCTCTCCCCATGTGAGATAAATAATAATTTATGCATTTAAATATATGGTGGGTCGGAGCCAACCGGAATCATTCACAATCACAAGACAGGAACACACCCTGGGTGCCAGTCCTTCAGAGGGTGACACACACACTCACACCTACGGACACTTTTTTTTTATTATTATTATTTATTTAATTTTTTTTGGAGACACCAGTCCACCTACCAACGTGTGTTTTTGAACTACAAATAACATTATTCCAGTGAGTGTAATATTCTGTGTGTGAATGTGTTGGTTTAATTTCTCCTCGTGGAGTTCGTATTATTTGAGGTTATCATCCAACACCTAGTTTTATTGGTTAATAAATAATGTGTGCTGTTGATGTAACAAATTCATGCAAATCAAGGAGAATCTGAACAAAACATTGTTCTTCAAACTCACTCACACCTACTACTTTATATTTTATTTGTTTTATATGATTACGTTTTGTAATTACTGTGATTATATACAACTTTATGCAAGCACCACGCCTATTGAGAAGGTGTGTGTGTGTGTGTTCACTGAATGTATAGGTGCACTTTACTTCAAATATTACAGAATGTAGTTCATTATTTTTGCTCTGAATATCTTTATTAATTTTTCACTGTCTGTATGATTACAGTGTAGGTATTATTTAGGCGCTGGATCATTGTCATTACTGCTGTGTCTGACTGACAACACAAGCCACCAAGTCAGTGTCACTGCAGCCCTGAGAATGATTCACTAACCAAGTGATCCCTGCTCTTTGCGTAAATGGTAAATAGAGCCTTGAGTGTAGAAACAAATAGGTGGCTTTAATGTTATGGCAGATTTGTTTTTATATAGACTTCATATTAAACTGTAATAATCATTAAAACACAAAACCACTATAGGAGCCAATCATGCATTTTTATTAACTGCATCAACTGCATCGTGGTGATAGCCAAGTCATCCTGTGCACATCGCAGTGTAATTCGTCAAGTTCCAGCTGTATGACTCTAAAGTAACTCGAGCTTATTCAGGAAATGAAAGGCAGAAACTGATCATAGATTAGCAATGAACTTTTTGCTTTGTACGACTGGTATAGTATTTCAGCTCTAGACATATCAGTCGATTAATGTTTTTATAATTGTATTACCTCTGGGCCTGCCTTACATTTGTATAGTTTACATACACAAGCCATCTTGCTGCTCTTATTCCTAAGACATCATTTCTTTTAATGTGCCATCCAGCCATATACCAAGGCACCTGTCAGCATAGTATTTGCTTTTCATGTCTGGATGATGTTATCCATTCAAAGTGCTTGGTTTCGGGGGGAGGGTGGCGGTCCTGCTGATGGTTTCACAAACAACACTTGGCTTGCCAAAATAATAGGGATTTAATCTCTCTTCTGATAAGAGATGAGAGAATATTTAAGGTTTTTTTTGTTTGTTTGTTTTTTTTCCCTCTCTTCCCTCCATTTCTTCCTCCTCCTTTCCTCTCATTGTGCCCCTGTTGACACATTTGAATAGAATTAAGGCCAGAGGCTAAATTCGGACATGCATGGAAACATGATTCAAGAGTTTAGCATTTGACTATGTGTCTGAATCTGTGGGATGCAAATGAGTTTAGTAGAACAGTCTTAACCAGGTTACCATCACTGACCTTAACTCTGTGTATGTGTGTGTGTGTGTCTTATGCACTTTTGTTCAGAATAAAGTATGCAAAGTCTAAAGAGTCTCCAGTATTGAGAGAGCTGTTGGATCCTGTGGCCATAAATCATGGAAATTGACTCGAGCTGCTCAGTAGAATATTACTTCTCAGAAACATGCTCCAGTCGCACACATTCTCCCCTCCTCTTGAGCATGGACGTTTAGGGTTTATTTTTATCTTAGTACAGAGCTTTGGCACTGAAAGGGTTTTAATTAAAATTCAGTTGGCAAAATCAGATTTTATGCAGTGAATTTCTTGACAAAAAAATGTCTCTTGGTTTGTGGGATGGAAAGTCAATTTGTTATAACCAGTGATTTATATATAATGATGAATAAAATGCAAGCAGCTGTTGCCGTCAAATTGTGAATGGGAAGATGGCGATTTCAACACCTGGTGTAATCTCAATCCTTTTTAAATTACTGACCATTACATTCCATACATGTGCTGTGTGTGCTTCTATGTGAATAGTCTCGAGTCACATTAGTGAGTAAGAACAGTAGGTGGAAAGAAATCTTTTAAATCATCCTGGGTCTTGTGACTTAATTGCAGTTAATGGGACATGTAGCCAGCCTCAGGATAAAAAAACTTCCAGATTTTTCTTATCGGATGCTTCTGGTAAATAGGCCCATTTAGTTTACAGATAAGTGACCTAAAAATATAAACTCAACTTTTTATTTATTTTTTTCCATCTCTTGACATTGGTAATGGTTGAGTGGCTCTTACTTATAAACAGATTCAGCTGAGCACTCATAACCCTGGCTGTATTCCAGATGATATTGTCAGGCCAGTTTTGTGCCATGCTAAATCATGCACTTAAAGCATTACGTGGTTTGTTTCATTATCTGTATGCAGATCTGGACAACAATGGATACATCAGTGACTATGAGCTCCATGACCTGTTCAAAGAAGCCAATCTGCCTCTGCCAGGATACAAAGTCCGCGAGATCATCCAGAAACTGATGACAGAGGGTGACAAAGACAAGGACAATAGGATCAGTTTTGAAGAATTTCTTTCTGTAAGTCCTTTTTTTATTATTATTTATTTTTTGTGAATGATTAAGGTAAGATTTTCCTTCTGTCTGATTGAATAATTACTCACGGTGCCTGAGCAGCTCAAAGGTATTTCCTGTGGAGTTTGTATAATACTATTAGAGGTTTTTAGTGAATTTGGTTAATGCTTTTCTGGGTTTATCTGACAGAGCATATGGTACACACACACTCCCTGAGCGAGGGAGAGGGAGAGATTCATTGTACTAAATCCTAGATTAGCAGATTCAGCAGATGCTTTAAGCCAAAACTGGATCTATCTGATTCAAAGGTAAATAGCCACCAGCAGTGGTCAGCATTAACAGTACTTTTGGCTAAGAAGTTTAGGTAATTATTTATTTATTTTTTTGTTTTTTTTAAAGATTTCTAAAAAGCCCTTCTCAGAGTGAGTAGGGGCAAAAAGGTTTGTAGTCAGTCTCTTGAGTCATTGTTAACCTGGTGCAAAATTTCCAAGGACAAATGATTGCATCTCAGTGTAGCCATCCAGCTGGTTCTGTGGACAATGCCTTTCTCCTGCGACTGTCAACACTTCCACTAAATGCAGACTCTCCTCTGTCAATGGCCCTGTGTTTGTTTGCGCTGCTGCGGCAGTCCACAGGGTGGGGAGGAGGGATTATAATGCAGCTGCTGGCAGCTTGGTTTCGCCGCTTGTTTCACTTGGAACTGAAAGGGCCTACTCTGATTGCTTGGGTGTGGCAAATGGAATATGTGCATCTGCACTGTTGGCTGTCTGTTTACATGTGTCATTTTCAGGCAAAGGCCATTCAGTAATGTTGTAATAATATATGTAAAGCTCTAACTCGTTTTATTGTTCTCTTATGTCTCTGTAGATCTTCCAAGAGCTCAAAAGTAGTCAGGTTGCTAAGACTTTCCGCAAAGCCATTAACAGGAAAGAAGGCATTCTGGCTATTGGAGGCACATCTGAGCTCTCGAGTGCAGGCACACAGCACTCCTACTCAGGTACGAAAAAAAATCTCAGTAAACAGCTAATATAAAGGAGTTACAAAACGCACAAAACAGTCTGTTTTCATCCAGACTGAACACTAAACATATTGTTGTTGTCTAATGAAAAATATATATCTAAAATATTGTAACTTTACAGGAGAATGGGGGGAAAAAAAAACCTTCTTAACCCTCAATTGAAGTCAATGTAAAGAGTTTATTCGAAATAATTTTGGAGCCTTTCTGTTAGTCCATTCATCATGAGGTTTTCACACATTGTGAAGGACAACTCCCCATATTGCAAGGATTTAGTAAAAATGGAGATTCAAACATAGCCATTGACACTTGGCATTTCCAAAATTATGGAATGCATTTCCATTGACTGGCTATGATCAGATTTTAAAACGGGGAAAAAAGGTGCAGTTCAAAGTGGACATTAACTACACCAGTCTTTTGCTGCTTTGTTTGTGTACAAGCAAGGGTTTTTACAAATGTTTAGGCCACAGAGACTGCTAACACAACTAACAAACAGGAAGAGACACTTGAAGCTACTTTGCTGATTTCATTTGTTTTTGTCTTTCTTGGGGACACATCAAGGTGCTGCAAATGTCATGCAGGGATATTTGTCCCTAAACAGTTGCCCAGATGCTTTGAATGATTGTGTCTCAGTGAGTCTTCTACTTGCATGGTACCCAATCAGACCTGTGCTTAGTACTGTCCTTCTGGTAAATAGATCACCCAAGGTGTGTGTTAATTCTAGTTGTGAACGTGGCAAAGGAGGATCTCGGGTGGTGTAGTTGGCCAAAGAAAGCAAGTATAATGCTTAAAAATAAATAAATAAATAAATAAAACCAAGCCCAAAGAGAGCATGACTGGCCATGGGACACTGAATATAAATATGCATAATATTTGATGAGTTTTGTTGCACAATGCTCATTGTTCTCTTAGTAGAATGTGTTTTTTTTTCCCAACTGAAGTACTGGTAAAATGTCTGTCCCAAAAACAAAATGTCATAGAATCATAGTTTCACAATGATCTCTCTTGCTTTTGCTCTAGCCTACTGATGATTTTCTAATGTCTTTCACTAAACATAACAGACTTTCACAGTGACCATGTAGTTTTGCTCTTGTGCTTTTGCATGTCCTTAATATTTGTCCTCCAGTCCATTTGAATGGACACGAGACATGATGTTTTTGTATTTGGTAAGTTTGAGGTAGTTTATGTGGCCGTGAAAACCAAATATGGCTGAGCTGTCACTATCAGCTAAGCACATAAAACAAAGATTGTGTCCCTTAATCTCACTTCTCAAAACATTTCTAAGCGATGTGTGTGAGGCTTGCCGAGATGGAGGAGAGGTATGCGAGTGCACTCAGTTCGTGTAAAAGCCCTCTTGTGTGACATCTTGTTGTTTTTGCAATTCAGAGGAGGAAAAGTTTGCCTTTGTGAACTGGATCAACACAGCTCTGGAAAAAGACCCAGACTGCAAGCATGTGCTGCCCATGAACCCCAACACGGATGACCTCTTCAAGGCTGTAGGTGATGGAGTTGTGCTGTGGTAAGTACAGTTACACTGTAAAGTTTGAATCTATATTCTAAATAAGTTTCTGTTATAAGAGTAAATGTGTATCTATTCTGCTGTCAGTAAAATGATCAACCTGTCAGTGCCTGATACAATTGATGAGAGGACAATAAACAAGAAGAAGCTAACACCATTCACAACACAGGTTAGTTTTTCCTTTTCTTTTTTACTTCAATTTGTGCTAGTCTTGATTATAAAATCACACAAATTTAGATTTATAATAAATTGTCTTTGGGAAAGTTAGGCAATATGTTACTGTTAAATGATAATCTTGGTTCTGACGTATCAGAAATTGTGGGATTGTTTTTTTCCCCCTGTTTTTAAGGTCTATTTTAAAGCCTTGTTATCCCTTTTAAGACAATCAAAATGTAATTGATTCCAAACTTTTGAGCAGTAGTGTACATACAGTAAGGATTTCATTCAGTTTGATGTTTTCGAAGGAGACAGGTTTACATGCTAATTCACCCCGTCATTCCCACTGCAGGAGAACCTCAATCTGGCCTTGAACTCAGCATCAGCCATCGGCTGCCACGTGGTCAACATTGGTGCAATGGACTTGAGGGAAGGCAAACCTCACCTGGTGCTGGGCCTGCTGTGGCAGATCATCAAGATCGGACTGTTTGCTGACATTGAGCTGAGCAGAAATGAAGGTAAGCACCCCCCACCTCTTCAACCCAGTTGACCTGCTTATGCTCAGACATTCAGTCCCAACACTGGCACCATTCAGAAGCTCAGGGGCTGATGCCATTGGGTAGGAATTCACAAAAACAGATAGTGCCTCTCCTTCCTGGTGAGTTATAAAAATGCTGGGAAGAATCGTCTCAGCACATCAAGCTTGCTGTAGTCAGATATCCGGCTGCTCTAGCAGAATAACAAGTTTGCTCAGTCTCTAAATTGGAGGGCAGGAATTTGCAGAGCTTTGGGTTTGTGTTTTTTTGACTGCCTTGCCGTCAGTGAAGTGATACATGTGCAGTAATGTGTGGTGAAAGCAGTCCTACAAGGGACCTGTCCAGATGTGGGGCAGAGAAAAGAGGTCAATGTAGGATTTATCAGTCCATCAGTTAAATTTCCCACAAACTTCTTTTTATTTAGTACTTTATGCAGTGCTAGCTCTTGGAGAACTTGGAAATGAACAAAAAAAAAGCATAAATTATGTTAATTTATTTAAGCCTAAACCTTTAATAGACACTCAATCCTAAAAGACAGGAAGCTAGTGTAATCCTGCCAGGATTAATCATGAAAAACGCAGATTAAAATTTTTGGATAACATTAATAAAAAAGAAAGTAAAAGGGACAAAAAGAACTCTAAATAAGAAAAAAGAATAATGCTGTATAAAAATGTACAAATGTTATTAAAAAGAATCCAATAAAAAGCATACGTTTAATGACCTAGAAGCAGGTAAATCTAGTTTAAAATGTAATAATTAACAAAAACTATGCCTTACACTTATAAATAGGTAAATGTAGTTTCCCTGGAGTTTATCCAGGGCCTGTATTCCACGTTCCTAAACAAATTCCCTTTCCTAGCTTTGTTAATAGTAATACAGTTCTGTCTAAATTAAATGTGTTTTATCTGTGTTTGTTTGCTCATTGTGATATGAGTACAGAGACGTGTGCTGACACTTGATTGTGTGTTTTTGCAGCACTGGCGGCGTTGCTGCGGGAGGGTGAGACTCTGGAGGATCTCATGAAATTGTCCCCAGAGGAGTTGCTGTTACGTTGGGCCAACTACCACCTGGAAAACGCTGGCTGGCAAAAAATAAACAACTTCAGCTCCGACATCAAGGTGAGTCCACTTTAGTGACAGATTTGCTCTGTGCTGTATGAACTCCAGCAGTTTTTTTCATCCACCATAGGCTTTGATGAACACATTAATGTGTAAAAATGCTGATCACCCTTCAACCAATTTGGATTGTTGGAATTATAATTAGTTTTAATGTTCTGATGAGTAGGAGCTTGCTTTATTTTTCATATAAATAATAATAAGGTTAATAATAGTTAATAATAATATTAGGTTGAAATTCCAAACTTCTTCTTATCATTAGTCTAATAGGTGTATTGATTAAAAACAGTATGTACATACAGTACATTCATACAATAATGCATGCATTCAATTTGTTTTGTTTAATGCATGCATTTTCCATATTGGTTTAATCAAACTTTCCTGAGGATGTGCAGTCTCATTCTGATGAACTGATGAACAGGTTCTTGGCTTGAGTGCATGTCTTGTGACAGTAGAGTGAGCTATAGACCAATCTCAGAATCTGTCTTTTACGGGGCAGATGATGTCACGCAGCACATGGCTTTCAGGCATGCTTAATTCTTGAAGATAGGTGTATTTATTTATTTATTTATTTATTTATTTATTTAGCATTTGTTGTCATTGTCTCTTTCTCTTTCCTTCTCCCTTTTTTTTCTTTTGCAATCACTAATTACTAAGTTTAGCTCTATGTATAGCTTAATTGTCTTATGAGATGGAGCAGTCTAGTGCTGGGCGATAACATCGCAAATCAATATCACGATTAATTTTACATTTTACCGTGATTACAATTAACTATTATGTTGTTTTTGTATGTTTGACCCTCATAATTCAGTGACGAGGCTTGCTCCAGTATTAAAGCTGGGATATTATTACTAATGTTGCTGGGAGCTTGTTCCTCTCTTGTTTTTTGAGTGCTGTTTATATTTGGTGTGAGATTGTGCTTTGGTCACTGAAACTGTTTTTTTCTCAGCGTTTACATTTGACTTGTATTTGTTCATTGTCGTCTTAATTAGTCTGCCACTCAGTCTGCCTCGAAGTTTAGGTTGCTTCCATGTGGCAGATAGGGGGCAGAATCACGTGACTACAGCTTGGTAGCCTGGTTTTAAAGGGACGGTACATGAACACACAGTGGGGACGTAACAGAATAAAAATAATCGATATAGACAAGATTATGTCGAATAGAAGTTCTGAATGTCGATTTCGATTAAGTGCCCAGCCCTAGAGCAGTCCATTAAAAACAAATTAGCAAATAGCTCTAAATATGTGTGCAGACTTTTGGTGATTTCTTAAGCCTTTGCTAGTTCCTAAGTACATTTTGCTGGTGTGGAATTCACCATGTTTAAAAGCAGACAACCAGGGCACCAAAATAATGTGTTATCTTCAAAGAGTAGTGTGGGCAGTAATTACAATCTTTAGTACAGAATCCAGACATGGGTATTCCGTTTCTGCTTTATTGCTGCACGTGATATAATTTCAAATTTAATTTGCTCATATCTTCACCACAGAATGAAAGAAAAGAATTCTTGAATGTGAAGCTTTCTCTTACCAGCTATCTCTTTCCCTGTGCTTTAGCTTTCAGACTTCTCAAACTCTGTGAAGGTACTTTTTTCCAAACATTAAGCCAAGCATTTCCCTATGGCATGACTCATCATTTTTATTTCTGAATCTCAAACCCAGTGATTCTGTTACCGAATATTAGCTGTCCCAGCATTCACTTGTTTATCATGATTTTGTCATTATTTTCTAACCTTCACCATGAATTTTGTCCAACAAATCTTAAGGTCTCCTGTACGTGAAATGTTGAAATGTCATGTTTCATTTTTACTGAATGTTCATCTTCATTCTTGCAGGACTCCAGGGCTTATTTCCACCTCCTGAATCAAATTTCTCCCAAAGGTCTTAAAGAAAACGAGGAGCGCATCGACATCAACATGTCAGGCTTCAGTGTGAGTTATACTTTAAAGATGCTTTTGAGTCCTTGTGTTGTACTTGCTCTGATCATATCATGTTCATGCTCAAGGGAGAGACACGAAAGAAACAATGTTTTGCTACAAAATTCCTTTACGCATGTGGGGGTTATAATGGACTTTCCAGAAGCACCTTGTGTCATCTGTTTTTTGTTGTTGTTGTTGATTCCATACAGAAGCAATTCAACAACCAGGAGTAGCACAGATTTACTGCAGACACAAAGGCTATAAAAAGACTTGGCTTACATCATCCTAGATCGTTATTCAGTTAATTTAAAATTGTCATTGGCTGTCAGATGTGTTATTAAAATAACAAAAACTAGTGCAACATTTAAACTGGCAGTTTTATCTAAGAGAAGTGTGTGTGTTTGTGTGGTCCCAAGGTGAGGCAGTACCACAGTGCTTCTCTGTCAGATGCGCAAGGCTTTATCAGGGTTTCTTGTAAGGCTCTGGCAGATGTTCAAGACATTATGTGCAGCACTTGGCACTCTGTAGCAGTGTGAGCACAAGTTATTATGTGGAATCTTAGCTAAGCAGTAAGCGGAGAAGGGAGTTAATGGCTCTATAGCTTAGCATAAGAGTGCCTGGAAATGCTCATTTCTTTATTCTGTACTCTAGCGCCAACTATGAAGGTTTTTGCTTAAATGATTAAACATGATTAAACCTGCTGGATGCATTTTCCTAATATTTTTAAAAATATTTATCTCAATTTTTGAAGATTTGAAGTTTACATTGAAACACAGCAGCTGTCCTTGACATTGTGTAAATGTTATGAAGGCAAAGTTTATTTATAGAGCAATTCAAAGTGCTTTTCGGGGGAAAAACCAATTAAATTAAAAGCTAGAATAAAAAAAATAAAACAAGAACAGATCTATAGAAATACTCCAAAATTTCTTGGAATAAAATCTATTTACATTCACTTTCATTGAAAGTTAAGGGGGCGGCATGGTGGCGCAGCAGGTAGTGTCGCAGTCACACAGCTCCAGGGGCCTGTGTGTTCTCCCCGTGTCTGCGTGGGTTTCCTCCGGGTGCTCCGGTTTCCTCCCACAGTCCAAAAGCACACGTTGCAGGTGGATTGGTGACTCAGTAGGGGTGTGTGTGAGTGTGTGTTACCCTGTGAAGGACTGGCGCCCCCTCCAGGGTGTATTCCCGCCTTGCGCCCAGTGATTCCGGGTGGGCTCTGGACCCACCGCAACCCTGAATTGGATAAGCAGTTACAGATAATGAATGAAAGTTAGTTTTTCCCCTTCTCCTTTAAAGCTGCTATTTTGGGAGGTACATGTTTTTAAAAATCCACCAAATTAAATTAGATTAGTTTGATGTGAAATGAAGCATAGTTGAGAAACTAGTTAACAGAGACCTTTACAGTTGCCTTTTAAAACTAATTCTTTTGCCAAACCTAATGTCATTTAAAGACTCAGAGGCAGTCTTCCCTTTTAGCTGCATCAGGAGATTTGTGAGGTACCATGTTTTCCATCAATGTACAAAAGAATTGCAGTCCTTCATTTTGTATGTCATCAAAAAGGCTACTTTTTTTGTTGTTGTTTTTTGTATTTTGGCTTTAAAATGTTAATGTATCTGCAAAGTCTTTCATTGACTCCATCACTCAAGTCTGCAGTTGAAAGAGAGTGGAAAGCCAAGTTTGTGTATAAATTGTGTTTTATGTGTCAGTTTGAAGTGGCAAGCAAACCACACAATGGAGAACATAAACAAGAAGATGATCTTGTATTTATTTCTGGCTCTGCTCCTATTCATGGTTTTGCACATTTCCAGTGATTTTTTTTTTTCTTATCTTAAATGTAATTAAATTTTGATTTGTTTGCAGTCTAATTTAGTTTTACTAAAAGGCCACAGTACTTGTAGAGTGGATGTGTTTTCCCTGTTCAAGTCAGCACTGCACCAGCTGTTTTTATCATCCTAGTCTTGTCCTGTTGTCGTATAGTATCTGAAACCACAAGTCCGTCTGATACATTTTAAGGCAAATATGTGATGCATAGAATTGTACAGGGCTCCAGTTCAGAATAGAAAGCAAATGTCAGACACTGAGCATGCCCTGCCCTGACTGATTTGACAACATTTGTGGCAAGAAGAAAAATTTTAATTTTCCATTCATGCCATCTGAGCAGAGAACAACTTTTTAGTCTCCACACGTTATTTCCTAGTACTCTTATATCTTTATCTGTAAAAAAAAACCCTGGCTGACACAGTCCCCACATCTGTTAACACTGCTGATGCCAAACTCCCCATCATAGAGCCACACCCCCTCCTATCTTCCTGTCTCCAAAGAGGCTGTTTGTGCAAGTTTTCATCCACATGGTCTAGGCCTAAGCCATTTGTGAAACATTTATTTATTTATTTATTTTAGTTTATGGTACGATAGCAGAGTTCCCAGCAGTGTTTGGGCAGATGCTTTAGTGATTTGTGAAGAAAACCTCAGTGATTCAGAGGTCCACAATGCCATGTGCATGTACTTAACCCCTCATTGTGCCAAAAGAAACCAACAGGGGACTGCGACACGTTGGGGGAAAATGGCTGGGGCCAGACAGCAGGAAGGAGAAAGCACTCTTTTCACGCTGAATTTAAGCTGCCAGTGTTCTCAGGTCATTTTCAGGGTCACTCTACAATCAACATGCCTGAAAGGCAAGGCCTTTTCTACACACACGCACACACTTTGTGTGTCTCTGTGTTATGAATGGACCCTTTTGAAAGTCTGAACTTCCATTTCATCCTGTGTTTACTTTTATCTGAAGCTGATTATATCATGTTGTGTCACTTTCCCTTGTTGCAAAGTGATAGTTTGTGCTTTGCTTTGTTTATTCAGTTCAGTTTATCCTATTTTTAGCTTATATTTTTAAAGTTGGTGTGGGGTGGTGATGCTTTTGAATCATTGAATCATTTTTTTAACTGTGTAGAAGTGCTGTGTGCCTTAGTTGGACGGTGCGGTTATCGTACCTAATCTTAATGACCCTTCCTGCTATGATATGTGTGACATAGCTTGCAGTTAAATTATCTGTATTGGAGTTACGCTCACTGTTTACATTTTTCACTTGACTGTAAACACCCTCTTCCTCTCTCTAATTGTCTTTAACCACGATATGACATGTGAAAAGACAGAGATGAATCGCTAGTGTATGGTAGCGAGCCGTAGCCTTCACAATGCCCTGAAAAGGAGTGTGTTTTAAACCGAGGTTTAGACTAATTTGAATAAGAAAATTACAGGGTGGAAGATTAGTAAGGTTTAGACTCATTAGCCACAGGATGCCAAAAGAGTCTACAATTAATGTGTTTGTGTGTGTGTTCTGCAGGAAAAGGATGATCTGAGGAGAGCCGAGGCTATGTTGCAGCAGGCCGACTGTCTGGGTTGCAGACAGTTCGTCACTCCAGCTGACGTGGTGTCCGGCAACCCCAAACTCAATTTGGCGTTTGTGGCCAACCTTTTCAACAAGTACCCAGCACTGACCAAACCTGAGAACCAGGACATCGACTGGGGCCTGCTGGAGGGTGGGTACACTTACTGACCCAGTTCCGATTCAGCAAAACCAGCCTCTCCTGCATTTCCCACTTCCCACCACTCGTGTTTCATTAGATTACAGTCCTGTAGGGGTCATTTTCCCCACTGAGCAGAATTGAACAAATCTGCTACTTTTAGCAGCATTTAAACATGTGAAAAGAATACAGACAAGAAGGTCTCAAAACAGACATGCTTACATGTGTGGTACGGAATTCGTATTCATAAAGTATACAGGATTGGGTGTGTGGGTTACTCTTTGGCTTGGAATGCTTCAGAACAGGGAGGGACCTGTTGGGTCATTTCCTGATGAGTATAGAACGCTATTGTGCTCAGGGCGGTCTTGGTGCCCTCTAGTGCTCAAACAGTAGCATTTCAGAATCACGCTCATAATGCCTTCTCTGTTGTCTCTTTATCTTCTGTATTTGGCTTGAAAATTTAGAAAATTGGTGTCATATCTGTATCGTGTGTGTGTATATATTTACAGCTTTGGGAATTGAGGTGTTCATAGGTCAATTAACTTTTATTTCAGTGCAGATAGATTCAGACTGTGATTATTCATGTGTTTTGCAAAATGGACTTGAAACAGTCATGTATAGCAGGCAGTCAACTTTTTTTTCCCCCCTCCCCCTCTTAATTTAGGAGAAACCAGGGAGGAGAGAACATTCCGCAACTGGATGAATTCACTGGGTGTTAATCCTCATGTCAACCATCTATATGGGTAAAAGGTTTATTTGGTTGTGAATGCCTCTCATGATGTTTACATTGGATTTATTAATGTATTTTATTAATATGTGGTTTGTTTTGTATCTTTAAACATTTTTTTAATTGTCACAGTGATCTCCAAGATGCCCTGGTCATCCTGCAGCTCTATGAGCGAATCAAAGTTCCCGTTGACTGGAATAACAAAGTTAATAAGCCCCCTTACCCAAAAATTGGGGCCAATATGAAAAAGGTACCCATTTATTTTATTTGCATTTTCACCCTCAAAAAGACTGCTTGGTCCCATCTGTGCTGCAGTAAAATGAAAAATCTCTTTTGTCGTGACAAGGCTTTATGTTAGATCATTGCAGTGAGATTTTGGGTTGAATTCAGCATGAGTAACATTAGTGAGGTCAGTTATAGATGCTGGATGTTTAGTTTCAGTTTAAAAAATTACCTCTCCAGCTCCTGTCAGAGGTATTGGATGTTACTCCATCACTCCATAGAGCACAGATCCTTTCTACAAAGCCCATTGCATAGGGGCTTAAACCTCTCTAGCTCACACTTGGCAGTGTGCATGGCAGCCTTAAACTGACCTACATCTGCTTTACAGCCTTCCGTTCTGTTGGAAGACATTTCTGCACAACAGAACGGCTGTGTCAGAATTTGCTGCACCTTAAAATGGCTGAATTTACTCATTAGAGGGACTGTTTACAAGGTCATGGACATTGTCAGGGCTTCATGAGTCAAGACTTGAAATTGCACATCTAAAAGAACAGAGTCTTGTCTGATATCAGTTCAAGTTTGTGTTGCTGGCCAATGTCTCAGTTTGGCGTACTTTGCGTTCTACTTATACCAGATGCTCCAAGAACAGCCCTTGAGGCCCCGCAACCAGACCACATTTCTCCTTAATCAATATTGCCTTGAAATATTTTGCAGGTTTCTGAAACTTTGTTTTAGACCAATTTGCCCTCAAGATGTCTGCTTAACATGTCTGTGTTTTTGCTTCTGAGCACAGCTGGAGAACTGTAACTATGCAGTGGACCTTGGAAAGACAGCTGCCAAATTTTCACTGGTGGGCATTGGAGGTCAAGATCTAAATGATGGCAACCCTACGCTGACACTGGCGCTAGTCTGGCAGCTGATGAGGAGGTGTGTGTATCTCCATCATATAGAAATTTGAACCATTTGATACATATTGTCTTGGACAGTTTACATAAATATTCTTAAAACAATATGTTAGTTGGCCTTTAAATTTTTGTACATCTCTCTGAGGGCAACACTTTTTCATATGGCCGTGTTCGTTGTCTCTTTATTCTTGTACCCATCTTGTTCTGTCCTAATGTGTACTTTAGATATACTCTGAATGTACTTGAGGACCTGGGAGATGGAGAGAAGGTGAACGATGACATAATCGTTAACTGGGTTAATAAAACGTTGGCAGGAGCAGGAAAATCGACCAAAATTTCAAACTTCAAGGTTGGTGGTGGCTGTCTGTTTAGTATTTCTAAGTGTTTGTATTGAAAACCTTGTGATAAAATGGAATGTAAATGTCTTCTGATATAGGACAAAGAAATCAGTTCCAGCTTGCCGGTGCTGGACCTCATTGATGCCATCCAGCCAGGCAGCGTCCACTACGATCTAGTAAAGACTGGAAGTCTGGATGAGCAGGACAAGCTGGAGAATGCCAAGTAAGTTTAGGACTTCTAAAGAGTGATGACAAGGCAGTGGACTCTGTAGTTCTCATCTCTCTGAACCATGAAGTGTAGCATCAGTGTTACTCTAGCCATTATAAAAGCGCAGCATCCAGTAGAAAAGCCCTCATTACAAGAATTGATGTCTAATGCTAAATAGTGAGCTAATCCAGTTAAGTTGGCAGGCGCAAACCCTGGCTCACTGTTCAGTAATCTCTCAGAAATCTGATTATGAAATTTTCATCAACAAATCCTAGCACTAACTAACATCGCAGCACGTGAAGAAAGGGAAACAAGATACAACTCCAACTTGTATCTTCATGTCTGTTTCAGCTCACTCTACTGAATAAAGTCAGTGTCTGACTCTCTCTCTTTCTCTTTCTCCTCCTTTCTCTCTCTGCCATAATGTCTGTACTGGGAAAACTGAGCTAGATTCGTCTTGTAGTGAGATAAAGCGGTACACAAGCCTCTTACCTAAAAAAAAAAAGTTATTTTTAGGTAAAAATACTATATAGTATTCCTTTTTAAGCTGAAAATATAAGGGGCACAAAAGAGTCCTACATTGGCTCTGTACATGTGAAAAAACCAGTAAGACAGAGGGATGATGTACCCAAAACATCTGAAAGAAGGAATAATCTTCTCACACGTGTCATTTGGTTTCCAGATATGCTGTTTCCATGGCCAGGAAGATTGGCGCCCGTGTTTATGCGCTGCCTGACGACCTAGTAGAAGTGAAGCCCAAAATGGTGATGACTGTGTTCGCCTGCCTGATGGGCCGAGGAATGAAGAGGGCATAAAAACAAGAAAACAAACAACAACAACAAAAAACGGGCCCTCCCCGTAGCCAATCAAAGCCGACGTCTGACCTAAAAGCCATTTTGCTGGTTGAAAGGCTTCTGGTTAAATAAATTAGCCATGATCGTTAAAATGGGAAAAACAAAACTCAGAGAAGCTCCAACAGATTCTAAAGAATCACGTTTATTTCGTCAGGACCAGGACTGTGGGCTGAAGGGGGTTGGATAGTTTTTGTTTTTTAACCAGAGCAGGTAAAAAAAAAAAAAGAAAAAAAAATTCAGATTCCAGGAAGGTACATATCCAAACAACTTTCTCATTGATGCAAAACAAGTAAAACATATCCGTGATGAATTCAAGCCATCTCAGATTGTGCAGTGTATATTTTTATTTGCGTATTTGTGGAAGAATGTGCGCGAGTGACTGGTGTAATTTTAAAATGTACATCTCAACTTGTCTACTCAGAGAGTTTTGTCTGAACGTGGCGACAGGCCTTAATCATCGCAGTATTGCAGTACTATGCAGTACCGAAAACTCTGTGGCCTCTTTATAATGTTGTTGAATTGGATGCTTATTTTCCTAGCATTTTATACATAGTTAGAGTTTATCAAAACAACGAAAAACCACATACACATCCTTTTTGCAGGTAGAAGCTTTAATACATTCCATAGCTATTAACTAATTTTACTATGTCTTATGTACATGTATACTCATACTTGCTTTTTTACATAAAAAGGATGAACCAGACAAAACAAACTATGCATGAACAAGTTCGTTTTTCGTTTTTTTTTTTTTTTTTATTGTTATTTAAAACAGCACTCCTGGGAAGTTGACAAAAGCTTTAAATATTAAACACACGTTGAGTAATAATTAAAAAGAAATTGTGGGAATATAAAAACAAAAGGGGGTTCAGTGTGGAAGGACACCACATTTTCAGAGCCATGGTTATTTCTGTTGGTTGATGATAACCAAAACATTCTTATTGTAGGGGAAATAAAACTGGAACTGCCTAGCCTTAATGGAGCATGTTGACTATGGAGAGAAAACGGAGACCAAAATATCATGAACCTGTATGTAACTAAGAGCAATCTGCATACGGACAATAAAACTGTTCATAGTGTTCAACCTTCTCCATCTCTTTTCTTTTTTTGCCATACTCTTAATGCAACCCAGCATTTATTTGTAGCGTGTCACATACAGCACACAGTAGCTTTTGAACTTGTTACCCATATGAAAGGCCCCACAAAATCAGCGGGGTCATCGAATGCTGAGGCGCATAGCACACAGAGGTCATCTGCAGAGTTAGTTGTAACAGACCTCCAAACGTCGGCCTTCAGATTAGCTCAAGAACAGTGTAGAGAGCTTCAGGAATTTGGTTTCCATGGATGAGCGGTGGATGCAGTGATGTAAAGCATTGCTCTCGAGCAGTTGAGACGTTCTCTGGAGTGATGAATCACACTTCTCTGTCTGGCAATCCAATGGACGGCCCTGGGTTTTTGCCGGTTGTCAAAAGTTTCCATAAACACTCTCTTAAACCTTTTTGGAAAGCCTTCCCAGAAGAGTTGAAGCTATTATCAGCTGCAAATGCTGGGCCAGCATCATATTAAACCATATGAATTAAGAATGGGATATCATTCAAGTTTGTGTGCGAAGGCAGATGAGCATGTACCTTTGGCCATATAGTGTACATAATGTTGTTTGTAATATATTAATGGCTTTCAAAAGCCAATATCACCTGGTTTTGTACATTTAGAAACTAGCCTAGCTAAAATTTGGCGAATGTGCTACTAAACTTGCCATTACATGATGAGTATCATTGTGCCTTAGTAGGTAGAACAGAATATTTGGTGCATCTTAAAGGAACACTAAGTATGATTTTGTCCTTTTTGCTCCTGGTCTCTCCTACAGTTGCAGAGTGTAATTCATATTTACAGCACTGTACTGATATCAAGGGGGAGGCTCCAGATGTTACATAGTGCAGTTTCTGCAGTGCTGTAGCAAAATAGGAGGCACTATTCTCCTTATTACAGGTCAGTGACATCACAATGGTTTTTGAATCTGTAATTTTACGTTAAAATAAGTTCCTTTAGGTTGCTTGTGTCTACAAATGTGTTTTACAGTCTTCTGGGTTTAGTACCTCGTTAACACCAGGCTCCTGTTTGGTACTGTGGCATAAATTAATTAATCTTTGGACTTGAATTGATAAAATTAATAAACTTGTGCCAAAATGTTTTAATTTTTCCACTTTTGGCCTCTCAGATTGTTACCAACGTCTCTGATGTACTAGTTGAAGTAAAAATTGTCTTTCTTTAGAGAAATGAAAGCCTGACTGTTGTACAGACAGTTATGTCATCACCTCCCTTTACTGCCTCTAGAGAAAGAGCTCTCATCCCTCTTTCATGCCCGGCCTTAAGTAATAGCTTGATGAGTACCCAAGGTCTGTAATCCTCTGTAATCACACAGGAGTCTGAGTTAATGATCAGACCTAAAGCTAGGGGATGATCAGGGATGGAGAGATGTTTCCGATTCAATGCAATTGTCAGATCTACTGTTAAGATTTAATTCTTGCTTTCACATACATTGATTAGTCATAACTTTAGGGCTAATCAATGTTTGTTGGTTGACTATTGTCAGTCCAGCAGTGATGCTGGGTTGTTTAAAAACTCTAATCCACTTATACCAGAGCAACACATACTAAAAAACCACCAATCTGTAATTGTAGAACTACAAAGTCCTATATGGTCAGTGGAGCTGGTAAAATGCACTGTAAGTGTAGAAACAAGGGGGTCATTTTTATTATAGGACTGATAGGCGTGGATCTAACGCAGTGTTGTGGGAAGGAAGAGAGTTTTCAGAGAATTTGGGAAGCTGTGCAAAATGTAAAATACAAAAGAATGCAACAATGTACACAGCATTTAAACCAAACATATGAATGAAAATAGTACATAAATAATATATGAAATGTTGAAAATAACGATTTTTTTAATATCTCACCATTTTTAATTTGATGCCAGTAACATTTTTCAAGTTGGAATGGGACAACAAAATCTGGTAAAGTTTTCTACAATTAATAAATAAATAAACAAACCAGGTTCGTTGGCAGCAGGTCAGTGAGGTTACTAGGTTTAAAAAGAGCTTCTCCGAGAGGTTGGGTCTTTCATATGTAATGATGTGGAGGGGTGAAGTGTGGATTAGAATGTAATTATGTGGATTTTATGAATCTGCACAGGCAAATAGTGTAACAATTCAAGAATAAAGTTTCTCAACCTAAAACCTTAAAGAACATTGGGATTTCATCATCTGCAGTACACGAAAGATTCAGAGAATCTGGAGCATCCCAAAATTTTTGAAAATGGTGTTTGCATTTTCAGTCTAAATGGCCATTAAATGGAAAATTCTGTCAAAATTTCCTTCCTCAGTGTCTTAAGACATCTCTGCTAAAAAAAAAAAGAAATGAGCCCAAAGTCGTCGTCTAGATAGTGTTAGTTTTACGTTTTTCGTTGCTCATTTATAACGCAACACAGAGCTGTAAAAGCCTTTTGTAAATTGTAGATGCCATAACAAATGTCTAGGCCACATTTAAATGTATGTGTTTGAGAATAATGTACTTTTTAAAAGCTCCAGTGGGCTACTGAATATGTGAGGGTTAAATAATGTCTGACTTGTTGAAATTCCCAGAAAGGAAACAGCTCACACAGACAAAACATGTTCTGTTGTGGCCAAAAAAAAGTTGGGTGAAGTTGAACACTGGTGTACCACATTGAAGTCAGCAGTGTTACTCACTGTTACAAAAACTGCCACCTCCAACGCTCAGAAACATTAACAAGTAAAGAAACACTAAGTATGGAGGTTTATTTTGTCACATTTCACTTTTTCAAAATGACCATCTTGGCCTTTCTGGTTTTATGGCAATTCACTCATTCATTCATCTTCTGTAACCACTTCATTCTTTCAGGGTCATGGTGGCTCTGGCAGCCTCCATGCAAACATTGGGTTCTAGGCAGGAACACACCCTGGATAGACCTAGCATGACACGTTTATGGATGGTGGGAGGAAACTGATGCACAAACTTGACCCCCCAGGAAAGGATCATATCCTGGCAGAGGCCCTGGAGCTGTGTGGCTGTGACAGTACCCACTGTGCCACTCAGACAGCCATTCTGAATGGAAATTAAACTGAAGGTTGTTTCAAATTAACGCAGTGAAGCGGTTTTTTCATATTATTACAGAGATAGGTTAAATAACAACACTGTAATCATGTCCTTGTGCAATATAGGATTTACTGAAGGGCAACCAGGCAGCATTGGTGGTGCAGCAGGTAGTGTCGCTGTCACCCAGCTCCAGGGAGTTTGGTGTGTTCTACCTGTGTCCATGTGGGTTTCCTCTGGGTGCTCAGGTTTCCTCTCAGGGTCCAAAAACACACGTTGGTAGGTGGATTGGCGACTCAAAGTGTTAATAGGTGTGTGTGTGTGTCGCCCTGTGAAGGACCCCCCCTCCAGGGTGTATTCCCGCCTTGCGCCCAATGATTCCAGGTAGGCTCTGGACGCACCGCGACCCTGAATTGGATAAGCGCTTACAGATAATGAATGAATGAATGAATGAATTAATGTCCAATAATAAAAAAATAAAACATAATTTTGGATAATACAAGACAAAAACTATCAGCGTCTCAAACCAATGCCATGGATACAGCAGGAGCTATGATAATAAGGCTTAGAATTTTTTGTAAGAGCCTTTGTTTGCATAAAAAGCGGATGGTTGACTGTCTGTAAGGAGTTTGGCGTGTTCTCCCTGTGTATGCGTGGGTATCCTCTGGGTGCGCCGGTCTCCTACCACAGTCCAAAACACACGTTGGGAGGTGGATTGGCGACCCAAAAGTGTCCACAGGTGTGAGTGTATGTGTGTTGCCCTGTGAAGGACTGGCGCCCCCTCCAGGGTGTGTTCCTGCCTTGCGCCCAATGATTCCAGGTAGGCTCTGGACCCACCGCGACCCTGAACTGGATAAGGGTTACAGATAATGAATGATAATGGGATTCTTCATCATAATCCTTCTCAGGTCTCACAGAGCACACAGATCAACTCAGATAGAAACCAGCTTCACTATTTCACCTTATTTAACTGTACTATTTTGCATTAAACACTACAAATCTGAGTTTATTATGGAAGTGGGATGAGGCAGTGTGCTCCATCTGTCTTTCATTTGTATGTTCGCTTCTGCATTATTCTGCTTTGGCATCAAAATCACTACACTATATGATTTAAAGACCCAACAGTAGGTGGAGTTCTTCAATTCTTATGCGGTCCGGCATCAGCCACATGGAGAGGCACGACACTCAAAGCAATCAGCACACACACACTTCAAAGAGACAAGGGTCTGTGTGAATTTCAATGAGCTTCGGTGAACAAAAGACCCACCATCCATCCTCCACAACACAGCACTGGTTACTGTCTGAAAGATGCTGTACTCCAAAATCCACACCAACAGGAGATGGACACAACAGTACTTGCTTGATTCTGATTGCTGAAGTGCAGTTTGAAGACAGGATGGAGTGTGTGTGTGTGTGTGATGTCTGAAGTGCCATATGGTACCACCTCTCCTCTCTCATCCCTCCATTCTCCACCCCCCCTCCCCCAGGTCTCCTGATGTGATTTCTATTTATTCCAGTCGTGACTGCCAGACCCCTGTCTAGAGAAAAACGAGCCGCTCACACCGATGACACTTTTAATCTTTGAGGAATAGGTTTCTTAACAGAGAACACACTTAAAAGGCATGACTTTTAAAATGGACCACAACATTCCACTGATGGAGGAGTAGTTTTTGGGACGAACAAAGTTGTGAAGTGGATTTTTTTTACGTCTGGCAAAGACAGGTGAGTGCATGGTCAGGTTTTGGCTGTACATACATCCACAACACTGTGTAAACTGTGAAATCACAGTCACATCATACACATAAAAAAGGATTATGTAAACCATAATATTTGTCTGTTATGTATCATGTGCAACACAAGGGATTGGAGCATTTGCTTTTCTTAATTCTTGGTTGGAGGTTATGTAGAGTCATGCAAAAGTTTATGCATGGCAGTGTTTATTGACCCTAACCCTAATTTTGACGACTGGAAAGCGACATAAATTGAATAAATGACATATGCCACATGAAATTATTATTTTCTTAAACTCTAACACTCCATTACAGTGCAATACAATGTATAGAAACAAATGTATAATGTACCAGGGCTAAGGACTATAAATGTAATTATGGTTTATAAACAAACATAACGTATTTTATATATTTGTGTGTTTTTTTAAGGTTCTATAAAGAAAATGAGACTTTTAGTTTTCTGCTCTTTCAGCTGCAGTTAAGACAGTACAGCAAATTCATATATTCTTTCTCTTATGTAACACCATTACAGTATTACTCCTGTAATCTGAGTGAATATGTTGTAAATCTGCTTCTACACTTGGAATAAAACTAACTGGATTATTGCTACAAATAAAACAGTCAGCTCAAATACGGTGAAATCAGCTTCAAATGAAGTATAAAACCCAGTTCTCAGTCTCCTTTGGTCAGTTTGTGTGTATGCGTGTGCATGTGCGTGCGTGCGTGCGTGTGTGTGTGTGTGTGTGTGTCTTGTACTCCGCGAATATATGAGTCAACACATGTAGCCCCACTTCACTGCCTCAAGCACTTATTGATTCAAATTGTGGGGAACTAATCACTACTTCTTTACACATGGTTGCTATGGATGCCAAGGCTATCTCCACGGTGACAGCAACTTCTCTGAAGGATTTGATCCCAAATGGCCATCCTCTTCGACCTCTGTTCACTACACGTGTAACTTTAAGATGCTTGTGTAATCTCTATTGGAAAGCATGGCCAGTAGAATGAGAGTCTCTTTGTTCAACATGCCCAATGCCAAGTGTTAGCTAAAGGGGTATAAACACTCAATAACTGTGATGTGGACCAATGATACTGCATTCTCAGGAGTGATGAAGCACCTTACACTTCTGGCATGGTCCAAAGCCAATCATCTCATATTGGTACCTGCACTCACTAATGAACTTGTGACTAAATGGCATCAAATCCTCACAGCAATATTTCAAAATAGTTTTGTTTATTTATTTATTTATTTATTTAAATCAGGTGCAGTCACTGCAGCAAAGAGAACAAACCCTAATAATACCTTTAAGTGATGCGACAACGCTATATAAGGACACACTTCCGTGCACTAACCCCACACCTTACACCTTATATGGCCAAATGTTTGGGGACACCTCCTCATCTTGCATCTCTTTTGACATAAATATGGTGTTATGCATTCATATGTGATGAATTATTACATTAATATTGTAAAATGAATCAACAGAAGTCCTGGAGATGAAAAAGAGCATGTGAAATCTGTGCAATTTATAAATCTGTGATTAATATAGAATACAGTACAATGATGTTCCATAACTGAAGGTACTGAATATGTACCTTTGAAGGTACCACCACAGTGTGAGTGTATGTACCATCCATCCATTATCTGTAACCGCTTATCCAATTTAGGGTCGCGGGGGTCCAGAGCATGGGGCGGCACGGTGGCGCAGCAGGTAGTGTCGCAGTCACACAGCTCCAGGGGCCTGGAGGTTGTGGGTTCGATTCCCGCTCCGGGTGACTGTCTGTGAGGAGTTGGTGTGTTCTCCCCGTGTCCGCGTGGGTTTCCTCCGGGTGCTCCGGTTTCCTCCCACAGTCCAAAAACACACGTTGCAGGTGGATTGGCGACTCGAAAGTGTCCGTAGGTATGAGTGTGTGAGTGAATGTGTGTGTGTCTGTGTTGCCCTGTGAAGGACTGGTGTCCCCTCCAGGGTGTATTCCCGCCTTGCGCCCGATGATTCCAGGAGTGTATGTACTAAATTTCATATACTGTGTTACAGCATGACAGGCCAAGTGCTGGACGAGAGTACAGATCTCACAGCCCATCGGCTCTCAGTGAAGACCTCAGTGGAGGATGATTCCGAGAGAGCAGACAGCATGCTGAGCCGGTGAGAATCACAACTCTGTTCCTACACTTCTGAATATTGTACAGTACTGAACAAAAGTCAGACTTCGGTTGTGTTATAACCAGTCTCTAAAAATACAAAATTTTAATCTGTCTTATGGGTAGAGGTTTGCTAGTCTGCAGGGACCTTTTTTTCCTTTCTGGGCTGCTTTTGCCCTTTGAGTCTTTACTGACCGACTGAGGTACTGTGTGTACTGAGTGTATCTCGCTAGTGGGGTGAAGAGGGTAGTTGCCCCAAGACCTATGAAAAAAACATTCCTTTAAACTGACTCTTCACACTGAATTGGTTAAATTGATTCACATAACAGTTTAATTCAACCTTTCTGTGGCATTTTTGCTCATTTTAAGTCTGTTTTACATTATTCTAATCATTCTAATCAAATGTAAATTATAGTGTTTCCAAAGTTAACTTTATAAAACAAAACACATCTTATCATTAATTACCTTAAAATTCTCGTCACTAATCTCTCTGTGGTTTTAAATCTAAGATCTACATTTTCAGGCTCAGAATTAAAGCTTTGTGCCCTTTATTAAGAAGGGTCACATGAAATGTTGCAGAAAACATAATAGATGTCACATTTTATGCCATTTTTTGAAACACGTGTCATTAACAGGTCTTTGTTACTCCCAAGGATTTATATTTTGAACCCATGTGAATGAATTTGGCACAAGAACTAGAACTTTTTAGTTATTTATTTTTTAAAATGCAGGGGTTCTTATCAGAAACATCTCCTGAAAAATTAGTAATTACTTGGTTGACATTTTGAGATGTAACTTTTGCCAAATACTGTCAAGTTTTATGTGCCATATATAAGCATATTATATATATACTAACAACTGTGTGTCCTAAAGTGGCCAATCAATATGTGATGACACGTCTTCGGAGTTGCAGAGGGTGGCCACACTGGAGCCTCGAGGCCTGAACTCGCGGAACTCTTTCAGAGGAAGGGGAGCCCTTTCACGGTGAGTGCTGTGCTCAAAGGACAGTTTAGTTATTGAGATGTAAACAAAGCCTTTTATAGATGTTTGATTTGAAATGATTACATGTGGATACGTTTAACTTGATTTCTTTACAATGATAGTCAAAAGGACTAGAGGTCACAATGTCTACAATTTAAATATAGCCACCCAAAACAACCAGTGAACATACAGGTCTCCTGAGTTTCAATATCTAATATCGATGATGAAAATGTACACTCTCCAAAAAACAAAAAAGGTAAGGCAGAGGTAAATTATAGGCAGTAAAATAGACGTTAACACTCTAAATGTACCTTTAAAGGTCCAACTGTGGTTGTAAAGTCCAGTTTTGTTCACTAAAGGTACATTACGTTCTTTTCTACAGAAGGAGAGGTGAACATTTGTAAGATTTCAGTACAGAACTGTGTTAAATATAAGAATGTAATGTAAGTCCTGGAGATTAAACTGGGTGTATGAAATCCACATCATTTTAAAATCTACATTTAATATATAGGGTGGGCCATTTATATGGATACACCTTTTTCAATGGGAAGAGGGTCATGTGACACATCAAACATATTGGGAATTTCACAAGAAAAACAATGGTGTGCTTGGTTTTAATGTAATTTTATTCTTTCATGAGTTATTTACATGTTTATGACCACTTATAAAATGTGTTCAAAGTGCTGCCCATTGTGTTGGATTGTCAATGCAACCCTCTTCCCCCACTCTTCACACACTGATAGCAACACCACAGGAGAAATGCTAGCAGTATCTGTAGGTTCAGTATGTATTCAGTGCGATTCATAGTTTTTTTTCTTGTGAAATTCCCAATAAGTTTGATGTGTCATGTGACCCTCTTCCCATTGAAAAAACAAAAGTTGGATCCAAAATGGCAGACTTCAAAATGGCCACCATGGTCAACACCCATCTTGAAAAGTTTCCCCGCTCCCATATACTAATGTGCCACAAACAGGAAGTTAATATCACCAACCATTCCCATTTTATTAAGGTGCAAACTATTAACAAATATTTTCTAGAACTTCCTGTGATGTATTAACCACCTGAGACATTGTGTTCCTATAACCACTGTACCCTAACATTGTGTGTACAGTAAAATGCCAATGCAAAAATGAAATTGTACAAGGACACTGTGATGTGTGCCAGGTTGGTGAGTATGGTGGTCACGCTCCGTGAATGGGCTCATAAAAGTCTTCATGATGAAGAAGAGAGGCCAGACTCTTTTCTGGAGCGTTTTCGTGGACCTGAGCTTCGCATTGCTCCCAGCCGCATCAGCAGCAACAGACTGGACCAGCAGGACCCAGACAGCAGTGTCAAAACCAAGTAAGAGCCTCTGTTCTCTTAGAGTATAAACCTTTCAGTGTATGTATGTATGTATCTTTACACTTATATAGCGCCTTTCTAGACACCCAGGGACGCTTTACAATCCACACTGCTCTGAACGCTCAGAACACTCAATCCACACACACTGGTGAGAAGCAGCAGCCAAATGCGCACAGCGTACTCTCGACCAGGAACGACCGTCCACCTGGAGGACTGCATCGGGCACAAGGCTTTCACCCAGGACAGAGCACCAATTCATATCTGGGCTCACACACATTCACTCACACATACAGACATTCATTCACATACACACTCATTCACTCACACACCAGGACATTTTATTAGAGAGGCCAATTCACCTACCCTCCATGTTTTTGGACAGGACGTATTATACACAAGTGGATCCTATTAATGGTTCTGAAAATGTAGTAGAAAGTACCAAACCCTAAAAAATGCAAGTATGCAACACAATACATTTGGAACTGCGGGTTGTATTTGATTATCCATAATGTAAACTCTCAATCGATGGTCACAAACACTGATTTAAAGAACTACTGCACCACAGAATTTATTTCTAAAACCTGTCCCCTGTATCTGATCCAGCGAGAGGTCTACTTTGAGTTGAAGCTAAGTTTTCTAAGGCTACCTTAAAGCATACCTCAAAAAAGCATAGACTTAGCTGTATGCCTAAAATAATGATAGATTTAGTACAAAAAACACTCTTTTTTTGGGAATCTTTAATAGGAAGAAGTCAGATGTTTTCATCCTTGCTGCAGCAGATGACCTGTACTACCACTGGCTGTTTTTCATTGCCACAGCTGTGCTGTACAACTGGTGTATCCTGGTGGCCAGGTAAAAAGTGCTATCTTTTATTTTGCTTTATAAGTAGTTATTTACAATACCATTGACATTAATGACATTAAAAGCCTGCATTGTTTTGTATACAAAAGATCAATTCTAGAAAAAGACTTGCAGAAGCACAATTGCCCAATGGTTGATAGAGACAAAATGTCATAAATTACATAAACCTTGAATGCCTCCAAAAGCTACGGAACTGTGCAAATGTTGTAGGCACCTGAGAATATGAGATTTTAAAAGCCTAAGAGTTTATTAGAATAAATACAAACACCTATTATTACAGTAAATAGAGATATTCTGTGTGTGAATGAGTTGGTTTAACCTTTTCCAAATCTCTCCTCATGGCAGTCCAGTGTTATCTAAAGTTATCATCCAATACCAAGTTTTACAGGTTAATAAATACTTCAGTATGTCAAATAATGTGCACTGTTGATTTAAAAAATCCATACGATCAAGGAGAATATCTGGAAACAAACCAGCTCACAACACATCAAATAATAATGAAAGGGGAAATAAATCCTTTTAAATGTACTGTGTTTTTATTTATTTATATATTGTAATTATATATAATATTATATATGCAAGGGTGGCACGGTGGCGCAGCAGGTAGTGTCGCTGGTTGTGGGTTCGATTCCTGCTCCGGGTGACTGTCTGTGAGGAGTTGGTGTGTTCTCCCTGTGTCTCCATGGGTTTCCTCCGGGTGCTCCGGTTTCCTCCCACAGTCCAAAAACACACATTGGTAGGTGGATTGGCGACTCAAAAGTGTCCATAGGTGAATGTGTGTGTGTGTGTTGCCCTGTGAAGGACTGGCGCCCCCTCCAGAGTGTATTCCCGCCTTGCGCCCAATGATTCCAGGTAGGCTCTGGACCCACCGCGACCCTGAACTGGATAAGCGCTTACAGATAATGAATGAATGAATGAATTATATATGCACCATTTGTATATATAAATATAAATAATAAAAATAATAAATAAATTATCTTTTCATTACAAAAATAAATAAATAAATAAATAAAAATACAATAAATTTAAAAGGATTTCCCCTCTGAAAATTAGCTGGTGTGTTGTGAGCTGGTTTGTTTCCAGATATTCTGCTTGATAATAATATTAAGTGACTAAAACTTTTGCACAGTACTGTATGTTACAAAATCATTTTAAAATGCTGTACATATGCTGTCTAATGTCTGAGTTATTGTCTTTTCTTTCATAGTTTTGTGATAAAAGTTTGGCCTAGATCCATTTTCAAAAACAATAGAGCATAATACACAAGGGATTTCTTCAGATTGGCCACTTTTACTATTACCTGATAAGGCAGGGACCCTTATCTGCTAGCACTGTTCTAATAAGCTTCATGAAAAAAAAATTGATTAAAGAGCTTCAAACCTAATGAAGCAAGCAGGTCTAAATTAGGCCCTTATTTAAATGATGATTTATGCAAATACCTGTGATTGTGCCAAGTGCAAAGGGGGGCATTTTCTCCCACAGGCTCACAATTTAGCCATTCATATTTCAAAAACAGGGCCTGCTTTGATGAGCTTCAAACCAAGAACTACATTGTGTGGCTGGTTCTGGATTACCTCTCTGATCTTGTCTACATTCTGGACACCTGTGTGAGACTGAGAACAGGTCAGAAGGCTTGGTCAAATATCATATTTAGGTTGAAGAGGTCATTGCTTCAGATACCAAATAACATGGATGATTCCTTGTTGCAGGTTTCCTGGAGCAAGGTCTTCTGGTGAAAGACCTCAAAAAGTTAAGAGACACCTACATCCGGACACTCCAGTTTAAGCTGGACCTCATATCCATCCTGCCCACGGACCTGGCCTACCTTGCTACAGGCATCCATGTCCCAGAGCTGCGTTTTAATCGTCTTTTGCGCTTCTCTCGGATGTTTGAATTCTTTGACCGCACAGAAACGCGCACGTGCTACCCCAACACTTTCCGCATTGGCAACTTGGTTCTCTATATCTTGGTCATTATCCACTGGAATGCCTGCATCTACTTTGCCATCTCAAAGTCGATTGGATTTGGCTCTGACCAGTGGGTCTACCCTAACATCTCTGATCCTGAGTTCGGCAGCTTGACGAGGGGATATGTTTACTGCCTCTACTGGTCCACCCTCACTCTCACCACCATAGGGGAGATGCCTGCACCAGTGCGAGATGAGGAGTACCTGTTTGTGATCTTCGACTTCCTCGTGGGTGTCCTCATCTTTGCCACCATTGTGGGAAACGTAGGATCCATGATCTCCAATATGAACGCCACACGTGCTGAGTTCCAGGCTCGCATCGATGCCATCAAGCACTACATGCAGTTCCGGAAGGTCAGTAAAGAGCTGGAGGCTCGGGTCATTAAGTGGTTTGACTACCTTTGGACCAACAAGAAAGCCATTGATGAGCAAGAGGTGCTCAAGAACCTTCCCAACAAACTGCGGGCGGAAATAGCTATCAATGTTCACTTAGACACTCTGAAGAAGGTGCGGATCTTCCAGGATTGTGAGGCTGGGCTGTTAGTGGAGCTGGTTCTCAAGCTGCGACCTCAAGTCTTCAGCCCTGGAGACTATATCTGTCGGAAAGGTGACATTGGTAAGGAGATGTACATCATCAAGGAAGGTCGGCTGGCTGTGGTGGCCGATGATGGCGTGACACAGTTTGCCATGCTCACGTCTGGCAGTTGTTTCGGAGAGATTAGCATCCTCAACATCAAGGGTAGCAAGATGGGCAACCGTCGCACTGCCAATATACGAAGCATCGGCTACTCAGACCTCTTCTGCCTGTCCAAGGATGACTTGATGGAAGCTGTGATGGAATATCCTGAAGCCAAAAAAGTGCTAGAGGAGAGGGGCCGAGAAATCCTGCAGAAAGAGGGGCTGTTGGAAGAGCTGGGTGCAGGGGGCCTCACAGGGGAACAAATGGGTGAGAAAGTAGAGCGCCTGGAGGCCTCCCTGGATACCCTGCAGACCCGCTTTGCCAGGCTGATGGGGGAATACACGACCACTCAGCAGCGGCTCAAACAGAGGCTCACAGCTCTGGAGTGCAGGATACAGCGCTCTGGTAGCGGTTTTCTGTCTGACGGCAATGAGAGCACCATTGATGGAGATGGCACTCACAGTGAGGTTAATATTCAGCTGTGAATGTAACGTCTTCATTTGTTCTGGATATGAATAAAGGCATAATGTCTCTTTTAGTTGAAGATTGAAACATACGAAGACTGTATGTTGCCTTATATTGCTTCAGAACTGTATAAAATGTGAATATATATATAAATAATTTGTATATAATTAGATTTCCCTCAAAATATCTGTTTTGTTCTTGTGGATGTACTTAAAAGTGGGGCCTAAATAGCAGCAGTGAATATATTTTATCTCTGCTGACTTGACCGCAAATGACTGTCTCTATGTGAAATACAGGACATACATAAAATTCTCATTTGAAAATAAACAGAGTAATGCATTGTTAAAAAAGGAAGCATTCTTTTATTCTTTTATACACAAAAATCACAAAAAAAGACAAAAACTCCATTATTTTCTCTACAAACATTTCCCTATCATTTACAACATGGCAAATATTGCAATATCTTAAATGGGTATTTTCTCATTTATCAGCATGTGTTTCCCTTAATTGTAAAATCAAGTGTTTTACCTTGTTAACATGTTACTGTGGTGTGTTTTAAAAGCTAAAATGTATGTCACAAATGAATTAAACAGCCAATGCCATGCCTGAGCATTTCAGATTTAAAACGGCAATGTTGCAAGGATGGTCTCTAACGAACAGATTCAGACACACAACATTTCTTACTTCATACGCCCGAGAAACCAATCACGTCTAGTTGCCGGGCAGGGCTTCCAACTGAAGGTGAGTGGTGGAGGGCTGTGTTGAGATAGAGGTGAAAACTATGCACATATTCATACATTTGTGCATACTGAATGAAGGCAAAGGTGTAAAGTTAGAGTTAAACCACTTTAAAGGCATTAGAGATTTCTTGAGTATACTTTCTAAATCAGGTATCATTCTGTTGACCCTAGGTGAGTTTAGGTGTCCAATTGATGCTATGATTTTGACAATAAAAATAGCTCAGTTTAAGTATTAGCAAGCAAGATTAACCTTCTGCTGTATCACCACTGTAGCAAGAAACGTAACATGTTCAAAACAGATGCAGCTTAGGTTGCAAGATGTATTTTACCTGGAGATTGAATTCCTATAAACTGTAACGTTACAAGTTTCTGAACAGCAGCGCCACTTGCTGGATTACCACGTGAATTAACCTGAATTTTAGATTCACTGACCGTTTCTAGAATTATTAAGCTATTGCCTGTCCATGGGATCATAAATTTACGTTTATAGAAAATGAATAAATAATTTATTCAATAACACATTTACGGTTTACTCCAAATACAATTAATCACAAGACCTCAGGATTACGTCTACTGTCGTGTATGGTTTTCCCGAGGTCAATAATTTTTTTATTATTTATCTCTGCGTTCAAACAATGAAAAAAATATTTACTTCATAGTAATTTTAAAGGCCCCATTAAAGACATGTCTCAGCTTTTTTGGAGAAACATGCTTCTCTTTTAGACAGGCCATGTAACGGGGAACTTCCGCTGCATCCCAAATCACTACCTTGGAGTCTTTTGAGTGAATCGCCTATTAAACCTTTTTTAATTTAAGATTGGTTCCCCATAAATATTAAAAATGATGTGATTTAAAGAATATACTGCTAATAGTGGGGTACTATTTGTGATATACTCTTTAGTACCATAGTGAGTATGCTCAGAAGTAGCATTTCACCACCGATGTAGTCCACTATGTAGGGAACGAGGATCCATTTTGGATACGGTTCTGAGAACGTCGTCGAGGTCCTTTAGTGACAGCGGACGCCGAGGGGACGGGCTTGTATTTGCGCGCTTAGCTTCTTTTAAGGTATGGAAAGAAATTATCTCCGTTTGTTTTGAGGTAAGTTTAATGTCTCCTTTATCGTCTTTTACTTATTACTCCATTAATTCCAATAAAATAGTAGTATAAATGATACGCGGGCCTGTTCAAGAGTGCTTTGCGGACGCAGAGATATTTAGCGCTGTGTAGTTTCGGTTAGCTCCTCAGGCTAACTGTGATGGTAACAAACTCATGAGGAAAAGGCAAAGCTCTTCGGTTCTATAGAGTAATGCTTAACATTAATACGTAATGGTTTATCTACGATTATTGCATTTATAACGTTACCTGACCCTTTGTAGTCCACTAAATTGATAATAGTTTAATTGATAGTTGATGATATGTTGGTATTATCTACATGAGTTAACACATTACTAATAAATACAGACTTGGCCAGTTTTCCCTTCCAGCTTAAAGAGAGGGACCTCAAATAATGCCCGTTATTTCCTGCCAGCTGGTTAATTAACTTCAACAAGACTAGGATAACGTGCTTTATAGCTAGTGACTTTAAAGAAACATATTGGAATACGTCAAAATCCAGTCACTCGTTTAATGTAATTTCCAGTCATGATCTCCATTTGGTAGAACGTATTAGATTTACAGTAAATAATCCTGATGGTGTTATAAAGGCTATAAGATGGCCCATTTGCACGTGGAATTTAAAAGAACTTTTACCAAACCCTGTTTGTGTTTTAAAAAAATGTTTAAAGTTGTAGTAAACTGGGGCCGTGTAAATGGTTAAACCACAAAGACCATCAACCAAAGCTTTCAACTTTCTGAGGGGTAAAAATTTAATTCCACTTTTGTTTCAGATCTGAAAAAAATGTGCACTATTTCTGTCCATCCACTGTTAAAGGACGTCTCTACACTATGGGTCTGAAAGGATGTTCAGCTTTCAATAAGTTTATAATGAGGAAAACAACTAACAAGAAACTACTTGCAAAATTGACAAATCACACTAAAAAACTGCTTGTGCTCATGGCGCTCAGTGTCACAGGATCTGACATTAATTGGATCATGAGTTGTAGAAAATGCAACCACCTTCTTAAAAGTATCTGTGCGGAGATCTATAATTAAAATACTTAAACAGACATATGCAGTTTGTGTATGTCCAGCCATGGTTCTTGATCTTTGATAGAAACGCCACTGTAAATTGAATAAATATAAATTGGTCTCTGACTTCTTTAGGGTGGAGTATACTTATGTAGTACGTTTAGAACCAAAATAAGGAGAGAACTAGAATCTGCCGAATGAAAGGTGTGTGTGAAGCATAGAGAAGCTCTGAACGGTCAATTAACTATTTATTTCTTGGGGCTAGATTTTTGGACAAGTTCATTTCAGTGTTTGACTTAACTGCAGCATCTTTGATCTTTCAGACTTACCCTAGACTTTGACTAAACCTACCTTTTAATGTTTTCCTCCATTTTTCAGTGTCTTGAAAGTGGAAGATGTCATTCTCATTTGGACAAAGTAGTGGAGGGGGTTTTACTTTTGGAACCCCTAAAACTACAGCCACAGTTCCAGCTGCCACAGGTTTTGGACTCCAGACCAGTACACCAGCAGGAGGTGGCTTCACTTTTGGAACCCCGACTCAGCCTCTGGCTCAGGCTCAGCCTTTGGCGCAGGTTCAGGCTCAGGCTCAGCCTCTGATGCAGTCTCAGGCTCAGCCTCTGATGCAGGCTCAGGCACAGCCTCTGATGCAGGCTCAGGCACAGCCTCTGATGCAGGCTCAGGCACAGCCTCTGATGCAGGCTCAGGCTCAGCCTCTGATGCAGTCTCAGGTTCAGCCTCTGATGCAGTCTCAGGCTCTGGCTCCAGCTACAACATCCCAAATAGCAGGACTACTTGCACAGCCCGCAACAAGTAATGGCTCACAAGGAGGATTTTCCTTTGGTGCCATATCACAAAATAGCACCGGTGTTGGAAGTTTTTCTTTTGGGTAAGACTCTTTTGATAATTATTAGTGGGCAGATGTACTGAAAATAATTTTCTTGTCATGTAATAGGAAAATGACTCTATCATTTTCCGAGTGGCAGATTTTTAGACATTTATTATATTCATGTGCTTTAAAATGTTTTTCTTGCTAGTGCGGCCACACCAAAATTAGGCCTTAACATTCCTGCGGCCTCTCTGCCCGCCACAACTGGAATGCCACTGGGAAACCTAGCAGCGTCCTCCTCCGGTGGCACAGGCTTCACACTGGGTCTCTCTGCCCAGACTACGGCTGCAGCCCAGCAGTCTACAGGAGGCTTCAGCTTTGGCATGCCGAAAGTTCAGGCCACAGTACCTGCTACGGCACAGACCACTCCTGCGCTCTCATTGGGTTCAGCACCCACAGGTGAGTTTGCCTTGTTAAACTCTGGACCACAAGGCTGTGAATTTTTATGGCATATTTATAGAAGTGTCAATATTAGTGCAACAAGCTGGTAATGTCTTTATTTAAAAATAATAATAAATTCTGTTTACACATTTTCCACTGTGGATTTTTTAATTCCTTGAATCATCTGTAGTTGTTTTTTAGCCCAGCTGCTATGACTGTGCTCCTGCAACTTTTTTTTCCTGTAACTCTCATGTTTTCTAATTTTATCATTGATTTTTTTTTTGGGGTAAAACACTCACTGTAAAGGTCTCACACTGACAAGTGCTGTACCTGCATCCAGCTCTACTACAGGAATCAGCTTTGGGATCAAACCTGCAGGTATGTGTGTATTGTTAAAAATGATTCTTGTCACCATTATAATAACACTAAGATGGGAAGGAGGGAAAGGTTTAATACAGTATCTGTTGATTATTTTACTTTTCTCCTATCACTAGCCACCCCAGCTCTAGCTACTACTGCAGCCGCTAACCAGTCTGTTCCAGTATCCTCACTGTTTGCCATGCCCCTAACACCAGCCACAAACTTCACTTGTAAGATATTAAATGATCTGTTTGACTGAATATTGTGCTTCATTTTATAGCAAAATCAATCCTGCTTGTTTGTACAACTCCATATTTGGACATATATCAGTTACATTGGCCAGTGCCTAGAATGCATTAAAATGAATGAAGATGCATCACTCTGTGTTTTCTTCTCTTCTGCCAGTGGGAGCCCCAGTAACATCAACAGCTCCAGCTGTGACCTCCGCAGCCAGTGCCTCCGCAAGCTTGACTCTCAAGCCACTAGGAGTTGCTGCGACTAGTGTCGCAACAACAGGTATTCTTTAAAATATCAAAATCTGCTCAATTTAGGGTATGGAAAAGGCAAGGCAGAAAAGGAAGCAGTATACTCGCATATAAACACTTACAAAATTATAAATATTTTGTCCTCTCCAACTAGTGGACTTTATTACTGATATTTCTGAAATGTATATTCTTTTCTCCATAGCTGCCGCTACAACAGCAGCTGCTCCAGGCTTTTCTCTTGGTCTGAAGCCTGCTGCCTCTGCTGCTCCAGTCACTGCAGCAGTCACTGCTACTACTACCATCACAGCCAGGTACACTGTAATTAGGGATGTCATGATACAAAAAATGTACAAGTCAGTACCAATAACACTAAAATTCTACAATTCTCAATATGAATTTTGATACCACAACAAACAATAAACCAATTAAGCATTGACGTTGAATGCATGTCAACTTAAATCTTTTATTTAACCCGATGTGTTGGAAGGTGGCTGATTGGCTGTAGAGCGAGGCAACCTCCCTCACACCCCTCCTGTATTTAAATGGTCTCAGTGGGAGAAAGGCAACTAGTGAAAGAAATCTAAGCTTTGAAGACTTTGTGACTTGAGGTTGTGGCTGCAAAATAAAACCATTTGGGTCGTCTCTCGCGCTGCTTGGGTCTGTTAGTCGGTAAAACTGAATGTGCTCTGCTGGTGCACTTCCCTATAACTTGGACCTTGATTGGTCTACAGACTCGATTGACGTGTTGTTGGAAAACTGTGAGCCTAAGCTACATATTTTAATTGTTTTTAGAATTTGTTGTACTTTTTGTAAACATTTTTAAACAAACCCTAAAATTACTAATGAAAGTTTTGACGGAAACACTCAAATAATGTCTGGTTTTGAAGGAGACAAATGTAAGCACTGGCATGCTTGGTTTGTGTGAGTCGCTCTTTTTTTTTTTTTTTGTCATTAGACTCAAATACAAAATACTTCCAAATTTTCCTATTTATTTTTTAATAACCCAGTTGTAATGGACCTGTTGCTTCTCCTGCCAGTGCGATTCCTTATGTTGGTGTTGTTTTATCTTTATCTGCTTATTAGCGTGTAGGCTTCTGGTGACCTTGTCAGGGAGATCTGTGAAACCTTCAGCACCTCCGGTACCACAGGAAGCAAGAACTGTTGTTTTTAAAATCTTTGGAATTGAATTAGTACTGAAGTATCAGTTATTGTGACGTCTCTTGACTGTAATACCTGGGCTTGAGTGAAGCAAAAAATGTATTTGATCATTGTTTTACAATTAAATTTTCTGCTTTTTTTAAAACTGCATTTTACTGTGACCTATAGCACTGCACCAGTGATGTCATATGCCCAGTTGGAGGCCTTGATCAATAAATGGAGCTCTGAGCTGGAGGACCAAGAAAGACATTTTCTTCAGCAGGCAACTCAGGTTAATGCTTGGGACCGAATGCTGGTGGAGAATGGAGAAAAGGTAGCTGAAATATGAATTTAATATTTGTCTTGTATTTTGCAAAGTAAAGGTTTTGTTATTTTAGTAAATGGATGCAGCGTTATCCTTTCAGCAAAACAGATAATGGAATGCAGTAAATCTCTCATTGTTTTCACAATCCAGTTATTGAGATGTAAATATTAAATTAAGAGTTAGGGGAAATAAAATGATTGACATATTCAAGAATTTTTTTTTTTTTGCTAAACGTTTGGAAAAATAGATGCAAATCCCAATTAATAAAACAACTTTTGGAATCCTGGTGTTAATACATTGGAGTCATCTGGCTAATATAGTTGATTAAATTAAAGTTATGTTGTTTTTCTGCATATGTTTGAGGCTAATGAGATGTTTTTCTTAGATTACAGCCCTTCATAAAGACATGGAGAAAGTTAAACTGGACCAAAGAAGGTAAGATTGTGGAGCTGGGAAACAAACTTGATCATTTTAATTGATATCACTATCGATATTACTCAGGTGTGATATGAAAATGACATTAGCTGATATTTGTCTGATTCCCTGTTTGTACTTGTTTTTCGATATCTCAGGCTAGATCAGGAGTTGGACTTTATCCTGTCACAGCAAAAAGAGTTAGAAGAACTTTTGGCACCGTTAGAGGAATCTGTGAAGGAGCAAAGTGGAACCATTTATATGCAAAATGCTGATGAGGAGCGAGAGAGAACGTATGTAGTTTTCACCTGCCACCATTTAGACAACATTTGTAAAGCAAATATTGTATTTGCATAAGATTAATTTATCAGTTATTAACACTGTGCTGTTATTTTCACATGTTCCATCATTGACTTTCTGGAAGGTATAAGTTGGCCGAAAATATTGATGCTCAGCTGAAGAGAATGTCCCAAGATCTAAAAGAGATCATCGAGCACCTGAATACATCCAACGGGCCAGCAGACACAAGTGACCCGGTATGTGAAAGTCCATACTTAAAAGATGACGCTGAGTATAGCCATTTAGTATACAAATATACACGTTCATTTTTTACAGTTGAACTAAATAAATCTGAATATACATAGACATTATATGTTTTATTTCAATTAAAAAAATCAGTAAAACTAAAAATCAGAGTCATTATTAGGCTTGTAAATAAAAATCACAGGCACGGTGGCGCAGCAGGTAGGTGTCGCAGTCACACAGCTCCAGGGACCTGGAGGTTGTGGGTTCGAGTCCTGCTCTGGGTGACTGTCTGTGAGGAGTTGGTGTGTTCTCCCTGTGTCTGTGTGGGTTTCCTCCAGGTGCTCCAGTTTCCTCCCACAGTCCAAAAACATACGTTGGTAGGTGGATTGGTGACTCAAAAGTGTCCATAGGTGTGAATGTGTGTGTGTGTGTCTGTGTTGCCCTGTGAAGGACTGGCGCCCCCTCCAGGGTGTATTCACACCTTGCGCCCAATGATTCCAGGTAGGCTCTGGACCCACTGCGACCCTGAATTGGATAAGTGCTTACAGATAATGAATGGATGGATGGATAAAATCACATTACTCAGCATCTGGGGTCTTTTACTTAAACTTTTTTTAAGAAGATTGTGTTTTAGTTGTCTGTGTTCAGTCTATATGGGTTATGTTAGTTTCAATACTCGTGATCATTTTTAGGCCAATATGTGCAGATACCATGCTTATTAAATATGCAATAACATTTCATTTTAAAATCTTCCTGCTTTAGCTCCAGCAGATCTGCAAGATCCTCAATGCACACATGGACTCCCTCCAGTGGGTAGAACAAAACTCTGGTTAGTATCTCTTAAGTCTTTAGCCTTTGAGTATGTGATGCTTTAAATTGAATGTTGTTACACCTAATGATTGTTTTCGCTGTACAGTGCTACTTCAAAGGCGTGTTGAAGAGGTGTCAAAGCTGTGCGAGAGTCGCAGCAAGGAGCAAGAGAAGAGCTTTCGTCTGAACTTCCAGTGATGCCAGCAGACAACAGACCCTTGTGTAGTGTAAATGAATATTAATGTTTTGGTAATAGTGTTGCAATAAAGAAGCTTGCTTTTTACACCTGCCTAGCATGTTTTTGCTTTTTATTGTATTTATCTTTTGGCTTCCGTTCATATTGTCAAATAAATGTGGTCTACCTGTATGGAAGCAAATCTGTCTCATCAGACTTCAAAATATTACCAGCTTTGAATTTGTAGCACTGACTTTGTTTTTGTTATTTTTTGCACTGACATTATTCATCTGAATATAATTGCTCTTGAATAGAACTCGTGAATTTTCAAGAACACGTTTTCACTGTTATTCAATGTTAAATTCAGATAAAAAATGTAAACAATATATTTAGAAGTTTCTCTAATTCGGTAGACGAAATTCAGACGCCAAAATACGAGTTACAAAAAATTCAGTTACACATCCGGGACAGAGATAATGTATAATAAAGAGATAATATCCGCGGAAAGAAGCTAAAGGTGTAGTTTTTCCCCGGTGTGGAAGTTGTGTTCGTATGTCTCCATCTAGCGGCGACAGAGTGCAACTACTGCAGCATTTAAGGTGAAAGAGAAAATCCTAATGAATCGACTCCTCATCGTTGGTGTCCCGGATGTCCCGGCTCCTGAAAAGTAATTCAAATTGTGGGGCAATAAAACCTGCAGTCACTCCCTCTGTGTGTCTGTGACAGTTTTTAATTATTGAAACACGTGACTTAGTATTCTACAACAATAGCAAAAGACATTATCTGGGTTTTTGACTGCTTGTCATTTATTATACAAAAGTAATGTTTTCGTCTACTCCCATAGTTCATGACACATTTTTAATTAGACAATGACTGGATAAATCTCACATCAATGAGTGCCGTAAGAGAGAGATGATACTATCTGAACTTAAATCCAGACACGGACGAGTGACTGAGGAAGATTAAAAAATAACAGATGAGGCGCGAATATAAACTTGGTTAAATACAGAAACGTTCCGTTACGGTTCCCTCGTGTACACCTATTGAATTACCGAGTGAGGAGCCGTTATTTTATGTTCTCAGAACTGTTTTACTAAATGTACCGCTGCATAAATAAAGTGAGAAAGACAGTACGGTGCAAAAAACAAACACAGGGAACTGTGCTGGTTCCTCACTGATATTTGTTCACGGCTCAATCTCAAACGGCTCCCTGCTTCCTAACTTGGTCACTTTGTAGATATTAAAATACTGCCTAACGCACAACATTGTCCAGCAAACAGTCATTCGAGATACGAGCCGCCTGCGTGCAGTTCTGCCCTGGTGTACAGTGTATAGTTTGAGTGCAGAAGCTAGACTCAGACCGTGGACATAACGCGGTACGGAGGGGGCACAGCGCTTTTTGGGACGCGGCCCTGACTGACTGAGACCAGAGCCAAGAGAGATACGCCAATCAGCGCCTGTGTTTCTGCGGGGAAACATGGCGCCTCGCTTTGTCTGATTTAAGCGGGCATTTCACGTTTTTTCTCCGATATTCTCCGACACAACATTAGAGGTTCATTTTACTCTCATGATGCTGACATCCTGCGTGTTCCAGATTAGGAAGAAATGAACAGCAAGGTCGTCAGGTATGTATTTAGCCAGAAAATGCTCTGATGTTTATTTATTAGAACCTATCACAAAAGAGTAACGTTAACCGGCACTCTGTGATTTTTCATGTGTTCATCTTATTTTGATCACATAGTGTTGTCTTTTGGTAAATACGACGACAGCGGTGTGGTATGGTGTCTTTTTGAAGCCTTTCCTGTTTTGGACTTAATCATATGCAGCATGAACTGTCTGCTTCGTTAGCGGTGGTTTTCGTTACTCTCCGCTCCGTCAGTTTACAGAAACTTGAAGGTGAACATTGAGTCTCTCTGAATGTCGTGTACGTTGCTGTTAGATATTGCACTGGTGTTGTGAATCGCACATGAACAGGAATACATGTATAAATGTGACCAAGGCCTGAGTTGTTGACACAGGAAGCACGGGGGTAACGTTATGCCACAAAGCAAGATTGTTCAGGTTAGCCAGATAAATATACAAAAACATCCTTCTTCAGTCCTGGTTATTAAACCCCAAAATCTCACGTCGGTTCATAAAAATGACTGTATTCATATTAAATGATTTAAAATAACTAATAACTACCTGTAGGTGTCGCTAGGCAACGGGCGAACTATCCATTCAAGGGGCTGCGTTGTTCATTCTAATTTATTCATAGGAACGAACATAAACAATAACATGGTACCAGGAATAAAAGCCACTAACTCTGGCTTTTTAAATCTCGTTGATTAATACGCACTGTCACTGATAAATAAATGCAAAATAAAGTTTGACATAGGCAGTGAAGACAGACAGCTTTAAAAATGATTGAAAATAGTCTGAGACTCTATACTTTTTTATGAACTGAGCACAAACATATTTGAGGATTCGGAGACAGAAGCAGGATTAGTGTATGTCCTGTGCTTTGTTAAAAAATGTAAACATCTAAAGGCATAGATAGATTTTTTTAATCTGTTTAATACAGCCACTTTGCTGCTGAGAGCATGTCTCTAATAGGATGTCCCCATTCTGTGTGTATTACTGTCTGACCCTAAAAGCAACAGGGCCATTTACTTGTTGACTAAGTTCACCAGTCTTGGTTTAGTGTGAGATAAATGAACATAAATGCAGTGGACAAATGTTTATTTATCTGTTGGTTGGTTGATTGATTGATTGCATTATTTATTTGGGAAATTTAGGGCTGGACAGTAATTCACTATCATTATATTTATATATCGCAATATAAAATATTTCAGTAGCAATTTTATTATTTTTAAACACCTTTCTCACATTCATTACAGGGCCCTGTTGTTCAGTTTAGTGCACTCAATTTAAAATTTTGTTTTAAAATATATATATATTGACAAAGCCAATATGTTTGATGGTGATGTCATGTATAACATTTGTTCTTGGAAGTATTTTACTTGATTTTATACTGTTCATATCGAAATCATAATCTGATCACTGCTGCTGAAGAGCTACAATAGACAGGACATTTATTTTCTAGGTATATGAAAGATTTGCTTCCACACCACTGTGAACAAAAAATAATAATAATAAAAATAAAGGACTGGACAGGATAACAAATGTTTGGAGCAATCTAAAGAACTGAAGGCATACAGACATACCTGGTGAACTTCATGGTCTGATAAACAAAATAGGTATTTAAGAGTGCAGATTTAAGAATCTGGGGGGAAAAAGAAAATGAATAAAAACATTAAAAGGGAGCACTGCCAGATTTCCAAATGTGAAGAAAATACCAGTGAAATGTTAGGTGTAAAATATTATACATAGTATTTTCACAAGGCTTTTGGATGTTAAATCTGAAGCTGACTAGACAATGAGAGTGTCAAACACCATATGGCGGATACAATTTTCTTTGATTATTGCATAATGGGGATTTTGGGTTCATTCTCAACATTTCAGCAAAAAACATCACACTTGCAGGCACTCCTGCACAAAACAAGTGAATTCATATGGAGGGTCAATTATGAGTGTGACTAGAAAAAATAGCATTGACTACCGCACCTGTGCTTTGACATGACAAAGAGCATCATGTTATTAACAGATGCGTCTTATGTGGTCTAAGCACTGTGCTACTGCAGGCAAAAGTGACTATTGGAAAACTGCAACTTATGCTTCCAGAAACATGATAGAATCTGAGAGCAAATACACAGAGGCGCCCATGTTTTCTGCCTCACTTCCTGGCTCTGATACAAAGTCAAAGCAGACTGCAGAAGAAACTGCTAGAGACATAGATGTACACAGAGGATTTATGGCAAACATGCGGGGTCTACTGTACTATCACATCATCTAAAGGGGATCTAAAGGAATACTGGGTAGTATTTTTTTTTTTATTATTATTTCTTTAAATGACACCTTTTTATCTTTACAAGACGTAATTCCAAATATCATTGTAAGTGATAATGGTCCATGCTTTATTTGCAAAGACACGATTTCTCGATTCAGTATGATTTTCAACATGTCACATTTAGTTACTTATATGCATAGTTTAGTGTAAATCGGAAAAGAGTACACATGATCAAGCAGCTATTGGCATTAAGGCTGCTGATCGTATGACCCTTATCTTGCACTGCTTAGCTAGAGGGCCTTGCTGCTTGAATGTGGCCTCTCACCTGCAGAACTGATGAACAGAAGAATTTGTACCACTCTTCCCTTCTGTTCAGGAGAAAAACCACAATGCACAACTTTGGAATGAAACTTATTAATGAAAGACGGTGTGTGGTCGATCAGCAAAATATATTCATTCATTGTCAAGACAATCAGAATGAAAGGCAATGATATCCGAGACAATGAAGCTGCTCCAAGGTTATGCGTTTTAAGAAAAGAACAAGACACAATTGTTGAAGTCTTTGAAGAATCATAAAACTGTTTGATAGTGCAGCAGTGCTGAGTTTGAATCTTCTACCACTTCTCATGATGTTTACAACTCTAGCAGAGATATGCCCATTTTGCACATGCACAGTAGTCCAGAAATATTCTGGAGTTTAACCAGAGGAGCTTTATTTGCAACATTCGTCCTGAGTCTTGCCCAGACGTTATCCTCCTCGCGCCCTAGTATAGACTCTGGGTAAAGTCTGAATCAGAGAATGTGCGAACGGTGTGGGAAATGTACCTGAGGATCTCCTGCACCACGCGTAAAATCATGTGTATCATCTCCCTCTGCAAGAGTGCATCTGACAATGAAAATCTCCTCTTGTCCAAAGTTGCTCTAAAAATTCTCCAGTGTTCATGTGTGAAAGTGGCAATGAAACACACAAGAGTAAGAGACAAACCTATGTTAAGATCCACAAGAGAAATTAAAAAGCCAGACAAGTTAAACCTGTATAATAAAAACAGCAGTATACTGAAAGAAAAAAAAAACACCGGGTGAACCCTGGAAGGAACAGTGTAGAATTCATAAGAATAAACATAAACAAAAACAATCCAAGAAAAAAAACATTTAGGGCCTACATTTTTTAATAGTAGCTTTTATTTGCGCCTTCTACTTCATTATGTATATGCAGATGAATATCTATGAATATGCAATTATTCCCTGCCTTTATCTCCACCTGCCCCTCTACTGCCCACATGCAGCTCAAAAGCTCTGCCCCACAAGATGTCGGGGTAGGTGTATGACATTAGATATGCTCTCTATCTGAATTCACTTGTTTGAGACTGCTATTGTTCAGCTACAGTTTCAAAGCTGAAATGCTCACACATGCCATTGAATGGTCATTTTCCTGATAATATGTCTTTTAGTACATAAAAAAAACTCATAGATGTTAACAATGTGAAAAACCTGATGTTCACTGGAGGAGGTCTTTGAGCCCTAAGTCAAGTCTATTCAATAGGAAAAGATTTGAGGGACTTTCCTTTTGCACAGTCCTCAACTTCTTATCTAGCTAATGCATAAATCCTGCTTTGTGGAACACTACCAGGGGTTAAATCATAATGGCAACATCTAAGCTTATACATTCAAAGGAAAGTGGTACCTGTTTTTTATTTCTGTGTATTTATATTATTAAAAAAAGCTGTAGAAATCAGTCAGAGTGATTTGGTTAAAACAAATCACAGCTCCAGAGAAACGAGAAAAAGAATTGTTCACATTTACAGAGTATGTGTTTACATTCACTTAATAATTAATTCCTAATCAGATTTATGCAGTTTATTATTCATGTGGTCATGTAAACGGCGTACTCTAATTTCTGAGACTGGAGTAAGGTCTGGAAATCATATTAATAAATCCATGATTTCAGCGCCGTAATCTGATTTCTCATACCCCGGTTTCTTTTGCATTTTTCTGTTTTGCGCATGTGCACAAACATAATTGGATAAGGTTTATAGCCATCTTCGACATATCCTGAAGTTGCCCTGTCGGTTCGTATCTGAAAATTCATTAAGTACTACAAAACTCCCACCAGTCATTTCTGCGGGCATGCATCCAGACGCTCAGGCCTTTGTCTAACAGTGTGAAACGTGCTGTGTCCATGAACGAACGCTCATTAAAGAATATGGTCTCCTTCAGCAGTGTAGAGAAAGCTGTGAGAAGATCAGCACTGCATAATATTAAATATCATAAGGAAATAAGATGCATATTTAAGAAACATGTAGTACGGGTCAATGTTTACTAAACTCACAGCAGGAAGTTTATGTCACATCTTTCTGTGATATTACTGGTTGTTGCAAAGCAGAAATCAGATTATTTGTGGACTCATTTAAACTCAGTTTTACCTTTTTTTTTTAAATTTTCTATATTTCCCAAGTGCATGTAAACGCATTCACCAGATTTTGTGCAGTTATCGTATTATTAAGTGCATATAAATGCACTCTGTGATAGACATTTGGAGAGTTTAGTGTATCTAAATGTAAAGTTAAATGTCTCACAGCAAATTGAAATCAAATGTTTTGTAAAAATGGTTATGAATACAGGTGGATTTTTTTTTGTAGTTATTTATAAAGACTGGAAATCCCTAGTAGTGTTCTGAAAGTTATTTGCACACCCTAGTATATTCTATAATATATATATAATATATTATATAATCCCTAGTACATTCCAGTTAGGCTCTGGACCCCCCGCGACCCTAAATTGGATAAGCGGTTACAGATAATGGATGGATGGATGGATGGAAATCCCTAGTAGTGTTCTGAAAGTTATTCGCACACACTCTCCTCTTCTCTCTAGAGCAGAAATACATACTTGTGGATAATAAGATTTTTGTGGTGAAAGTTGGACTGCTCCCTGTCAAAATGAGGATGTACATCCAACTGCTTATCTTAGTAGGAAATAAAAACGCACTGATATGACACTTTTATTTAAATAACTGAATATTCTGGCTTTGTGTAACACACCTTAAATAAAATAAATAATATGCCTTGTCTCTTCCAGAGCACATAGAGAAAAAATGTGGACCCATCAACAAAATAAATTCACAATTAATATTTGTTACCCCTCAGGCTTGAATTGTTTGAGGCTTATAATTCACTAAACTACTCCAGATTTTTCAAATAGTGGTTGAGAGATTGTGCAGCATGGATTTTTGTTAATTCGCCTTCATTTTCAATTAAATTGAGATGAGAATCTGTGGATAGATGTATCATCATGCTGTAAACGTACTTAAATGACTTAATTGCAAAACTGGAATAAGTTTTCAAAATTTCAATGTCACCTCTGAATTGACTTGAAGTAATGATTGCCATCTTCTCTAGTCATTCACTTTACATATAAAATATTGAGTAAATTATTTTCAGTGAGTCATCTTTGTTTCATTACAAATGCATTAGCCTATACGTTCCAGTCTTCTACAAAGACAATGCAGATTCATGATTAATTATGACTTTGATCCAGTCATCCACACACAATAACTGCTTTAGAACAAGCTAATGGTGTTCTCTTAAGGGGTTAGTGATGGATTTCCTTTGGCTTTCTGTCTATAAATCCAATTTCATTCAGCTATTTCTAACAGTTCTTCAAAACATTACAATACAAAGCAGAGAAGTGGCGTTTTATTATTTCTACATATGAAATTACTCTGAGAAATGGTGCACTGAAATATTTTTAACTTCTCTAAATCACATGAACATGTTGTTTTAATGAGGGGTTCCAACGTCTTTAGGCAGTGCCGTGTCCCAGTGATGATTTGACTGTAGTGGAGAAACTGTAAGGTCCTGAGACATTGTCTGGGACTTTGAGAGACTGTGAGACCATGAGGAATAGTGACCATGTTAGACATTGGGACTCTAAGACATTGTGAGACTAATGAGAGACCCAGAATATATCACTCAGAAACCGAGACACTGAGTGGGACTGTGAGACCCTGAGAGACTGTATAGGACCAGAGACTATTGGAGAGTGGTCGGAGGTTGTCGCCGGGTTTGGCGCCATTTTAGCGCCAACTCGAGTCATCTGGCAAGATGGCGCTCTTGCTTTGTCTCCTCGGCTGGAGTTAGAGCAGAGCGAGCCCGTGTTTTACAGCCGAGCGAAGCCGCGGGTTTATTAAACGCAACAACGTCTGTCTTGCGGAGGACGGAGCGGGCTTCGGGTTTTTCCTCAGAAAACCATTAAATCCTCCGGTGACTGAGTGCAGGTATGTGTGTCTCTCTGTGTGTGCACTCCGGGCCTTTACCGCTTCTCCATCACTCCGCTCCGACTCAGTCCTCTGCCGGTGCTTGCCGGCGGACTCTATCGCCTATTACACGGTGGGGACCCACTCTGTTATAAGAACAGTCGTGTTTCTGTAATGGACGGAATGAGCCGCTTACTACCTTTTTTCACCTCGACGTGTGCGGAAAAGCCAGGGGAAAAAAACAAAGGCTTCATCAAAGGCCTTTCCGCGAGTCCCGGCTCTGCGCCGCCATAAGGGTTTTACCTCCAGCTTTCTGCAGAAACACAGGCTCTTCGCAGACAAACGAGGCTCTTCTGACTAAACCAGAACATGCCGAGCACCCAGATATGACCGTGCATTTTTATCGGGACCGTGAATACGCTTAGGGTGGCTTAGTAAGTTAGTAAGACAACGACCTATTGACACCAAGAGTGTCTCACATGTTTCTGAACATTAACGTTAGCTTTTTCTATTGCCAGAAAAAAAATAACAAAAGAAGTGTTTAACGTTAAGCTTTTTGTATCTGTTTCTTTCACTGTCACGGCATTAGAAGTGGTTACGTTAACCGCAATTGTGTTTTGGGGTTCACCGCTGTAGAATGACCCTCTTCACCTGGCTGTGGTGGAGTTATGAATAATTTTAGCCGTTTTAGCTTAGCTTAGCTCTGTTTATATAATTCCTCTGCGCCATGACCGGCGTCCAGCACACTTTCAGACGTTTTCTTAGACACTGTACCGGGTTACGAGGGCGTTACAAGGCGTCTGTTTTGCTGTGTTTGAGTTGGTCTGAACTAGTTTTAGAGATGTTGACAGTCATTAGCGAACGTTAAGGAACCCTGCTGTGAAAATCAACTTTTATATTATGACATGCACATGCTGTATTTCTTTATTTGCTAGAACAAGTGTAATGAGGAAAAATAGTTATGAATCAAATTCAGACCGCAAGGGTTTCTGACATCATAAACCTGAGGAAACTATTGTCCGCTTGTGGGGCAGGGCTGTCTAGTTGCAGGTGAGCAGTAGTGGGGCAAGTGAAATGTGATTCAAGTACTCATTACACATTCAAAGATCAGTGTTCACTGAATGAAAGCGAAGGTTTAGGTATAGTGCTAACATGGGTTTTATAAAAATGTGTAATTTTGAGTTTTTAGAGGAATAATTGGATGCAGGTGGGATCTTCATGTTTTTGGAGGATGACAACATCAAAAACAAGAACACTACCTGTTGTATTAATAATGCATTTTGTTTAAAATCTCTTCCTGCTCCAAAACACCACTTTAATCTAAAGAATGAAGCTGCATAGCTTACAAGTTGTATGTTTTTTCTTTTTTTCTTTTATTCAAACCTTTTCAGGCTAAAATAACATTGTCCTCTTTGTAAAGTTATGCCTTCACTAAAATATTTCTTCTGTTTATTGTACTGCTTTCAATGTGAATGTATGTCAACCCTGAAAAAGTATTGCACAAGCAGTCATTGCTATTTAAAATGGAAATGGCTTATTATGTGTTTGTTGGGCTCAGTTATACTGTTCTTGCAGTTATTCCATATTCAGGTACTGGGGGTATCTAGAATGTGCAATTTTGGAAGCATGTTGTGATGTAACTTGATATTGTTTTGGTTTCAAGCTCATATTGGAATATGACAGATGTGAGCTACATGTAGGCTCTAGAACCTAAACCTGAAATTGTTTGGAGTTTTTTGGGTTGTGTTTTTTCCTAGTGACAAATATCCTTGGGAGACTGTATCCTTTTCCTTTGGCTTTTGTATCCTTTACTTTAGCCTCTTATAAATTTACTCATTCTGCATTTCTATAAATCCAATCAAAATGTTTGTCTTATTATGAATGGAGGAAAACGCTGAAAGGCATATAATGTTTTAAGAATTTATTTAAATTCGCAATTAGTAAAGCAGTTGACCTCTAACCCCTCGTACTAACTGGTAACAACATATTTGTGCTCAAGTGATTTCTATTTAAACTTGCATGGCAGGGTATAACCAATGCTCAGAACTGTTACTCAATAACTAACATTTTTTTAATCATAATGATTTAGTTTATCGTCATGATTATGCCGATGAACCTCTTTGTGAATAAATACAATAGCAAGCGAGTTTAGTGGCATGTTGGCCAGGCCTGTACCTAACTACAGGATGGCAAATTAACACCAGCAACCAGATAAAAGCCTGAAATATTCATCAGAACTCACAGATGCTGATTAAATACATAATGATCAATTAGCATAGATTATTGCTGATGTCATTAAATGGGAAGATGCAGTGCCGCTAAATAGAAAGATGTTGCTCGGTCATGATTATCATTTCATTAATAAAACCTGTGAAATCCTAGTGCTGTGTAGAATAAATGACAAAAGAAATGGGATTTTATCTGATCTATTTTCTTGCATTACACAGGTTGTTTGTGTGGATCCTTTACTCCAGTTCTTTTGATCTTTTAGCATAGTGAAATTTTAGAGTTCATACCCTTTTAAATGCTTCAATCCTTGCTACTCCATTCTAGGTCCAGCAAGTTGAATACACTGGTGACTAAACTTCATGAATTCTTGGATTATTCTCCAGAGGAGGAAAGTGCTGCACCCCAATTTAATGAAATCTCTCGTGGTAAGTGTTAATTAAATGTTATAGCTTTAGATCATATATCCACTGCTGATTAGTTTTTGTATAGTTGACACTACTTGAATCCAGATGTTAAATTCAAATTTATTCTGTTTTCACTTACAGGTAAAATGGCCACCTGTAATACAAACATTAATGAACAAGTAATGGAAAAGGTACTTATTTAAATTGGTTGAAATGGCTTTATGAAATATATTTGTAAAGGTGTACAGTAGTCAACTAGCCAATGATAAGGCTAACTAGTTAAGAGACTGTGTGTAACTTATTATAGTCTGTAGCTATTGTTTATGGGATATTTTTTATATATTTCTGTAGCCTGGCTGTTCCACTGATGTTATGAAGGCCAGTTCGCGCTCAAAGAGGTGAGTGTTTATTAGCCACTGTGAAGGGATAATTCTATTTCATATAAATAATATTATTCCTACACCATGGGAACAGCATGTGTTTTTGTAAATGGAATATAAAAACAGCAACCTCAGACAGCTCTGCATAAAAAAGAACATCATACTTCTGTTATGAATATAGTCACATGGGTTTAGGAGGACTTTGTATTATCATTCCCACTTAACACAGCCTGCCGCTGCATGATGAAATGCAACCTGAAACACCAGTACAGAATGATACACGGAGCCAATCTGAATGCAACTGGCCAAATCCTGATCGTGAGGCCAGTTTAACTCACTGAAAGTATCAGGCTTTCTGTCAACATGTCCGTGGAGTATCTGTGGCTGAGATTAGGCCTAACTCTTGACATTGTTTTGTACACAGTGTGTGTACAGTTGACTGGCACATTTGCTGTCCAGATCTGTGTCTTTGGTAGTTAAATACATTTTCAAAAAGCAAGATAAAAATGTTTTTCATGACCAAATGTAATTGCACTTTAATATACTTAATATTAGACATGAGTGAAATTTTTGAAGCTCTCAGTCATGCCCTGGGTCAATGATGCACTCTGTTCCACTAGTTTTGACTTTCACTTTATCCATTCTCACTACTCATCAGATTGATCTATTCTGAAAGGAAACCAGGTGCTATGCAATTAAACTAACCAAGTCTCCACAACATATTTCTGCTTCCTTTTTTCATTGATAACGTTAGGAAACCTGCTGTTGTTACCAAACATGTGGAGGTAAATGAATCAGAATCTGCAAGTGAAGTGGAACAAGCTTCTGTTGTAGATGACACTAATGACAGCAACTTTGATATTGATGAGTTACCAGCAGGTAAGTGGATGCTGCACACTGGCCAGTTTACGCTGTGGTTATTCTGGCCTGGTTATCCCTCATTTCTGTGCTTCATTTGTCCAGACACTGTAGTAGTGAAGCCAGAACCAGTCAGTAATGAAGGAAAAGATGACTTCAGAGGTCCAGAGTTCCGTAACAGAGGGAGTAAAGTTAAAGATGAAATTCCACGAAAGTATCCTGGTAAGTCAGTGTTTAGGAGGAAATTTTGAGTGTATTGTGATTGCTTATTATTAAATTAATTTCCAGTTTAAGGCCAGGCCCTGTCCATAAATACACAGGGAAATGTTGTCCTTTCATCCACATGTAAACTGCATTTTAGGCCACAGATCTAAACAGACATTTTGGAAAACTTGAGGATGTATATAGAAACTACATGTTCAGTGTCGTCATGTAGACTGGAGTTTTGGGCTTGTAGGGTAAAGAGTGTGTGCGCTCATCTCACTTTGATGTCGGCATGCACACCATTGGCCACTTGTTTACATGAAGTGATTATGTTCATGGCAGGTTCAGCCAAAATAATACTGTTGTTATAAGACTTCTAATTTGCATACATGGCTTTATGGTTAATGTTATATTGCCTCGTGCTGGTTTGGCATGATCTGCGTCACTTAACGGCATGTTTTTTGTTGTTGTCTTTTCCCAGATGAACCTCTTCAAGAGATTGTCAATTGCACTGCATGTGGGAAGCAGGTCAATCATTTTCATAGAGACTCTGTCTTTCAGCATCCTGCTCTCAAAGTTCTTATCTGCAAGGTGTGTGTATATATGTATTTTATGTTCACACAAAAACTTTTAGTCTTTTATTTATTTTGTGGAAATGAACCATGCCATGTCCTCCCAGTCATGTTTTAGGTATTACATGAGTGATGACATTAGTAAGGACGAGGATGGTATGGATGAACAATGCAGGTCAGTGCGGTGTTATTTATTTATTTTTAAATTAGTTTAAATTAGTTTAGATATAGATACGCCACCCAAATATACAAAAACTTTGTGTAGGAATTGGATATTACATGTTAGAAAACATTTATACCTGATGTTAAATGGTAGTAACAGTTGATGCTGCCCTGTGCTCTAGGTAGAGCCCTGAAATTATAGTAGGTCATTTGGCAGTAGCGTCAGTTTGACATATTATAAAAATATAACTCTACTTAATAAGTTCCTGAATAAAATTGTATTGCATAAACAGGTTTGCTTGACCATACGTGAGGAAATTACCTATATGTAATATATTTAAATTTGTACCTTTAGGTGGTGTGCAGAGGGAGGCAACCTCCTTTGTTGTGACTACTGCAGCAATGCATTTTGCAAAAAATGCATTCAGCGTAACCTTGGCAGGAAGGAGCTCTCCAAAATAATGAGTGAAGATAACAAGTGGTATTGCTATGTGTGCCGTCCAGAGCCTCTTCAGGACATTGTTGCAGCATGTGAGAAGGTTCTACACAATCTAGAAAGTATGAAAAAGCCTAAAGGAGAGAGTGACAAATCCAAGCGTGAGTCTTTAAAGCACAAGCATGGGAAAAGTCAAACGGCAGTCACAAATGGAAAAGACCTTAATTCTGATGGAGCTGGAACACTTTCTTTTTCCTACAAAATGTTGACAGTTCCAAAAGAACTCCTCAAGAAAACAAAGAAACTCATTGAGACAACAAATGGCTTGAATAGCACATTTGTGCAGTTCATACAGCAGGCCTCGGCCCATCACGGAAACAGTGTTGTCAGGTACAGGCACTTGAAAGCATTTAAGTCTGTTTTGGCTGATCTGAAAAAGGTGCATGCAACTTTGGAAGAGTCACTGGAGGTAGAATTCAGAGACCTAGAGGTCCAGAATGGAGAGAAGCGTGGGTTACCAGACAGTCAAGCTCTAAATAAAGTGGCCCCCAGCACACAAAATCCTAATCAGTGTAATGAAAAGGAGCATGCTTTAGATAACACTATGGACTGCACTTCAGTTCCTTCTGAAGATTATGTAGACAGTAAAGATCAGGTTCCAGCAGATACAGAAATGAAGGAGAATCTTTGTATTTCAGAAGGTAAAACAGAGAACACTTCAACAGAATGTGAAACCAAAGAAATAATAAATTCTGAGGTTGAACCTGACCATGATGACGGCTCTGCATCAGCTGGTGAAACCTCTCTTGACAAAGACATCGTCTCTGTACCGCCATCTGTCCCTGAAGAGCTCTTTGAGATGGTCGAGAGTCTCGCAGGTTGTGTGAAACAAGAGAATGAGAGCAACGCTGTTAATGCTGATGATGGTTCAATGTCCAATGAAGATTCAGAAGAACCTGAAAGGAATTCTGGTAGTTTGGGTAAAAAACTTGTTGTGAAGTTAACCCCTGTGCCTCTGAAAATTACTATTAAAAGAGATGAAAGCAAAGACAAATCTAAAGAGAAAGATGGTGCGGTGTCACCAGATGATGGCACAGATATCAGACGTTCCCCCAGGATGAAAACCACTCCATTGCGCAAGTCATCTGAGGGAAAGAGCAAGAACAAATCTGATGAATCAACAACCATTGATAATGATGTTAACAGTCCAGAGATTCCAGCTTCTGGTCCCTTTGACTCAGACTCTGATGAAGTCCCTGAGGTCCTCCGCCAGACAGAGGAACGCGGGGCCAGCTCGGATGAGCATGAGGCAGAGCACAATGGAAAGTTCTCCACTGATGGTGATAAAAACAAAAAGTCATCATCTCAATCGTCTATTAGGAAAACAACAGCAAAGCGTAAGCTTAATGTAAGCTCCTCAGATACAGATCAAGATGCAAAGTCCTCCAAAGCCAAGAAAAAGCTCAGCAAGAAAAAGAAGGGTAGAGAATCAGAATCTTCAAATCATGATTCTGACCTTGAGAAGGAGATCAAACGACTGAGCAAACTGGATACTAAGAAATCAACCAAGGCAAGCAAGAAGCAGGAAGATGAGAAGGAGGTTACAAAAGAGCACAAGGAGGTTAAAACAGAGGATAAGAACAGTAAAAAAGAGGACAAGGAAGGTAAAAAAGGTCCCAAGAGGTCATTTGAGCGGGTTCGGCGGTCACAGAGGGCTAAAGGGAATGCCACAAAAGATTTGTCATTTGATGAGGACGAAGAGGAGGAGCAGGCTGAAAATTCTGGAGAGGAAAGTGGTGATCAGCAAAAGATAAAACCCATAGTTGAGTCTATTGTGGCTGGCATTGATGCTTTCCAACAGTCTTCAGGTAAGTGCACTGAATTAAACATGTTCTTAACCCATTAATGAAGTTGATTAGGCTGTGTTTTTGTTAACAAGCCTGAATGTGGACTGTCTGTGGTTGACCCTAAGGTTGTATTGCAATCAATATTAATTGCAAAACGAGGAGTGATATAATTTTGTAATTGTTAGAAGAAAATGTGAAAATATTCCTGTTTTTGAGTCGTTCATAGGTGGGATTATATGTAATGGTTTTTGTAATGAACATCTGGTTCATGGACGTTCCGTTTTAATCATTAATTAATTATTGCTTGATCAGGCGATGAAGCTGGAACCAAAGATGAACCGTGCCAGATGATTGATGATGAAGATGACCCCGAGAATAGGTATGAAGTCCTTTGTAACCATTATTTTTATTCATGTAATCACATATTTAGTGGTTGAGTGATTGATCTCAAATGGCTAGTCATAGCCTCATTTCTCTGCAAATGTGAATTAAAGGATAATTATTTTTTATTGCATTTTAATTTCATGTACAAACATGTCCTTCATGTCCAGACTGAGGGCACAGAATGTATTATACACTGCAAACTTAATTGTGCCCAGTGGTCTCAATTGAATATTGAGATTCAGGTCATTTATGGTCCAAACAGAAGATTGTTTGTGTCCTGATGAATGAGACTTAGTTTGGTATTGTGCATGTACAGCAGAATGTGGACAAAAATAACAAAACGCAAGGAGAGTTTTTTTTTAAATTGTAGTTGTACAAATGAAAATAGAGGGGGGAAAACTTGATAAGGGGAATATGGATAAAATGCAGAAATGTGTTTGGTCTTTAAACAAGAGAAGAATTACACAGGGTCTATCACTATAAATAGTATAGTATTTTAAGGTTTGATGGAAAGATCCATTTCTCACCACCTCAGAATATGGTTTGGGTGATCCAATCATATTCTGATCACAGTGTATCTTGGGAGTGATTACACCTGACTTTTTCATGTAGACAAGTTGTGTGAATATGAACTGATCAACAAAATTAATATTAATGCCAGACCCACAGCTTTGACTTTCTTAATCATTTAGTATTTTCTGTGTTTTCTTTTTTCATATCTGAATTTGTCTTTTAACAGTCTTTCTCATCATTGTTTAGTTTTTATTCATTCATGAAGGTGGTAATGCATTTGGTCATAGTCTTGTCCTTTATTATTGTAATATGTTACTTATTATTTAGTTTATTTAGTTATTCATTTCTGATATTTTACCAATGAGACTAAGAACAGCAGGTTGAAACGAAATAAGTCAGCCTTTAAAAAAACTGAAGGTGTTTGTGAAAGAAGCCTTTATTCCAAATTGCAAGTTGTAATTAGTCCTTTATTAATTACATTGCTGCTTCTTGGCCCTGACACTTGTACATTTTTAAGTACGGGAACATTATTGTGACTTCAACAGGGTTGTCATAGACAAACAATACTTGTCCTTGGAGATTGTAACATACTATTTGGGTCACTGAGCAGTTTCTCCTTGAGTCTAGTTTTACTGTATACAATAACATATCTACATGCTATGTATTAAGTGATCTTGCTTATTCTAAGCATCTAGACCTTCTTTTCTTTATATCTTTTTTTTTTTTTTTTTTTTTTTTTTTTTTTTTTTTTTTGTGAACATCTAATAGGCTATATGGTCCTGAGTGGAAAGTTTTTATATCAAAGGCCTTGTATATTTTATGCAGTCTATGAGTTTAAAATGCAGAACAAACATTTTTTTGAGCTTGTTGCACATTTCCTTAAGCTACTTTAAAATTTTCAATGATTACATGTTCTGTGATACAGTTTGTTAAATTCGGGAGACATTTAATAATAATTTTTCTCAATATTTCTCTCTTTTTCCAAGAATTGCAAAGAAGATGCTGCTAGCTCAGATCAAAGCTAATTACTCATCTGGAGATGCCACATCCTCTGAGGATGAAGATGGCGACAAAGATGATGTGAAGACTTCAAATAAAGTAAAAGATGACGAAGACGAGGATGAAGACAGAGGTCAGAAAATTGGATTTTAAAGTTGTGTATGTCACTTCTGTAAACTGCCACAGTGCTTTACTTTATCATGTGGTGGACATATAAAATCTGCAGTTTCTTCATGATCCCACATGTAGCATGTGTCATAAGAGCTTGTTGATAGCATGTCTGTGTCCCCCTTGCAGAGGACGAAGAGGAGACATCGGACTCTGGTTCAGATGTGGACGTAAAGAAAAGTGGGCGGAGACACAATCTGCTTCGCAAGAAGCTGACTCTTAGTGAGGGTGAATCTGATGACGAAAAAACAGCCAAGACTAAGAAAGAGGTGAAAAAGAAAGTAAGACGGAAAGGTCAGTGTCTTCTAAGCCACATAGCGCACAGGCACACCATAGAAGCTTGCACATACATTAGTGTTGTAAAATATGGAATAAAATCAAATAGTTTTGTTGAGTGTAACCAGTCATTTCACATGTAAAGCATATTAGCCATAATTGTAAAGCATTTAAGACCAGCTGAAAACTCCAGCGATGTAAGGCTGCTCCTCTCAACTTGTACTCTACGCACACACCCTGTTTTGGATCGAGTAGCTTGTTAGCAAGCTTGTAAACTGAGATTTTCTACAGTATTGGGTAGGGTGTACATGTAAACACCTAGTCAATGACTTGTTTTAGGGTATACAGGGGATTCCCATGTGTATGCTTGTGTATATGTTCATTATTCACGTCAGTTCAAATTATCATAAAATGATTTTTCACTAGTTAGCTTAAATTTGTCAATCTCTGTTTTGATCTGTGAAGTGGGCAGTGATGACTCTGACGATTCAGACTTCAAGAAGTCAGGCTCAAGTTCCAATAGTGAGTCAGCATTGAGTGCAGCAGTCAGTGAAGATGAAGATGAAGGCCAGGAAAAGAGGCGAACACGGTGAGAGTGGCTTGAGGACCATAATACATGAAGATCCACAAAAACCCTGGGAAATTTGCATTGTTTATTTTACATTTTTAAATAAGCTAATTTGATTTGAAAGCATGATGAATACTTTTTGGAACTTCTCTAGGTCTTCCAAAAAAGCTGAAAAAGAAAAAGGAAGGAGTTACAAGAAGGAAAAAAAGAAAAAAAGACGACGCATTAAGGTTCAAGACTCTTCCTCTAGTGACAAGGTACTGTTGATGTACTTGCACTACAGTGTCCTGTGTGGTCTCAAGTGTGTCTGTTTTCATTCAGTGTGTCTAATGTACTGCTCTTTTCTCTTCAGAGTGGAGAAGAAAATGAGGAAGACGGCGATGGGGATGGGGATGACAAGGGAACTCCCAAGGGCCGCAAGAAAATCCGCAAGATTCTCAAGGATGACAAGCTGCGCTCAGAGACCCAGAATGCCTTAAAAGAAGAAGAGGAGAGGAGGAAGCGCATAGCTGAAAGGGAGCAGCTGAGAGAAAAACTACGAGAGGTGTGTTGGCTTAACACCAACTTGCAGATGTGTTGTTTGGTTGAATTGTAATTGGAAAGAAAACACCTTCACATGAATTCGCATGTTTGATCAGTGTGGATCTGTAAACATTTAAACTGCTTGGTTTGATTGTCGTTGCATTCTAATGGATTCTTAATGTTTTTTAGACCATTGTGGTGGAAGAGTCTTCACAGGTCACTTGCCCCATTACTACTAAGCTGGTGCTTGATGAGGATGAGGAAACCAAGGAGCCACTTGTCCAAGTCCACAGGAACATGGTAACCAAGCTGAAGCCTCACCAAGTAGATGGTGAGTTAAGATGCTTATATTTTCCAGTTTACACTGTTCTGTCCTCTTGGGTACAAAGCCTTGGTCATGATATGTATTGTGCTAGCAACATCATTGGGATACTGGCCATATATATTCTGAAGCCACCCTGAACTCCTACCCAAAAATACATATCTGAGATCTCCTTCCCATTTTAAACTTCATAGGCATGGGCCGTCCTAGCAAATGTAGACCCGCCAAGAGATGAATGTAAATTAATCAAATTTAAAGCGCAAATGCTGAAATGTGCCAAGTGATATGTCTAACAAAATACTGGTCAACAAATCAGTTCTAGTGTTTATAGGCCCTAAAATATATGAACAGTTTAAAAATATAATTTTTGTTTTGTTGTTTTTCAGGTGTACAGTTTATATGGGATTGCTGCTGTGAATCTGTGAAAAAGGTTAAGAAGTCTGAAGGCTCTGGCTGTATCCTTGCTCACTGCATGGGTCTTGGTAAAACCCTTCAGGTAAGGCAAAGTCACACTTGCATTGGTAATGATTTGTCCTCTGACAAATAAAAGTTGTCATTCACAAAGGGTTTTTTTTATTTGTTCTTGCTGCTGCTGTTTTTTTGTAGTTCAGATATACATGATTCTTTTTACACTGTACATCCATATATTAAGTTGTTTCATGTCTTCGATTTACTGTGCTGACCTTTGTGAGTACTGACCAATGATATTATGAGCTGTTGCTGCTTTGTTCTCCAAAGTCAGGCAGAATCTGATGCAAATGGGAGCTCTGGTTTGCTTGTCTGCTCATAAACTAATGATGCTGTTAGGAAGTTGTTATCTAAATCAGTAGTTTACCATAGTTACACAAGTGTGCTGTTCTTCTCTCATCCTGCAGGTGGTGACGTTCCTCCACACCATGCTCCTGTGTGAGAAACTGGAATTCACCACAGCTCTTGTGGTGTGCCCTCTGAACACTGTTCTCAACTGGCTCAATGAGTTTGAGAAGTGGCAGGAGGGCATGAAGGATGAAGAGAGTTTGGAGGTAGAGATGTGGAATTGTGTCATATATAGACTTACTCTTCCTCACTGCACTGTGGGATATCTCTGAATCGTGAAATGAAATATACACCTGAGATGTATGGATGCATTAAAGCCACAGTTCTTTTCAGTCATGTATTACTTATTCATCTCTGTATTTGAGAGTCAAATTAGGACCCTGTCATTGGACACAAGGTACCTGCTGCTGCTGTCTGCTCACTGTGTTTTTTGTGTGTAAGGTGACTGAGTTGGCCACAGTGAAGAGACCTCAGGAGCGAGCCCTTGCCCTGCAGCGATGGCAGGAGGATGGCGGCGTCATGATCATGGGCTACGAAATGTACCGTAACCTCACACAGGGCCGCAACATCAAGAGCAAGAAACTTAAAGAAACATTCCAGAAAACGCTTGTTGACCCAGGTACACTATGATCTTGAGGAAAAAAAAACTTCTGGAGCCATGTTTTCCGACTGCAAAAAAAACAAGGCTGTTTTTCAATGTTAATTCTTTGCAGGAACGTCACTGCAAATCCTATGCTGATGTTCCACAATTGGTCTCAGTTGAGTTAGTAACATGATCCAGACGTTGTCACTGAAGTTTACTTCTTTTGCCTCCTTTCCGTCCTTGTAGGTCCAGACTTTGTTATTTGTGATGAAGGACACGTGTTGAAGAATGAAGCTTCAGCCGTGTCTAAAGCCATGAACTCCATTAGAACTCGGCGAAGAGTGATACTCACAGGAACACCTCTTCAGAACAACCTGATTGAGTGTGAGTGGGGAGGTCCTATTTTAGCTCTTCTACACCTTAGATGGTTTCTGTTGTAAATGTCTGTAAATGCTTGGCTGAAGTAAAAAAAAAAACTAATGTTTTGTGAAATAATAGATTCACTGTGGGTTTGATTGGTCCCCTATTTTAATCCCCACCAAATGTATGTAACGTATGTAACTGTTCACTGCGTTCCAATATATGCCTGATGTGAATGTGTACCTAAACTCTCCTCCAGATTACTGCTTTGTTTTTGAGTTTGTTGCTGTATGGCATACAGGTTTGGCAGTAGAGATCAGAATGTATGAATATCACAAAAATTCTGAAAACTAGGCCTGATTAGCAAGTTATTCTTCTTTATTTATTTTTTGCATTTTTTTTGTTCTCACCACGACCCTGAAATGGATTAAGCAGCAAAGATGATGTTTTCTAGTTCTTGTTTATTTTACATTTCAACGTATTATTATAATTAAAACTGTTGCCTGAGGCAGCTCAATGTCAAATAAACAAAAATACTTATTTGGAATGCCTTTTTACATTTATTTGCCCAAGTTCAACTGATAAACTTTCATTCTTTTTTCAGATCACTGCATGGTAAACTTCATCAAGGAGAACTTGCTGGGTTCACAGAAGGAGTTCAGGAATCGCTTCATTAACCCCATTCAGAATGGTCAGTGTGCTGACTCCACACTAGTTGACGTACGCATTATGAAGAAACGGGCACACATCCTCTATGAGATGTTGGCTGGATGCGTCCAAGTAAGTTTGCGTCTCTGTTTGCAGGAGTCATTGGAGAATCCTGGAAATAAAAAAACATTGATAGGGCTTATAGAAGTTGGCATGTAGTCAGACATGGTACAATTGACCTTATAATCACATGCTTTTGACTTAATTTGGACAACGATTTCCCTCACAAAATAATTTAGCATGGTTTGGGCAGCCTTCTGTTGGTTGTTGGTGGGTGTTTAGAGAGAATTGTTTAGCTGAATATTGTATGGTCAGATTTTAAATGGAATATGAGCCAAAATAAATCAGTGTTTATTAGTGGGCAGGTTATATTTTTAACATTACATGAGGCAAATATTTTGATAGTGGAAATCAACAATATCCAGTTATTTCTCTTTTAAGTAGTGTTGTATTTCAGTACTCCAACTAGAAACTCTTACCAGATTAAACAGTTGAATGTTTTATTGAATAATCGTTTAATACTAGATCATGACCATGACGATATTGGCATCACTGCATCTCTTAAAAATGGCTACTTTTGTTGCTGGGTTGTTGCACAAAGAGTTAGTAAACTGTGCAAATTACATAGTACTTAACAATACTTACAGAATGCTCTAATCCTGGACTGAAAAATATGCTGTTACGTTATCAGACATCTGTGTGTATTACATCTGTGTAAAAACTATAAAAAATATATATATAATAATATAATATAAAAATAAAAAAAAAACCAATAATTTAATATAACCTGTACAGTGACAACGTAACTCAAGTTCATATGTACAGACATGAAAATTTCACTGTATGTTCGGTGAGAGTATGGGAATTTGGTTATATTGGCAACAAATAACAACTGTAAAACTCCCATTATTTATTTATTTTTTTAATACAACTATAGTTTTTATTTTTATTTATTTATTTATTTTTAAATAATTGAGTTCAAATGATTGTCTGTGACAGTATTTTATTTGTTTGGTTGTTTGCTTCATACTGAATCAGATACATTGTTAAAGACTTATACTGCATGTTGTAAACTCGCAGTTGACTTGTTGATAAGGGTTCATTAAGTAGCACACACTGCACTTGATTATTTAATTTTATGAATGTGCTTGAGCAGTGTGTCTACTCTGCCTCTTTCCTAGAAAGCAGTGAGTTATGGTATACTACAATAATGTGCACAATTTCAGACTAAAATGTTGAAGAGTATTTTTATGTAAGTAAACAGTTGTACGTACTCTCTATCTGAAATAACTAGACAGAACCTCAATTTGAGAAGGAGGTTGAATTTCAACAATGACTTGTGTCAAACTTATGCACTAGCTATACACTTAATGGAAAAATTAGGGGCTATTTTATAACAAGAGGAGGTGCCTGTCTGATGACCCCTGTGGGTGGTTTGGGTACTCATGGGCTGGGCTCAATGAGTAACCGTAGTTGTTAAGGATAGCCGGTTGTTGATCAGATCATAAAAGGCCACAGCAACCTTAATGTTGAGGTGTAGGATTCAACAGGAGCTTTGGTGGCTGCAGGTAGGACGAGTGTGGTGGGCCCTATGTGAAGCTCTAATGGATTGGCATATGATATATTAAATTTTATCTTGTGTATGATTATAATTCATCCATTTGTTCCTGGGCTTCCATATGTCTTTACATCTGTTGAGGACTAATTCCCCATTTTATAGAAATTGGTTTTAATTACTTTTGGGTTTTTTTTTTGCAGAGGAAAGACTACACTGCCCTGACGAAATTCCTGCCTCCTAAACATGAGTATGTGTTAGCAGTGCGGATGACGCCTGTACAATGTAAATTGTACAGATACTACCTGGAGCACTTTACAGGTTAAGGCCTTTCTTTCAACCAGAATTATAGTGACATCTACATCCCTTGTCATTCCTTTAATACCACCTCATGTTTCATATTGTTAAGTAAACTTAGGCAGCTTATGAGGTTGTAAAGCAGCTTTGCCTAAGGACCTTTCAAGAGACACTGATACTTGGAGCTTAAAACCCAAATTTGGGTTTTGGAGATGACAGGCTGAAGTTTTCAGCCACTAAATAGGACTCGGGCTCCCCCACCTTTCCCATTTATTGCTGTGTCCCCAGCATACTATTGAATTAAGTGGTTTAGTCATGTTATGGCTTAGGCGCCGCTTGTTCTAAAACGGATCTGCAGCTGGGAGATTGAGTGGCAGCTGGCGTGGCCTATCTGAAAAATTTCCCACGTCCTTTTTCTAATGAAGAGCTTTGGGAGATTTTTCCAGCCGGAGGCTCGTTAGACCAGCGTTCCATTGAGCTTGCTGTGCTACTGCAATGCCGTTATGACTCTGGGTGCAGACCTTTAGGACTGTCAACACTCAAAAGACAACTGGTCTACCCACCTTTGTCCCTAATACTTAGCAGATCCTTAAAAAGACTAACCTGAAATTCTATGGAAAAAAATAAATAATTATGGTGTGTCTACATTTCCTTTTCAATTGAGAAATAAAATTCAATCCATGTCAGTATGGATTAGGCATGTATAATTTTATGATGCTGAAACTCCGGCCAAAATGATCTCTCTTCAGGGTATTACCTCTGTATTAATTTAAGTATTCTGAGAATGTTCAGTGTGGGTTTGGTGGCTGCTTAAACACAACTAAATATGTGGTTGAATAGGCAGAGAAAGTTTCAATTTATGATGAGGCCAGGGCCAAACCACCAAAGGAGTAATGTTTCCACAAAAACTTTGACTTTTAACGTGACCTGTATGCTTATAAGTGTCATAATACCTTCTGGGATGAACTTCCAGTGCATGAAAGCTGTTATTTAACGGAAGTGATTAACCATATATGGAGGCCTAGAGATGTTGGCTTTGTAATTAGTCAAGTTTTTTTACATTCTGACATCAAGCAGTTTAGAAAGTTAAGTCCATGACATTTATTAGCTGATATGATTAGTATGCAAAAAGAAACATAAATAAATGTTGTAAAAGAAAAATTAAGGATGGTGGTACCCTTTCAAAACCAATGTAGTGGACAGAGTTGGCCACCCTTGAGTTGGTGTTGCAAGACATTTATTTGCCGTAAAATATGAAATATTTTTTGTTTTAAATTATTTAGTGAAATGTAAATGAACAACATCCCAATCTGTTATCATCAGCTGCCCTTTAGAAGTGGATATCACATTTTGATTCACATATTGTAAGTGTGGCATGGTGTGGGTGAAGTTTTGCAGGCAGTAAACTGGTTCTTTCCAAGCAGGTGTGGGTTCTGCCTTGGAGGGAAGAAGCCGCGCAGGGACGAAACTCTTCCAGGATTTCCAGATGCTCAGCAGAATCTGGACTCATCCTTGGTGTCTCCAGCTGGACTATATCAGCAAGGAAAACAAGGTAAAGGCATAAAGACATGCAACTGGTGAGGTGCAGACCTCTTTCCCCTCAACAACTCTTAAAACAAACCCCAGGGAACGCTGTAGTTTCCCTCATAGTCATCACTTTCTGGGCACGTCCAGTCATGCCACATACTTAAACTTGTATCAGGAAAGAACAAAGTGATGTAAGTTTTCTTCAGAATTCTATAAGTTTTACTAGAAATGCTGCCTGACAATGATTCAAGACTACTCAGTATTACAACCACAATTACTCATTCAGTCCAGGAACACAATCATTTAGTTGTACAAATACAAAATTTTTGTTGCTTAGTGTTTGATGCTTGAAATGCTCTCAAAATTGGGACTGAAGCAAAATAGGAGCGAAAAGTCTCAAGTTTCTGAATTTGTAATGACTCCCCACTTGTACGAGAATTGTCGAACAGTTGAAAAAGAATATTTGTCACCACAAGGCTACAAAGAATTTGGTCTATTAACAAATCCAGTGAAATCTAGATGTAGAGCACGGCTGTAACCTTCTGTCGAATGTGTGACATTCTAGCTACCAGAGAGTTCTGTATGAAAAACTGTCATTGTTGGTTATCACAGTCCACCACTTTATGAAGATATGCAACGTGAAATACTGTTATACAAGGAGAAAGCAGTACATCACTTCTATGTAACAAAACAACTGAGTTCTCTGGGCTTGAGCTTGTCTCAGATTGGCAAAATGATTGGAAATGTGTGCTTTGTTCAGGCGAGTCCTTGGTCTAGCTTGTTAAGGTGGGGGGATGGACGTAGAGTTCTGGGACAAACATGTCAGCCTGTCATCACTGAAAAGTGCGACTCCAACATCTATCATGTTATAGGGGTTCAGCCATGTTACATGCGTGACTTGTATGTGTGAAAGACCTTTTGCTTTAGTGTCATGTGCTTCCTGATAAGTCAATATTTATTTCAGAAGTACAGTGCCAGTCTTCATACTGCATCTCTCTGTCCCAACCTAAGTCCAAAATGTGTGTACTGAAAAAATGCAATCAAATTACAGCCTTTGCAAGCAAAAGTGGGTGTTTGCTCATCATTTAATACCATTTAATTCAAACAGCATGTTCCAATGCCAGATTGCAAAGAATTTAAGTCTTTGATCATCTCCTGTACTCTGTTTTGTGAAATGATCAATGAAATAGGCTAAAGCTGGACACCAATTTTGAATGAGGTTGATCTATGAGACCTCAGATGGCACTGCATAAAAACTCATGCTACAATTATAAATATAGCATAATGTGGGAGTATTTTTTAAAAATTGTTGTCACTTAAAGCCCACTACTGTTTTGCAGGCATCCACTCCTAAATGTGCTTGTATTTTAAAAAAAATATATTCAAGTTGCTCAGTGAAAACATTGGAAACCTTTTCTTTGTGTGTTTCTTTTAAATATAAATTTAAAGGGCATCAATCACATAATTGGTTTTATTGTGTTCCAAATATTTTTTATTTAAACTTTAATATGTTATTAACAGGGATACTTTGATGAAGATAGCATGGAGGAATTCATTGCATCTGAAACAGAGGAGTCCTCCATGAGTCTGACTTCTGAAGATGAGAAGCCCAAAAAGTCAGCAACTCTCATGTGTTAACTTTACTATTGATTTGGGCTTTCTGTTGTCTACATTCTGACCAACATGATGTTTCTTTAATGCCATGCAGGAAAAAAAAAAGGGGGAGAGGCAGGAGTTCCGACAAATCTGATAGTGATGACGTGGAGGTGATTAAGGAGTGGAATACAAGCTCACGTGGAGGAAACCCAGAAGGCCGCAATAGGGCAGAGCCTGTGGAAGAAGGTGGGCTTGATTATGTGGATGGCATTCTTCATTTGAGTTTGAAATTTGTGGCTTATTTTGTCTAAAAGGTTTGAAAGCTTTTTTTCCTTCCCTAAACTACTATGTAATTAGTGTAATAATATTTAAATATATTATATTTTAAAAATGAATTCAAGTATTTCTCAGGTTCAAGTATTTGTTCAAGATTTACAGATACTCAACCTCTATATTCAATCACCAATTTTCAGCCCTTTTTGCGGGTTTCATTTATGTGTTTTTTCTGTCTGATAGTTCGCCCCAGTAACTCGGGCCCTGGCAGTCCATCTCCTGAATGGTACAAGGAGTTTGTGACTGAAGCAGATGCTGAGATTCTGGATCATTCTGGAAAGATGGTTCTCCTGTTTGAAATTTTGCGTATGGCTGAAGAAGTTGAAGAAAAAGTGTGAGTTGAGCTTGAGTGGATATTTTCCTCCAGTGACTATTATCCAGCAAATTCAAGATCATATCATGATTGATTTGGGATCACTATGGCAGTGGTCATTTAAATGAAGGGTGGTTTGAAATACAGCTTAACTGTTAGCATTATGTTTTCAGGTTGGTTTTCAGTCAATCGCTGATTTCACTTGACCTCATTGAGGATTTTCTAGAGTTAGCAGGCAGAGCCAAAGAGGAGGGAAAAGAATCACCATACAAAGGTAAGCCATTTATTATTTTATCATGATATTTTTAATTACTTATTTCCAGTGTGATATTTTATAATGACATGGAATAACATGCTTTCTTGTCTTGGATGATTGTAAACCTCATGCTGCATATTCATCACTTGGCTTTTTGCTCTGCCACCAAAGCATAGCATGATCTCCTGGGTATCTGTGATTAATTTATATGTGCAGTAGGATATTTTGAAGAAATATTGCCCAGCATGTAATTTTTATGCTCAGTAAACTTCTCTATGGGTTTTTCAGTAGCAAACACCTTGAACTGTTAAAACTGCTGCTTATGCAGTTTCCTAACCTTATTCCAGGATGCATACTCTGTGGCAGCATGTGACATTGACAAGTTTTGTGGCAGCGAGCTGCATGTTGTGTGTGCGCGCCATTTTGTGTTTATTGGAAATACATGTTTAGATTAGGAACTACATGAAACATTCACAGTTGTGGGGGTAAAAAGCATGGTAACTGCTGTTTTAAGCTGTTTATGTCTTGGAACACTGAGTGAGGAAACTTTGTCTCTGGTACTTCATAGTTTCTTGTGATGAATGACCATAAGTAAAAAGGAGCCTAGCGAAATTTAGGAACACATACTTACATGCACATCTGACACAGATCGAAGTTAAAAGCTCTTTCAAACACACCCCTACACACACAGACACGAAGCCTCTGGCATAAGGTCATGTTCCTAATTAAACTCCAGCAGCTGTTTTTGCTTTCATTTTGAAAATGATTAGACCTTGACTTTTTTTTTTTATTCCACAAAAAATGTTTGCTTAAGGCTTTGCAATTTGTAATGAAAAGATCACAGAGGAGTAATTGGAAACATACTGAAATGTTAGTTATGAACATGAACACACACATACACACACAGGCGTAGAAGAAAGCAACAATATTAAAAGCTGAACACGAGTACCCTCCACTCAGCCACCTATCTGTGTGCATACTTTCCCTAAGCACATGAACACAGCAGGCCCAACTGGGACTATCATGCTCCTCCCAACACAACTGGTTCTGTTATGACTGGAGCATGCTTTCTGTGAGAAACTTTAAGAGAAAAGCAGCACAAGTGGATTCATTGGTGCTTTGCGTTATTGCTTATGTAAAGCAATTCTGTAATATTCTACTCTCTTGAAGGTGATGGCAAATGGTTCAGAAACATAGACTACTACCGCCTGGATGGGTCCACTAATGCCACAACCAGGAAGAAATGGGCTGAGGAGTTTAATGACACCAGCAATGTTCGGTAAATAGTATTTCAGCTGCACACCAGCTAACGTTACTCACTTATTCTTTACTTAAAATATTAAGCTTTTCTTTGAAGTCTTTTTTGATAAATGTGTTGCTATTATTATCTAAAAGGAATTAAACTGATCACAGTGGCATCCGATTCTATAGCTGGTTAAAATCATTCAACAACAAAGATATTAACTAATGAGATCAGGTTTTAAAGAATAGGGAAAATGACAAACTGCACTGCAGGTGACTCAGTGTTTAAGCTGAAAACAAGTACAATAAATCTTCAATATTGAAGCCATACTGGCACAGTGAAAGTTATGTCATTATCAAGACCCTTCCTGTTACAGGGGTCGTCTGTTCCTCATCTCTACAAGAGCCGGATCTCTGGGGATTAACCTGGTTGCAGCAAACAGGGTCATTATTTTTGATGCTTCGTGGAACCCATCCTATGATATTCAGAGTATTTTCAGGGTGTACCGCTTTGGCCAAGTGAAGACCGTGTTTGTCTACAGGTTTTTGGCTCAGGTAAGGAATGCAGCACTAAAATTTCTTTGTTCTGTTTGTTATTCAGGTGTGAATTATTTATGGACACATTTTTGGATGTTTCACACTTAACCCGTTTAAAGTGACTTGCTTCAAAAGATAGCAGCAAGATATCAAAAAGGCATTCTTTGTGTTAGCTATGCAGGTTTTGTGCAATTTTCTCCGTGAAGTGGAATTGCACAGGCATTTCTCTGAGGTGCACCATTATTTCAGAATTTCTTTAGCAGTTTTCTGGATGTTATGCCCTAATTGCCTAAACCTTTCCAATAGGGAACTATGGAGGAGAAGATTTATGACAGGCAGGTGACCAAGCAGTCCTTGTCGTTCCGCGTGGTGGACCAACAGCAGATTGAGCGTCACTTCACCATGAATGAACTGACTGAACTGTATACCTTCGAGCCCGACCAGCTGGATGACCCCTCAGAGAAGAAAAGCAAGAGAGCCACGCCCATGTTGCCCAAGGTAAATTGCAATATTTTGGCATTTCCCATGTGCACTGCCAACAAGATGCTGCAGCGCACCTGCAATCATTTGAACAAATATCTTTATCTTATTATCAAGTCACATAAGCTGAATGCTCCATAACCTGTGTTGTGCGTACAGGCTTCCTTTGAACTTTACAGGGGGTGATAAACTCTGTTTACTCATGTGGCCTGGTTCCAGAGCATTTATTGTGCTTTGAGAGGCTTGGGTAACTGGGAGGGCCAATATGATGCTAGTTACACTTTTATTTTTAAATTTTTTTTCTTCTTCCCTGTTCTTGGCACAGGTGTTCTGTCACAGGAGAGAGCCCCTGGAGTTTTTACAAGAACCCATTGGCCTTAGATTGGTTGTCCAGCTGCACACAACAGCAAGCAGCTGCACAGAAATGCCTCTGTTTACACTTATTTACCAAAATGCGTTTATATTGCAGAACTGACGATGGCGGTGAGACTAATTAGAGACAAAGAGCGCAGTGCAGATTCACCAGAATGTGTCCAAAAGCACACAGCTGCACAGATATTTGTCTGTTTACTCTTATTTACCTCAGAGGGTTTATGTTATAAAAAAAAACAATGCAGCCCCCCTGCTGACAACACTTCACATAATTGTCACTTGAATTTTGTTTCTGGAGTTCTCAATTGTTATCTTTTACCTTTACAGTATGGGACTGCATTTTTTTGTGGTTCTTAAAAGGACTGGTCAGAGTTGACTGGAACCCAGCGTTTGCAGAGATTACCACATTTGGCCATATGTACGCCAGAATGCAATAAGTCAGCTGTTATGGATGGAATCTGTTGCCTGTAATAGTATGAGGATGAGTCAGTTATCCCTCAAAGCCTTTAGTCATATCTCTACTTCTCACAGTACCTGAGCCAAGTTTATGGAACAGACAACATTTTTTAAGTTTCACAGACCTGTATCTGTCTTTTTATTTGTTACCCAAAGTAATATTGACACCCCCCTCAACACATACTATAACGTTGCATTGGCAGCCACCCCTACTTCCCCAGTTCACTGCCCTTGGTATTTCTGGGAAATCTACCCCCCCCCCCCACTTTGCAAAAGAACACACATCCTGCCCAGCCAGCTTTCTGCCTCTGAGTCTGTGGCCTGAAGCAGCTCTGGCCTCTCTCCCCCTCACCCAAACAAGCCTACCATCATGAAGGCCATCTGTTAAAGCTGATTCACCACTTTGTCTCTGAAGTTTTCAAAGGAACACTGTAAACTTCTCTACCCCATCTTCTTTTTACCTGATGAATGGTCATTATTCAAAACCCCCTTTAGGATGTCCTTGCACTCCTCACACAAACTAATTGGAGACAAAGGAAGCTAGCCAACTTCCACCATAATGACAAAGAAGTGCACTGAGGCCCAGATGAGAGCCACCCAGCTTGGGGTCTAGATCAGCCTCGGGCTGTGCGGAGGCCCTTTATGGACGTGGGCTCTGGGCTTAAGCTGAGTGACAGTGTTGGGTGGGGCTTTGCCTGTCCTCCTGGTGGTTCATTGGTGGGAAAGTAGTAATTTGCTACTGTTCTAAATTCTCTGGCAACTGGGCCTCATTGAGCAAAGGAACAGGCTTCACTGAGGATAATTAGGTGCAGGAACCAACATTAATAAGCTTCCCCAGATGTTTCTTAGCCAAGCCCTCCACCCCCACTCACACACAAATTTAACGTGTGACCTACAGGGTTTGTTATATCTTCTCACATCAAAGGCTTGCTAGATGATAGCAGAAACAGTCTCATGGGCTTTGAAATATGGTGGAGACTTCTCTGATGGAAGGCTGACATCAGGCACCCTGCCGAATGTGAAGTGCTCAATTTGAGTGATACTTATAATAGGGCAATAGGGTTATGTGTATAATTTGCATGCAGCTGTAGAGTAAGTTTTGACTGGCTAAGGTTAGGTATTACAAATATCTCAAGCCTTCACATTCCACAACCTTCACTCCTGGACCCTTTGGTTTCTATGCTCCATGCACCTGTGTGTCAGAGCAGTGTCTAGTGAAATTTACCTCTGTACGGGGGAGGTCACTGTGTGGGGGTTTTTTTTGTTTTTGTTTTTGTTTTTTCTCTTTCTCTCTTCCCCCTCTCTTGTCTTTCCCCCCTGTCTTCTACATTTGCAGCTTAAGCAACTATATTTGATATAATTAACCAAATTTATCAAATTTTGTTTGATTTTAATTATTATTTATTAAAACATGACACCCTAAAGTTTCATATTCACAAGCAAAAATGCATTTGCCGTAATCACCTTAGTCCCACTGTTTCACCAACCCTCTTTGTACTTCATGCTTCTACTTCCTTTATTTCATTACCCTTATGCAGAGGTTTATAGTGCCAGTAATGAGAGATATAAAACACTGATTATGGGTATGTGTTTCAGTGAGGAGTAATGGGTTCCAAGACTTCAAGAGGTAGGAAATTGGGCTGAAATACCAGTAAATGTACTTATTTGATTTAAATATTAAATGACATGCTTGAGAACCAAACATTGCTGAAGTGCTGCTACTTTAAAAGTTTATATTTTTTTATTTAATCTTAAGTGTGAGTGCTTTGCTTTCCATGTTATAAATATATGCAGTCTGAACAAGTCTTTCTGGCAGATTTTTATTTCACCTGTAATCAGGAGCCACATATTTTTGTTTTAATAGCCTTGGCAAAGACTCTGTTTTGTAGTGTCCTTTTTTTCGTTTTCTTTTCATCCCCTTTAACTTATTATACCTTAAAATATTAATTGATTGGTTTCAAAATCAGTAAGGGATAAAAGAATTCACCAGTAGCTCAAAGACTAGATCTGGGATTGACAGAACTAGCAGGCCAGTTTCTGGCATTCAAATGACACCAACTCAGACAAACAGTGTTCTTGGTTGACAAATAGATGATTTTGTGTGGTGATGTGATGGTTGGATTTTGTAGCTTCTCATGCAAATTTCAGAGGCTCATCAGAATAAATGAATAGAGATACATGAATGAATCTGCCCAACATGTGTGCCTTATATTTGCTCTTATTCTGGTTCCCATTTAATGCAAGCTTATCAGTCTTGAGAGCTCCAGAGTTTTAAAATAAGGGCAGTTCTGCTATTAGCCAGAATTATTTGGTTGACGTTATGTCTCCTTTCTCGAGAGATAAGCTTTTTCTATATTGAATAGCCTACCATCTACACTTTTGGCATCTTACCCAGCAGAATCCATCAGATAATTCAGGAAGCGTTCACTCAAGCGTTTCAGGCCTTGTGAAGTTTGCTGAAGAATATTAGACTAACTCAAAGAGCTCAGTGTTCACATTCAGTGTGCTGCATTATCATCAGGCAGACCATTCACCTGGGACCATCCAAGCCCTGATTCTCACTGGTCTTAAGTACCTCCAAACCATGATCAAAAGCCAACATTTTCCCTTCCCCCTTGAGTTCCTGTGGGACTTCCCTCAGCCATCCCCACCACCCCCAAATATGTTTCTTCTTTCAAGATTTTGCTCACCCTGCCTACCCCTCCCTTTGCTTGGGGGTAAAATGATAGCATTTTCTTAAGCTGTCATTATGCAAGGTTATAACTCCTGTTACGAGCAGTATGACAATACAGGCGTTCTTGTTACGATCATTAGTGGCTCTGCCTGAGATGCACATGTTGGGCAGGTTGTGAAGACAGACTGGACCACCCTGGGAGCTCCAACTCAGAGATTAATCAGGAATCCCAGCATTCTCTGCTCCCCCAGACAGCACTGCTGTCATTCGACCACCCTCTGGCTCTGTGACCCATTTACCAGTTCAGCATTTCAGTGGACAGTGTTCAGTTAAGAAAGCGTTCCGGGTTTCTGCTCTGTATGTGGGATGGAAATTATAGCAGGCAGTGTTTGAAATGTGTTCAGTGGAGATGTAAGCAACAGCTTAATCATCAGATTGCCTTTGCTCTCTGACCTCCCCCCCCACTCCCCTTTACTTTTTAAGGTGAAATAATCTTTTTCTGTGAAGACTTAATAATGTAAACACACCTCGGGATTTTGTTCTCTACATTCCTGTGGAGCCTCTGAGCAATATCTCAGTTCTCAGGCTTGGTAGTGTAGTACGGATGTGGGCTGCCTCAGATGGCAGTATTGGGCCATGTTTAATTAGTTACTCTGGCTTGGCTGGATGTGCAGACATGATTTTTGGCTGTGCAAGGGATGGGCTGGGCTTGCCGTGATTGTACTTGCTTTTGCCACATGTTTTTATTTTCTAGCTATCAAGCCCACTTAGCCAAATTTCTTGATGTGGAAGGATCTGTAACCCTGCAGTCCATTACTTTCTTCTGTCGTAATGTGGAAAGCATGGCAGTGTTATTCTTACCTGTCTGAGCTATGTTATCTTTATGTTTTGTATATCTATAAATAGACCTCACTCTGGTTTATTCTTCATTCCCTTTTCCTCTGAGGATCTAGTTTCGCTCGTTTATTTTCTGTTTATTTGAAACTTTTCCATTGAAGCTCGCAATCAGCTTGTAATTTTGGAACATTGTTTTCTTTTCTAACTTTGATGATGTGTGATTAATTTTGTTTGTAGCCGTAAAATCTTTGTCACTCCTCAATCAGAGGCATAAAGAAGAACAGTTGCTGCTCCGACTGCTTGAGCATAAAAAAGGTGCATGGGGGTGTGTTGTTTCCAGATAGCGAGGGACCATTTAATGCAAAGCAAAAGCAAGACAAAGAAAAGCAAACATTTGCAGCAGAAAGTAATTTAAACCATGTTGTGTGAAAGGACTGGCTGAGAATTCAGTTTTTCTCAGGTATTGTTTTCAATAACAGTGTCGTCTTGGAAACCAAAGTTGCGTGAAAGGCTCTGAATTCATTTTAAATATGTCCACTTCTAAGCGTTCATCTGTCGGCTGTGTATTGTTCAAGCTCCGTTCCGCAAACCAGCTGCTAAATTGCTGTTTGTCATTTCTCATCAGATTAAGTTTTTTTCCCCTCTGATTAGAGTTTTTTGATTTGTTTAAATAAACCAGCATGGAGAGTTTTTCGCTCAATGCCCATGGCCATTCGCTGGTCCTGAAGAGGATTTATTTGCTTTTGATTAACCTGGATAGAGTTGAGCTGATCTAAACAAGACCAACTGCTGTAATGGTGAGAAGCAACCCTAAAAGAGCAGTTTATGTTACCTAGATGCAAGTATGTATGTGCTGCGGTGACCCTTTTACAAAATGCTGACCCATCTGCACTTTTTTTCAACAGGACCCTTTTCTGGCTGAGCTCCTTCACAGCTTTAAAGACCAGATTGTGGGTTACCATGAGCATGATTCCCTGTTGGACCACAAGGAGGAGGAGGCTTTGAGCGAGGAGGAGCGCAAGGCTGCCTGGGCCGAATATGAAGCAGAGAAAAAGGTTTTTCTTTATCTTTCTCTTGCTTCATATATAATTATATGACCAAGCACTGTTTAACCAGTAAACACATTTCTCTTTTGCAAAGTGGTTTAGACAGATACTGTAGGTCTAATGATCTGTACAGTCCTGTAGTCCTGTCTATTTTCATTCTTATCTCCAGATTGAGTGGTAGTGGAGGTGCCCTTTCCCACCCACACAAAGTTATATGTCAGTGGTTAATTAATGACATTTATTTAGTGACTAATTAATGCTTACAGCATTGGATGGTGGCACTACTGTAGTATTGTAATACTGAAGCCTGCCTGCTGTTGTCTTTCACGTTAATGACTGTCATTCCATTCGCTTGGTCCCTACACTCTCATGATCCCGTGTACTCATGTCCCTCTCATCCTATGTGGATATAGTGGAGTAATTGGGTAAGCTGTATTACACCAGGAAAGGTACATTGGTTTGTGTTTGCTATTAGGTGTTCAGAACTGTTTGCTTGTGCAGTTTTTTGGACGGTTTACTGCCTTTTATGCACTACTGTTTAAATATTGCCAAAAATCAAGAGTTTGTATACTGACATACATATAGCACTCCACAACTTACATTGTGGCTTCACAGTCCTTCTGAGTGAATCTGGTGGATTAGTGAGGTTGGATTCTCTTTTGAATACTTTGAACTATGTGAGGCTCTGGAGTTTTCCTTTTTTATGATAGATTAATGAAATTCAGGCCGTGTGTGTGTGTGTGTGTGTGTGTGTGTTAATCAGCAAATGAGATTTAGTTTATCCAATTGGGTTTGCCTAATTTATTAATGTCATATTATTTATTAAAAAATCATCTGGCAAGGTTAGGTTGTCCAAAGTTGTGTTTGGCCAAACGTTCAACAGTGACCGATGCTGTATTTTGATATCACGATCAAGGGAGAATAGCCCTTGGTTCTATGTATATATCTTGCTGGGTAAACTGAAAGACAGGGTTTAGATTGTCCCACGGTGTGTACTGAGGGCCAGCTGTGTTCCACGCTGACCTCTCCAGCACCACCGCCGCCACTGCAGCACACCTGCTCCGACCAGGTCTGACAAACCGGACGCTTCACTGAGGAGTGTGTTTATGAGAGGCGCACACCAAAGTGCCGATTACAGGGCAGCAGTGGCGCGCATCTGCTGCAGGAGCTCATTTACGCACAAACACAGCCGTCCTTCTGACCTTTTGGCGAGTCAGAGCACTGTTTAGAATGATCATGCAAACACAGCTTGAGCAGAAGCTGGGCAGGTGAGGGGTTCACACGCCCGCCTTTTCCAGAGTACATTCTGAGCCGGTGATTGCTGTCTGCTGGCTGCAGCGGAAGGCTTGAGAGCTATTGTTAGCCACATCTGAGGGCAGACACATTAGTCAAGTGGAAAATGAAGTCAGAATGAGTGCTGCCTTCAGGACAAAATTACATATTTACAAAAGAGTGAATCACTTTCAATTATAAATCAATGCTTCTATGTCTTTGTTCAAACAGCAAGGATATTTGAGTCTGATTTTTAAACTGGTGTGTCCACTTAAAGTTTGGAGAGATTGTAGTATGTTTTTAGTGTACCTCTGGTCAAATTACATGGTTTATTTATTTATTTATTTTATGAAAATAGGTACATGGTCTTTACTGGGACCACTCTTTTACACATTTTAAGGGATGTGATCTATATTTTCTGAAGTTCTTTTTACTTATGCAATATATATATATATATATATGATTTATCTTTTCAGATAAACTCAAAGCAAATAATTATAAACTATGCACCACTGTTGGCAGAATGTTATTTATTTGTTTCCTGTAGAGGATATTCTTTAACTTGGAAAATAATCAAAACAGGACATGTAACATGGGTATCCAAACCCTCCAAATGTATCAGTCTCAAATTTCAGTTGGCAGTTTGATTGTCATTGTAATGATCCATGTAATATCTGGTCATAGTGTCATGGTACTATATCCTAACGTTAATTAACTTAAATTTAGCTTGATCTGTGGAAGGTGTCAGGTTGCACACTGCAGAACCGCAGTGTTTGAATTTGGTTTTCCTGTATGGTTTTCTTGTTCTAACTGTGTAGGATTTTTGTGTATTACAGGGTCTCTCTGTGCGCTTCAATCAACCAGCTTACTCTCATATGGGCATTGGTAAAGCATCAAATGCCTACTTCCCCTTCAACGTGGCTGCCTTAACCTCCATGAGTAACCAACAGCTAGAGGTCAGTAACAAGCACCCCATGAATTTCTGCATTCCTCAACTGCACAGCTAATTGTGACCTCTGGCGTCTGACAGTTGGTGGCAGATCTGTGTGTACATTCTATATTTGTTAATGTATGTCAGCCACTGCCACTGTCCTAAAATAGTCAGACCCCAAAATAAATGTTTTTCAATAACTTTACCCTTTACCCAAGTGTATTCATCGAGTCAGCATTGTGCACATTTTTTGTAAGCTTTTGAGAGATTTTTTAATGTTTTTTTTCATGGGAGGACAATGTCACTGAATTTTATTGTCTCTATATGTGTAATCAGGATTGACTGATGCATTTCTCCCCCCTCTTCATTTCATGTTAAAGGAGCTGATTAACCAGGGCCGGCAGAAGGTGGTGGAGGCCACAAATGCTCTGAAGTCTTTGCCCAGGGAGCCACTGGAGGACATCATTGGGCAAGTGGTGAGTGATGGGGAGGGAACAGGAGAAAAGGCAAAAGCAGCCTCCCTACAGGGAACAAGTTTGTCAGTAGAGGCAGCCCTGGAACCATGCCAAGGCCAGTTGTTGCAAACAGCGTTTCCTATTGGAGCATACACGGAAAATATCTGCAAAATTAAGGGCTATTATGATTCTCTTTTAAAATGTCCATGTTAAAGGATGCTTTTGTTTTAAACATCCTGATTAGAAACGGTTAGAACAGTATGGAAAATGCAAATGAGAAACAAGGCAGTGGTTTCTGAACGTTTTGTCTGGACAGCTCTATACAACCTTTACTACCATTGAACACATTTCACAACAAAAAAGTTGGGATGAGTGGCTATCAGTTAAAACATTACTGTGCCAAAAAGAACTTCATTTTAACCATCTCCAGAAGTGCTTTCTAATTCTCTGGGATTTGAGGCATCTATGATGGACCCTCTCACAGATTATTGCACAAATCTTTGTCCATTTATTAATAAAAAATAAAAATACAATGTGTGCTCTGAACCGAAGAAGCTTAGATGCATCAAAACGGTTCCGGAAACATGTCCAAATGCCAGTGTCTGTCCTGCTATGGGCTGGCGACAAAGGTGGGGTAAACATAATTTTTATTCTTTTAGTCCCCAGTTTTTTAGCGCTTGTAAAATAACTTCAAAACTTTGTTGCCTCCACTTTTTAAATATTACAAGCATCAAAATTTAAACAATTGTTTATTTGAAACAGAAGCCGTGAAATATGTGCTGTTGTATTTTATTCTGTTTAATATAGGTCAAAGATATTTTTCCCAAACTTTTAAAAATATATTTTTTAATTTATTTATTTTCATCCCATTCCCAATTTTTCTTATTTGGGATTGTACAACTAGATTATGGATTGCTCTACCATCTGTTCTTAGAAATATCTGGATAAGGCTAAAGTCTTGTCTCGGCCATCTGTGTGTTTTAAGGCTAGGCCTTGCAAAAGGAATGTGTCGGCAGTATTGAAGATGCGGTTTTTATATTTAGATGTGCCCTGAATACGGTTCATGTCAGAAGCAGAATGTGCAATGGCTGGTGTAACTATGCGTGTTGCAGGTGTGCCCAGAGTAACAGGTGCTTTTCTGTTTGGCAGTGGAAAGAGAATCCTGACCTGACAGAGACCCAGGTGCAGGGCATGGCACTGGGCAGACAGGCCAGCATTGAGATGGAGCTAAAACACAGAGAGGCTGTTTACCGAGATGTTCTCAACAAGCAGCAAACGGTATGACAGTCTTTTAGTGTAATCTTTTTCTGTCCATGTCTGCCTTTTTCATCATGCAGATTTAAACTGTATTGATTTACCTATTTTCATCCTATATCGGGTGTTGTCAGTGACTATTGGTGCCTGATTTTGAAAACTGCTTTGTAAGGGTTTTCTTTGTTTGTTTTATATATTTGCTTCCATTGTTAACATAATGGGTTATTTCTATTTTTCTTGATTCAGATCAGAATTTAATCCAAGGCTAGTCCTTATAGTAGGCTTAGAGTTAGGGTTTTATGTAGGCGTTTAATGTGAGGCTGAGTGTTATGATTATTATTTATTTCAATGCAAGTTGGAATCTACAAATCATTTACACTAGACCATCTAAATTGTAGTGGATTTTCTAGGGAGAAGCAGATTCCATTTTGAGGTACAGATCTTTAAATTATACACAGTAAACAAATATTTAGAGATTTGAGAACCCAATCATTTTGTCAGCCTTCCCCGTTTTATTTTTTTCAGTTAAATGTCTGCATTACGTTGGCCAGCACAAACTCTAGGATTAAAATGTAATTCTACAGCCAGCAAAGATGTGACCTTTCATATTGCTTTCTAGGGAGTTCTTAACTGATTTTGCACGTTTCTTTTATTTCTTCCACAGCTGATGATGTATGTGCAGAAGGTGATTGCCAACCGCAAGGTTCAGGAGCAGCAGCTAGCCATGGCCAGACAGGGTCTGCTGATGAACCAGTTGGCCTTTCAGAACGGCATTGCCGGGGGCATGAGTCAGATGGAGCTCTTGGGGTTGTACCAGCAGCTGGGTGGCCTCCAGGGCCTGCCAACCTCCCAGCTAAGCAAGAGCCCAGGGCCCTCAAAGGGCCTGTAGACCAACAGCGCAACGTTGGACACTTTATTATTATTATTATTTTTTTTTGGTCCAGCACTGGACTGGGCTGATATCACAAGAGCCTGCTTGGACCTTCTCCTGCCCCTCCTCCAGCACAAATGTACAAGTCTGGATTAGATATCTGGAGGACATTACAAAAGGGTTTTTGGCAGTGTAGTTTGTAATTGTGTGTATATATAGCCTTAATGTTACTCAAGTTTACTTATTTTTATTTTTTTTCTTCACACATTTAAGACCTTCTCCAAATGCTTTTAAGCATTGCATTGTTCTTTTCCCCTTAAATAAGGGCTGTGCATTTATTTGATTTTTTTTTTCTTTTATACAGAACAAGAAAAAAAAAATAACTGAACCTCTGTGGGACCATAGTGTTGATCATTACATATTGGTATGTTATAAAATATCTAGAAGAATCTATCTGAATGGATTCATCATTAATATCTAATAGTGGATGGTCAGTGGTGCTGTGAATCCCAGTGCTCCGGAGGCACTGTTATCCACAACTTAAAGAATAAATAAAATAAATTAATTAAAATAAAAGGTGCGGTGATGGCCTTGCATCAACTAAATTTGTTTTCAAATACACCAAGACCCCTCCCCCCCTTTTCTATATGCTTTTAGGCTTTTACACTTGTTGTTGCTTATCATATAATGGAATGCCTGTGTTGTTTAAACTGCTTGCCGGATTCCCCTGGACTTTTGTAACCTCTGATTTCTTGTTGTAAAGTGTTGCCTAGCATAGTGTTGTAAGTATTGTTCATCTGTTTCATTCCACTGTTTTTAGCCTGGGCTCTTGCCTTACTGAGGCTGGTCGTGTTTTTCTGTAATTTAAAAACAACTTCGAACGGTTAGGCTGCAGGTATCTGGTAATGCTAACTAACCACATTAGGCTGGCCGTCAGGCTACATGTATTCTACTTTTGGCACATTTCTGCTTCGGAGGCTAAACTGGCGTAGATGTTTTTAATTGGAGACTAAGCTCCCTCATTTGCACAGGGTGTATTTCAGAAATGTAGAGGAACTTTTCTCCCTCCCAAGAATGTTCTCATGTGAGCAAATACACCAACATGTTTTGCCATTAATCTGATCTGCTATTTACTAGAATAAGTATTTAATATTACATTTAAATAAAGTGACCAAAAGGGTGATTTGCATTTAGTTCTATTGTGTTCTGTGCTTTTGTTTGCATTTTTTTTTCAGTGTTTTTTTGATTCACTGGTGGCCAAGACATAATTCTTGGCTGCATGTATTACATGGATGCTGTAGATGTGACGATCGGTTCATGTCTTCATGGGTTCATCAGGTCAGTTAGCAACTCTTCACCAGTAGTTTAATTTCACTGGAGTGAGTTGTTTATAAATCCTCTATTGTTTTTGCTTTATTAAGTGGCTTGTTACATAGAGAAGCAGCATGTTGTCTTGCCTCATAGAATATTTAAAGGAACACTTGGTAGTGTTTAAAAATTATGATGCTTCACTCACTTGTAATGGAGAGAATAAAGTCTGTGCAGCTGTAGGCGGAGCCCGGGAGCCAAATAAAAATACCAAAACTTACCTAGTGTTCCTTTAAAATCCACCTGCGTTCTGTGACCTTCAGACAACTGTTAATCACTTCACAATTGCAAATGCCCCTTCCGCTTTCATTTGAGACATTTCTTACCAACATCCCCTCTCATACCCACACCACCAAAAAGCAAACTTGTGCCAGGAGAAGAAAAACTCACAATGCATTTGTTGAAATTTTGCTCCCACGTTTCTGTCCATATCATCACTTGTCAGCATTTGCTGAACATCGCTTCTGGCCACCAGGCAGCTGTTCCCCCTCGTCTGCTTCTCCCTCTTTCAACTCCAATTCTGTTCACAAGCTTCCTGAATATGCATTAGCCCTGAAACTATCCAAGCCTGTTGGCAACATGGAGAACAACCAATCATCTGTCTACAGCCCAGCCCAATATTTTGTCAAGTATTGGCTTAGGGTATGGCTGTGAATACGTTTTATAAATTTGGATTGTGCTATGAATCCAGATTGTCCACGGCTGATGATGTAAGTGGACTGAAACCTTATGTTTAGGGCAACGTCAGAATAGCCCTAGCTAGTCGCTATGGGAGTCGTGTGTTGTGCGGACAAACAGTACATCGTATCCATTTGGGGGGCTTTTCCCTCATTTGTTACTGTTCCCTCTTGTTTTTGTGGAGCAAAATCTCTTAGTGGCCTATTTTCAACAGCTTTGTCACCCAGCGACCCTCCGTATCCCCGTTTTATTGTTTCACTTGCTGCAGAGGTTTGATTTATGCCTTCGCAGGCTGTGTGGGGAGAACTTTCTCCTAGGTTCCCTGAGCCAGGAGCAGTCTTTACATCATCAGCTATCAGCCACATCTCCAGAGAGATGAATTACTCAGTGCTGTAGTTAGCTCTGGAATTTGCGTCCACTGTGAGCAACAGGTGTTTGTCAGGTTAAACTTTCGTCCCTTGTAAAATGCTACACATCCTCATATTAAGATCTTTTCTGACAGCTTTATTTTGGAGTAACGGTCTTTGCTTGTATGTGGGCATCTTGGTTGCAAATATTTGAAGCAACAACACTCCAGCTACACTTTCACTTTGTCAAAGAAAATTCCAGTGCAATCAATGAATCAACTCAATGTTTCTCCATATAAGATTTTAATTATTACAGAGAATCGGCTTTTGAAAGTATAAATGATCACTCAAAATGAATGCTAAATAGCACAACAGTTTTATTGTCATTCGTTCAGGTCGAATTGTTAGCCCTTTGGTATAACTTCAGTAGAATTTACAGTTCTTAATTTCAAGTTCATTACAAAATAAAGACTTTGCAATAAATAAATATATTTTTATATATAGAGAGATTTAGAATTATACTTTATATGTAGAAAATAAATATATTGTACATCTTTATAAATAGGTTCATCCATATTTACACCTGCCACTTGCATTTTAATAATGTTCCTGACAGCCTGAACATTACAAGTCACTTCTTGGCCAACCAACAGTCCACTCAGCCATTCTGCATAACCCACAGCTTTCCTCTGTTTTTTAACAGATACATGAATTTTTTTTTTTTTTTTTTTTTTTTTTTTTTTTTTTGCAGTGAGTGCTTTCTGTTCCTCCTTTCAACAGGCAAACTATTCCAGAACCTTCAAAAGAAAAGGAGTGGATTCACAGAGTGGTGATAAGTGCTCATTTATCTCCCAGAGTTTCACACTGGAGATGGTCTCTTCCACTCTGCCCTCATGTGTGTTCCTCTTTGGTGGTCTTTTAGGCCTTTGCCTTAAAACCCTGCAGTCCTCTTGTTTTTTATTTATTTATTTTTTTGTTTTTTTTTCTTTTTCATCAGTGATTATTTATTGTTTCAGTATACGATGGCCAGTTTTATTACTTAGCTGTACCTCTCACTTCGCAAGTGCCCTTACATGTACATTTGTCTGAAAAGCCCATTTCTGCATTTACAGAGTTTCTATGGTGTATACTTGGTGAGAAATCATCCTCGTTCACCATGGTTCTAAGCCCGTCAGGTAAGTACTGTATTCCCATAATCTTCTCCACATAGTCAACACCCTGGTCCCTTAGCAATTCTGTCTGCACACGCCTATTTAGAAGGTGAGCGTAAGCTTACAAAGACATTAATTACAGACTTAGTGCTCTTTGCTTGATTGTCGTTTGCATTCAAGTTAGCAGAAACAAAGTTTCAGTGTCCGAGTTTTTAACCTGGTCTGTGGACGTGAGCAGACTCCTTTCTCCATGTTTAAGACATTTAAGTGCTACCGTAACTGCCAAGACAAGAACTGAAGCCAGAGGTTTTTTCTTTTTTTTTTTTTTCTTTTTTCCTTCCCATCAACAAGTGCATGCCCCCTAAGTGGTTCACTTTCCATCACTAGTGGCTTCTTGAGAATTTTAGCAGATGTACTATATTTGTGCTCATGACTGTCTTTGGATGAAGCAGTTGCGTGACAGTCAACACCTCTCAATCGGACACCTCTTGGCACTGGTAACGGTGGGAGGAATGTCCTCTCTGCTCTGTGGTTTAAAACCCATTAAGGAGAGGAAACGGAGCCATCCAGGAACACACACGTACTGTTTATCTCAGTCACTGCTGGAGAGGGACTCCTCGCTTTGGACCAGAAGGCAAATCTAAACAGTTGAGGGGAAGAGAGGGAGGGTCTCAGTAAGCCCTCCTGTTGTCCATCCCTTTCCATCCAATCCCCATTTCCTTCCCCCTCTTGACACTCCTTTTGCAGCACTGGCTGGAGCTCTGGTCACCTGTGCTGGAACAAGTCCCTGTAAGCCTGTGGTATCTTATCAATCTCCACAGGCCTTGGTAGAAAGTGAGTCAACTTCTGATGCTTTTTAGTCCTCCCGCCTTCTCGAGGCGACCCATCCTTGTTCAGGGCCACGTAGTAGTACCTTCCGGTGTCTGCATGCTTGTACTGCGTCGAGGCGTACGTGTTGTACCAGTTCTCCTCAAACTGCTCGCGGAACACACACTCTGCTGTCAGCTTTTTCTGCAAGGAAACCAGACAGGAGCAGAAAGAGCATTAAGTCTTTAAAGTGTTGGAGGGGAAATAATGTACACTGAATTCTTGCACAAAGGCTGTTTGAAATGTTTATCCAAAAAATAATAATAATAATGATAACCTTTGCCCTTGTGTAGGGAAATGTATCTTTTCCTTGATATATTATAATCATATTGTATTGGCTCGTCTAATCAGTAAGTCGAGTTTCAGTGCTGATTGTTTCTATTCCCAGTAGAAATATAGATCTCAATGGGTTTTTTTTTTTGAGGTCATAGCATAGTAGCCTCCATATATTTGAATAGCAGGCTATGGTCATTATAGGGACTAATGAGAACCACTGCCTAAGATTTCAGGTTCCTGAGCTAATTTGTCCTTTCCGTCCATAAACTCCACGGGAAGGAATGGGGTGGGGAGGGTGGGGGAGGGGTGAGTGGCGGCAGCATTTTCTCACGGCACAGTTTACCCTTGTATCTCTAGAGCGAATGAGTGGAAACTATTCCAGGCCAGTCGACAGGTGCTTGTTGCGCCAGAGAGAAAGGGAAAGCCATTACAGCAGGCTTTTCAGTTTACACCCAAAATCACTCCTCGGACCTGTTAACCTTTCTGTCTGCGAAGAGAAGTCTGTTTCCCCCTGTGACGCAACGGGCCCGGCCTGTGCACACAGCAGCCAGAGTAAGCGCCTGTGTGGCCTGCTACTAGCACACCACTGACAGGCCTCGATGAGCAATCACTCTGGGTTCAGCAGGTGAACCTCTGCTGGCCGACTACGCTGCTGAGAACAATAGAGGACATTGGGGCTACATCATATTTCCTGCCAAAGAGCAGTCATGCGATGGCTCTAGTTCAAGTCTTGGTGTCAAAGCAGTTCATTAAGGCTGACTAAGATGGCTGAACTCTATAAGATAAAGCCTGTTTTAGAAGTCACTTAAAGAATTGATGAAGTGCTTGGCTGAGAGAGTTGGTCAAAGATGGGCCAGGATAAACACAGTAGAGGTGCAAGTAATTAATATATGACTCTTTAATTACACTGTTCAATAACAGAACCCTGTGATCAATTATTTCTGTCTTATGGCTGGTTTATACTTCCAGGACGATCCAACTCTGCATATCTGCGAACATGTGCAAGTGTCAAGCAAAGAAATTTGTGTTAGCCAGTATACTCACTTGAACATAAGGTGAGTGTGTGGACTTGAGGGAAGCAATCAAACCAGGATGTATTAAACCAAGCAATGAAGACAAAAGCGTCACTCAATTTACTAGAAAAAATTAAATATCTAGAGCATCCCTTTGCCTACACAAAACCCTACACCTACATTTTGCCTATTTTTGTTGGGAAAGACAGGTAGGGCTATATACCCCTTGGAACTGACACTTCAAACAAAGGGCTAAGAATGAATCACATTTTAGTGTTTTCTCCTTTCAAAACTCTATTGTAATAGCCTTAGTTTTACGTAATTTAAGTGCAGTCCCTTTACTTCATAACAAGCATAAATCATTGCTAGTAGTTGGCCAATGTCCCTTTAAATGCTGAAGTAAGGTCATTCTAGCACTAGGGGCTACTGCAACATTTTAAAGTGGAAATGGAAGTCTTGAGCAAAAACTGCTGAATAAGCAGCTGAATTCAGCTTCAGTGATATTATGTAATCATGGAACGCCTTTGAAAGGATGATGCCCTAAACTGAACTACGATTACGTTTGAAGCTCTGATATCACTGCAGACTGGCAGCAGAGTACTGTTGAAGTACTGCTCTTTTTGTGTTCTGATGATTTATCAGACTCTTGAAGGGTTGTTCCATTTCATACTGGAAAATATTAACCATGCGGTTGAAGGGGTACAATAACACTTGAATTAAATTAATAAATGGGATTCAACCTGAGATTTTTGTATTTTAAAGCCAATTTCATTATTTTTCAGATGTCGTCATACTTGTAGCATTATGCCTCTACAAGCGATAAATTCTCAAAGTGCTCCATTTTGTTTTTCATGTTAGTTATGTTGCTTGGGTTTTCTGACCATGGCTACAGGATTTTGGAGACGTGAACCTCTTCGGGTCACACTTGCCCATGACACTCTTCTCTGATTTTGGTGAATAGTTAGTCTACCCGCCCTCAGAGTGGCTGTGTCCAGGAGTGGTCTTCTCTCCCCCAGCCAAAAACAAAAAAAACAGCTTCTATTTTATTTCAGTAACACTTCTGTCAATTAACTGCTAGAGATCTAGACCCCTGCTGTGATATCGCAGACTTTATTGCAGTAAAATACAGCTCAATGCACATGACTTGGCATAGGATATCCTAACACTGACTGCTAGAGAAAAAGTGCAAATGAACTCCTTAGAGGTTGGACCCAAAAAAAATGCTACTATGCCTAAGAATAGATGGAAGCTGAGTTAGACCAATTAACAAGATTCAACCTGACTTTCATCTAGAATGACATAACGACTTTGTTAGTTTTTATTCTGTAGTAGCTATATTATCATTTTTGGTTAAGTGTTCCTTGCTGGACGTTTGCCTTACACTGGCCCCAGTTGATGAACACAGGCATCAATCTCCAGACACCTCCAGCCTGCATGTCTGCTGATTTTGCAGAGTGATTGCATGCTGACCCATGACTGCAGTGCTCTGTGATTTTTAATAGGACGTTATCACGTTACATGTGAAGTCATTTTTCCCCTCCCTGCCTGTAATAAGCTTACTCTGACTCTCAAGATCCACGGACACTTGGTGAGGGCCTGGGCTTATTGTTCGTCGAAACCCGATAGCATACGTCTCCCAAAGTTGAGGGGTGGGGGTGGGAGAAGGTTTCCTATAAATGGTGCTCTGTGCATATACTAGGACCCAAAAAGTAAGTCAATTTCTAGCACATCCATCTGTGTTACTATTTGAGCACTCAACCAAAGTAAAGCATCTTTGCCCGTGTGACTGTGCCAGAGTATACAAGAAACCTAGAGCACTCGCAGGCCATATATCCCCAATATGTGTGTACTCTAAACGCTTCATGTGTACCTAAGAAATATGTAAATATTTTGGTGACTATGGAACAAAATGAAGAGGCAGTCCTTCTAATTTAGGATGTAGGGTCCTTTCACAAAGCTTATGTCTTCCTCAAGCTCAGTACACAAAAACAAGGTAACGAAGACGTCCACCTCTTAAGGGGCCCCCACTGTGGCTAGTGCAGAGCTATTTCGGAGGTCGGATGGTGTGATACAATGGGAAACATCTCTTGTTTTGTCTGGTTCGTAGTGTTTCACGTCTGCGCTATATGGGGAGGCTATAGATCAAGGACTGGTGCATGTAATGCTATCATTTAAACTGTAGTTATACAGTTGCCTTTTTAAGTCAGAGCTTGTGATGGTAAATACTGAGGCAACATGGGTTTGACTTACCGACCCATAGAGTTCTCCTTTTTCATTCATTCCCAGGTAAAGGCCTGTATCCACACCTCTTATGCTGACCAGTCCCACGGCCAGACTGATAAACTCCAGGATTCCTGACATGGGGGGAAAACATTTTTGAAACAGCATTGGTTATAAAGCATAACTAATGAAGATATATGTGGACGGATTGCAACATGCACTTTGTATTAAAATATAAAAAATAAAATAACATGTTGTAACCTACACTATACAGCTAAGAACAGCTGTGCATTCTAACAGTTCATGTAAAATGAAGAGCATTAATAGGTACTTTGTCCAACTTTTCTGCATGTACATCTCTTCTGAGTATGTTTCAGAAGGGATGTTGGAACTTTGATGTAAGGATTTGGTTGCATTTAGCACTGTAAGGTAGTGGTAGGGGTGATTAGTTCTGGATAACCAAACACCACTCCAACTCATCCACTGTGCTGGTTGAGTTCTGTGAATCCAGAGAATGCAGGGCCACTGCTCCTGATGACCTTAGGGCACCCTGGAGCAGCAGCACATTGACCTATTTTATTTAGTGCTTTTCCATAGATGTTAAAAAAGCATTTGTAAGACGTATTTGTTTTTGTCCATGATGAGAACACAATAATAATGATATTTACTAACTTGTGGACGTTATGCCTTTTTAATCAGCTACTAGAAAGATTCATTAGAGCAGCTGAGGACAATGTATAGGCTATAATATAGATACATTCCCAAAATCAATGTTATTTCTTTTGCCTCTCATTGTTTCATATATGCAGTAGCTGCTTCCTAGAATCTGCTGAGGTTTTAGGATTTATGAGCCCTTACCCTAGTTAAAAATGACTAATCACACCCTAAACATGCACTTCTTGCTTGCAATGTTTTGGCTTCCTAGTGTCATGCCCGTTTACATGATTTAGTCAAGATCTAAACTGCAGAATTACGTTGTAATACTGCAGGTCTCCCTCAGACAGGTGCAGCAACACCAACAAATGAAGATGTCGCACCAATTTTGGATGCTGTAGCTAGAATGGTGCTTCATATGTATTTAATGAAAGCCATCAGACCAATGTCTGCCTTGAATTTGCGCATGAGTATGTGTGTGTTTTGTGGGGGGTGGGGGTGTGGGGGTGCCAGAAACATGCTCAGACCACCCAATCCAGTAAAACCGCTTGTTTTTGGCTGGAAAGACGAGCATTAAACTTCTTTGGATTCCACAGTGGTCATGCTTTAATTTAGAGTTATTCCAGCCTTCCCCAAGCAGGACTGCACCTGCAGGATGACTATGGATAACAGAAACGCTCAGCCTCGCATGGCTGCGCCCTGACCTCATGTGTTTACCGCTCCTAATGCTAACCACCCTATGAATGATTTATATTAATGGTATAATTAGTATAGCGTGTGTGTGCTTGGGTCCTTTGAAGACATATGAACAAAAAAACAACAGCCCACCATTGCTTGCTTGTTCTGCACCTGCCTCCCCTCACAGCTTCATTCCTGGCTTCCAGTGGCATTGAGTTCATTTGTTCTGCGTAATCTCAACCTTTTCCTCTGGCATACCAATCTACTCTGACATCCAAACTAGATTTAAACCTGAAAGCCCTCATCTACAAACCTAATAAACAAAGCGTCAGATGCATTAAAAGAACCTAATTTACAAACCTGATATATTAAACTGGTCTAATGCTAGATATAAACCTAGTGATCTTTGTATACAATCATCGTATAACAGTCTGAGGACTCTCATATCATCGCTGTCCAATTAAAAACAAGTATCTCCCAAAATAGTACATTTTACAGGAGAGGGAAAAAACTTTCTTAGCTTTCAATTGAAGTCAATGTAAAAAGATGGTATTCCAAGTAATGTTGTGGTATTTCTAATGATCCATTCATCATGAGAGTTTCACACAGTGTGAAGGACAGCTGTTGAGTTCAGATGATGTAGTAAAACTAAAAATCCACAAATTGAGATACATGTTTTTCATTGGACAGCATTGATATTCAATATGATGTATAGATCCTTACTGAAAATACATTTATCTTTAGACAAGAGTGATATAACTTCACTGTCGGATCCAATCATATACTCATACGCCCAAACATTAACTTTACAACCTAGTTCCTACACTCATTTTCATTTAATTAGCTCCGCTGGCCGCATTGTTGTATTTTGTAGAGCTATAACTTCCACAGGACCACCCCAGTGTATATATAAGTTGCGTGGTGAATCATTCTCAGCGCTACAGTGACACTGACGTGGTGGGGGGTGTGTTAATGTGTACTGCGTTGGTCTGAGTGGATCAGACACAGTGTTGCTATTGGAGTTTTTAAACACTGTCATTGTTCACTTTATTAGACACAGCTACACTGTTGATCCACCTTGTAGATGTAAAATCAGAGACAGCAACTTATGGTGGTCCTATAGTTTATTCTCAGTCCAGCAGTGACACTGAAGGGTTTAAAAAGCCCAGTAGCGCTAAATCTAATCCATAGCAACATAACACACCCTGCAGCCTCGAGAATGGTATAATCCACTAACCAAAAATAAAAAATGCTATTTGGGAGCAACAGATGCACTGCAGTCTGTAATTATAGAACTACAAAGTGCAGATATAATTAAATGTTTAATGATTGTAGAAATAAGGAGGTCGTTTTAATGTGTTGGCTGATTGATGTAAACCTCAAGACCCTGATTCATAAACGTGATATTTAACCTTGAAGATTCTGATACACCTTCCGAACAAATCAGTCTGTTCTGCTCTAGACACGTACAAGCGTCTAGATACGTACGTTTAACACCGATTACGCTGATGCATGAACTTTCTGAACATTGTGAGGAGCCAACCTAATACACAGATTTATTCTGGTCTATATCCGAACTAGATCATAACACAGGGCGTCCCTACGGACACTATAAGAACTCTTCCTTTCAGAGACCCCCCGGGTGCCCACCGCCCGTCAGCCCTATGGCAATATTACAAGCAGAACGTGCGTTAAAGCGCGCGCCTCACCAAATCTGCTGTGGTCCTGTCTCGTGCCGTGCACGGTGCCATTGGGGAGGATCTCGAGCTGGAAGCCGGTGCGGCAGTACAGCTGTCTGCGGCGGAGGATGCCCTTCAGGTGGTCGAAGTCCGGCGGGGAGCCGCGCTGCAGGCGCCCCTCGATGAGCCCTAGGCGCTCGTTCAGCCCCGCGGGCGAGTCCGCCAGCGGCACATTCCCGAAAGCGAAGCTCTGTAAATCCACATCGATGGAGCTTAGGAAACTTCCGACCTCCGTCATGTCCGCCGCGGGAGAGTCACTCACTCAGGACCGAGAGAAGAGTCAGGACCGGCCGCCTCCGAGCCGCGTCGGAAACACCGCATTCACGAACAGAGTCGGGACAGAGTGCGGAAACTTCTATAAACCCAGACTCTCTCTGAGCCGGGCTCGGCTTCTCACCACCCGCAGCCACAACAACCAAAAGCAACGGTTGACGTTGGTAGCTGTGTCGTAAACTGAGGGTGTTTGGATTTGAAATTGAGTTATTCACCAGCCACAGGTGAGCACTGCTGGATAAAGTCTTATTTTAATTTTAAAAATTTAACAGCGTTAAAAAAAAAAGAAAAAACTGTGTAACTATAAAAACCTGTATTTGGCACTGCTCTGGACTTTATTATGTCGTAATCTGAAATGACCCCCTTCACTGTCGACAAGAAAACAAAAGTAAACAAAACAGCGTTATTCCCACTGCGTCCATCTTGTCTCTAGTTCTTGAAAGCACTTGAACTTGAGCCGGATTTGACAACATCCCGAGGTCAGCCCTCCGTCCAGCGCTATTCATCACCCACTAATGTGGCTGTTCGGAGGTTGAATGGGCCGCTTATATAGCCGCCGGTGGAGCATTATCTAATGTGAGAGTGACAGGCAGGCCCCGCCTGGCTGGCGTCCTCAGCCGCACGCAGCAGTGTCAGCGGAGAGAAGAGCTGAAGAAGAGCTGAGGAGATGAAGAGCTGCTGCTCTTACTAGAGCTGAACGCGTTTTAACTTGAGCTCAGCTGCACTGCTGCGAGAGAGAGAGAGGGAGAGTGTGTGTGTGTGTGTGTGAGAGAGAGAGAGAGAGAGAGAGAGAGAAAGAGAGAAAATCAGGCATGATGGAGAATGACCAGAGAGAGAGAAAATGGGAAGACTCAAAAGAAACAAATATGTATGCAGAAAAAAACCCCAGAAATGAAAAAGATCTGAAGAAAAATAAAACAACCCACTGGTGTCCTAACAAACACCACCCTCAAACCCCCCCCCCCCCCCCCCCCCCCCGCCAAAAAAAAAAAGACATGAAATTATGTGAATACCCAAATTACACAATTCTGAAAACTTAGGAAAGAGGGGGATGAGGTCAGGGATTGAAGAATAAAAAATTCCCTAACTGCCTGGATGTATATATGTGAAAAATACCCATATGTAAACAAATAAACACACACATGAGGGCCACATATAAGCATCCAAGCCAGGTACCAGCAAGTTTGACCATGGATCAAATGTTGGCCCTCCAGGGTCAGTGGGGGGACCAGGATGGGTCATACTTTATGCTGTGGCCCTCATATGAGAGTTACTGTCCACAACTGCTATAGGCACCTGGGTTCTACTAATAGCTCTTTTACAAACTCACCCAAAGCCTATGCTCATCTTGAATCCAGCTTCAACCAATGAGGGGAAAAAGACCAAGAGATAATGCTAGGACTAAAACCTAGCAACTAGAATACATCTAAGAACTGGCAAATCCCATCCCATAAAATGAGGAGTGAATGTTTGAAGTGAAAACACACACACACAAATTGCTGTACTTAATGCTGAGCCTTTTACTCTCCCGCTTCCTTCAGATATTAGACTAAAGAACAGGAAGGTGTGCTTTAATACTGTCCATTTGTAAAGACAGATACCCTGTACTGTTTGCTTGAGCTGCACTTTTTCTTAAATTCCCTCCTCGACTAAAGACTGAAGCAGGTGCTCGTCTACAGCAGTCTAGTTTTAAAACAGCTGCTACAGACGGCAGGCTTAGAAGAAAGAGGAAAAATAATAATGCTGATGGCGTATTTGATTAAAGTTGACCGGCACAGGGAATGTCTGGAGGAGGGAGGCAGACGGAATTTCATAAAAATGTGGAAAAAAAGCTCACCTGAAATAAGAAAGACTGCATAGTCTTACCACAAACATTATGGACCCTTGTCTCTGTAGGACAGGCCAGAGTACCAGCAGGCCTACGCAGTGAGAGATACAGCACTACAGGACTCAATCAACACATGCTGCGTACAAAAAAAAGAGCAGTGAGTCATTTATTGAACAGTATGGCAGTGATTATTTATTTATTATTTATTCATTTTTTGATTACACGGTGGTGCAACAGGCATACAGCTCCATGGTCCTGGGGTTGTGCATTCAAGCTGCACTTTGGATATCTGTTATGAGTTTAATGTATACTCCCCATGTCTGCATGGATTTACTCTGGGTGCTCTGGTTTTCTCTCACAGTCCAACACCACAAAAGGATTTGCTATACACACATTGTGTGTGTGTGTGTGTGATGTCCTGTGATTGACTGGCACCCTGTCTAGGCTGTGTCCCTGGCTTGTGCGCAGTGATTACGTGTAGGCTCCAAACTCACTGTGACCCACTGTGACAATGAATGAATTGCTTGTCAATCTATCAATGCGTTATCATTGTAAACCTGCCACGTGCAGTGGTGCTGCAGTATGTTCTAGAGGCAGATTTTACTGTTTAATTAAGACCAATCACATTTTGATGATTTGTCTTGAAGATTGAAGGAATTTGAAAAAGCAGGTTTCGTTAGCGACTTTAGAACAAATGCTCTGTAAAATTAATGAGACAAACATTGCTGCCAAAATACTGCATAACACTGTATTAGACTGTCAGATATTAAGGTATTAAACACACTATTTATGCCAGACTGGCTATTTATGTCTAGCAGGACACATAAAAATACTGTAAGGTTAATGCAATCCTTGGGATTTTACAGTGCAGAGGTTTTAAGCACTCCAATGTTGAGCGTAGTCGCATCATTTAGAAGAATATATAAACTCTATGGTCTGTTTGTTTGAAACATTTTCCTTCCACACTACAGTGCCGTTAGAGGTGGTAGCCCACAATTTGTGAAACCGTCATCTAGCCTGTAATCAGTGTGGCCAGCTCCTGACCACAGAGGGCTGCTCTTGGCTGCATATTTGTGGAGTATGGAGTACCCTTAGTGATTCTGACTGGTGTGAAAACCTCACAGGGCAGAGCTCCCTATCTCTCCAGTATAGGGAGATTTGTGGACAGCTGCTGGTCTAACATTACTTCCAATAATTGAATGACATTAAGATGTGAGTGCATTTGTGAAGTCAGGTACTGTTTTTGCATGATTAGTTCTGGATCAGATAAAGACCTCCAATATTTCAAAACACATTCCCACTGCTCCACACCCGAGTGCTGGGGGAATACCCCTCCAGCAAACACTTACCATTGAGCATGGTGATCTTAACCTCATGTGTGGCTGCTCCAAAGGGACCAGTTTCATTTACTGAGAATATACAAGCTGTACGTAAATGATTGAACAACGGAATCCGCAATGGGTCCAAATTAATGTAGCTGTATTCTTTAAAGAGGAGGGCTGTCCACAAATATTTCGACCATATAGGTGCATTTTGTGTGTTTACATCTACAAACTGTAGTCCATCTGTTGGCTTTGTGTTTAAAACTCCAGCAGCACTGCAGTGTCTGATCCACGCAGACCAGCGCTAACACAACACCAGTCAGAGTCACTGCAGTACTGACAATGATTCAACCAGTCGAACAATGCTTTGTGGTGGTCCTGTGGGGTCCTAATCATTGAAAAACCAAGGTAAAAGCAAGGTGAATACAAAATATGTAAAACAACAGATGAACTACAATCTGCAACTGTAGAATACCGTGTGTTCAGTGAAGGTGAATGAGGAGGACATATGCACCTGGAAAAAAAAAACACTTTGCCCCAATTCAATAAACAAATCACATGGGAACAGAACAGAAAAGAAAAATAACAGTATCTGGGACAAAGTTGAGCTTTATAATTTTCAGTATTTAATTTAATACAAACCAAGTTAAACAGGCGCTGACTTGTGCAAGAATTGAATGTGCTGTTGAAGGCCATGAGTCCTTACATGTCTTTCTTTGGATGCAGTATAAACAATGGCAAAGGCAGATTTAATTAGCCATCAGCTACGGAAACATATCAGTGTCAGAATGAGGAGTCTAAAATAAAAGGCTTTAATCAGCAACACATTTTAAAAGTTGCAGGTGTTTATCATGTCAGGAAATCCCCAGCCTCTAGGTACATTTTCTGACTGGCAAAAAAACAAAAGAACACCCCATAGAGCGAAATAAACGTGTCTTGTTATTTGCCCAACGATGCCTGGATGAGTAAGAACAACATGTGTTGTTTCATATTTCTGCACACCTGGTTTGGGTTTCGTTGAGATAAAATTTAAAAAGGGTGGCAATATAAAAACATTTCCAATATGCTATGTGGCAAAATTATGGCATATTTTAAAAATAAGGGTGATCATTGCGTTTGTCCCCTTTTGCAGCCGGAACTAAAGAATTTAGACTTGATATTGGAACTTCTCTGTAGCCATCAAGTACCAGTAATAGATCATTAGTTCATAATCACACAAGTCACCCCAGTTATGAATATATTATATGTCGATCTAATAAATTTTAGAGTAATTTGCCCGGGACTGGACGTGTTTGATTTCCATGAGACAGTGAGGATGATTTTAGAGGGTCAAATGTCCATGAACTGTCTACATCTGTCTGCATGGTGAAGGATCTATTACTGTAAATAACACAGTATCACTTGTCCACAATCCAATATTGAGGGCTTTATTCCCCTCTAGCCAACACCTGGCATATGTATAGGTACATTACACATCTTCACAGCAATGTTCCAACATCTAACCTGAAATTTCTCAGAAGGGTAGAAGCTTTTATTGCAGAAAATTGGAAAAACAACCTATTTAAACACTTGATTTCAGAGCAAAACTTTATTATTAAAGTTGCTTTTTCACTGCTTTGTAGCTACAGACATTGACTTGACTCTAATTGGCTTTTTAAACACCTGCTTACTCATGGCACATTCTCAGTCTTCATGACAAAATGCAGACATACAGCACATACCATCCATTTGTAAAATCTCCAGGTTACAGTAGGGATTACATTTGTTTATGTCTCACTCACAATGTCAGCTTGTAAGGTCTTTTGAGGAGGTTCAAGTGATCCTCAGATTGGTGGCAAACGAAAGACTCAAGCAACAGCTGGATGTTCATTCATTCATTCATTCATTATCCGTAACCGCTTATCCAGTTCAGGGTCGCGGTGGGTCCAGAGCCTACACGGAATCACTGGGCGCAATGCGGGAATACACCCTGGAGGGGGCGCCAGTCCTTCACAGGGCAACAGCTGGATGTTGCAAAATGGAATGAAAATCTATACTGTCAGAAGTCGTGTGGTTGTGTTTAGTCCCAAAAAGTAACTAACGATGAGTAAACAGCACTTAATGCTTAACGTTACCTGTATCTAAATGTTCACCACTATATTACACCATTTTAACATGGTACACTATTTAGCATGTTTACACCCCAGACCTTTAGTGTACAAATGACTGCAGGTCTGATTTGTGATGAATGAAGACAGTTTACAGTTTATCCCACTTAATTCAGTGAGCATTGAACTGGTGTCCAGCATGGGTTGCATGAAATATATTTTGGTAGAAAAATCAACAAGCTGTTCTGGATTCAGTTCAACTGTGAGCACAGTTCCCCACCTGTGGTCAAAGGTGGGATATACTGCCTTTTGTATGAGCCGTGGGTTAGTTCACATAAAAGACCAAAAGAGAGCCAGAGAACCAATCCTCATCATCAAATAGACAAGCAGATTCAGTTTCAGATTTCACCACTGCCTGGAAACTAATGCTAAGGTATCTCTGACAGACAGTTTTCATTACCTAAAACATAACTTTCCAATTATCTGGGCAAGCATCCTGGCAGGTTTAGCATAAACAAAAGGCATGGCATCTACATTTGTCTTTCAATCATTACGAAATGCCAAAAATTGCAAACCGAGGCAGCCACAGAACTACTCAAACGGTCCAAAGCATACCAACATCCTGTTCTTCCAGTCTCTTATTACAGATACAATATATGTCCAAAAGATTGTGGACTTCTGCTGATCCAACATTTCTTCTTAAAACAGGGCAATAACAGACATTTGTCTCCCTTTGCTGCAGTAACAACTTCTTCTCTATGTTGGAACACTTCTGTAAGCATTTGACTGCTTTCAGCCACAAAACTTAGCATAGTGAAGTACTGATGTTCAGTTGATCACTCATGAATTACAAAATCCACTGCAGTTCATCCCACAGGTACTGGAATGAGCTTCATCAATTTAGTCCCACTGTTCCACAGCCCAGTGCTGAGAGATCTGATACCCATCTAGCTTGTTGACATTGGGCAAGGTGAACTCGAGCTCATGTGCAGCTGCTCCAGAATGTCCCAATTTATTTCATGCTTTTCTATAAGAGATTATGCAAGCTGTAGGTGCACAGCTGAACATCTTTTTCCACAATTGGTCCATCAGTCCATAGAGATAGCAAGGCCCATGGCCCATGGTTTGTGTTCTCCCAGTCATTAAGACTATACGCATTTGTGCTGATATTTGGAAGTCCATGGCTTAAGAATTCTTGTAAATATTGCTTAAATTCCTACTTTTAAAAAAGCTAATTTATAAAAGTGGCTTATATTTTGTAAATGTTTAATTTGTGATATTTTCAGCTTTGAAAAGCAACAACACGTTTAACTGAAAAACTTCATAAGATTCATGGCTTGGCTATGCATTGTTTAACTACTTTCATTAAACAGAAAACAATAGAAAATAAGTCAACCACATGAGTGACCAAGGGAGATGTTGTGAGAACTGTTAGAGAGACAGTCTTTGTATAACACCATTGACATTTTGAATAAGCTCCCTGTACACATCAGATCAAAACAATACATTGCCTGTACATAAGTATGTAATCAATATGTACATTTTGTAAGAGCTGGCTTTATTATTTTTTTTTAATCTATGCTTTATTGTATTGTATATGTGTTGTACTGTTGTATGTATGTCCTTTTTTACCTGCCCAAGGGCTACAGATGAAAATTAGCCAAATTGGCTCAAATCGGCATTTAGAGAAATGTTGATTAATCTGCATCATCCTTGCAAACCTAAATTGAAAAAACCTAAACATGAATAGCCTGTGCTCTTGGCATCAGTTTTTACTTTTTTTGAAACCTGTGTAATACATCTGTTGCTGGTCAGCTATATTTTATAGTTGACATGTTGGATTTATGAGTGCTGAGAAGAAAAAAATATCAGGAGTAGAAAATGTTCCCATATGCTGAGGGTTTTTGAAGGATAAAGGACAGTGATAATGACCACAGTGCATGGTCACCTCCTTCCTTACAAGGCCCGAAGTAGGACAGTAAGATTTGGCACGTTTGCTAATGGGAATTGGGACCAATACCTCATTCGTATATAAGGTTTTCAGGAATTTCAGGGTTTTTTTTGTTTTTTTTTTGGCCAGGTTAAACTGAGGTGGCCAGGGTATAAAGAAATGTCTCTGTGTTTCATGCAAAACATATGTCAAGCCTCCTGCTACACAGCTGTACTTGAAGCCTTTGAATTGACACACACTTGTACCACATGCAGCATGGAGCATACTGTCTAACCATGAGTGAGTGAGTATGCATGTATATAATAAAGTTATAAGCCAGTTCCATGAGGTTCTTTGCATTGAAAATATCACAAAACATTTCTCTTGAAAATGCTGTACAACATATTTTAATCTGGCTAGGATACCTAAGTCCTTATTAACTGCAGGTTATATGATTTTTTTAGTGTGAGTAACTGCAATGCAGCAATCTGCAACAAGTGTTGAATTGGGAACTGTCTTTTAGCTAACAAACCATTATAAGACTAAAAACCAAAGGCCTTTACTCATCTCATTCAGTGTTAGCCACTAGTCCTTGGTGAAGTACAGAAGATAACTAGGCGTCACCATTAAGAGTCCTTTGGCAAGACTCCTATAAAATGATTAAAAATGTAAGTAGCTTTGAATAAAATCTGCCAAATCATTTATGGTTTTACTTAATTGAATATGCTAGGATAATCCTTAGCACCACCTAAATGACCTAAGCTCTCCTTAGTCTCCAATGAGGGATTTCTTTAAAATTGTCATTTGGTATCACATTAAAGAACTCCAACAGACTCAATAAGTTTATTAGGCCAGCTCAGTCCTGGGGAGTGTTTACATCTAAATAAATTCAACTTGAATACAATATTTACAATGTTTATATGGTTCATAACTTAGTAGTTCTTACTCTTTTTTAATAACAATAATTTGTAACAGTCACCAACAATAACACACAAATAACTATAGGTACCAAAGAAACCATCTGGCAAAAGCCAAGCAACTACATATCATCATTGAGCAACCCCCAGAGACACCTTTGTAATCACCTTTTTATTCCGATTCATATCAACAATCTGTAACACCTTGGTCATAGACAAGCAACTATAGCAACCTTAAAGAAACACTCTATAGGACCACAGCATCAACCGGGGACACCCAAAATACTATTTCCATAGCAACCAACTGAAATACCACAGCAATCAAATAACGAAAACAATTTCACCCCGCCTGGAATGTCTGGACCCAGTGGAGGTGGTGGCGGAGTGGAGGATGCTGGCAAAGGTATCAGCAGTCGTGAAGAACCCCTTCCATCCCCTCCATAAAACACTGCAGAGTCAGAGGAGCACACTGAGCAGTAGACTGCTCCTGTTCCACTGTAGGAAGGAAAGTCTCCACATGTCATTTCTCCCTACAGCAACCAAACTGTACAACTCTGAACAGTAATTTCTGTAGTTATGCAACGATGCACATCCCAACGAGCACATTTTCCTCATACATAGACACATACAATGGTTGATCATCTTAAATTTAAAAGCCAGGCTTATAGGCTTTAGCAGTACCTCCCACCATTTTGCAGCGTGTGATGTGTTAGGAAATGTTGTTCAACAGTCATTTGCATGACAAGTTGAAATGTCAGTGTATTAGTCTTTTAAATTGTTATATGTAAGCAAGGAAAGTCCTTAGTGAGACGACTACATTGCTATTACCTGTCTGTAGTTTGCTGTGAGGGTGGCCTTCCTAAGTGATGCCACAATGCAGGGGCCCCTCACATAAAGGACTTAGTACTAACCATGGTGCACTCTGTGCATGGGAAAGCCAGTCCACCCCCTCCCCCAAATCCCATAGTATGATATCATCTGTTCTTATTTTACCTTTGTATCAGGGCTGTGCCTGGCGAAATGATCCACCACACTGAGTTATTTGCAAAGCTGGATTCTGTGTTATTTTATTCTGTTGCAGAGACATAACATGCCGGGTCTCCCCTTTCACACAGGTGGTCCTCCCGGCCTCAGTCAAGGCCAGGCAGTATGCACACCCAGGGCTGAGTGAAGACACAGACAGATGCATGTGAATTTAAGTAATGGTGTAGCGTTTCAAGGGCCTGCTTAGGTTGGCCATGCCACATGTAGATAGTATTAATTAATTTGTTTATTTTGCCTTAAGCTCTTAACGAACGGAGACGCTTGAGCCTCTTGACGAGCCACCAATTCGTGAGGAAGGCTGTCTAAAATCAACATTTGTTGTACAAATTAGTTTCATATGGTCTGTGTGTATGGAGGGTGGATTGTGTCAGGCGACCCCCAAAAGTTCCACCCAAGTACTGCCGCAGCTACTCTTTCTCCAACTCACTTAAACGTTTTATGTGTGTTTCATTCTTGGCCACTTGAGAGTTTGGTTTGCGAGTTGATGTTTCTACTCCTAACTTGTGGTTTGCCCCATTTCCTGCTGTGTCTGAGGAAATCTAGGGGAATGTCATGCTCTGAGTCTAAACCAGACATTAGAACTGTCATTTCTGTGATTTGTAGGATAACGTGCAACCATCCTGCCCCAGGGCCAAGAAAGACTCAGTAAACATTCAAGGGACCAAGTTCCTGAAAATCTACATGAATTATATTAACTGTGATTGGGTTCCATTTTTAGCAGGCACATTTTAGGAGTCTGCTTGCTCACTGGCGTGCAGACACCTCGTGCCACGGAATGCTCACCATTCGTGGAATGACTGGTGGAAGAGATAAATTCTTGAAGTGTGGAAAACAATCAACTGGATCTTCTCCAAAGGATCCCTCCAGACTGCAGCTAAGAAATCTTCAGCTCATCTTCAGTAATCACTGGGCCGAGGTGTTGACATTTTCAATCATGTCAACTTCAAACCTGGACCCTGGCTGTATAAAGAAGTGTCTTGCATGATCATGAGAAAGCGACTGCATCTGAGGCAAGAGTGTTATTCTTTCTCCAACACAGAACAGGAATCTAGTCTCAAACAGATGTTAGAAGGCCTTTGTAGAGCCCTTGGAACTGGTCCAGGCCCTACCTATCTTCACAACTATTTACATGGCAATCCAGCTGGTCACCCCCTCCTCTCTCTCTCTCTCTCTCTCTCTCTCTCTCTCTCTCTCTCTCTTTCTCTTTTCTTTCTTGAAGACAAACATGTGCTCAATGGCCATTGAACAACTCAGTCTACATGGGAAATATTTTACCTGTGTTCTTTCTTTCTTTCTTTTTTTTTCCTCCACAGACTTCTGACATAATGAACAGGTACAGTGATCACTTATGGACTCAAGATGTCGTCAACATTCCTGCCTGTGGCTGTAATTTATGGTGATCGTATGGTACACACATTCCTGAGCATACTGCTGTTGGGAATATGATGTTTGGTTGCAGTAAGCACTGAATGTAAAAAAAATAAAAAAATAAAATTAAAAATTAAAGGTGCAGTAGATATTTTGGGGTTTTTATTACGTTTTTTCTAATTTGTACAAATGGACTGGAAAATATGAAGACATTTAAATTGCAATTGCATCAGCACAAGAGCTTTTTGTGCTTGAAAAACCTGTATGATCTGTGCTAGTTTACATGAATCTCCTGTCAATTATTCCTTTCTGATGCATCGCTTTGCCACATTTCTATATGCTGAAAACATGAAACATGAAAACATGGCCGTGTCTCATGGCCGTGTCTCCAACAGATGTTTATCCGTGTTAATAAAATGATGTTACCCTAAACTCTAAAAATGGGGACAAAATGCTTATATGTTAAAAAATAAAATACATTAATAACATATACAATCCACTACAGGGTGTAATTATTTTTCCCCTTATTATCTTTCACTGTTGCTGTGAAGACTGTGAAGCCAGATGAGGGCTAATGTTAGCACAAAGTCCATTAGCCCTCATCTGGCTAATATTAATTAATTATGTTACTAAAACCAGAGGTGATTTTTTTTCTGCAATTGTTGGTTTCCAAATTGTAGAAATAAAAATCATATTTCTGTGTTGAACATTCACCCTTTATGCCCCTTTACACTAAAGTTTAAAGGTTCATGTGGTTTAATTTTACGTAAGGTGGAATTTAAAGGCTAAATCAGCGTTTGTAACTAGTGGAGAGGAATGATTTAACAAAAGGTTATGGTGTATATTCAACTTAATAAATACATATATTTTTTATAAATCAAACACATTCAGTGCATCATTATGTTTGTTACCTGAAAACACAAATATTTTGATGGTATATTATTACGGTTAATTATTATGGAAAAACAAAAATAAATAAAGTACTCCTTTTTCAGAGGCTGGATTGGGAGCTGAATCCAAAACAGTTCCACTGTTGTTGTAATACCCCTACGTAACTGCTAGATGTCACATATCTTAAATATTGGCTAGTGCTCCTTTAATAGGGAGTTTAAAGGAACATATTCAAACTGCTTATCAAACATTAGAGACATTTGGACTTTTACATAAAAATGTTCCTGTATTTCATGTCCCTCACATATATTTGACTAAAATTTTGGCTTTAAAGTTTAACGATTCAGCTTCATTAATTCAGAAAACACAGTTCCATTGCTCCACAGCCAAATGCTGGCTGGCTGACTATTTGACATGGTGAAGTTTGGCTCAAATTTGCCTCCTCCAGAGCATCCCATTCCTTTGTCATTCCTTTCCTATGGAGATTTTACAAACATGTATGAACAACTCATTCACTCATTATATATATGTATATGTGTAGTACAAATATCTGAGCACATGAACTAAAAAAAGCAAACAGTGTCTAATTTGATATCCTTAATTTAGCAATTGTAGAAAACCTTCCATGGTGGTGTTTCAACATTTGTGTACCATATTTTATGTTTATTATGTCAGGTCATTCTGAAATGCATTTAGAGCTGTGTAACCATCCGTTCATGACCACTAGAGGGCAGAAACTGGCTCTCCTTTTTCAAATAAATAAATCAAAGCTCTCAGGTTGCCCTAAATCCATGAACTGTCACTAGATGATAAATAGAGACACATTAGATAATTATGGTGGAAAGTTCAGATGAGGGTGATGTAAGTAATCTTTTTGCATGGCCGTTATTTTTAGGCATTCCTCAGGACCACAGTGCTGACTCTGAAGCGTGGCCAGTTTGCAGCCTCACGGCTCTGCTCCGATGACTTCTCTCTCAGCATCTTTAATCATCTTTCGCTTTGAGGCCTGACTAAGGCTTTTCTTTGGTCGTCTATTGTTGACACATACAAATACTTCACCTGAGGGCTGCCTCATTATCTGACGTCAAAGCACCCTGCTGATTTATTGGTCTCTTCTCTTGTGAGTGCAAAAAAACATGTAATTGCAGTCAAAGTTTATTAAGTAAACATGAAAAATGGACTGGAATGCTTGGGTCTCTGCTTACCTCAAATGTGGTGGCACATGTGTGTTTGGAAGTGTTTATTGAACTTGCAGTGTGGTACATCCTGTTTTTCCTTTGAACTTTAGTGTTGTTAGATTTATTAACATACAAAATATGTTTGTTCATTCATGATAGATGGAATATGCAGATCCTCTACTTAAAGCTCCACACAGGGATTGCAGCCGCAGCCATGCTACATGCTAGTACTGAGCTAGTAACAGTACTGTTTAAGAGAGTTTAGAGCAGCTTGTAAAAATGTGCAAAAAACATCTAAGCATCTTTTTTTCCCCCTGATCTGGTCTACTGTATTGTGAATGGTAAATCTGACTTCCGGCTGTGTCAACCAGTAGCCTATGTTTGTCATGGTTGCAGTAGTCTGTAGCACACCTTGATATCTCTGAGTCTTTGGTTTAACAAAATCATAGCCTTTTATTTGATCTTTTCAGCCAGAAAACAAACTATCTAAAGTAAATGAACTTGCTAACCTATGCTGTTAGCTTATTTCCATTCTCATCTAAAGAGGATAAATGAATATTTCCACTAAAATGTATACAGCTAGCTTTTAGCTTTGCTCTTTATTAGCTAGTTACAGAAATTTCAATAAAATGCTTGCTTATGAACTGTTTTATAAGCAAGTTCTCAAAAAGGTGTTACAAAGTAGTTTTAGTTTTTCAAATATTCCTCCCACCTTTGAGACATATAGCAAGTATGGGGTCTGGTTTCATACCAATAGAGACAAATGTGGAACTGGTGAAAGAGGTGGGTAAATATGTGGATAGTAGCTGTTACATTAATCCCATAATTTTGCCTAAAGTGTCCCTTTAGAAGAAGTAAACAAAGTTTTAAAGGCAGTTTAATGTGTAATACTCCATTCTAGAGTTGTAGAGTTTGGATTGTTTACAGTGATGAAGATTGGAAGCAGACTGAAGGTACCTCTAAAAGCTCCTTCACAATGTTATTAAATGAAAAGGTAATAAATACATTACGTGATATCAGACATTTTGGTCTATTTTTTATCCTTTTTATTTTATTACTTATTTATGTGTGTGTGTTCCTGGCTTGTGCCCAATGATTCCAGGTAGACTCTGGACCCACAGCAATCCTGTTCAGTTACGTTCATTCATTCATTATCTGTATCCAGTTCAGGGTTGCGGTGGGTCCAGAGTCTACCTGGAATCATTGGGTGCAAGGTGGGAATACACCCTGGAGGGGCGCCAGTTCTTCACAGGGCAACACACACACTCACACATTCACTCACACACTCACACCTACGGACACTTTTGAGTCGCCAATCCACCTACCAACGTGTGTTTTTGGACCGTGGGAGGAAACCCACGTGGAGAACACAACAACACCTCACAGACAGCCCCTGGAGCTGTGTGACTGCGACACTACCTGCTGCTCCACCGTGCCACCCTTGTTCAGTAACAGTACTAGAAAATTTATTTAAAAAAAATTAACCAACAAAGCCATTTTGAATAATTAGCAGAATTCCTCATTTAAAACGTAAAAGGGAAACTGGGATAATATTACCCAGAGCAAAATGAATAAAAAAAATGGGAAGGTTCAGTGAAACAATTTAGTTTTCGTCTAAGTCTTTCCACATTTGGTGCCATGCTGCTGCAAACTTGTGAGGAGAAGAGCTGAATTATCGCATGTGTATGCAAAGTGTCAGGTCAGAAGAAAACTTGGGCAGCTTGAGTGCTGCTCCTTATACTAGAGACACAAACACTTGTGGCAGGTGTCCTATTGCACTTTGGCCAATAGGGAAAAATAAGAGTTGTTAGTAGAACATGTTGTTCAGCACGCAGCTATCACTCGACTAAACAGATGTTTCTGCAAAAGAAATTTACAGTCCTCCTCTGGCCATCAATTAAAGCTCTGAAATGTTATCTCTCTTAAGCAAAATGACACATTTATAAAAATAATTCCATATGACCTGCAATGTAGCTTAGATCTAAGTCCACACCTTCACCTACAATCAGTCAATTAATCTCTGCTTCTACCTACACTAAACTCTCTGCTATTTTCTGCTGCTTGAAAGGCCTACCTTGTAAGTTGATGCCATAGGTTCATTAGGTTTATGATGTAAGAAACCGTGGTTGTCTGAAATTCTGTGACTGAGTTGGTTTTTGGTACATAAAGTGGAAATGCTTGGCTATGGTGCTGAATACACCTATCAAATTTGAAAAAATAAAACACAGCCTGGATGTCACGCTTCGTGCCCTGTTCCTTGTGTTTCCCTTGTTTTCCATGTGCTCCTTTAGCACATGGCTCTTTTTTTGTTTTGTTGTAGTCCCCTCCCTTGTCTCTGCCATAGCCCTTCCTTGCAATCAGTGCTCCCACCTGTGTCTCCTTTGTTATCCTGTCCCCTCGTTATCTCTTCCAGGTGTTCCCATGTGTATATATACCCCTTTGTTCCAAGTACTCTTTTCTGGTCTTGTGTGTAATGTTTTGCATATGTCTACTCCAGTTCATAATTGTTTCCTGTTTGATCCAGCTTGTGTTTACATTAATTGTTTTTTTTGCTTTTGTTTTAGTAAATAAATTATTCCTTGCATGTATGTCTGCCTCCTCATCTTCCCCTCAACCATAACACTGGACATGTTAACAAGCTGAAAACCTGATTTTTACTGAAGGGGTCATTTACTGTGTAGAGCAAATGGTCAAATGAAAATGTAATGAAAAATATATTAAAATTCAAAATCTTTAAAATGCCCCCATCCTTTGAAGACTTTATGTAAGGATTCATATTCTTCAAACTTTTTTATTATTATTATTTTTTTTTTTTTGACAAATCTCCTATATATTGCCATTATGCTGTGATTGCTGTAGGAGGTACATGATGTGGCTTCTAGTGTATAAACCAGACATGTTTTCAGTTTTTTTTTTTTAAAAAGTTGATTTTCAATCTAGAGGGTCTTAAAATGACATGACAACTAAAGGCTTTACAATATTTTAGAAACTGGCATTGAAGTTGATCTATCCACCATTTTTATGTCAATATTAGTTTACTAATAACTAATTCCTATGTAAAGATGTAGTGGAGTAAACACATCCTGAGCAGAGAGTGAAGCCACACACCATCTATTAGCCCTTTTCCTCAAAGAGAACTTAATGCCAGTGCCATACATAAATGAACAGAATCAGGAAAGAGTCATGGTTTATCCACTCTTTACAGCAGGGTCAGATCAGAGTGAAATATGAAACACATGTGGAAATGTTGTGAGTTCTAAGCCATCCTGCAGAGCTCGTGAACAACGGAAGACAGTAGCCAACGTACCTCATGTCGAACTGAACACCCCAGAAAACACAGAAATGGAGCACCTTTCTGTTTCATTTCCTTTCATTTTTGTCCAGCTCCACTGCTTGATAACATTTTATTTGAGTTTCTGTGCTTTCTGGAGCTTTTCTGGTTTGTGAACCAATTTATATTAGTGGAAACACACAGGATGTTTACAAAATAGGTTCACAAATGGGAACCAGACCAGTCCCATGTTGGTCCCAAATTGCATAATTTTGGATATATCACCTTTAAAATTGTGATGATAAACCACATTGACACCTAATGTTGAACTGACACCTAATGTTGAAATGCGCATGCACGAGTAGGAACTGTTAATTCAGTCGTATTTCACAGAGAAAACTTAAGGTGGCGCCACTACACCACTACACTGTCTTTTTTTAGTTCATCCATATTTCACATTGCAGTTCATGAACTAAATTTGGAACCGGTCGGCAGTGACCAGAGGTCCTATATTCCCTGGACAAGTACTCTTTTTGGGACCTAAAAAATGCGTGTTCATGTGTTTTAGGGGGGTCAGAGTGTTGAGAGCTGAATTGAACTCACGCTGCTTCAGCGCTGTAGGTCCACCATCCACCATGGTGCAGCTCAGTGTTTTACTGCACCCTACAGAAATATGTTGAACGTTGTTGAGGTAATATTTATCATAGTCTCTTCTTTATGTTTAGAGAATGTTTTTGTGACCCAGCCTTTTGTTTTCTACTATATATTTAATAATCTCTGGATTATTAAAGCCAGAACACCAGAGTGAGGTGTTACTCAAAATAAACAAGGCTGTGAATTATTTACAGCACCGTTTTATCAGACCCTTATAGAAATGTAAGTCAGTACATAACTAGTTCCTTTACCCCTTAATGCCCTGTTTCTTTAGCAAGTATAGATTACTTGGTTGATAAAATGTTAAGGAGCTTGGTTTTAGAAATGTTAAAATACTTAAATGTTATCTTGTTGCTTTCTGTCAAATGAGTTGCTTTAATGTCATTTCAACACAGTGCTTCAGTTTTGTAGCTTTGTATGAACAGAAAATAACAGGCTTTCCATGATCATACACACACTGTCAGAAAGTGACAAGATAAACTAGTTTAATAGTTTGTTATTATTTGTTATTATTGTAAGCAAAGACATTGATATGAAGCACCAAAGCTTCTCCAGACCTTCCAGTGACAAGGGCTTTTGGGCTTTCCTGTTTTTGAAATGCCAGAAAAACCTCTGTGACAATGGCTATATGGCTAATGGCGGTCCTGCAAAACTAGGCTGGCCTAGTTTCTCTTTGCTTGTGTTTTTCTCTGTTGGGAAGTTCAGTTATGAAAATAAGTGAGATTGTTTTCAGAAAGTGACACTTGTAGAAATGTTGTAATGGGATTAATGAAAAGTCACTGACAACCAGGGCTGGATTAGTGTCTTTCTTGCTTTCGGGAGCCTTTGTATAAGTAACTAGAGCACAAAGTCGTGATGTAATTGTAGATTGCAGTCTGTTCTGGCAAATCCCATACCTTCCTCTCCCTGTTTAGAGGAATGAAACTACTCAACTCTTTTTTTTCCTCTTTTAAAACACAGAAAAACCTGTCAGCCAGATGTTTTTGCTGTAATGAAGAAAGTGTAGGGTGAAGTAAGCGTTTTGACGAAAAAAATTCTCTGAGAGAAATTAATCATGGACATGACTTTCCATGACCAAAGCCATTGTTTTATTTGCCAAATGATTTATGTCTCAGTTGATTTACACGCCGTCTATTCCTTGCAGCTGGGATGGTACTCTATTAATGAAATTCCTTAATGTTTAATAATTTGTGATTTGAATTAATCGCCTTATGTAAATTTATATTCATGTCATGTCTAATTTTCATACCCGTGCACAGGATGTATGTTCAGAAACTTTCATATACACAAACCTCAATTAACTCAGTTTTCAACAACATCCTTAACATTAATGTTTAACATAGTATGAACCCGTTTGGGGGAAGGGCAATTTTTTTTTTTATTATCAGTGGTGTGTAGAAATAATTCCACATCCCAATGATGAAAAATTTTAAGCCTGGTCAACCTTATAACTGACCAATGCTTGGCATTGGGCTTGATGAGCAACTGCTTCAGCACCCGGTTCTATTGGTTTCCTATTGTTTTTCTAAGGAGATTATACAAGCTGTGTTTGCACAGTTAAATGAATCAGCAATAAGTGAACCTTAAAGAAGTGGTAATTGCTCTTTAGGAAGGTGGCTCAGCCCTCCTCGCCTCAGCCCTATGTATACCCTGCGAATTCATATAATTTCCATGTTGGACAAACATGGTCTTGTATTTATCTATCCAACAGGGGAGTTTGGCTTCGTACACATTCCGTAGCCATCTTGAACTCCTTTCAGTATTTACGAGTGTGGTCCATAGTAGCAAACAAAACATTAAAAATACAGCTGACCATACATTCATTCATTTTCTGTGTATATTTCATCTTGTCCTGCAGTGCTACCTGGAATCACTGAGTGCATAGGAACACACCTTGGACAAAGCAGCAGTCCAGCGCAAGGCAGCGTGACCCAGTCACTCACACACTCACACCTGTGGGCAATTTCACACACTCACACCTGTGGGCAAGTTCACACAGAATATCCTCCTACCAACCGACCAACCCCAGAATTCTGGAGCTGTGTGACAGCGGCACTACCTGTGGTTCCACCATGCCACCAGGTGAGCAAGCAAAATTAATTGGAAATATCACCTTTACTATCTACAACATCCTTATAAATACAAAAATATACTGAGAAGGGGGGCAACACGGTGGTGCAGCAGGTAGTGTCGCAGTCACTGGGTTCGCAGGTTGTGGGTTTGATTCCCGCTCTGGGTGACTGTCTGTGAGGAGTTGGTGTGTTCTCCCTGTGTCTGTGTGGGTTTCCTCCGCGTGCTCAGGTTTTGTCCCACAGTCCAAAAACACATGTTGTTAGGTTGATTGACGACTCAAAAGTGACCGTGTGTGTGTGAGTGTGTGATGCCCTGTGAAGGACTGGCGGCCCCTCCAGGGTGTATTCCCGCCTTGCACCCAATGATTCCAGGTAGGCTCTGGACCCACTGTCACCCTGAATTGGATAAGCGGTTACAGATAGTGAGAAGGGCCAATTGATCCCTGCAGATCAATCAATCAATCCATCATTCCATCAATCAATCAATAACACATGCTTTATTTAAACTTGGAGTACAAATAGGGTGATGTCAGTGAAAAAAAATAAAGTTTGTTAGTACACGTATGAAAGCAATGTAAATATGAGTAAAAAATGGATAAAATCATAATAAAGATCAAATTACAATGTCAAAATTAGTGTAAACAATGACTAATCATATAAGGGTTAAATAATAGGATGGTTGATAATAAAATATATTTAAAATAAATAGAAATATATGATGGCTAAATAACTGAAACAAAATAGTTATTCATTCATAATCAACCATTATTTTCTTGAATAATAACCGGGTAAAAAGAACAACGTAGAAGATTGTAACAAAGTAAAAATACCAGTGTAAGGCACTGTTAAAAAGACCAGTATCTTTAGTTACTTTAATATTCGTGTTTACATCTCTGACTGTAACTGCAGAAAAGTTCTCACTTCGAATGGCTCTGGAAAAACTATGAAAGCGTTTATCAGAATTTGTGATCTCACTGGACATAGAACATATGTTTAACATTTTGGAATTGTGCTCCTTTCACCAGGCAAAGCAGACTTATTCTTGACTGCCTTATGTTACAGCAGGTTCTCCAACAGGATGAGATTTTTGTGCCTGATAAATGGACGGCTCTGTGTCTAAATCTAAAAAAGCCAATGGTGTATCTCCTACAAAGCTATGCCAACATATGCAGTGAGCAGGTTTTTCTGGCAAAGCTGGGATCTCCTTATTCGCATCAACTTTCACATCCAGGCTTTTTTTTTTGCTTTCGACTTGCTGGATGAAACCTTTCCTATATTTTCCCTCCAAATAAATGTGCTTGATCCCAGCATGCAACTACACACTGTATGCCTTGCTTACAGTGTTGAGCGAAGAAATCATCCATCATCAGTGTCATGAGTGTAGTTCCTCACTGCTAGATGTACAAAGTAATGTATAAGTAATAGACCACACTTAGATCATCTGTGAACGTTGGCGGATGCATTTAAAAAGATCACTATTTGAGACTGAATAAGAGAAATACCACACGCTGTCCAAAGCTGATGAGCTTTTGAACCACCCTGTTGAATATTTGTTTACCAAAGCACTAGGTCACAGCTAGCACTGGTTACCATTTCAATTGCGATGCAACTGATTACATACAAAAAGCTTCTTTGAAATAGCTTCCAAACAGTTACTTAGTTAAAATATTGCACACCCCCGACAAAATGACATATTCTGTTGTAACTTGAATTTTGAATTGAAAAGACTGCTTTAATGTTAGTTCCTCTGTGCAAATATTAATGCACACCACCCAATTGTTAAACATGGGAAGTGTCTATTATGCTTTGGGATTGTGTGACAACCAGTGACAAAGGAAACCTTGCAGACGAGTACTGGACCAGAGCCTATGTGGAATCATTGGGTGCAAGGCAGAAACATACACTGGAGGGTTTGCCAGTCCTTCACAGGGTGACACACACACATTTCACCTATGGACACTTGAGTCACCTTTCCACCTACCAACATGTTATTTTGGACTGTGGGAGGAAACCGGAGCACCCGGAGGAAAACACACCACACTCCTCACAGACAGTCACATGGAGCAGGACTTGAACCCACAACTTCCAGGTCCCTGGAGCTGTGTGACTGCGACACTACCTGCTGCCCCCTTAAAAACTCAAGACCTGACTTGAACATCACTGAAAAATAAAGAGCTGATCTCAAAACGATTTTTAAGATTACTTTTTTAAGTGGTTTTTAAGTGTTTAAGATGATCCAAGAACATAGAAATACACTTTAAAATCAAGAAAATATTTTTCAAGTAGTGTTCGTCTCCATACAAACTATTATGTTCCTGTTCCAGTTTTGAAGTTATGAAGAAGGTGAATGTGCAACACACTCACAATGTGCCATGTGATCATATGTGGAAAATGTGGGACATAAATGGAAGCTTTTTGCCCTTGTGTGCATTTAGTGGGGTTTTACAATGAGTCTCTGCCCTATGCGTGGTTCACTGCTCGTACCGTAAAAGCTTCCCCAAGGAGCCTCCTGTGCCAGAGTTGAAAATGCCACAACCATTTGTCACAGAACAAGGTTCTCTTTACAGGCCGCTAGGCTGAGAGCATCTTGGCCAGCTGTGGCCTCAGGCTGAGACAATAGACTCTACGCCCTTCAGCTCTGTCCAAACCCTTTCTGCTCTTACACTATCCTCTCTGTAGTGAGAGTTTTGTCCAACCTATGTTCACATTTATAGGTGTCAGTGGCTAGCTGTGTTAACCATCATTTGTTCTACTTTAGTTTTTCTTAAAGGTGACGTTCACATAAAATTTTGAGGATGTGTCCTCACCATTTGCTTCCTCTTCTGTCTGCTCTAAACTGGTCTAATGTGTTTACGAAGATCTTTGGAAGATTTAGACAATGAATAGATCTACAAACATTGAAAAGCATGAAGCGAGGATTTACTCTGTTCCTGCTCCATATGTGGGTAATATTGACTAAATACTGCTGTAGATAAAATGGTCTCTATATTCCTCTAAGGCTGTGCATCAAAAATCCTGTGTAACGAAACAGTAGCAATTCTGGATGAATTTGTGTCTTCAGTCCCCAAACAATTATTAAGTGTTAAAGCAAAGATGATGAAACATGATTGAAATGTGCTACTGTCACAAACTGTTCCTTCCACTTTTAAATAAAAATAGCACTAAGCCAGATGACGACTTCTTTGCTTCTAGATTTCTAGCAGCACTGCTGTGTCTGATCCACTTGTACCAGCATAACAAACACATACACACCATGTCAGTGTCAGGACATTGCAGAGAATTATTCACCAGCCAAGTAATACCAGCCCATGGGGCTGAAAAGGGTGGCAACAAAGTATGCTGAGCAACATATGGACTGAAGTAACTTTATACATATAAAGTGTTCCTGTGTGGTTATTGGAGCTGATTTAATGGACAGTCAATGTAGAAACAAGGAGATAGTCATAATATTATGGCTGATGTAAAGTTTTTTTTTTTTTTAAGATCATGCTTTCTGCTTCTCACATGTTTTCTCTTTCACTATTTTTCACAACTAGCATTTCACAAACAGTCCTAAACTTTTGGAACTTTTTTGTTCTCCACATGTCTTTTGCCTTTCGTCCCTAACTCAAAAGGGAAGCATGTACTACTTAAATGAATGACTTCCTCAGAGCAGATTGATGCAGACAGTGGAGAAGAGCTTTCCCTCTAAGTGCTGAGAGTTGGGTGGTCTATCCTTCAGCACTAGATTTGGATGGGGGGTGGTGGGGGGGAGGTGGACAGGGGGGCCTGAGAAACGCAGACCACCCCATATCACTTTCAAAGACTGAAACACAACCCCCATCCCCCAACACCCCCACACCCAAGAGCCCCTCTCTTGTCCCTCAAGTTTGACAAAGACACCTGTTGTTTGATTTTGAAGGAGTGCTGAATTGAGTGGCCTGTTCAGAAAGAAAAAAAATATGTTGAAATTCTTTGTAATTCTGCTTCAAAACAGAAACAAATATCCTTGATAAGCCAGGCTCCAATTTAAAGCATAGACCTTGAACAGCCTACACAGTTTAGAGTTTTGATATAAGTCAGATGTGTTTTTTCCATTTGCTTTTGATAGAAATGTAATGGGAAACTGTAAACCCTAGGTTTGTCTGGATTGATTATGTTTAAGATTAACCAAATCTTAACCTTGTTTTGTTATCGTTTTAACATTTTCCAGTTTTTTACGAAATCACTTGTTTCTATGGAAAGGGCTGCCACAATGGCTCTCTGCCTCTAGAGATGGTCTAATCATTCCTGTGAACTTTGTTTATATTTCGTTGATTCATCAGGGTTGTTTTTTTAGACTCTGAAAGCATTCATGTGCTGTTCACATTTCATTAAGTTCTGAGTGAAAATTAAAATGGCTGGAAACCTTGGAAAATGAAACTGATATTATCAGAAATGTAAAGAAGTGGAAGAACCTGCAAACATTTGGCACTAACATAATTTTAATATCCCTAGGGTTGCTAGCTGAAAATATCATGGAGGTGACTGACATTTTTGGCCTCAACTGAAGGTCCAGTAATACTCTTTGTTCGCTACTGTCATACACATGCTACATTTCTTAGGTCTCAGAAGTGTCTAACGCAATTATTATAAGATGTTTCCTTCACGTGGCATGAAGTGCTTGGACATGCCAATACCATTCCCAGGTGAAACTATTAAAATGATCCAGAATTAAATGCTAAAACAAGTGTTAATGAGCCACCCCTTTCCAAACTTATGACGTCTACATAAAAGTAAAAGGGAAACACTCTTCTACTAGATTCTTGTGTATTACTCTGCTTTCCATGAGGTGAGATGATCCTCTTACGTGCCATATTTAAGCCAATAAATAAAAGTGCACTAGTGTTTACACCATATGTGTTTTAACTTGTGTGAAACGCCCCAGTCCAAACAGACATATTTCGTTCTCTTTGAGGAATATTTCACTGGAAGATCAACAAATGAGGCTCATAATGAATGAAAGTTAGGAGTGTATGAGGTCATGATAACCCATGTTGCCCATGTTGCCCTTTTATTCTTTGTTAACTGTGTAGGATGAAATATTCCTCAGACAGAAACATACTGTTTTCACTAGAGAAGCTCCCCTGGTGTCATCTGTTAAAGGTGCAATCAGTCATTTTCTCCAATGACTCCTTTTCATATTATGGAAGACACACTATAATAACATTAAACAACACCTGTTGTAAACATGGCCTCGCCCATGAGTGGGACCCACTGTACAGAGCATAAACTGATACATTCACAGACTACAAAGCAATTTGGTTCTTCATCTGATGTAAGCTTCACTTTAAAGAATAAATGTAAATATAGAATTCACATTCATAAATAATACTGTCCAGTTTGCTAAAGGTCTGTAGAGACATACAGTATGTTGCTCTTGATGTCCACAGTAGTGCTTAACTCCAATAAGGCAGACAGCATTCTGAAGGGAAGAAACATTTACCATCCATAAAGAAATCATAACTCTGAAACTGGAGGAAGATATACATATACACAGTGTACCTATCTCAACACTTTTTATTCAGGCCACTGATCATAATATCACAGAACAAAACATTGTATTGTGTTGTATAGTGGTTCATTTTATTGCATAATCTGACAACACTAGCTGTCCTTTACACTGTGTGGAAAAATGATGAATGTACCACTAGAAATGACCCAAAACTGCGAGGAATAAAATAGATATATTTCCTTACATTAAGCCCTAAAGATTTTTTTATCCTATGTCTTTTAATTTACCATTTTGGCGATAGAAGGTTTTTGTCAGGACAGTGATGATATTTCGACTGAATGAAGGCATAGTTTTACCATATTCTGACTGTATGTCTGCCAATACTCTTGATGAGTACATGGAATGGACACAGAGAAAAAGGAACTGGGTCACTACTTGTTCTTTTGTATTGACGATCTAACAGTTCTGTCAGAGTGAAACTGCAAGTGTCGGCATAAATGTAGGAGTATGATCTATGCTTCCATTTGGAAACCAACTGTTAATTCCCAGCATCCCTTGATGTATTTTCCTCTATGGAAGTGGACTTCAATCAGCATGACTCAGTGGAAAGGAAGATCAGTGTGCATAGATATGAGGGGAAACATCTATTGCGATGGAAAAGAGAGGAAGGTATAATCCAGGCCCCCATAGGGATAAGGGTTAAAATAATTGGGTTTAAAGACATGGCCATGTTGTACATAGTCACCTTAGGTTTTTATATGAGAAGGAAAGTTGCCTGGTTATAGGTTTTTAATTATCACATCCTTATTAAAGATGATTTGGAGATCATGCATATAGCAATATAGATTGTACAGTACTACCTACTGTGCCATCAATACATACAGTTTTACATCATAGTACTTCAGTATTAATGAATATTGACACTTACATACTAAAGTCTCTTGCATGGACATCATCATTCTCCAACATTATACAGTGCATCAGGGGTTTTGTAGTTTTACAATAACAAATAATTCCACATTTGCATTTAAACTGATCCTATAACAGTTCTCCGGCTGGTAATGTTCATGCACACATCTTTCAAATTAAGTGTAAACGTTGGATATGTGTTTTCTAACCTGATGGACAGTACTATGCATTTCCTAGGGACTTAAAAGTGGTTATATTTAATAATCTCCATGTAACCCCAAGTTTGTAATCATGCATTCCCAAAGTTGTTGATAATACAAAGACAGTGGTGTCACTTTCAAATGCTCTGGCCAACAGTCCTGTCCTTCTGAAAGCAATTTAACTCTGGTCACTTGACGTCCGTCCTGCTCTTAGGGTGCTGGCTGGGGTTATGTAATACCCAATTAAGAGTGACTAAATCCAGTTGAGGAAAGATGGGATTGACTTGTGGCTAAGCCTTTCCAGTAGAACAGAGATGGATATGAAGAGCTATGGTAACACGATAAGCAGTTGCCTTGCCTCACCATGGGCGGTTTGGAAAACAGAGAATGGGCTTTGTTTAACTGCCAAACGGATTTATAGAAACCAAGGGACATTTTCATTCCTGTCTTAGAACCGATGTGCAAAAGATTTGGAAAAAAAAAGTGGGTGAAGTGTGGCTCCCCAGTTTTACGCATAAACAAAAAATTTACCATGAGACTGTGTGGAATAGTGGGTGGACACAGGTCTGGTAACCTTTATTTCAAAATTTGACAAATGAAAACTTTAATTCATTTTTGCACTTGTCCCTCTACAGATATGTCTTTCTTATTAAACTGCTTCAATTATCTTTAAACATACAGGCCAGGTTCTGTTAAGCCAGTCTTTTTTCCCCTTTCAGTACCACATATTTGTCTTTTAATGACTGGTTTTATCACCTTGCAGCTTAATGTGTGGTATCCTTAGACCTCCCATGCAACAACCTGCCCTCTTTTGTCTCGTGCCGTATGTTACCATGGTGTCAAACATATTTTTCGCCTGCCTTCAGTTGAAAAGCCATTGCACACCTTGTGGTACTGAGTCAGCTGGTGCACAGAAGCCAGTTCTTTTTCCAGACTTGGGATAGCTAATTGACCTTGCATGATAATGACCCTACAAATAACGCAATAAATGCTCCCTGTGGCTGGTTAGTACATGAAGACAGGATATTCAAGTCTGCTGTCTGTTATTGTGATTTGCCATGTGTGAGAGGAGGAGCACACATCAGTGTTTGTATATTGAAGTCTGCCGACAGTAGCCTTTCATGTGGCCCCGCCTGACATCTTCAGATGGTGTGGGTTATTGAAATAAATCCCAGTTTTGTTGATTTTTTAAAATCTCCCTTTTCAAGTCTTTCATCATTTTCCACCTGTTACCAGTAATGTGGCAAAACGTCTGGGAATGGGTCTGTTTCATTATTCCACACAACTAGGTCGTCTGGATGCCGTTCAATATTCGACTTACATATGTCTTATCTAGAAATGACTGCTGACTGCTGTTCTAAAACTACTAAGGCTACTGAAACAGATTGCTGGAATAGCCAAAGCACAGTCAGTACCCTCACTGGGCCAGCAGCTCAAGAATGGGGCTAATCAGCTTTTGGTTTTTCCTCATATTAGGTTTCCATACATTTTTGGAAAAACCAGATGTTTTCTTGAAACCCGTGTGAGCAGAGACTCGTTCTTCCCATTAACTGAACTTCTGTTAATCTATTTAGTCCCCTCAGGAGAATAAAAACCCTGTGCCTTGCATGTTTTCATGTCATCCAAAGGGCAGTCCTGCAAGGTTTTTAGCAAAGGTAAAAGGCTGCACTTGCTTTCCTTCAAAAAACAAAAAGAATTAAAGTAGGCCCCTAGCCCTTGATGCCACAAGAAGTAGTGGCCCAAATATGTGAATGCATTGCTAATGGGATCCTCCAAGTCCTCTTCACCCTTCTAGAGTACTCCAGCCCTGTCAGCGTCCTGCTAAATCACTTGCTCATAGCTGCGGCTTCACAGCTGTTTCAGAGAGGCGCAGTAAATTCGCCAGTCCAGCGTAGCGAAGCACGCAGTGGACGCTGCCAACCGCACGTTGAGGGCTGCTGACCTGATGGATGAAAAAGAGGAATGTTTACAGTGGCTGGGGAGCTGTTTTGACAAGGAGCACACACTCGCCGTTTTGCGTGTTTCAAAGAAAAAAAGTAAAAAGTTATAAATGATGCCCTGGTGTTGCACTGAAAGCTTGTGGGATTTAGTGCCCACAGTCCCCAGACCGTGCTGGCTGAAGATGGCAGTGTGGACAGTTGCAACTTTATCCAGCTCCAGCTCTTTTTATCCTCACAGTTCCTTTAGTGCATGCTCTAACAGTGTGGCACCATAGCCCACCTTATTATTGATTGCAGAGGAGTACCTTGAGGCTCTTCAAGTTATATTGCTCTTAAAACTCTTAAACTCTGGTATGCAGGCCAGTGCATTGCTTTCCTTTATTTCATGTATGTACACTCTACATGTATGTACCTCTAGAACTTCAAGCCAATACAGTGTTATTGATCTCTTATTGATCTGTAAATCTGTTTGAGGGTTATATTTGATTTTCATTTTTCAATCCAGTTTTAAGCTTAATTAATCTTTGCCAGTAGGCCTCTTCCTATCACACCACTATCAAATTGGAGAGTGAAGACTAGCAAGTGCCCCCCCCCCCCCCCCCATTTATACTTGTCATGTTTTTAAACAGTGATCAGTTTATCTGTATCAGTCAGTAAAGAGGTTTAAGAAAATACAGCACCATACTTCCTTCATAGTGCACATCACATATAATAAAACTATTAATACTGCACCCAGACAGTAATTAGAAGCTAGTTTGTCATTGTGACCCTCATGTCGCACTAAATGTAATTTTTATGACAGACATTGCGCTACACGGAGGGTATAGGGAAACATTTCAGCTTCACTGTGAAACGGAAACATCACTCATTGATTATTCATATTTTTGGACAAGGAGAACTACTTTATTAAATTTTAAACCAAATCAGAGGAATACAAACCGGATTCCAAAAAAGTTGGGACACTAAACAAATTGTGAATAAAAACTGAATGCAATGATGTGGAGATGGCAAATGTCAATATTTTATTCATAATAGATCATAGATGACGGATCAAAAGTTTAATCTGAGTAAATGTAACATTTTAAAGGAAAAATATGTTGATTCAAAATGTCACAGTGTCAACAAATCCCAAAAAGTTGGGACAAGTAGCAATAAGTAGCTGGAAAAAGGAAATTGAGCATATAACGAACAGCTGGAAGACCAATTAACACTAATTAGGGCAATTGACAACATGATTGGGAATAAAAAGAGCTTCTCAGAGTGTCAGAGTCTCTCTGAAGCCAAGATGGTAAGAGGATCACCAATTCCACCATTGTTGCGCAGAAAGATAGTGCAGCAATACCTTTTAAGTTATCATCATCAACCGTGCATAACATCATCAGAAGATTCAGAGAATCTGGAACAATTGCTGTGTGTAAGGGTCAAGGCTGTAAAACTCTACTGGATGCTCGTGATCGCCGGGCCCTTAAACATCACTGCACCTCAAAAAGAAACGCCACTGTCAAGGAAATAAAAGAATGGGCTCAGGAACACTTCCAGAAAGCATTGTCAGTGAACACAATTCACCGTGCCATCCACCGTTGCCAGCTGAAACTCTACAGTGCAAAGAAGAAGCCATTTCTAAGCAAGCTCCACAAGCTCAGACGTTTGCACTGGGCCAGGGCTCTTTTAAAATGGAGTGTGGCAAAATGGAAAACTGTTCTGTGGTCAGATGAGTCACGATTTGAAGTTCTTTATGGAACACTGGGACGCCATGTCATCCGGACCAGAGAGGACAAGGATAACCCAAGTTGATATCAACGTTCCGTTCAGAAGCCTGCATCACTGATGGTATGGGGTTGCATGAGTGCTCGTGGCATGGGCAGCTTACATGTCTGGAAAGGCACCATTAATGCAGAGAACTGTGTTCAGGTTCTAGAACAACTCATGCTCCCATCTAGACGTCATCTCTTTCAGGGAAGACCCTGCATTTTTCAACAAGATAATGCCAGACCACATTCTGCAGCAATCACAACATCATGGCTACGTAGGAGAATGATCCGGGTACTGAAATGGCAGCCTGCAATCCAGATCTTTCACCTGTAGAGAACATTTGGCGCATCATAAAGAGGAAGGTGCGACAAAGAAGGCCCAAGACGATTGAACAGTTAGAGGCCTGTATTAGACATGAATGGGAGAGCATTCCTATTTCTAAACTTGAGAAACTGGTCTCCTCTGTCCCCAGACGCCTGTTGAGTGTTGTAAGAAGAAGGGGGGATGCCACACAGTGGTAAAAAATGGCCTTGTCCCAGCTTTTTTGGGATTTGTTGATGCCATGAAATTTTGAAACATCATATTTTTCCCTTAAAATGATACATTCTCTCAGTTTAAACTTTTGATCTGTGATTTGTGTTCTATTCTGAATATAATATTAGATGTCTATATTCTCATAAAAGAACACACGACTGAAGTAACATTATTCCTGAAACTTGTATATGATCTGTTTATGAATAACTCACACAGATCCAGTCACAAGACCAGAAAAATACACTGGAGTCTAACATGCTAACAATTTTCAATAGATTCTATGATTAAAATGCTAAAGCAGATTACAATATATCAATATTTTTCTCTTCAATATGCTACACTGTGGGACCTTATACCCCCCCGACTCAAAGAGCTTGTAGGCTCCTGTGACACTATGTTATACGACTCTCTCCAGCACTGAGTGTAGCTGTGTATGAAATAAACGTATTCATCTTTCCCATCTGTTTACATTAGTACTGTGTTATGAAACCAGACAATTAATCCCCAATATGGTCCCCCAAGCCAAAGAAAAAAAAAATCACATGGCTGCAACCCATGGATACAGTGTATCTTTTAAAATAGTCACATATGCTTCAGCTGAACCGTGCAATACATTTGAAGCAAGCTCTGTTACATCCACTAAAAGATGCAGAGTAATAAGGGAAAGGCACAGCCACCAACAACTGATTTATGCTTTCATGGACTCCCAGCCAAAAATGGTTGTGGAATCACTGGGGATTAAACATGGGCCATTTTGGAGCCCCCTGCCTTGAATGTCACAGTCAGATGCCATAAGCAAAGCCAGGAAAGAGCCACAAGTTCCAGGTCATCAGTTCACTTGAAGCTTCCTGTTACATGAAACATGCAAACACCGTAAAAGAAGAATGCCATTAAAGCTAGCTTTGTTTTGGAGAGGAATATTTGTACTCATTATCATTCCATTGTCTTCCTGTCTGCTGCAGTGGAAGAGAGCCAGTGGACTCCTTCAGCTTTGTAGATGCAGACCACAGAACCAACATCTTCATAGGTGAGGTCATCCTGAGGTCAGTGGTTACTTTGAAGTGCTCACTTAAAAGAACCTGAAGTTCTGAGGCAGCATGATGTCACTTTCATTAAAATAGTGTGGACAAAAAAACAACCTTGTGGGGTTAATGGCTATCATGAGTTACCATGCCTTAAGCCAATTTCTCTCTCTCTCTCTCTCTCTCTCTCTCTCTCTCTCTCTCTCTCTCTCTCTCTCTGCCTTTTCTGGGCAGGATTTTATGGATTTGATTTCAGTTGTTCTTCTGTTTCATCTTTATTTCAGGCTGCCTTTGAGTTTGTTTGTTACAAGCTCTGCCTATTTATTTATTTATTTTTAACTCAGAGACTAAATCCTTTTCAACAGATCGTTTTATTTATTTATGAACTGAATTCATCACCTGAGTCAGTTTACCACTGCAGCTCAGAGACAGTCCTACACTCTCTGCTATAGAAAAATGTAGCCAACCCTATTCTGAATATGTCTTAGATTTCAGGACATTCAGCAAATTCAATAAATAAAAAAAAATATTAAATGTTGGTGTCAAATGAGTATGTGTAATCAGTTTTCAGAATCACTATTTGGCATATTTCAAAAGCACAACAGTACAAGAATTCTATATTACACTTACAGAAGATGTGTGGTCACCAGATCATATTTCCAGCAGCATGTAGTCTCTTTGGAGCGTTTTCAAATGAAAGAGCCAAATAAAAAAACATGTAGGCATTTCCTACTGACAAGAGGTCAAACATATAAAGTTTCACAATCTGGTGATTCCTCTTGAAGACCCAGACAAGCATATGCTTTGAACATGACCTCTTTTCCCCTCATGGAAAATGATGGTTCAGACCAGAAGGAATGTGTTTATAAAGAACTGTCAATCGCAGAGGCTCAGATATGAAGCACTGTCTCTCACCACCTCCAAGGTTATGGTCATATCTACTGTGAAGTACTCTTTCAGCATTATGCAGTTTAAGTCTAGGAAAACAGATGCCAATTAAACAGAAAGAACTTTCAACCTTTGCTGTATAAGCTGTATCCTCATGTTCTATGTTTTGGAATTGTCTCAAACTGGCTCTTTTAGGTGTATTCCAAATTTGTGTGAAAATGGTTCTTTGGTCTAAAGAATTATTAACAGTGTTAAACAGTTTGCTTCTTCAGTTTTGCACTGTACGCTAAAATACCAGCCTCGTCTCAGTGTGAAATCATATATATATATATATATATATATATATGGATTTACATATGAATTTCTGATGCCATGCCCAGTAATGAAAATTGGCCCCTACTTCTAACCATAATCATACCCATAAAAATAACTAAGCCTCTTTCTGTAATTCTTCTCGGGTACACAATGGCGATATTTTATGGATTTAACAAAAGTGCCACCAGAGGATAGGAGCTCATTTACTGAATGTAAAATTAATTTAAATCATTTTATATATGTTGCAAGTATCTCCTTTTCATTCTGTATGTACTAATTGTTGTAAATCATGTAAAAAAAAACAATACAGCAATGCACAAAAGTCAAAGAGCACTGATTTAATTTCCAGTTTACAATGACCAAATGCAAGTTTAGTTTTTTCTAGTGATATTTCTGAAGTGATTAGATACGATTCATTCATTCGTTCATTGTCTGTAACCTCTTATCGAGTTCAGAAGGTGCAAACCTTTAAACATAAACAAAAACATACTATAACAACTGCACAATACCTGGTCCAGGTATATCTTCCTTCAGATATTAAAACATTCAAGGGTATTTCTGTCTGTTCCAGTCATTTAAGAAGATAATAAAGTGGGTGTGAAATGATGTGTTGCTGTAAATAGTGCTTGCTGAGAAAAAGAAGCTTTGACTATTTGAAAATCAAATAAAAAAGCTGATGGTATTTCAGAGAACAACAGATTAACCTCTCCACAGCCCAGATATCCATTTTACATACATTAGCCTTGTAGCTCCTGTACAAAAGTAAGAAAAGCTAACTTTAGACGCCAACATCATGCTGTCTAATAGGATACATACTGTATTCATTGATTAATTTTTTTTTCTTTTTTATCCTGACCAGCATCACAGTGCACCCAGGGCTTACCAAGAATCACTGGGTGCAGGCAGGAACACACCCTGGATGGGTCACCACACACTCACACATTAATTCACACTCACATCTGTGAGCAATTTTTTTGAATAGCCAATTGATAATAAGCATTTTTTTCATAACTTTAGTTGGAATCTTTTTTTTTTTAAACTTATGAATGTAAAATCTTCTGCACACAGTTCCTGTTTCTGAGGGAAAGAGAAGACGGAGGTTCACTGTTTGCCTGGTTTATGTAGCTGTATGGATGTCTGGAGCTTGAGCAGATGTTGTGAGCTGTTCTGAACCGTTCTCATGGCAGTCCATCAGTTCACGGTGTTGAAGGTTCATGCCTCGTGTGATCTCCCTCTCCATGTTTCCCCATGTTTGTAGTTACTCATGTTAAAATGTAAAGATACCCTTAAGATGGCCCATAGCTGATGATGTCCGGGACTGATAGGGGTATCCTCTTTCATTAAAATGGCTCTAATAGCCAAGGGTGAGAATTTGTTTGTGTTTGAGGCCAGGTCTGCATCTAAGGTTATCTATAGCTTGCTAATTAGAACCAGCAGGCTGCAAGAATTTTTCTTTCTGGTGATTTCATGACTTTTGTCTGCCCTCGTCACTGGAAACAGATGTCTGAGAGATTCCTTCAGGATTTCTGCTTTAAATCTGCCTTCAGTAGATTCTAGGTTTGACAACATTTTGTTTACCTGTGAACATATCCTTTATTGGATTTATGGAGTGTCTCTTTTTCCAAAACACCTGCCGCATTAGTGCAGGTGCCAGATCTTTGAGAAGAACTCAACAATTTAAACACATTTCATCTTGCAAAAAAAAAAAACATATTAAAAACCCCAGTCAAAGCTGGTAACCACATTTATCAGGGGTAAAAAACTGCAAAACATAATTAGGATAACACCAAGCGTGTTTGTTTAAAAATGTAAATTATTTGCTAACCTAAGCACATGCTGAGTATAAAATGTAATGTAAAAAGGAATCTTCCAGCAATGCTCAATATTAATTGGTAAGAAGACATTATATTACTCTGTGCACATTATAAATACAGAGACATGTCATAATTTTCATTTATTCCACAACTGTCATGTTTTCATTGGCACTTGCTTGTATAGTCTTCCCAAGGCAAAGCTATCATTTTAACAGACCTAATGACTAAAAAAGCTACAACCTCTTTTCCTATTGATTTTAACCCTATGTTTTCTAATGTTGCAGCAGTCTCCCCTAAAGTACATTTGTTCACATATAGCACAGTATATGCTCCCAGATTACACCAGCATGGATTCTGTACTTTAACAACTACACTGAACCATCACTGAATTAAGAACATCTACCTTGTATCTACACTTATTGCTACACTGACCATACAGGAGCACTTTGTAGTTGTACAATTAAAGACTGTAGTCCACCTGTTTCTCTGCATACTTTCTTACGTTTTTAATTATTAACTTATTTACTTGACAATTTTATTAGTACACTGTAAAAAAATGAGATGGTGTGGGAGGCCAAGGCGGTTGTGTCTGGTGCCCGACCAAGTGCTGAGGGTTTAAAATACCGCCTCAGTGGATCTGCCTTCTCTGGAATGATGGATTAGTATAGAATTTCATTTTTATGAATTTGGTCATCATTTGCGATATAGAAATTATCTTCCAGCATCAGTAAGTAATGCTGTTGTGTCTAAATATGCTGAAATACTCAGCATATGTAATGCATGAGTAATGTTGTAGCATCTATGGGGTAAAACCTTCACAGAAGAGTTTAGACAAGGTGAAAGGAAACTGACAATTAATACCCTTGATTCCAGAAGTGAATTCTGGACAAGCACATGCCTAGTTGGAGACAAGAACTGAGCTGCTTCAGAAATGTAGTTTAAACATCAGTCTGCAGCTGACATATTACACCACTGTAGTAGAACTATTTTGGTGAATGCAGAGTTTGTTTGAAATGCAAGTCAGTCATCATAGAGATTGTCCAGAGGAGACAGGATTTCCTTCCTTCTTCATACATGGAGTACTCAAGCAAACTCGATCTCATAATGAAACTTCCAGATCTACACGGGACCCACCGCTGATTGAAGTGTTCTCTTGGCGTCTAGCACTTATGAGTCAGTTGTTTGTGGTGGAGAACAACACTTTGAAAACGTCCAACAAGCTGTAGAGAAACTGTAGCTGTTCTAGGTTCAGATGGTGAGATCTCAACACCGTGAAAAGCTTTTGATGGCCCAGACACAACCTGCCACAAAAAAATCCCAACGATTCTCAGAAGCAGTAAGTTGATTTGTCCTGGCATGTCCACTGCCAGCGACAATCATGATGAAAACTAGCGTAATTCTCAAGTGGGATAAATACTCAATAAATGTTTTCATTTGCACAGTCATAATAAACTAAAGCTGACATACAGAACAGTAGCTCATCAGATACAACAGTGTCACTGCTGGACTGAGAATAGTCCACCACTCTAAAACATCCAGCCAAGTGCATACTGAGTCCACTGATGAGGGACTAGAGGTCGACCAATACAAACTGCACAGCAACAGAAGAGCTTCTAACTTTACATCTACAAGATGGACCAACAAGGTAGGTGTGTCTAACAGTGGAGAGTAAGTCAGCACAGTGTTTAAAACCTCCAGCAGCACTGCTGTGTCTGATCCACTTTTTTGCACAGCGCAACACACACTAACACCCCACCACCACGTTAGTGTCACTGCATCACTGAGAATGATCCACCACTCAAATCATAACTGCTCTGTGGTGATCCTGTAGGGGTCATGACCATTGAAGAGCAGTGTGCAAGGGGGGAAATAAAGTATGCAGAGGCATAAAACTAGGCATTTATACTAATTATAAAACTACAAAATTCTCCTGTATGGTCCTTGGAAATCAGAGAATGGAGAGTGAGTGTAGAAACAGGTAGGTAGTCATAATGTTATGGTTGATTAGTGTATTTTGAGAACATCTGAGCCAACATGGAGGAAGAGCTGGCTGTTGAAGTTTCAAAATACGAGATGTTAGACAAATCTATGTGCAGATTACAAATTAAAGCGGGAGTAAAAATAAAGCTAACAAAACTCTTCTCTGAAAACCTGATTAGAATACCAGCACACTTCAGACAGCTAAAATGGAGGACTGTTACACCTGTGCTATTCAGCCCCACTCAAAGCCATACCCATTTTTTTAAAGTGACATGAAATACAAAAAGCTGATTGAAAATTATAATATTCACTCTATAAAGTCGAATTGAAATAAATAGAATTTTTAAATGATTATAAGAAAATGTAAGGCATGTTACATCAAGGCAATCTGAAGGAATTTTTTTAAATACGAATTATTCATTCATTCATTCATTCATTATCTATAACTACTTATCCAGTTCAGGGTCGTGGTGGTTCAGGAGCCTACCCAGAATCATTGGGTGCAAAGTGGGAACACACCCTGGAGGGGGTGCCAGTCCTTCACAGGGTGACACTTACTCACACATTCACTCACACGCTCACACCTACGGACACTTTTGAGTCGCCAATCCACCTACCAACGTGTTTTTAGACCGTGGGAGGAAACCAGAGCACCAGGAGGAAACCCACGCGGACACGGGGAGAACACACCAAACTCCTCACAGACAGTCACCCGGAGCGGAACTTAAAGCCACAACCCTAGGACCCTGGAGCTGTGTGACTACAACACTACCTGCAGCAACCCCATGCTGCCTCATTAATAAGAAGAAATTTTGTAAATGTGATAGATTTCCCCTTTTAATTCTTTCTTAAGTTCCCTTAAAAACTGCAGGGTTTTTCCCATTGTTGTGTGTACACCATCTGTAAAATGATGCAAGAAAGACACAACCCTCATTGTGGGTAATAAATTGTATGTATAAAAGTCTGCATGTGTTTTGACCCCTAAAAATAAACAAATGTTATGTAAAAAATTACATTTCATCATCAGGATTTCCCCTCCCATCACACCAGACGTTGATGACCTGGCCTTTTCCTTTATCAAACTTTATGCAAACCAGCTGGATGAATAAGCACATGATCAGAACAATGTTTCCTAAAGGGTCCAGCTGGGGCCTTCATGCCTTCCATGTAACAATCCGCTACATATGTCACTAGTTTAACAACGCCATCAAATCACATCAGGAACCGTGATCAAGTGCGGTTTCTTGGCAATGCGTTAATGTGTCTGAAACACCCATTAATAATGGTAGTTTTCCAAGGAATAATCCAATAATTCCATCAGGAATTAATTTTGATGGCTTTTGATGGCAAATTGCATAAATATCAGCCTTAAACATACAGTGGACATGACTTGGAAAGAATGCCTGAGTTTGCTTTCATAAGCTCAGGAAAAGTGCATGTCTTTAAGTTGGCAATATTGACTTAAAGGCCTCAATGATAAGAGAGGGTTCGGCTTACTCAGAAATCTAGTACCCTTTAGTCCCTGGCATTGAGGAATACACACACAGATAATTGGGAGAAATATGGAGTGTTATTGTGAGGTTGCCATGGGAATATGCCATTATTTATATGAATTATATCTGACTTGAAAGTTCACTTTTTTACTTGTCAAATAAAAGGGGCACTTGGTGTTTGAAATTCAACCCACATTCAAAGGCACTAAATCATTCAGAGAGCACAAAGCAGGCAAAACAAATTAAACATGAATTTTATGTTCTGTTCACATTAAATACTGCTAGTATTTCAATGAAAAAGTCATTTCTGTGGATTTCACACCATAAAATGCATGCTTTTCTCTGAAAAAAATGTTTTCATTTATCAAACAGAGTAAGGCCTTAGAGCTTTTATGGAAATACAGCAAAGAGAGGAGATTCGCGCACACATTATTGTTGGCAGATTTTATGTAGCTAAACAGGTTTCAGTGGAGTATGTTTTTGGTCATGTTCTGGAATTCTTAGTCAACATAAGGAGTAACTTTGGAAATCAGAAACTACTCAAATAATGTCTTCTCTGTTGTGGTCCTTTGGGAGGTCTGACTGTTGAGGAACAGGGTAAAAGGGCCTAATAATGTATGTATATAAGGCAATTGGCCAAATGTATTCATTATGATATTTAGCCTCCCAGGAGGTACAATAATCGAATTTCATATCCTCCCAAATATACAGGGTAAGTCAAAAGTTGCAGGACACTCTTTTAATTCTTTGATATGCTACATGTCCACCGTCCCATTGGAAAAACTTGCCCTTAATCCAATATGGTGGCTTTCAAGATGGTGGCAATGTTCCAAACATAGGTCCCCTCACCAATTACTTGCTGTTATATTCAGTCCTATGACATTTGGATTTACCCTGTATATAAAGAATTCATATTTTGGAATGCAATTTATATAATATAGGCTGGCACATGTAGTGCCACTGTCACATAGCTCCATGGTCCTGGGATTGTGGGTTCATGCCCACCTCAGGTGACTGCCTGTGAGGAATTTGGTATGTTCTCAACATATATGCATGGCCTTCTTTGCACAGGCCAATAACATGTTGGTGGGTGAATTGTCTACTTAAACGTGCCCATAGGTGTGAGTGTGTGGTGGACGGCAATGGACTGGTGCCCCATCCAGGGTGTGTCCCTGCCTTGTGATTTGGGGTAGGCTCCGGACCCATCATGACCCTAAACTGGATAAGCGGTTACAGATAATGAATGAATGAATGAATAAATGAATGAATGAATGAATAATATTTGAACTTGTACTTGTATACAAATGTAACATCCACCTTTCATTAACCGTATTTATTGCCAGACTGCTTACCTGGCTGCCCTAGTTTTAAAAAATACATATATATATATGACTATACCTAGCTCATCCATCTGTTACAATTTGTTACACTTTACCTCATGTATGAGCCTAGTTATGACATTGTTATTTCTTTAAAAAATGTTTTGTAGTTGTGGCAATTGATTGAATGTAAAAATATATTAATCATCTTCAAAACATTTTTTGAAACATTGTTTCACACTGTACTAATCCCATTCTGTATTTAACTCAATGCACACAGTAAATTCACCAGTGATAAATCAACACTCCTAGTGTTAAATTAACACTGTTAGTGCAATAATTTACCACTCTCAGTGTTAACACTAATAGTGTTGATTTAACACTGGAGAATTTACTGTGCACCTTAGCTATTTTGGATTTGGTTATTCTGTATTTTGTTTATTGTCAGTGCCTCTTTCAGCTGCAGTTAAACATTTAATTATGTGACATGTGTTGTTTTCCTTTCTAAAGAACCTTGGCCACTAAAATATGTAATCACTTGAGGTTTTAATGCTAACTGATATTTGATATTTTCTTGAATATTGACAATAAAATACTGACTAACAAAAACTGTTTTGGTAAACTTGCTATTTACTCAGCTGCTTATAATAGTAATTATTATCATTATTATAAGAATCTTTCCAAAATATTATGAAAAATACTTGTTTATTTAGAATACACACAATGAAAAAATATTACATTTCTCAGTTTTTATTTTGTGATTTAATCAAATATTATTTGATGTGAAACCTCATACAAATATTTTAAACACACTATAAATAAATATATAATAAATAAATAACCACTTTTTATTGCTGCCTGGAGATTCAGATTGACTCAAAATGAAACTGAAAGTAAACACTGTTCATATGTATGAGCAAAATAATGAGTTATAATAGCAGAATGAAACATGCATTTTGAAGAAGCACCTATTTTTTTTAGGTGTTTTCACATTGGATTACCCCCAGATGCTTCACCACACTACAATTAGAGTGCTATGTTTAGAAACGGTTGGCTCTGTGGTTTCTGAGGATATGTGCATTACAGCGATGCCTTCAGTCATTCATGAGTTGTAAAGCTGAGAATATAAGGTGTGTTTTTGCAAAATGCGGGATTCAGGTTCCAAGGACTTATTTTAAACTTGGCCCATAACATTGTTCATTTAGAGATTACACATTAATTTAAGTGTTAACCGCTTGCGAGCTGTACTTAAGAAAACATATTAAATAATCACTGTCATATGTTTGCCGCAAACTGGTGGTTAAAATGACAGATTTATCTTTGATAGAACGTAATCATTTTAAAAAAACATTGGTAAAGGCCATTGTTACTGAGCTGATTTACAGGCCTTGCCTGCTCCTACTTTTGTCCAGAGTTCACAACAAAAGGCCAAGGCTTCATATCTTTCTGACTGAGTACTTGAGGAAATCCCACACGATTCAGAAGGGAGGATGGGTGGCTAGACTCTAGCTAAGGTCATACTACTTGATTGATGTTCTCTGAAGGCACATGAAACACAATTGCTTAATCAGGAAGATCATGCACTAGATTGTAGATTCATACTGGACTCAGATACATGAGAACAATCTGTTCATCAACTCTCATACCTTACACTGCCTCACATCCACTCATCGTTTTGTAGTCTCTGAGATAAGAGTGCTGCTGTTTGGCCAAACAAACAACAGGGACAGCGAATGTGAATGAGGACAGTAGGTGCCTAATGCAGTCTCTTGGACTATTTTTAACACAACGTTAACTATTAGCCTCCTCAGATATAGATAGACATTTCAAAACCCTAGTGGTGGGCTGTATATATCACCCTGTGATGGCTGGTTTATATGTCTGCAAATATCCACATTAAAGTCTGCACCCCGGGTGCCAGCCAACATATTTTAATACAGTGGTTCTCAGTCCTAGTCCTAATGGGCCACTGCCTTGCATATTTTAGAGAATCCTTTGCCCCAACACACCTGATGCTACTAATGAGCTAATTAACATCCCCTTCCAAAGTTGAAGTGTGGGTGATGGAGTGAGGGCAAAATTAGAACAAGTGGCCCACCAGGACCAGGACCAGGACATAGTAACATGAATGTGTGCACTAGGGGGCAGCATCCAAACCAACATTTATAAGAATGAGCAACCAAAATCAAAAATGTTCACTGTTTTTATTACATATCAGATTGCTTCAGTTGGGTTTTGTGCTCTTTTGAGTTTTGAGATTCAGTTATGTATGGGTGTCGTTATCATGGCTACTGTTGAGCCAATCAGTGTTTTATTTGGTGCACAAGTCTGCAGAGTTGCTCAGCATGTAGTTGATTAGATAGTCAAGGATCTACAAAGAAGTATAAAATGCACAACATTAATGGACCCTTTTTAAAAGAAACACTACACAATATTTTTACCTTAAAAGCTTACAGTTTCAAATTATTGTGATGTTCTAGTGACCTATAATATGGAGAATAAAACGTCTGTCATGGCTCCTCTGGCCTCCGCACTGCAGAAACTGCTTTATGTAACTTTGTGAGGAGGGTTGGAAACCACATCACCTCCCTCACCCTCACCACTGGTTGCTGCAGAGTGCTGTAAAAATGAATTACTAGTCAGCCCTGTTAAGGACTGGCGCCCCCTCCAGGGTGTATTCCCGCCTTGCGCCCAATGATTCCAGGTAGGCTCTGGACCCACCATGACCCTGAACTGGATAAGGGTTACAGATAATGAATGAATGAATGAATGAGTGAAAGAAGCCTAGTCATATAATACTCATATTATTATATTGTGATGGACGCCACAGTCGCGCAGCAGGTAGTGTCGCAGTCACACAGCTCCAGGGACCTGTCTGTGAGGAGTTTGGTGTGTTTAACCTGTGTCCGCATGGGTTTCCTCTGGGTGCCTCGGTTTTCTCCCATGGTCCAAAAATACACATTGGTAGGTGGATTGGCGACTTAAAAGTGTCCATGGGTGTGAGTGTGTGAGTGAATGTGTGTTGCCCTGTGAAGGACTGGCACCCCCTCCATGGTGTGTTTCTGCCTTGTGCCCAGTGATTCTGGGTAGGCTCCAGACCCACCGTGACCCTGAATTGGATAAGCGGTTACAGACAATGAATGAATGAATGTATATGTATATATGTACATCAAAAAACAAACAACAACAACAAATATAAAACGTAGCAAATTTAGTTTGGTGAGAATAAATGATAAACATAAGATGATTTATCAATGCTGTAAGGATCTAGTTAAAAAATAATTTGCTTGTGCAATTGATACTTTATTAAGACCCACTGGGCTCTAATATTGTAGCTGTGCTGGAGCCACACTTCATTTTACTAATTTTGTAGAGTGCATCTGCATATAGAAGTTGTGGTATTTAAACATGTTCTTATCACAGCACAGTATTTTTCTCATTTTTGAACAAGCGAATAAAGACAATTTCTCACAAAGGGATACTGACCATTAAAATCACCCCACTAAAATATAGGCAGCTCCCAGCTAACCAAATACAATGGGTTTACTTATTTATTTACTTATATTTATGAGAAAAGCCATTCTGTTGTCACTTTGAAAAGTGAATACCAGTGACAACAACAATAATAACCCAAATAATATACTATTTATATTGTTACAGAAAAATGATTGTCCTTATGTTGCTAAAAGTAATGATTATAATAAAAGGAAGAGTAGTAATAGTTATATGTCAAGAATGGGATTATTATTTATATCTAAATTATTTAAATATTAGCAACAACAACAGTATCTGGATTCTATATTGACAGCACATTTAACCATCTAACCCTAACCCATTGATCATGTATTCAGTCTTACAAAAACTTTGTGCCACTTTGCACTAGATTAGTACCTCTGCTGCCGGTCATGAAATTACAAACAACATTCCTGTCACACCCACACATGTCTAAGCCTCAGTCTTAAGGCTTGTTTCTGCACTTGCCTTGTGCCCACTAATATACAGCCCATTATGTCTCAGGGTGAGCAGAAGAACCTTTGTCATATGGGACCTACTACCTCTAGTGGTCATTTGAGGATATATTTATAGCTATGTACTCACAACAAATACACAACCTTACACACTTTACAAGCCTGGTTTGACATTACATATCATGTGGCACAACTAAAGACTGGAGGATCTAGAGATTGATTTCCCACTATCCCTGAACCCTGGTTATTTTGTTATGGAAATGAATGCTCATGTTTAGCCCACTGTGTTCCCTTGCATCATCCAGCTGGAATGGCTGGAACAAGAAGAGACATTAAAATGGCCAATGGAGTCAAATGGTGCAGTTTAAGACTTAATCCCACCAGCACAAATGGCAATGTGGTGGTGGCTGAAGTTTGCAAACTGAGGTTTACCATTTCCGCTAGGATACAGTTTGTTATGTTTTATCTTATTTGCTTACTCAGTGTTTACTCTGTCTCCTTAGGTTTTTAAGATAGAATCTAAAGTCTGTGGCCCATGCTGAAGCCTCCGTAGTCTTCTCCTGGGCCTTTCTTTTCCATTGTCTCTGCTGACAGTTGATGTTTGTAAGAGTGGCAAAATATTTCTCTCAGTTACCATGAGACGCTTGTGTTGTCAGTACCTTGAGCAAAGCATGAAGATGCGCTTCAAGAGTGACATGGCTCTAAACTTAAGTACCAGTAATCCCCACACAGTGAGATAGTCTCAAACATCATGTGGGTGTTGATATCCTGCCTATTGACAGATCCAAGGGAATGGAGGACTCAGTGTAGTAACCCAGTGATTTGGTATGGAAATGCTTTAGCAAAAGATTACAGCTTGGTGATTAGTGTGTAATAATGCTAACGTTATGGTAACAAGTCGACTTTGCCCAAAAAATTATAAATTGTATTGTAGTAATTTACTGAAGTAAGGAGTAATAATATGATAATATTCAGGTTGTAATATCAGTTTTCAAGTTTATACAAAAACAATTCAGTAAGTACATCTGTCACAAGGTGTGAAATATTAGCATTATTACCCCAAACACAGTGCAGTACTTCTGCTGAAATCATATGTTGTTAGTTTAAAATACTATTTCACTGGTTTCTACTTTTGTTTGTAGACTGTTTTGTCTGTAAATTACCAGATGCAGATATAATCATAATTAATAGTCTCAAACTATTAGAGTTGTAAAATACACATTCTCTGCTCTCCATCTTGTTTCTTAGTTATTGCTTGTCACATCATGTAACATTATTTATTCAGAATAAAGTGGGTAGTTGCTATAGATTGTGGGTAAAGTCACTGCCTTCTGAAATCTACGTTTAAATCTCAGATCAGCAAAGCACAGATAAGAATGAACTGCTGATCAGCTGATGTGAGATGCATTAACTTTGTCTGTACATCACACTGCATCTGAACATTTAAAGAGATAATAGGTCTGAAACAAGTGAAAAAGTATTTTACACTTATAACCCAATAATTTGTGTTTTACGGGCAATAGCCTTAATAAAACTCAAATATGTACAGATACAATTACCGAATGTTTAGTGACAGCATTCATTCATTCATTCGTTCATTCATTCATTCATTCATTCATTCATTCATTCATTCATTCATTGTCTGTTACTGCTTATCCATTCCAGGGTCACAGTTGCCACGAGCCTACCTGGAACACACCACACCTGGACGGGGCGCAAGTCCATCGCAGGGGACCACACACGTTCACACATATGGACACCTTTGAGTAGCCAATTCACCTACCAATGTATGTTTTTGGACTGTTTGAAGACACCAGAGCACCCAGAGGAAACCCATGCTGACACGGGGAGAACACACCAAACTCCTCCCAGAGAAGGACCAGAGGTGGGGCTCCAATGACAACATTCTATTTATATATTTATTTTGATTTAAGTTGTGACTAAATGTATAAAATTATGTGGAAAGTATTATCAGTCTGTAAAGTACAAGTGTAAAATGGTGAACTAATTGTAGCAAGTAGCTGTTACCTAAAATTGTTGTTATAACTTATTACCATTAGTAAAGTGCTACAACTTTAGTTCTTCCAAAGGGCCTAGAAAGCCTGTAGCAAATTAGAAATAGCTTTAACTGAGAACTCCTGTAATCCTTAGCCCATACAAAATGGCTATGCTCTCTAAAGCTGTGCAATAGTATAACAGCTGAGCTTTTCTCATATCCTGGATCCATGCCTTTGTCTCATCCCACACACCTGCAGTAGTGGTTACCGCGAGCACGCCCTGGGACTGGAGCATTGTGTGAAAGTGCCTGGTTTTCGAGGCCAAGCAAGAGAGAGCATGTGAGCATATGTGCTAGCTGTGCTAAGCCTCAAGGGTTGCAGCAGTGCAGGGCTGCTAGGAACGGTGTGTGTGTGTTCAGCTGGCCATGCAGGATGTTTTTGCTGTGGGAAGCGCTCTCCCCTCCTGCTCCCCTGGCAGACCACACTGACGAAGGAGCCTGAGGATTTGATGCTAACACACCCTACCTGCTCTTCCACTATGACGTCAAAGGCACCTTCACTTGGTTTCAAAGGCCCACTGGTACTAGGATTTACATCAAAGCAAAGTGACGTACAGTGTAATCACAGGTGTAGGTAATTTTAACATTAGAATTATTGCTCTGGGACTTTTGTTGGTGCAATATAGAGTGATAGCCTAACTGGGAAATTGAACCCTGGTTTACTGAGTTGTGTCTGACCTGTAGTTAGAGAGTTTACTGTAAGCTGTCAGATATATTAATCAGCTTTTAAGAATCCGCTCTATGTGATAGTTACAAAGCTAATTAACTCTTGTTGCTGAATAAATTGGAGATTCAATTCCAAGATTGGACTGCTTTGTGGATTCTGACTAGAAAATTGTTTGGTTCCAGCTTTGCTGTGGCTGAATTCAGCACGTGTGTAAATGATGCTGAATTCTGAGCCGTCATGCTGAGCTTGTAAACGAAAAAAGCTGAGATAGGCGGAGAAAATCGAAACAGGTAATTTCCCATTTCCATTTTCCCATTTCAGGACAAACATTATACAGACCAGTTTGGTTCTATTATTTCTGATGTTCTTTTATCCAGCATGCAATGGAGGAAAAAATAACACGCTGCAGAAGATCACATCCAACTCAACTGTGTGATAACACTGTATTTGAGGCTCTGTGTTCTTTCTGGAGTTCATTGGCTCAACACACCCACAGATGCTGTCATGGCTCACACTTCAAGTTACCTAGTCTTCTTTCATTCCAGGTAGGAAGGAACTTTTCAGGTTCTGGAACCAATTTATGTTGGAGGAAACATTACAAACACTCACAAATGGGAACAGAACTCGTCCCTTATGGGTGGACAATGGCTAACTGTGAAATAACATTCTCTGGAGGCATGGAACACCATTTAATATAGTTATGAGTTGGATTGAGATCTGATTGGATTGATGATCCAGAACTGATCGTCCAACTTTCTCTCTCTTTCTCTCTCTCTGTCTCCGTCTCTCTCTCTCTCTTTCTCTCTCTCTCTCTCTCTCTGTCACCGTCTCTCTCTCTCTCTTTCTCTCTCTCTCTCTTTCTCTCTCTCTCTCTCTCTCTCTCTCTCTCTCTCTCTCTCCAAATGATTGAAATTCTCCTGCTCACATCACATCTGCGGATCCCATCCAGTGTTCTCCTCTCGTTTATTCCAGGAGTTTCATACCTATTTATGAAAAAGCCATCACTGTTCACGCTTCTTAATCCCAGGGCTTTCATCGGTCCTGGGAAGTGCGCTGTCACCATAGAAATCGCCAACGAGAAACAGCAAAACAAAACAAGGAAGGCCGAGTTATAGTGGAATGGAAGGGAGGGCAGGAAAATGGGGGCCCACGACACAAAAAAAAGATGATGATGAACTGAGGGAAAAGGAACAATTGTGAAAGTTCTTCAAAGGTCAAACAACTGGTAAAACAAACAAAAAAGTGGGGAACCAAAAGAAAGGGATTAAAAAAGCAGCCATAAAAGTGTCGGCACAGAGCATTGACGCACTGCCTAAGTGGGGCCTTTGCCTGCTAAGGCGGAATAGGTCTCATGGGCTCTTTATATCTGACGCTCGACTGCAATTTGGAGCGCGAATACAGCGGCTCGGCACAACAGACCCAGTGCCAGGACTGAGAGGCTGGTTGAGGAACAGTGCTGGGCTGAAATGGAGGAACCCCTGTCCTCCAGCAGCCTGAGCTCTGAAGGTGCTCGGCAAGTCCCTTTAGCTCCTTAATGTCACTACCATCCTGTGCTGGGGGCCCTTCAGAACTGCTGTTTTTTATTGTGACGGTGACACTGTATTTCCAATCCTTGACAGCTGATTCACTCTCTGGGCTGGGCCCCCCTTGATAGACTAGTAAATGCTTTGACAAGAAATTCCTAATGAAATGTGGCCATAGAAACAAGCAAATCAAAGCAAGGGCTGTGAACAAATTTGGGGAAAGCTGGGGAACACCAAATGGAGCACAGAAAGACTTATACAGTGGTAAAGAGCTGAATATTTTCAGTGATATTAGACAAAATGGAACCTAGTTTCAAAGTGGTCACATAAACCCAAAATTCAAAGCAATGGAACATCAACAGAGCCTTTGAATTGCTGAGCAGTTTCAGTCAGTTTTTACCATGATTGAAGGTAAATTAGATCCTAGTTTCAAAGTGCTAGTGACAGTTTGAGTGACTTGACGCAGTTATGGATGGATCATGCAGAGGAAATGATTTTGACTCAGTGAAGTATTGATATGCTTGAAACAAACTGTTGATGGTGGGGTGTGCCTCAGGGTGTGGGTGCAAGACAGCATCACTGGCCTCACTCTCTCTCACTCTGAGAGTGGCCTGTACTCTGCTCCCATCCCTCAGCATGATGCTAGCAAGCTTGGCAGTCTGTTATCTAACATAACAGAACTGGGAAGATAGCATCATGAAGCAAAATAGTAAAGTATATGTATCGTATTTCATGAACATAATACTCAATTAAATGGCAGTTTTTCCACTACATGTTACCTACTCAACTTGACTCTATGTTGATCCATGGTTTTTCCACTAGAACAGCTCCCCCAAAATGTAGCCGGTGATGTTGCAAAACACCAAACCACTGTCTCTAATGGGAATGGCCAGCTTTGGAAAACACAGTGGAGATTTTTACTTTAAAGTAACACTAGGTATGATTTTTTTTAAACACCTGGGGCTCCCCCTTGTTTAATTATTTTTACAGCACTTTACTGATATCAAGGAGGAAGGGGAGGGAATGTGATTTCATACCCTTCTCCAAACATTACGTAGTGCAGTTTCTGCAGTGCTGAGCCCGGGATAGCAGTGACAGAGGCACAATTCTCAGCATCACAGTGATTTTGAAACTGTGATTTAAAGGTAAATATATCACATAGTGCTCCATAAAGCCTCTTTCTTATTCATGTATTCACATGTTTATTTTGTGTTTTGGGACTGAAAATGGCCTGGCGCATCAGTTCAAAAGAGTTCAGTATAGTTTTTCTATTCCTTGTTTCACTGCATGCCATCATTACAAGCAGATTTTGTACATATTCAAAAGATGACAGCATAATTTCAACAGCTGCTGTTGTGAGTCGGATAAAAACAAACATGATCACTACTGTAGCATAGAGATTTTTAAAATGCCTAGCTTATGAGGGATGTCTACATTTTATTGTGATTCACAAATCTCTCTGGCCAATCAGTGCTCTGAATTCTGAAGTCATATTTAGTCTCTATTTGGCTTGATCAGAACTACAAGCAAGTTCTATTTACCAGGTACAAAAAAAAAGCAGAGTAGAGCCAAGTCAAGTCGATAGCATGCACTGGAAAAGTGCCAAAATATAGTTGTAAATATCCATAGATATTTGGAGGGAGTCTGAGAATTCAGATATTCCCTATCATATGAGATGCCAAGGCTTTCTCTAATGAGACTTGTATGAATTTTCCATAACTTCATGCTTCCCTTGTGAAAGGCATGAGCAGTTGGGCTGGGGTTGATATCTCTCCCATCTCCACTGTCCTTCTTTTGATTTGACAGCAAACTGCCTTGAGTTTCCACTGCACGTCTCTTTTAGTGGTCAGTGCGGATGTGTAGAAGCCCGGGCCAAGCATCGTAAAACAAATACGAGCGTGTTGCACTGAGGTAAGAGCCCTGACAAGTCAACATGCTCAGATAAAGGCTCTGGATCAATTGTTTTTAAGTGGTGACAATGCCTTGTCTTGAGCTGCCTTGCTATTCAGCTTTATATGAGCAGATTCCAGCAGCTGGTGTGGGTGGTTCTTGAACATTTTGCAGATGGGGATAAAGAACTCATTTGCTTTACATTTATAGCATTTGGCAGACACTCTTATCCAGAGCAGTAGGTAGTAGGCGAATGTTGATTGAACCCCAAACTGCCGTGTGAAGAGCAGAGGTCTGTTCTACTATGATATATTAACCTTTTATCCATACTTCAGCCTTCTCTGATATCCTGAAAGCTTATAAGTGGAAATTATTTTTAAAAGTAATTTGGAATTAAAAATATATCATTCTAATGCACTCTAACAAAGATTTGGTCTACGGTGACCCTGTCCAGTATGAGTTTTTGCCTTGCACCCAATGATTTCAGGAAAGCTGTGACTTTCTGAGCTTTGACATAGATCCAGGTGGAGCAGAAGATGAATGAATAAATGAAGGTTTTCCTGTGTTATTATGAACAGATTGCAATGTTGTACTCTCCCGCTTCATCAATAGCTTTATACCATGCATTTCCTTGTGTGTGTGTGTGTGTGTGCATGTGGGTTTTGAGTGTTTTACCAGCCTACAGTGAAACAGAGGACAGAGGATAAGTCACAAAAACTGAGGTTTGTTATTAATAGTTTGCTCAATGGCTCCCTTTGGTCAGGTTTGAGCTATGAAACAGAGATGGTGTAGTGTATGCAGTTTATCACAACATGTGTTCTGTGTCTACTAGATACTATTGCCAAGACAACCATCAGGAGACTAGATCTGTGAATGAGACTGCATTAGAAACCCTTCAAACCCGAACAGCACTTGTTGGTTAGTGGCCCAGAGCGGTGTTGAAAGCATGGCTGCCCTTTGTTGTAAATGAGCTTTCAAAAGGCATTAGCTGGTGGCTGAACTTGTGGCAAATCCCCCAACCACTAATATAAAAATCTGGGAAAAAAGAGTGGAAAATGGGGAGAAATTGGTGGAAATAATATGGTTTAATATCTTAAACAGTTCTCTTTATAATATTTCTGGCGAGCGTGGGAAACAGGTGGGTTAGCAGCTTGGATTCATTGTTAGTTGGGGTCTTAGCTGTTTGATTCGGCATATTCCAGAACTTTCCAAGGTCCGAAACCACTTTGGGAGACATAAAGTTACAGTCAGGAGAGCTAAGAATTATTTTGCCCCATTTTTTAAAACTTATTTATATGAATTTATAGGAAATCTTGTTATAATTTAGCAGTTGGAGCTTTACTGTGAAATTCAAGCATACCTTCAATTACATTCATAGGAGAGAACATTAAAAAACAGGTTCCCAGGATTCTCAGGTAGAGGTCCTGTGTTCGGTTCACGGTGATGCCACAGCTCGTACAGAGTACAGGCCACACATCTGAGGCCAGTAGACCTAGAGACCTGACTCTCTGGATGGCCCTCCCTCTCCCTACATCTCTCTGCTTGTGGTTCTATAGGCAGCTGGCAGCTGCAGTCACAGATCTGGGCAGTTTGCATTCACCACCAGCACATTAACTTTTTCTGTCTTGTTTCAAAATGAATGAAACCTTTATATTTGCATGTGTTTCATGTCTTTATGTCTTTTTTTATTTTGGTTATTATTTGAGAATACCCATTATGCTTCCTGAGACATTAAAGATATGAGCAATAAAAATGTTCTTTTGTACAGAGAGAGAGAGAGAGAGAGAGAGAGAGAGAGAGAGAGAGAATAGTTAAAGGTTTGCAGAGGTAGGGAGTGAGATGTCAGCCACAAGAGGCTTCTCAAAGCGCTCTGCTGCTCTGACCCAGCACTTTATTTGTTGTGGTGTCGAAGCAGCCACCGTCACATGGTTACTGAAAAGACGGGGCAGGTGCTGTATCTCTGGAGATTTATGAAGTGAGCTTGTCAGAATTTCCCAGTCAATGGTTTTCTCCCTCCCCTATTCTTTAGTCTGCCATAAGCCAAAGCAAAGCGAAAACAAGAAAGGGATGTCCTCATTTCCTCAGTAGATTCTGTTAAACAACAATGATGTTAGAAGCATAGAAAAAGGAGATTTTGCCTCAAATCTATTGCTTTGGTACTTTAGATCTTCCCCTGCCACTATTTGTGAGAAATTTGGTGTGTTTGCTCAGTGTCTGCATGGGATTCCTCAAAATTCCTCATAATCCAAGCACACAAGTTGGTAGCTTGACTGATTATGCGAAATTTTTCACTGAAAGTGTGAGTGTGTGAGTGACTGGGTGAATAGATGATGTTCTGAGATGGACTGGTACCTTGTCCAAGGTGTGTTCCTATTTTTATAGGTAGGCTGTTGACCCAGAACAGAAAAAAATCAGATACTTTTATTTTCTTTTTGTCTACCCAAAGGAAAATGTTGCTCAAATGTTGATCTTTTAGTGGCTCAGGAGACTTGATGGCTATTCTCATAAAATTCCCCGGTGGAAATGAGCTGCAAGACACAGGAGAGATAAAGAAGAGATGCGAGTTTCATTCATCCCATCAATCTGAACATAATGTGTGCCTTTACTGAGATCTCTCCTAAGACCTGACACATGAGATTCCTGGGCTCGTTTTTTCTCAGAAATATCTGAGCAGCAGAAGACTTCAGCTAAAGTCTTTTAATCTCTCTTTCCATCTGATCTCATTGTTGCCTTGGAGAGCTACAGAGATATGATGGAGATCTCTTTTACTCTTTGGGTAATGGTATTTCTTTGGAGGAATTTGAAGAGAAAATTGTTAAGTTTCCTGAGCCGCCATCGAGCAAATTTTGAGCAATACAATTCTCCTCTGGGAAAATATTAATCTGCAAAGACATGTGCGGAGCACATACAACAACACTCAAATGTGTATAAAGGTAACACCATGCTTTGTAACTGCACAGTGGTCCTTCAAAAGCAGCTGGACCCTGGCCTAAAGGCTTGGCACCCCTCAAAGGAAATGTTAAGCCTAAGTGCTGAACAGCAATCACTGAAGAAACATATTAAACCTAACAGCAGCATTTTAATTTTACAGCCTGTTTTAGTGTTGCACATGACTCTAATGCACCAATGAGGCAATCCGAGTGCAGTAATCCAAATTAACTTTGAAGTGTACAGAAATGCACTGAAATCTACTGCTCGCCAGCTTGTTAAAATGTGAGAATTGGGGACAGATGAAGTCCATAAGGCCAATCAAGCCATCAAGAGGTGTGCAAACTTGTTTTGACTCATGGGTTCCCCTCAGTGCCACACTCTACAGGTATATACCCATTGATTAGTCAGAGCTTAAAATTTGGCAGTTGACAGGTTTGATGTTGGATGATCAGGTCTTAGATCCCTTCAGTGTCAGAAGTAGTCCTAGTTCTGGCACTGAGGGGATATTTTGGATCATAAATGCCACTCAAACTCATCCCAGTGGTGTTGAATGGAACTCCATTACTCCAGAGCAATAAGCACAATTCTGTTGCTACACATCTCACGGCTGGGGGACCTTCAGCTCATGTGGGGCTGCAATTAATGAGCGCTCCATTTTATTGTCAGTACATACTTATGTACATGATACAAGATGATCCTTGAACAATTGTTCAAGCACCAGTGCTTGCTTAAATCAGTCCTCAGATGCTACACGCTTCAGAGGTGGGCTCTGAGTACCATTTGGAAACCACAGCTTTGGACTACAGAGCTTTTTACATTCTGTGTTTTCAATTCTTTTCACTCTTAGAGATAAACATAAGAGTTTGGTTTTGTTGCGATAAAAATAGGTTCTCTGGTGTTTTCTGTATTCCTGGGTCCCTTTGTGCACTTACGGGTATGTGTGGGTGTGTGTGCGGTCCTCCTCCCATTCTCCGAGAACACCCCCAAAAGCATAAAATGGGTCTCACAGGAGTCGGGCCTTCACACTGCCTATCACTCCATTACCAGCAGAGCACTATTTTGATGTGAAAAACAGATGTGCTGCAGGCCTTGTGCACAAAAAAAAAAAAGAAAATCCCTTCAGAAATGTTTTCTTGCTTTTCGCTCTCCTTTTTATCAGAAGTAGAAAAATACCCACCCAGTTCTGTCATGTGTGATTGGTTCCCCTCCAAGTATGACATGCTACACCTCATCTGGTTCGAGTTAGGGTGGGGCACCCTGCGGAGATGAAATGAACACGAATGTCATTACAAAATCGATAAAGCCACGTTAGCCAGCTTGGATGCTGATGCCGAATGAAAGAGGGTACTTCCGCTAGCACGCTAGAACACGCAGGCTTAAAATGCAGTGGTGGAAAATGCCATGGAATGAGTGTAAACTCCTGCCAGCCCCCCCTTATTTCGTCACTTGCTTCTGTTGCTGCTTGTCAGATGTTGCACAAATTTCACCACTATTAAAGTACGCCGTGTAAGCTGTAAAGCACAGATCAGTTTGGTTGAAGGCTTCCAGCATGTTTTCCATTGGGACCTATTATTGGCTATGGTCACCCTCATGACAGAAGTCATAAATGAAATGCATTTGCTATTGTGCATGCCGTTTATGCATGTCACTTGTGTCTTTTTGCAAGAAAGCTTCAGGAATCTTTTCCAGTGCGATTTAAGCTGCCTAATGCCACCTTCAAGCCAGAAGGCAAAAATGCATTTGCTTTTATGTATGTGTTTTATTTATGTCTTCTTACAAAAAGCCCAATGGCAAGTCTTTTCCAGTGCATCTTCAAGAATCAGGCCAAGGTCAATGACTGCAGATAGTCTCTTGCCAAAGGAAATTACTCTCAAATGGCTGCAAAACAGCTATGTATGATGGCGGTCATACAAATCACATGAGCTAAAAATGCAGGGCCCAGAGAGTCAAACAAAACAAAACAGCAACAGATATAAAGCTAATTTGTCATAGCTCTCATATTTCTTCTTCCAAATAAGCTTAGTGACAGAAAAATTGGATATTAAGTTTAAGCTTCAGCAATAGGGAGGTTGATGAAATCACAGTAAGTGTCCATTTGGCGTTTTGTGGAGAGTGACCAAGAAGAATAGACATAACATATCCTCACTGACCATTATCCAAGAGTAGCCTTAGCCTCATTCTTACACCACACAACAAATCTTATTCAATGGTCCATAGAAACTAAGTAAAAAATGAATCACATTTTATAGCAGGCACTAATGTAGTACTAACTTCTACTTTTCAGAAAATGCTTGCCACTTGACTTTAGAACTTTGCTGTGGGAACTGGATTGCTGCTCCAACACATCTTAAAAGCAAAGAACTGTTGTACAACATTCCATGCTAGGAGCATAGGTTTATACCGCTTTTCTGATACTTGGCATTGGGCATGGTGACCTTAAACTCATATGCAGCTGCTTTGGATTGTCCAGTTCTATTGGTAATATTTTTCTATGGAAATTTTATAAACTGTCTGCGCACATCAACCCCTGTATCAACTATGGGACAACGGAATGCACTAATTTCAACTGAACCAAAGAAAAAAAAAAGTCTAAATAGACATCCCCAACAAGGCTAAAAATAGACAAAATAAGAAATACATTCTATGTTGTATTAGTTTTGCTTTTGCAGAACCAATATTTTATGTCCCCATGTGTGTCCAATTGTTCACCTCTACACATTTGCATATCTGAGATTTTGTGGAGGATGCCGTTCTGATTTAACACACTGTGCATTGTTATGTTTTGTCAGTTCAATCTTCCATTTCCATATTGGTTTATCAGTTTCACACCTTGGTACTGTAACCTTTCCCAGTGTTTTGGCTTTTACATACCGAGGTCCTGTTGACCTGGAACATTTAGAGATATACTTCCTGGCTGTGGTTGTTAGTGGTAAGTTTTTATCCATGTTCTCATTTATACAAGCAGACGTGAAGGCATTATTTGAATAGCTGACATTTTCCTTGCGTCCCCTCTGATTACGTGCGAGAGGAGCTAATGAGAGACATCAGCCTTGTTTTTCAACCTTTCCAAGTATGCGAGTTCTAATGCGAGATTCATTCCCATTCTCCCAGCTGGCCTTTGATGCCAGCAGTGAGCAATCATTGTAATTGTCCATGGCAATACTGATGAAACATTTCTGAGCAGGCGGAAAAACACGGGATTGGAAAATTGAATCAATATCATTAATCACCTGCAGGAATCTCATATTAATTGGGCCTGCTTTCTATTAGAAGCCAAAGAGACAAGTGCACCGCAAGGCTATTATCAGGCCAGCCGCGTGCTGACCCGATCTGTCCTTAGCTTTGCCAAGTCTTGAGTTCATCAGGAGAACACTTCTCCAGTTCATCTCACCACAGAAGGCTAGTTGTCAATATTTTTACACAGTCACCCACAGAGAGTAATCAGCACCGAGGAAATTGTGTATACTAAAGCAACTTAAGCTTTGGGTACACTACAATACTTTCAAAGTCATATCAGAATCAAAAAAGTTTCTCACAGTTTCCACTGATTTTGCTAAACACAGACAGAAATGTGGAATTAAGACAGCTTATTTGCTTTCATTGTGCGACTATTTTCATTAAAATAAATACATTTAAAAATGGTCTTTGGTGAGGTCTTGGGTGGAAAGACATGGTGAGAGTGGTCTTTAGAGACAGCAGGGAGCACATTTTTATTTTAAAATCCATTCCATCCTAAATAGTACCGCAGAAGATGTCCACTGCATGAACACAAGCTGTGTTTTTCTTTCTATTCATTTTCATTGGCTATTGACGGGACCCATTCATACTTGAGTCACTGACCAATTTACACTACTAAATTACATCCAGATTTGGGTCGAAATACTCAAACATTTGATATTCTCCAACTATTCTAAACCCTGGTCAGGAGGAAAAATTACAGAGACCGAATCAGAAAATGAATGAATGAATAAATTAATCAGTCACAGAATCCTTTAGTGTAACCCAAGCTTTATGTCATCCTACTGAGAGAAATTGAGTCTTCAGGTGATGAGAGATAGCACTGATAAGTGTGGTCATGGCCATGCATCATGAATGACGTCCTTCCTGCTCCACTTGTTGCAGACATGACATAACATTGACTTTGGAAAGCAGTTGATACAGAGGTTTGTCAGATCCAAATGGGTGGTGTCATCCTTCCTGTCAGTTGTCTTTAAGTAACATTAGCAGTATGGTTGCCTTGGGTTGGGTCATCTCTAAACTGTTATTCCAGTTGTTTAGATGAGTGATGACACCTTTAAATTTTATTGCGGTCACGTCAGTTGGTAACCTTGAAGTTCTAAATTATATTGCATCATTACAGGCCCTCTGCAAAAACAAGACTATCCCTTTCAGACAAAAGCATTTAAAAGGAATTCAGGAATATTAGCAACTCAATGCAAACTGATTCAAAGTTTAACAGCAGGAACTTGTGTATTGTTGTATATATGCAGGTATAGAGCTATACCTAGTCTTAGCCACAGATGCTCCATCCACATGTTCACAGAAAGTACCTTCAGTGCACTTATCTAAGTTGCACTCTGACTGGACGTCTGCACATCTGCGTATACGTACTTCCACGTATCGTTTTGTACTGGCTCTGGTACTGGTCTGATGTGAAAGATCGCCTCCACACGTCATGCCAAAATAGCAAAATTCTTGCAGTAGTTGTGGTTTTTGCCCATATTATATGCTGTAAGGTACCAGGCTCTCTAGAGAGTGTGGCAATGTGAGACTAGGCTATACCCACCTTTGAGGAAACTGCTTACTGACTACCTGTCACACCTTGACACTTTCTGGTTGTTTTCCTCCTTCCATGTGGCTCTGTTTGTTGTTTTTCTATCTCCGCACATGGTTTTGTTTATATTCACTCTAGCTCCACCTCTTGTTCCGCCTCTCTGTAATTGTCCTTCGTTATCTGTGTCAGGTGTCTCTTGTTAAGTTCATGTATTTAAGCCCTCTTCCCTCACTTCCTGGTATCGGTCATTTTGTTCATGTGTTCATTTGTTTATTTCATTGTGAATTGTGTTGTTCTCTGGCTTGTTCTGTTTCCCAATTGTTATCGTAGTCTTTGTTTCTCTAGCTCGTTTCTCGTTGTCTCCTGCCTGTTTCATGCCCCAGTCTAGTAGTGTTATTTCGTGTTTCTACTCAAGTTCGTTTTGTTTTCTCATCTCTTTATTAAATTCCGTGTTGTAGCGAGTGTGTCCGCCTCCCTGAATCTACTCATCACACCCCCGTGACACTACCCATTTATACCTGCTTTGTCCTCTGTGATTTTATGCTTAATTTGGATGAGTTTTGGATATGAATTTGGATATGAAGTTTTAAATAGCCAGCATACTCCATCTTATGGTCCATATGTTTACGGCATATTCACACTTGCATAATTTTGGTTCACTTAAATTGATCTCTGCTTCGTTTTCATGCATGGGGCTGTTTTTTTGGGCAAGTGTCAAAGAATTAATTGCACTCAAATTTGGACCAAAACCACAGAGGGTGGCACAGTTTTTTCTGGTGAGAACGTGATCCAACTTCGCACTGATCCAACAGATCCTGCAGCCAGATTTGGATGCAGCAGAGCAGGTAAACAGAGAACTGGCTAAAGTTTAGCTGCTAATCAGGGAGAAACAGAACAGAAATATGTACTGATCCAAAACACAGGACCTACTTTCTGTGTTTACTTTCTTGCTCACACCTCAGAAGGGTCTGATCAATCAGCAGTGAAAACATCCTCACCAGGTTTGCGGTGATGCGTTGTGGTAGGCTTGGAGTTTTCCATGTCGAAACCAACCAAACCAAGGGGAAATACTCCAACTTTACAAACTTCTTAACTGGTTCAGACAATAGCAAACTAACCACAGGTGTGAAAACGGCCTTAAATGTGATAAACATCCTTAAAAGTGACATTATAATGCTAGGTGGCATGGCAAAATGTTATGAAGTCAGTATGGGAATGGGCCATGTTTAAGTTGTTTCTCAAGGATGAGTTATGACACCACTACGTTTTACTGTGGTCATGTCGATTTGTTAACTTTCACATCCTTTATTATATTGCACCATTACAGGATCTGTGAGTATAAGACTATCCCTTTCAGACAGAAGCATTACATTACTTGATTCACTCAGGGAGGCAGCACCTACTTTCTCCCATTTGAGAGAGGAGTGAAAACACACAGCCATTACAATAGTGGGGGAGAAAATTGAGCATGACAGATTTCGAGTGAGGCGGTGAGAACGAGACATAAAAGCCTCTTTAACAAGCAGCATGAGCTTTAAGAGAGTGTGCTGGCTGGGCCCAGAGTGACATGGCAAGCTGTAAAGCTGTGCCCATCTGAATTCATCTCAGAATCCAGAGCCAGGCTCAGAGGTGATGGAAGAGACATCCAACGAGACAATAGCGAGAAAGCCATGGGTTCTGATGTTCGCTGCCACTTTTTTTATCATGCTTTTTTCCCCCTCCTTAATAATTCTGTCTGGAAACTTGAAAGGACCCTGTAAAACAGGAGAAGCTGAGAGATTTTAAAGAAAACTACCTCAAGTGGAAACTTCTTATGCAAATGCAGGCACAAGCAATGGGAGAGACAGGGGTGCAGCTGCCGGACCCTTGGGACGTTGCTGTGTGCTTTGGCTGAAGGCGTGAACACGGGAGCAGGGCCGAGCCCATCTTTTGAAGTGGTGCTGCTTTGCACTATTTTTCTTGGCCATTGCATGTGTGTGTGTGTGTGTGTGTGTGTGCGTGTGTGTGGAAAATGCAGTGTAACAAAATCACTGCCCGACCTTTTTCTTTCTTTTTTCTTTTTTTTTTTGTGAGTGTATTTGATTTGTTTTTAAAGAATGGAGGAGCTTTTTGAACATGATGCTGGCAGTCTAATTCTCCTCTAATCCCCTTACCCAACACAACATTTTGGTTTAAGGTCAACTCCTTTACCCTGAGGGCCTGTTTGCAGGTCCAGCTATTCACTCACACATTTTGCGTTCTCAAATCAGAAGCTAAAAGAAAGACATCTTATACCCCTTTTTCACAAGTTAACACAGTTCTGGGCTTTTAATGAAATATTTGACATGATTTAGTAAAAAAAAATAGGACAAGGTTTAAATCGCAACCCTGAAATGGACAAGTGGAAAAGAAGATGATGATGATGACAAGGATTAAACAGCACCATTGTCATTCTAAATAACAGCAATGTTCAGAATGACTAGTATCAACACCTGTTCCTACAAATGAGAATGAGCAACAGCTCAGTTCAATCCAAGTGTACCACAGTAACAAGCAAGTGAGCGGAAGCACTGGTTTTTAGCCATTTGTGATTGGTTATTTCTTTCTTCATTTCTATTTTCATCATTTGGCTTAGTGCGAGATGGGTTTATTTTTGTTGTTATTTTTCCACTTAAAATTGACATTGTATTTTATACATTGATTATTTGCGATGTAATGCATATCTCACTTTAAATAATCACATACCCTGTCAGTGAGGTAATAGAATAGAATGAATCTAAATAATTAAACTGTAAACTCTGTGAAGTACATTCCTGTACACACACTAATATACTTTAATGGATTATGATTTGAAAATACTAAAAAAGTACAAATTCATTAAAATTGTACAGTATCATTGAGAAAGTTCACATTAGGTATTGAATAATAATTATCACATGTATTCTTAGTCATTTACAAGAACAGAGTCACATGGAACGTAGTCTTTACCTTCCCTGTCTGCCCTTTATCTGTAGATTGTGACATCATTTAAATCTTTTCATGCATGCCCTTTATCAAAAGTCTGATGTCATGTTGGGCCAGGACTAATCCCACGTCTGTTGTCATAGTGAAAGAAACATCTCAGTATAAATAAGCAGTGATATTTTTCTAACATTACCCCCTGATACATATGACACATATGGTAATGTAACTCCTTTGTCAAACAGAATGTCAAATGTCTGCTTGTTCGAAGGATTTCACATGACTCTGTAATACCAAAAGAACTGATTCTGATCTTGTGGTCTATGCTACACAGCATTACACTGTGGAAGTGCCAATTTAAATATATCAGAGTCCCTGACCCGTATGTGAGGAAACAATGTAACACCCACAGCACCCTGTTGACCATAATCTAATACCCACATTTTGGTCTATTGTGTGGTGTTACTGACATGATAACACAAATCTGTCTTCTCCCATGTCACAGGAAAAACACCACAACAACCTGTTTGTCATCTCATGGTCAACATTTAATTTATAATTGTTAATATTTAACAATTATATAATGTGGCATAGAGAAATATCCAAAAGCAAAACGTTTGTTTCTTGTCAGAAACGTGATGAACTCCATATTCAGCGTTGATTTCCACCAACAAATCTTGCAGCAAATGACTGCAGTATTCACAAGTGTTTGTGTTCATACTTTCTCCACTCTACTGACACTGACATCAGCTGCTGAGTTTATGTGGGCTTTCTTACAAGCATGCTGTGGTTATGGCTAAACACCATGGCAGAGAGAGGACACTCTGTTAAGCAGGGGTTACCCTAAATATTATTTGCATGAATTTTGCCCCAATTGTGAGTCAGTGCCAGATCGCTCTAGTCTGCAGATTTTGGGTTGTTCTGAGTAGCTGTTTGGTTTAGAAAATTGAGTTGTGTCCAGCTTTTTGCCTACGGATCAATGGTTTTGACAAGACAGATGATATTTAAAATACAACTTTGTGTACTGAATATAATTTAGTAGTGTAAACTGGCAAAAGACTCCAAACTAAATGATTTCTGTCAATAGCCAATGAAAATGAAAAGAGAAGAAATCACAGCATGTGTTCACTGGATCTCTACTGCTACACCATTTCAGGTGAAATGGAAATTCTAATAAGAAGCCAACTTCAGATTTGTACCTAGTGTAGCCAGCAGATTTTGCTCCCTACAGTCTGTACAGAATAGACAGACCGTATCAACCCACCCAAAACCTCACCCAAAGATGTTTTCCACATTTCTTTCTTATTGGTTCAGTGCAAATAGTGGCACAATTAATGAGAGCAGCAAGCTGTTGTGCTTCCATGTAACCATCTGTTTGAAACTGTTTAGTGTGTGATTGGCATTTTTCAGTCATGACAAAAACCTACAAAGATCAGTCAGCAAGTGTGAGACGCCCATGCTTTTCAGTATTTAAAGACTTTAGAAAAGCCTAAAGCCACCTCTTTCTCTGTATGTTGGTGTCACACTCTCCACAGACTGCTGTAGCCTTTGTTTAACACAGATTGTGATGAGATTCTTTCACTGTCCTCAGCTAATGAGAGGTCACCATAGCAAACCACAGGAAGTTGAGAAATGCACATGGATGGACACATGGAATAATGGTGATAGCAAGACAGTCTTGCAAAACATGTTATTACAAAATATGTCATTTAAGGTGGACCCATTGCTGTCAGGTCTTCAATGGTTTTTCATCATTCTCATCATATCTCAAAATAAATAAATAAATAAAGCAACATTGTCAACAGAATGGTATGCCTTGGAGTAGATACACATGAACATACGATCGCCAAGCCCATTGCCAAGTTTGTGCTAGATGTGTATAAATGCCAGCTTGTTTGTGGAGCTCCACCCACTATTTTTGACGTGAGCTTCAGAACAAATCCAGCTTCAGTACCTGACCACATTAATATTTATGTGACTAAATGTCAAAAAATCCTCACCACAATGTTCCAGAATCTAGTGTGAAACAGGGGCGTCATTAGATTCACTGCTGTTCCCTGCTCAGAGAAAAGAATGGTAAAAGCGTGTTACACCAGTCAACATAACTTCACATTAGCTGTTGATTTGAAGATGGTCATTTTTAAATTATTCAGTTCTAGCCAATGTCATATTAAATAAAAAATTAGGAACAGATGAAAGGTAATGATTACACATTTTTCTCACATTTTTCTAATACCCCATGTGGATGTCAGAGGAAGAAACGTGGAGGCAGATTTTCCAAATGGTGCAAAACTGGGTAGATGTATACTCTTTCTGCTTTCATTTGTTCAATAAAGTGCACATAAAAATGAATGGATTTAACAATAATAGCTTTAGTGTTAATATGTCCTTCATTTCTCACCCATTGTGTTCTCATTATTTTATTTAGAGTTCTACAGTCCTTTTACTAGATGCACTGCTATGCGCCAATGACTGATTTGCAAGCAAAGGCATACATCTGTGCCCCTCTATTTTTCCGTTTGTGCCCCAGTACAAAAAGGGGCCCAGAACCACCCCTGAATAGAGCCTGCTACTTGGCGAGTGGGTGAATACAGATCTTTAGCGTTTTGTGTCATTTAAAGCTGTTTGTCTTGAGTCACAGAGTAAAGGTTAGGAGATGATAACTCTGTTCTGTGACCCTTCTATCTAAAGTGCAGCTCTGCATTGAAATCTCTGGTTTGACCTCAAACGGTGAGATTGTTAAAGCCTTTCCGAAAGGGTTTGTGAGGTCAAGCATCACATACTTTGACTACCAGCCGCCGCTCTTGTGGCTAATACTGCATCTGTAAAATTCCACAGAAAGCCAAACACCACGCTGCGAACCATTTATTTTGCTAACCCGCACACAAAAATACATTAAGAGTCTCGGAAAGCAGCTTTAATGCCGAGGCCATCATTTTCTGGTGCGGTTTACAACTCATCAGCATGGCCACCTTTGGCTGGCTTTTCCCTCACGGCTTGCTGACTGCTGAGAGCTGAACCGCACAGCTCGGCTCCGCTTTTTCAGCTCTGGACCCCCTGCCCACTTGAGCTGCCCGCTGTTTTCTGCCATGCTCTCCTGGAACTAGTGGATGGTGTATACACTCTATGACTTCTGTTAACCACATTCTAATAGCCCCATCCTTGTTTCTTAATTATGGAAAGTAATAATAGATTGCTACAGGCATTAAAATCTTCATCTTCCACTTAGTCTGTGGCCACCATTGGTAAAAACCATACTCCACTGAGTAAACTTTGGCTGGGAAAGCAAAACAAATGGATTCATTCTCCTTGAAATGTATATATATTTAATGTACACCCCACATATTTTGGACTGAGGCTTTTATATATGAGCGTATAATCCTGAAGTGCATTCACTCGCACTGAGTTCAAAACGGAATGGCCATAAATTGACACAGGCGACACAAGCGTTTTGACACATTTGGACATTCTCACCCAGACTCTGAACTCTGAGTGAGCTAAGCCTTTTCTCCTTTGGTTGATTTTGTCTCTCTTTCTTTAGAAGTGCTCCACAGACAGACTGGAGAACAATATTGTGGTTTATAATTGAGACGCTCTCTGGGAGTCTGGTGGTTCCCACAAAGCAAAGCAATTCCCAAGACCTAACTGTGAGACAGCCTTCTGGTGAGTTATGTATTGAGTGCCGCATTCAGCTGCCTGCTAAAATGTTCAAGAAATGTCATCTGAGCTCTTTCTTCAGCCCTACCAATCACGTTTACTGTAAATATTATGAAGATCCTGTAGCTTTCTGTGCTGTTATCACGTTCTCTGTGATTACACTCACTTGGCTAATATAGGAACCATCTGATAAGGATTACCTGATCAGAGTCAGAATTTGACATGTATTACCAGAGTTTTATGTGCAAGACATCATAAATCTGCAACTGCAGCTCGATACGTCAAGTATTGATCATCAATCATAAAGTAGACCTGATGCACTTTAGGAAAAATGCACCAGTCAAAGGTATGGCTCAGAAAGCTGCTGCCCCTGGTGACCGGGAGGCAATTCTTCATCCAAAAAGCCTTATCATTGCGTCACTTTTGTTGGATCATCAAGAACAAATGAGCCTTGTTACACTCTACCTCGGAATTCCCTACTGGGACATCAATGAGTAATAGGCTCTGAGACTCACTAGAGAAGATACCCTGTCTCTATAAGAAAGTCATCTATTTAGCCCCACAGTCTCTGTAAAAGTTGAGATATATGATGGTACGTTTGGTAAAGTAAATGAATTATAGTTCTTCTTAAAACAACACTATTTTTTTTAATCAATCTAATTTAAAATATTTGAAATTTGAAATGCAATGGGCAGACTTCTTAGAAAACACAAAGTTATTCAAAATTCTACCAACAACGCTTAGCTTTTATACTAGGACATGAAAAAAGCTTGTATAAACAGTGTTGTTATTACCCATAATATGGGTAATATTTTTCAGGGATTGAAGTAGAGAGACTCTGCAACAAAATTTAATAAAACAACAAAAATTAATAAAATTTAATCTCAAATGATTTACCTACTCCAGCTTTAAAGGACGATGACTACTATTGTTGAGTGCATGCCATAGATGCTGATGATTCAAAGAACAGCAGGCTAATCCAACCTTCATAGAACTTTTACTGTAAAAGGTCCTGCTAACAACAGTCATTCAGTAAGGCTAAGTGTTATTTCCTTATCCACATCCACCGCCTCTGCGCCTGATGAGTGATGGCACTCCTTCACTCAGGCCTTTCACTGACAACTGTGTTGTGGAAAAGCAATGATGGGAATAAAGGAAATCAAACACAGGTAAAGGCACATGCACAAGACCACAGAGTGACAGACAATGAAGCACGAACAGGCTGTAAACCTTAGGCATGACGAGATTTCCAGCTGTCTGATTTTGTATTTTCTTTTTCCAACTAAAGGCCATACAGTTATTTTCCCCACCTGTACTCAGTAATATTTCAGTTTCCAGAGCTATGATTGGCTGGCTGGTTAGCAGACTGGTTGTGAGCATACATTAACAAATCCTAGCCTTGGAATAAAGATATGACAAGCAAATCCCAGAGAGGAAGACAGAATTTACTGGAATACAGGTGGCAAACAAAACAATGCAGCACACCATTGATGCCTGGTGAGCATCATTCAACAAAACTCCATCCATGGAACTACCAGTGTTATTTATGGAACCTGATCAGGGCGCGATGAAACCATAGCAAATGAGTGTATTTCTGCTTTTGTTCTGCCACCTTCACGCCCGTGTCTCTCAGCACAAGGCAGATTATTTTTAGGTCATATTTTCCAGCTTCAATAACACACGGCGAAGCTAAACTTAGGCCCAATCAATGTTTCCATGTGTAACAAAAAAGGTCTCGGAAAAGTGTTAACACCACTAAAGAGGGCATGCTCTTTGATCCTCTTCAGAGGCTCTAGGCTTAAGCCGAAGATAAACCCGGTATTTAAGCTGAATGGTGGAGATTAAATGGGACAGTTTCTGGGAGAGAGTTACATGCTGTGGTAACAAATTGATAAACAAGAACACGAAAATGATATACTCAAAATCTGAAGGACTAAAAGTTGACTAAAACCAGTGTATGTGTTAACTGAATATTGCCTAAAGTTTTTGAACAGTATTACACTTCTGATTGGCCAAAGAGTATCTGTATAAAAAGATTAGTTTGAGGTGGTTTTGGGGTGAAATGTTTCATGGAACGAGTGGGTTTTTGTGGAATCTGACCCTAGTGACTTTATACAACATTTTACATTCTAGCTGTAAGGACAATAGTTAATACTGGCAAAAACTGATGGATTAAACAGCACAGAAATATTTGCACATGTAATGTACATTCTAGTATACTGTTCTAATCATTCATTAAAAGTTTACACAAAACTATGTTTGAAATAACAGTGTTTTTATTGTGAACTGCAGTCAATTTTGCTTTTGTATGATTAAAGACAAAAAAAAAATGGAAATATGCCACTTGCATAAGTATTCAAACCCCACAATAATATTTGCTGCAATAACAGCTTGAAGTTTTTGGAGAAAAGTATGTACCAGCTTTGCACACTGCTCCAGAGATTTTTCCTCATTCAGCATGGCAGATTTACAGCAAGTTGGTTGAATGATGCTTTGTATTGGCCTTGCGCTTGGGATCATAGTCTCTCAGAAATGTCAACTTAAATTTCTTCCAAGCTCAAGCAAGCTCTTTTGCACCATTTCCTTGTATTTTACTCAGTCTGATCTTTTTTTCAGTTTATTAATATGATTTATCCCTGCTGAATAAAAGCTTCCCCACAGTATAACACTGCAACCATTCTCCACTGCAGGCAGGGTTATCCTTTAGGGCTGAATATTTTTAAGTTTCAAAATCATTCATTTATCACTTGTAGCTGCTTCCTCCTGACCAGGATCACAGTAGGTCTGGAGTCTATCCATCAAGGGAAATTCAACCAGTCTCTCACACCTGTTGGCAATTCCACACAGCCAATCCTCTTCGCAGCTTAGGTCTTTGAATTGTGAGAGGAAATCAGAGCAACTGGAGGAAACCAAAGTAGACACAAGGAGAATACAACACATACTTCGCAGACAGTGACCTAAGGTGAGGATTGAACCCAGGACCCTGAGACCCTGGAGATGTTTGCCGGCGACTCAGCAAATTAAATAATAATAGTTATAATGTAATAAATTATATAATGAAAGTATCATACTACATCATCTGTTTGACTCTAATAGTGTTAACACCTTTTGGTGTTTATGTTGGTTTTATAAAAGCACCAATGATCAGAATAATTGGATTAACTGTGTGAGAAATCAGATACATTTCTTTGAAAACTTAATTTATATTTTAAATTACTCTACAACAACAAAAACAAAAACATCATTTTTAGCATGGTTAAACAACTCCTAGTTTGTAATTAGACAAATATAATTATTTCTGGGAATGCTAAACCCACTTTGTGCCCTGTCCTTTACACAAAGCACTCCCCCTAGCAGATGATGCCAAAATTGACACTTATTATAGCAGGACATTCTGCTAATTACATACACCTGTCTGAGATGCTGCTGGGACTTTTATTAGCTGTAGGCAGTGAGAGCAGTCCCCATGTTCAGAGGCATTTCCAGTAATTCACCGAAATACCAAGAAGTACACGCAACCTCTGCTCATTTGACTGCCTTTATTATTGTGTGCACTCGCCTCGCATCGTGGCACGGCTATTTGAACTTTCCATGATTGTTGAAGACACACTCCACCCATGCAGCAGATTTATTTTCACACATGCTGGATGAGGTGTCTGTAATTTCTCCCCGCCCTGTCGTTGTTTATTCTGCTGTTGAGTGTGAATATGAGCAGAGACAGGGTGCAGAAGAACAGAGCCCTAGTTTTATTTTTTTTTAACCCACCCCTCCACCCTCCTTTCCCACCCTGTACAACCTTTACCCATTTACCACTGCTTCTGTCTAAATGTGTCATGGAAGCAACAGATTTCCAGAAGGACAGTTGATGGGACTGTTTCCTTTTAGATTGCAAAGTTAGCTAAGTTGCCACAAAACCATGATTTATTCCCTTATGTCCCTGTTTCCAATTAGATCTGCCAAAGGTCATTAGTGTAAAAGATAACAGATAACAACACATGCAAACACTTGGAGATAATCATAATATGGCAATTCCAAATGATAGAAATATTATCATATTTTTTGCTTAGTCTGCAAACTGGATGAGGCCTGTTATCTGTTAGCACAGCTCCTCATATTTTGCAGCTGATGGTATACACCTGGATTAAAACTCATCTAAAGGATGGAAAGATAATAAAATAAGCCTTCTGTGGAAACTCAAAGGCTCAATTTGTGTGCTATCCACAAGAAACTAACCAGCAGTGACACTGACCTAGTGGTGGCATGGTAGTATGTCTTGTGCTGGTATGAGTGGGACAGACACAGCAGTGCTGCTAGAGCTTTTAAATCCCTCAGTGTCACTGCTGAATTGAGAATAGTGGACAGCATTCTGTGACCACTGACAAAGGACTAGAGGATGACAAATTCAAACTGTGTAGCGACAGATGAGCTACTGTCTGGTGGACCAATGAGGTAGCTGTGTCTGACAGAGCGAACAGTGAGTTGGGACTGTGTTTAAAAACTCCAACAGCACTGCTGTGTCTGATCCGTTCATACAAATGCAACACACACTAAGACACCACCACCACATCAGTGTCAATGTGGTGCTAAGAATGACCACCAGCCGAATAACACTTGCTCTGAGGTGGTCCTGCGGGGGGTCCTGGCCATTGAAGGAAAGGGTGAAAGTGGATTACAAAGTGTGTGGAGCAACAGACACTAATTGTACTACAGTTAGTAATTATAGAACTATAATTTAGGATTCCTCTGTTGAAACTGCAGTGTTTTACAAAGCACTCACTTTTATGTGTTTATGATTTGTGAGAAAGTATTTATGATAATTGTACAATATTTGTTTTGCCAGTCATTTGACATCATGTCTACAGAGAATGACCTCCAGTGTTGAACTCTTCACAGCCGTTTGGTCATGGCTTTGTTTTTGAAGCATAGGTCAGTTGTGTGATTAACATATTCATGTGGAAATACAGTTTGCGACTGGGAAACTTCAGAGGCTTTAAGTGTAAGGCAAATATACGAGAAATACTTTGATCACCTGCACAAAGCAGTGACCGGGGACCTTGATGAATACAGAGTTTCCAATATGTATTCCATCTTGACTTCAAAAAAGCGCAGTGCAGATGATGAATTCTCTGTCCAGACACTTAAGCATGCAGGGAATGAAATGGGAATGCTATCAAACTCTATTCTCAGTTTTCAGGGTGATTCAAAAAACACCAGTCATAGAGCTGATCCACTGCCAGGGAACCGAGTCGAGAGAAAGAGAGGCGTTCGAGCAGACGGCAGAGAGGAGTCTGGGAATGTAATTAAAACTACACACACACATACACACACTTGCCGGCCCGGTAATTCCCACTCTCATGCACTCACACACACTCACTTCTTCATTCATATGCGCAGAGACGCACTAATTCACACTCTCACATGACACCAAACACGGGGAATGTTTCTCTTCATCATTTATCTCTCTCTCTCACTTTCTGTCTCTCTCACACTCTTTCTAACTATTCATTCCTTTTTCTCTGTCTCTCGTACTCTCTGCCACTGCTTTGTATTGTATCACTCCATATTTCTGTCCCTTTTTGCTTTCTGTCTTTCTCAGTGTGCCTTCTTCCTCTGTTCTTCTTTGTCTTTGCTCCTGTTTCAGTCTCCTTCAGATATGCTTTCTGTTTGTTACCTAGTTCATTATTCTGTTCTTTCTTTCTTTCTTTGTCTATTTCTCTCTCTCTCTCTCTCTATTGATTCAAGTGATTTATTGTCCTGTTTGCCCACAGTAGAGTGTCATGTGAATAGTGTCAAATGTAAAATTATGCTTTATGGTCACTGTAAAATAAAATTTGACCTCAACATTTAACCTATCCATGGAACTCCAACACACAAACTCACACTACTGATTAGGGCAGTGAACACACACATCTGGAGCAGTGGGCTTAGCACACAGGGAACATTTTAAAGGGTTAGGTATGATTCTCATTGCCACTTGAGCTGTGGATCGTTCAGAATAGGCAATCTTTCAATTCCAAGCCCGCGTGCCCTGTGTGCCTAGTGTGTGTGTGTGTGTGTGTGTGTGATGGTGATCATCATCATCATCATATAAGATGGATGTTCTTAGGATTTATAATACGGAGTTGTGCTATACTTCTAAAATTCAAAAGTACCAGTCACTGATGGATATTTGATATGTCAGTGGCCACCCATGTAAAGTGTTTATTTTGGTGTTTGGAAGTGTGGTGCAGCAGGTAGCATTGCAGTCACACAGCTCCAGGGACCTGGAGGTTGTGGGTTCGATTCCCGCTCCGGGTGACTGTCTGTGAGGAGTTGGTCTGTTCTCTCTGTGTCTGAGTGGGTTTCCTCTGGGTGCTCCAGTTTCCTCCCACGGTCCAAAAACACATGTTGGTAGGTGGATTGGCGACTCAAAAGTGTCCGTAGGTGTGAGTGAATGTGTGTGTGTGTGTCTGTGTTGCCCTGGGCGCCCCCTCCAGGGTGTATTCCCGCCTTGCACCCAATGATTCCAGGTAGGCTCTGGACCCACCGCAACCCTGAACTGGATAAGCGCTTACAGATAATGAATGAACAAATGAATGAAGTTTAGAGCATGTGCAACAAGTGATGTGGCCTAGAGAAAGTAAGACTGGGAAAGAGGAAGACTAAACAGTTGCTCTATCTCAGCAGTTATGTGTATGTGAGAAATGTGTATTGTTAATGTAATCATGAATTGTGCTATAACTATAAATTATCATTTGAAATGTATATGATATTTTGTTTTATTATTACACAGTTTAATGCCTTGGTGTTGTTCCTGTCACAGTTCTGAACCAAAGGTAGTCCTTATAGTTCTCAAATCAGAATATATAAACTTAACATAAAAAAGTAAGGACATTTTTGCTTGGTGGATCTTTGTTGTAACAATGCTTCTTGGCAATACATCTAATGCCATTGGAAAGCCTGTAAATTTCCCTTTTCAATGGTGCCACATTTGTAAGGAACATGCATTTGTGGGATGAGCAGTAGAGCTGAGTGTGTGGGTTGTGCCCATGAACAATTTGCCAGATCTTCTCTGCCAATGCCAAACAATGTATTTTGTGTGATGGTGTGGGGCGGCATCTCCCTCACTGGAAAAAAACGAGACTTGTCATCATTGGAGGCAATCAGTGCAGAGAGATATCGAGATGAAATTCTGCAACCAGTGGCAATCCCATATCTCCACAGTCTGAGACTAAACTCTATCCTCCAATATGACAACGCTTGCCCCCACAGAGCGGGTTTTATCAGAGACTACCTCCAGAATTTGGGAGTGGAGAGGATGGAATGGCCTGCCACCTCCTGACCTCAACCCCACTGAACACTTGTGGGTTGAGCGTGCTGTTCGTGACAGAGTGACCAACACAACCATGTTGGCTGACTTGTGACAAATGCTGGTTGAAGAATGGGATGCTATCCCACAGCAGGGTGTGACCAGGCTGGTGACCAGCATGAGGAGGAGGTGCCAGGCTGTTGTGGCTGTGTGTGTGGTTATTCCACATGCTACTGAGGCTCCTGTTTTTTAAATGAATAAATTGTTAAATTGCCAATATGTCTGTTTTTCTTCAAACATCAATCATCCAGTCCACCAAACACCAAATGAGGCAATGGCAGAATAAGCTGTTTGGCATTGGCAGAGAGGCTGTAAAGGAGCTTATCGCTGTGCTTTTCACTAGGTAACACATTCCTTTCTGAAGTGTTCTGTCAGCCCCTAGGTCTCTTTTCCTTTACTTACCCAGATGCATGAAATTCCCTTAGAGGAGCCCCCCCCCCCCCCTTCCCAAAACTTTGTCCCTCTTCCCTCCCTCTTTCTTTATCTCTTTCTATTTTCTCTCTTTCTCACTCTCTATCTCCCTTCTTGCTGTCCTCTCTCTCTTCTGCTGTCTGCTTGATCTGCCTGGGCCTGCCCTTGTGAGCTGTTTGTGTTACGCTTCCCTGGGTAAATGTTTTGATTAAGGCCTTGTTACTATTATGATAGTAGCAAACACTCTGTAGTAGTGGCATGGCAGCTGATGCGCTGATGAATGAATTCGCCTTCCTCCAGAAAGCCGAAGGCCACTGTCCCCCGTCCCAAGCATTATGGGGAACTTGTGGGATAACATGTAATATGCTATACCATCAAATATATGGACAAACCATAAGTTTAAAATATGACACAAACCTTGCTGCAGGATTGAATCTAACTTGTTATTACCATGTCACAACTTTCAAATACTTTTTAAGAATCTGTAAAGTAATCCACCATTGGGAACACTCCCACACTCAGTACTCATTTTGTTGTTGAAAAGAAACATATTAAAATTTCTCTCATTTATATTATATACATTCTAAATTATTATATAATTTATCTATATACAGTTGCTCATTTTATTTTAAATTGTTTATTATAGGGCGGGGCGGCACGGTGGCGCAGCAGGTAGTGTCGCAGTCACACAGCTCCAGGGGCCTGGAGGTTGTGGGTTCGATTCCCGCTCCGGGTGACTGTGAGGAGTTGGTGTGTTCTCCCCGTGTCCGCGTGGGTTTCCTCCGGGTGCTCCGGTTTCCTCCCACACTCCAAAAACACACGTTGCAGGTGGATTGGCGACTCGAAAGTGTCCGTAGGTGTGAGTGTGTGAGTGAATGTGTGTGTGTCTGTGTTGCCCTGTGAAGGACTGGCGTCCCCTCCAGGGTGTATTCCCGCCTTGCGCCCGATGATTCCAGGTAGGCTCTGGACCCCCCGTGACCCTAAATTGGATAAGCGGTTACAGATAATGGATGGATGGATTATAGGGCGGCACGGTGGTGCAGCAGGTAGTGTCGCAGTCACACAGCTCCAGGGACCTCGAGGTTGTGGGTTCGATTCCTGCTCCGGGTGACTGTCTTTGAGGAGTTGGTGTGTTCTCTCTGTGTCCGCGTGGGTTTCCTCCGGGTGCTCCGGTTTCCTCCCACAGTCCAAAAACACACGTTGGTAGGTGGATTGGTGACTCAAAATTGTCCGTAGGTGTGAATGTCTGTGTTGCCCTGTGAAGGACTGGCGCCCCCTCCAGGGTGTATTCCTGCCTTGTGCCCAGTGATTCCAGGTAAGCTCTGGACCCCCCGCGACCCTGAACTGGATAAGCTGTTACAGATAAAGAATGTTTATTATAACAGCTTTATAACAATTATTTTGTAAAAATTACTATGTATAGTGTGGCCCCAGACAAATTTGTGTCTTGCAAATTATATATACATCTTGACCAATGAACCAAACATTAAAAACACTCATATATGGTAGAAATAATTTGGATTATCTATATCGGTGGCATATCAAAAGGTCTGGCAAATAAATAAAAAGGTGTGAGAGGTGCTGCCAATTAACAGTGCCCTATAGAGAGACCAATCAGTGACAAGAGGTTGGGTGCCCAAAGCTCACTGACAAGAGGTCAATAAAGGCTCTACTGTCTGGTCAGAACTGAAGAGCTACTGTGGCAAAAAGTACACAACGTTTTAATGATGGTTATGAGATGAATGTGTCAAAAAACTGTGTGTAAACACCGTCCAATGTCAAAATGAGCTACAATGGCTTGAAAGTATTGAAACTGGAGCTTGGAGCAATGATAGAAGTTTGCCTAGTCTGATGAGTCATATTTTAATTTCTCCAGGCATGGCCCTGATTTGGATTAAGCAAAAAGAAGATGATAAATCATAACATGTGGGTGTATACTGGGAGAAATGATAGCACCTTGACATAATGTGGGAAGAAACAAGCAGCTGAAGGGTGTGTGACTCTTTGGGCACAGTTCTGCTGGGCAACCATGAGTTCGTGTCCACATACCGATGTCAGTTTGATAAATGTCCTAGACCTAAACAGCATTTAGAGCAGGTGGTGTTAATGTTTTGGCTCATTTAAAACAGGAGACTTTCGCACTGAACATTTTTGAAGTGTAGCAGTCTAAGGCCGGTGAATATTTTTTGGTAACTGTGGACCGAATGGCTTCAGATTAAAGAAGTGTTGTATTGACACCTAGTGGCTGACTTGTGTACAGCACAAAGAACCTGAGAGGGAATAATTTAACCACAGTCACATAAAGAACTAAAATAACAAATATTAATAACAAATAATCACACAGTAGATGACAGAGATGGAAAAGTAATCAAATCTTATATGAACCTCAATTCTCACAGGAAATATTCAGTATCGATAAATAATTCATCATAATCTGATTTTTTGTTTGTATACTGTCAAATTCAGGTTTACACGTACACGCTTACCTATACACACATTTAAAGGCTCAGTCAAACTGATGACATTACACAAGTATTGGCATTGGCATTCCCTGGCTCCCAGTTTATTTTATGATTCTGTTTTTTCTTTTTTGCTTTAAAAAATAATAGATTAGCCTTTCCATATATTATTGATTTATATTTATTCACTGTTGATATTTAACAATTGAAAACGCTTAAGATTTTCTTATATACTGTATAGTGTGAGGACAAACAAGCTGCAGAGATTTCCCCAAAGAGTTACATATCATCTGATTAAAATAGTTCCTATTTATTTTACCATTATTTCCCTTCGTGCATTTCATAGGCGAATTTAAGACATATTTAATGGTATAAAATAAGATGTTACTCAAGCAGAGCATGTTACAGCCTGAAGGTGTTTTTCAGCAGGGACAGTACTAGACAATCACTTTCATGCTCCTCATTTATAAGAAGAGTAAAAGTAAAAGAGTCCGTCTGTGTTTTTGTAGTTCACCTACCTAGCCGCCAGAGGCCGGGCAAGTCAATGTAGAGTCCAAGTAGGCAAACCACAAAAACAAGAAACAGGCATTCTGGGCTGGAGTACCGTTTTTCAAACAGGTTTTTCGTACATGCACAGAACGTTAACTCTTGACTTGTGCTAATGATATTGCTAAAATTCTAATTTAAACCATATTCATGTTTTACAGCTTTTTATACTAGTATAAAAATAAACAAAAATGCCGTGTGCTTATTTACTGCCATTATGTGCAAATTCTATGGTGTAATAATGACATATCTCTTCTTAATAAGGGGAGTGACTTATTAATGTCAATTAATGTTAATTAATAAATGGGAATGTCATGGGAACCACTTAATAAGGCCAATATTATCGATGTCAAGTCTTAATTTTTTTTTATGAAGGAATATCAAAGACAGAAATGAATGTAATCAATAAGTTCCTATTCAGCTCTAAACGTGACGTGATGAGGCTGTCCCCCGCAGTCTCAGTCCTGATAACTCGAGCGCAGATCGGCTCCTGACAGAGGTGGGAGGACGGTTAGTGGATGCCGGAGAACATGAATGTGGCAGTGGGTTAAATATGGCCATTTCGAGGGGACTGCGATGCTGTCAGAGGATTTTTTCGTGGATACCCGTGGCTATCATTGCCTCTGTGGTGCTGTGGTCGTACTACGCCTATGTGTTTGAACTGTGTTTCTGTGAGTACGGGGAAAGCTGGCGTTAGCTTTGTTTGCTAATCGTTCTCTGTGATGTAAAACCGACTCCTCCAGAAGGAAGTGCTTTTGTCTTTTTTTTTTTTGCTCTCGGTTATTGTCATTGAAAATACTATGAGATTAAAACAAGTTTGATTCAATATTCATAGTAATCTACCGACGTTTATCGTTGTGTTGTGTTTTAGACTAGCTTTACTTGAAATGATTGGCTGTTTTTTCGAATCATCCGTTCCACCTTAAAAGGTGCAGCTGTTCCATTCTAGCGCTCGAGACTACAGACTATGGCCAGCACGTAATAGCTGAACTGTTTAAGGTGGAACGGAAAATAGGAAAGAGAATATTTAAACAGAGCTTCTGTTGTTGTTGTTGTTGTCATGCTTTCACATTGTCTTAATAACGATAATATGTAACTGTTTGACAAGCGTAAGTGACTGTTACTGTTTGTTTATGCCGCAGTTACTATCGACAGCACATTGGAGAAATGTAAGTTTTTGTTCCCCATTCTCCCTATCAGTACATGTCAGTCTGATCTTTGATTTGTTCTGATGCCACAATGCGCTCATGTAATGTTTGATACGGGTTCCTCTCAGATCAAATTCACCGTTGTGTTGTGTCCCTCTTGTTTTCGTGGGAAAAGTGACATAGTGTTTCTTTGCAGTGACCTACATTTTGGTGTTCCATGTGTGTTTTGTGATGTTCTGCTGGACCTACTGGAAGGCCATATTTACTCCACCCTCAACACCAGCCAAAAAGGTTTGTGCTGTGAAGGTATTTGATAGACTGGCTGTATTGGGTTTAAGCAATTTCTTATTTTGGAAAGATAACAGTCATTTATGGTGCTAGGACTGACAAGATGTGGTAAAAATATCTAATTGGAATCGTTTTGATGAAAACTTGTGAGTGATTTTAAACAGCCTTTCATTTCTTAAAATAAATAAATAAAAAGTCAGCTTTTTGGCCACGTGCTGTTTGTTGTATTTAAATGCTAAATGCAGTGTATGCCAGACTGCCAGTTCTTTGTGGATTACAAAGTACATATATTTTTAAGTTATTAATATTTGTCTAAATAATATAAGAACTTGTTGGATATAATCTTTATTTGCCACCTAATAATGTTAGTATAAAAATTGCGATTGTGGGTTTTTTAAACATACAGTAGTGTGCAGTCATAAGTACTTGGGAAAATGAAATGTACATCTATCTCAGCAGTAAGAATTTATTTGCACAAAAACCCTAATACTAGACTAAATTAAATAATATTATTACATTAAGTAGTTATATTCTGTGTGTGAATGTGTGGTTTAACCCTTTCCAAATCACTCCTTGTGGTATTATTTGTGGTTATCATCCAATGCCCAGGTTAACAAATGCTTCATTATGTTAAATCAAGTGTGCTGTTGATGTGACAAATCCATTTGGCCAAGGAGAATATCTGGGAAAAACTTAATTACTCACATTTACTACTACTTAGAAAAAAAAACAGTTAATTTTCCAGCTCTGTTGTATCATTTGTCTGCAGTTCCACCTTTCCTATAATGACAAAGAGAGATATGAGATGGAAGAGAGGCCAGATGTACAGAAGCAGATCTTGATTGACATCGCTAAGAAGCTCCCAGTTTTCACACGGGCTCAGTCAGGAGGTGAATCGTTTTGGATACCTTGGTTTTATTTATTGGAAATGTATTTGATTTCATTGTTGAAAGCAAGAACAATCATTGAGTCCTGCAGTATTTGTTATAGCTGTGCCCTTTGTTTATTTATGCATTCTCCTATGAAACCCTGTTGTACAGGCAATATTTTATGTCTAGTTGTATGTAGGAGTCTAATTGCCTTGCTGAATTACCACGCTCTTGCATGTCTAGTGCCATTAAAGCATTAAAAGGAAGTAAATGGATGCTGAAGTGTGTCACTGAATTGAAATGCAGCCAGATGACTCTTCTGTATGTGTGTCTAGCTATCAGGTTTTGTGACCGCTGTCAACTGATAAAACCTGACCGCTGTCACCACTGTTCTGTCTGTGAAACGTAAGTTTCCTCCTTACCCCAACCATCTCCTATTTGCTCTATCTCCCTCATACCATTTGTTCTCAGTTGCTGTAGAAAGAGGATCTCTGTACTTGAGACTCCTGCTATAATTAGAAGGTGTTGTGAAGCAGGAACTTGACCTTATCATCGAAGATATCAAGATTCTGTCCAGTTTAATTACTTCTGCACCTTTCTTTTTGTAGATGCGTTTTGAAAATGGATCATCATTGTCCATGGTGAGTGGATGTTGTTTATTTAAGTTGTACAAACCCAGATTTTAGAAAATTTGGGACATTTGCAAAATGTAAATAAAAATGGAATACAATGGTATCCAAATAATTTTAGCCCTGTATTTAGTTGGAAATGGTTCAAAATCAACATTTCACATGTTAAATGTTTAAATGTTTTTGCTTTTCGAAAACATTTACCCATTTTTAATTTGATATCAGCAACATATTAAAACAATTTGGAACAGGGGCATCTTCACTACTGTGTTCTACTACTCCTTTAACAACACTCTGCAAAGGTTTGGAAACTAAGACGACCAGTTGCTGTAGTTTTTAGAAGTGAAACTGTTTTCTATTCTTGCTTGATTTGAGTTTTGATAGGGTTTCAGCTGCTCAACCGCTCAAGGAGTTTGTTATAGTATTTTTAATGTTTAATTTAGCCTGAACTTGTTTAGCAACTTTTACTATGGGACAATGCTGTTTGTAATCAATGCAGAATGTGAAAAAAAATGTTGGGTGGCAACATTTTGCTTCAAAAAATGTATATACCATTCATCATTAATGGTGCCTTCACGGATGTGAAAATCTCCCATCTCCCATGTTCACAAATGCACTCGCATATTATCACGGATGCTGGCTTTTGATGAACTATGAACAAGTATGATGGTCCCTCTTCTTTTTAGGCTTTAAAAAGTGTCATTCATGGTTTCCAAAAACAATTTCAAATTTTGATTAGTTGGACCAAAGGACACCTTTCCTCTTTCCCAGTCCAGCTTTAATGAGCTGATTAATTTATTGTAGCGTTGTAAAAAATGTCTATAGGAAATTTGAAAATCATTGCTTTTTTACATTTTTTTTTAAATGGGCTTTGTAGTTAGTTGCTCTCCATTTAATGTAAAATTGTATAATGAGGAGAAACGTTTTCTAGTCATTTAGAGAGGCTTCCATGTACGGTGGAAACTAAAAGTATACATATGTCCAGGTGAAAGATTAATTCCCTGCTCATGGGAACAGGAAAAATGTTAAGCTTTCTGGCTGATGCCAAGACCTGTTGCTTCTGTTCCTAAACAATTTTTAAATGATTTCTAAATAATTAATTTTTCAATTTGCCATCTATTTTAGGTTTTAGGTAGGTTTGAGAAAAAAACTTTTATGAATTGCCACAGAAATTCATTTGTAACTCAAACTGTTTTCATTTTGTAGTTTTTTCAGTTTGTTTTCACTTTCATGCAGTTAGTGGATTTTCCCAGTTTGCCGAGTACACCCCCATTAATGGTGGACATGTTGGTACTTTATCTCCTGCCCTTCATAAGTTCCTTTGTTGTCTTGGTTTAATTTGAATCTTAAATTCATTCAGTCCTAGACAGGGGTGTCATAGTGGGATGAAAATTGGGACTGAATTACCAGAGCCCCAAGTAGATTACAATATATGTTGCTAACTTATGTAAATGTAATGATTTTGGTAAATAAATCGGTTGATTCATGGACTAAACTGTGTCCTAGCCAACATACAGTGTCTGAGGACAGGCACCCTCACCTTTGCACAAAATGTTTTAGTCAGCCTTATCCGGGCTTTTTAAATTGGTGCATTTAACATAGTGTTCATTCTGCTGGGCAATTGGGGGGGGGGGGCCCATGGGCACTGCATACGGCCCAGAATTTTGTGCTACGCCCCTGGCTCTTGGACTTAATTTATGTCTCCTTCCTGAATGATGTACTGTTTGTTTTATCAGACATTTTATATTTGAATACAGGTTTTGTAAAGCTGCTAATAGTACTTTTATTTGTTTTGAAATTGCTCCCAAGTAGAAATCAGACTTGTGTAAGTCCACAAATTATTTGTCTAAGCTCTTGGCAGTTTCTGTTGTATCAAATGCAGAAAAAAGGGTCACTGGTTGTAAATGTAGGCCCTTTTAAACATAATCACAAGAGCATCAATATCTGAAATTCCTCTGATTGTTTAAAAAAAAAACACCCTCTGACCCTCTGAATGTCTGATGTAATGAATTAAGGCTGAAATAAATGTCTCCAATCAGTAATTGTAAATTTAAATCTGAACAAAGATGCTGTAAATCACTTGCCATGATGAATGTATGGTGATATAAACTGATTTTTGAAAAACTGTTTGAACTAAATTTGCATGTTGCTCTGTTTCAGGGTGAACAACTGTGTTGGATTCTCAAACTACAAGTACTTCCTGCTTTTTCTGTCTTACTCTATGCTCTACTGCATTTTCATTTCAGCAACAGTGTTCCAGTATTTTCTCCAGTTCTGGGTGGTGAGTTTGATTATTTAGTATCCTTCCTAGAATAAAATACTGACACTTTCTTCTGATGGCCATTTATAATTAAAATGCACGTAAAGTCTTCTGCTAAATGTCATTTAAAACAGACAGAATGAGTGTTTATTCAGTTTTCAGCAATTGTATTTATTTGTTTGTTTATTTATTAGGGGGATCTTCCCAATAGCCATGCCAAGTTCCATGTCCTGTTCCTGCTGTTTGTGGCTCTCATGTTCTTTGTCAGTCTCATGTTCCTCTTTGGCTACCACTGCTGGCTGGTGGCTAAGAACAGGTCTACATTGGGTAAGACACATTTTTAATTTGTGTATGTTTTATTTATCAATTTCCCAAATTGCACCACCAATAACTAGAGTTTCCTTCTAGGATCAATAAAGTATCTATCTATAAAATAGTAACATTACATGGAACAAGCTCTTGATATGCAGTGTGCATCTTTGGGAAGACAATTTCCATTATATGATCATAGTTTGGAGTGTCTATGTATTGGCAGTGTTAATTTAAGAGCAGCAGCCTGATCTATCAGATCCCATTCAAAATTTGCGAGCAGAATATAATTTCATTTGAGGGACAAAACAACTTGAGCAATGAACTGTGCTCTCGCAAATGGGAAAACATTTCCCGGAAGAAAATACACTTTAAGTAAAGAAAAACCCTCCTTGTTCAAGGACAGTCAAGACAGTGCGCCATACTCATTGCAGTCCGCTTTGCTTGGGTTGCCATCACAAATTGTGAACTAATTCCAGATTGCCGATATTTTGAGTTGTCTGCTCATTAGCGCAGCAACGTGCACCAAGCACAAGGTATCAGATGTTGGTATCGGAGCCTTGGTTGCGATTAAGAGTACAATGAACACTGTATCGGGCAAATACCTGATACTAGTATCGGTATTCATGCATCTCTATTCAGCGTGAACTGGATAGAGACAGGAACACGCTCCATTTGTGTGTGTTTCTGGGGCTGTGTTTGGCGAGCCTCAGCTCGGCATTGGTTAATTCACAAGTTCAGCAATACGGCTTGGAACTCGACAATTTACACACGTGTTATATCTTACAGAGAGAGGAGGACTGCTGAATTATTTTGCATGAGTGTGGGTCTTTGCCTGAAATATTGTGAAGGGAAGTAGGGCGGAGACATTTTGTGGCGTTAATGTATTTATTAAACTCCATATAGCTGCACACTGCCTCCTTAAATTTTTGCATGCTTTAAGCTGTTACACTGAATAAATAAGTAATTCTTAAAATCAACAAAATGTTCTTGGTCTCCTTTGTTCTTTGGTGATAGATCATCCAGTATTTTTTTTTTTTTAAATAAAATGAACAAGGAAAAACACTGATGCTGGTGTTATATATTATGAACAAAACTTAGCGCTCCTTTTTCCATTTCTGCATTTATTAATCCTGCCCTCCAAATTTTCTCTAAAACACAATCACATAAAAATATGTAAACAAAGACATTGATATGAAGCTTCAAAAAAAACAAAAAAACCTTCTCCAGTCTTTCCAATGACAGGGGTAGGTATTTTGGGCTTTCCCGTTTTTGAAAAAAGCCAGAAACACCTGTGACAATGGCTACATGATGGTCTGAAGTAGCTTATAGGGCAGAAAAAGATGAATAGCTGCTTAAAAATTTAAATGACAGCTCATGGTGTCAGATTTGGATCTCACATATTTATTTATTTTATTATATTTTTAACTTGGCATTTCCTACTCATGTTCTTTCCAGAGGCTTTCTCTGCACCAGTGTTCCAGAATGGTCCTGACCGGAATGGCTTTAATGTTGGCTTCCACAGAAATCTTCTGCAGGTCTTTGGAGAAGAAAAAAGACTTTGGTTTTTCCCAGTCTTTACCAGGTAAGTAAAGCAGACCTTGCCAGTTTCAGTGTGCCCTCCTTTGGACCACTTTTAGTGTGTAATAACCACTGCATACCACACAAGATCTACCCTTTTGCAGATGCTCTTGCCCTGTCACCTAGACATCACATAAAATTCAAGAATTGACTGTTCACTTGCTGCGTAATCTATCCAATCCTTTTATAGGTGTCAATGTAAACCGATTATCATTGTTGTTCATTTCACCTGTCAAAGGTTTTAAAGGCTAAGCACCAGCTATATGAAAGTGTCAAATAAATAAATACAGTTGAATTTGAGTTCCTAAATTGTGTTTAATGATAGTCAGAAAATATGTTATTTCTTACTAATTCAAGGAATAAGGTTTAAAAGACCGTTGGTCCCCCCCCAACGGTGTTTGGAAACTCGAATAGGCGTCTTGCCTGTGACGTAGACGGTGGACAACAACTCTAGAAGTTAAGAAGCACTTAATTTAATGCAAAATGACTAAAATGACTGTTTTTGGCTGCAATAATTCAATGTACAGTGGGACATCTGTGCACAAATGGCCCAAGGACCCCAAAATATCCAGAAAATGGATTAAATTTGTCAACTTTAAACGCGCACTTTGGAAAGGACCATCCGCTCACTCCGTTATCTGTAGCTCATTTCACTGGCGCTTTTCCAACAATATGGGCATGTAAGGACACCAACGAAAGGTGTTCAAGAGCCTCTGTAACATGGAGGTAAACAGGGTAAGGACACTTACTTCGCCTGTTTTAGTTGGTGTTAGTTAACGTTAGCTTGACTTGCTAAACTCGGTGGCTCAGATTATACTCGGCTACGTAGCTGCATTACGGAGGTTTATAGTGTCGGATGAATTCAAGCTCGACTTCGATCACATTTACAAGAATAACGGTACCTCTACATTTGAGTTTAGCTTATTGCTCGGCTATTGTTATGAATAATGTTGATTATTTAGCTAGCTAGATACTGTCATAATAGTAGGGTGACCTGACGTCCTCTTTTACCCGGACATGTCCTCTTTTAGACTTAAAAAAAACGTCCGGCCGGAATTTCACAAACGTCCGGGATTTTGTTTTTCTAGAGCTTACATAGAATTTCGAGAAGCGTTTCATTCACAAACTAGTCCTGCCATCACCCTACTGTTTTGTTCACTTGAGTGAGAAGGGGGCGTGGTGAAGTAGCCTAAAATCTTCTGATTGGACGGTCTGACTGTAGAGCTACCGTTATTGGTCGATAACCTTCTCTGTAAACATTGGTCAGTCAATAGTCGTCCACTCTTATTGTTCATACTTATGTCAGTAACCAAAATAATGTGAAATATTCATGGAGGTCCATTAAGTGGTGCTTAGCCTTTAATGGTGTGGCTGATCAGTAGAATGAATAATGATCATGATATTTGGGAGCAATTGGCAATGGGCACACAAAGTTTTATGCATGCATTATTTGTGACCACTTCACTGGGCAAAGGGCAGGGACATGCTTTGGACAGAGTGCCAGCCCATTTTTATGTCTTAGTTTGGAAAATTAATGTTTCACACAGGTTAGTTTTATTACATATGGCTCTCAACTGTATCAATCCACATTCACATTTGACCTGAATCTAAGAGCATCTGAAGTATGTACACAACCTTTTTTTGTGTTATATAGTCAAGGCGATGGCCACTATTTCCCTCTAAGGACCATGTGTGAATCTCGGAACCCCTTATTGGCCAATGATGGGAGATGGGGGGAGGATTATGGATCAGACGAGGATAGCACAGGTGAGTGGGACTTCATAGAGGCTGAGGAATGACAGCCTGTGCCTCATGCATCCAGAATTAAAAAGTAGCACAAATACATGGGCTTATCCTGATGTAACTAGTAAGAAGTTGAATTATAGGAGCTTGTCAAGCTCCATCTGCCATTATGCCACTGCATTGGCTGATGTATGTAATTTTGTCCTAAAGGTTGGACATCCGTTAGTGGCATTATAATATACTTACATGTTGTGTATGGTGTAGAGCAAAGGATTCATTCATTCATTATCTGCAAGCGCTTATCCAGTTCAGGGTTGTGGTGGGTCCAGAGCCTACCTGGAATCATTGGGCGCAAGGCGGGAACACACCCTGGAGGGGGCGCCAGTCCTTCACAGGGCATAGAGCAAAGGATGTGCATTTATAATATTTCTTGCAGAATTTTTAGGCAGCTTGGGTGTAATAACAGCACTGTTATCAGGTCTTTTTCTTCGTGATCATATGAATGGTGAGTGTTTAGAAGGTGTTGGGTTGATGATCATGTTCTCTTAACATTCATTCTTTTCAGAAGGTGAAGTGGAACACGATCCTTCAATCACCATTGATATAGAATCATAATTAATGGACAAGCTTCATTTCTTGGTAAATATAGATTCTTGATTCTAGAGTCTTGGTGCTTTTAAAAGAGGTACATCAATGCTATACAAATATTTGTTACTTTTTTTTGTCTTATGTTTACTAGAGGAGCACTTTTAAGTTGCTTCAAGCATGAACTTAAATCATAATTTAAGAGACGTACCAAACCTTGGATGTGGAGACTGCATTCCAAATGCTGGAAGATTCCAGATTCCATGGAGTGCCAAATATCTGGATGGACCACAGTTTTTTTTTATTTTTTATTTTTTTTTTTTATTATTATTTATCATTCAGAATTTAATACAATCCACAAGAATTTGGTATTGAGAAATACCAAAGGCAATTACTGACTCTTTCTGTTCACTTGGGCATGGTTTTTCCTCACAAGATAATCAAGTTTTACTGGGCTTGAATCTCAAATCCTATCACCTCTCAGCTTACTACACTGTCAGTGGCCACCAGCATCACAGCATATATACAGCGTCCACTTGAAAGAACAAAAGTGGAAGTTGCGTCCATTTCAACGTCAGACACTTCCACTAATACACACTTCCCGTCCCACACTGCAAAAGCAAATGCTGTCCATTAATTCACAGCACATAAGTGTTCAACTACAAGCATGATGTTGTTTCTCTAAGCCTTAAAGATTTATCAAAGACTGCGACTGCTTTTCTGTAAAATCACTGTGGTGCAGCCGTAACCTATAGTTTTTTTTTTGTAAATGTTAAAATTGATATTGTCTTTTTATTACAATGTAATAAGTATTTTCATTACATGTATGTCTAAATGTAAATGGAATGTGTTGTCAATTGTTCCTTTGGTGTGGGGGAGTTAACTGATCGTAAATCATGAGATTTTATGATTATTATTTTTTTATTTATCATGTGTATTACAGTAATTTACAAATAAATGTATCATACCTTGCTGCCATTTTCCACAAAGATACTGTACATTAGGGGCTACTGCTAAGGGCTGGTGTGGATGCAGGTTTAGAAAAAGCATTTTCCTTTTGACAGCAAAACCTTAGTGGAATACTGTACATAATGTTTATATAAAATGGCATATTCAGTCGTGGCAAGTCATGATATTTTGTTTAGTAATATTACATTACTGGTAATTGTTATTAAAATGTTTAATGCAATGATACTAATATTTAGACTAATTCGGTGTCAGGACAACTTATAGCATATAACACTTACTCTCACACTGGTCTGTTTGATTGGAATGAAAACCTGCAGTCACACCAGCTTTTTGTGACTAAGACTGGTGACCCCTGTTTTAGGAGATGCAAATATGGTACCAGCATTTCTACAGTAAAGGCTAGTTCAGTGTTTCTCCCACTGTAGCCCTTCATGGTTTAGGAAATCGTGTGGCTGGACTCCAGGATTTTGTCAAATCCACAGCTAGATACAGCGCGTTCCCTGAACCTGACCTTTGTTCTTCTAAATAAAGAGATTATCTTGCACTGTTATGCCAGTTCAGACACAAACGATACTGCTCAGTTGCTTGGTTACATTCAGACAGAATGGGATTAATACATGGATACCGTGGACTGTGTTGCATATCAGCTTAAGTTTCTTTTTGCCCTTAAACCTTTTTTGTGCCTGTATTTATGTAATGTAAAACTTTTTTACACTCCATGTCAAATGCCTGTATGTATGCTTTCCAGTCTTGTTTTTGAGGCGGTTACATGTACCCTTTTTTGTTTGTTTGTTTTCAAAAATGTATTCATGTGCTTGGCCACTGCAAGTACAATCCAAGTACATAATGACATATATTTTCAAAACAGTACAGGCATTGTTTATGAACATTCTAAGTGCTGCATATGATGAACATTCAACAACTCCCATTCAAAGATGAAACTGTTAATAAAAAAAACACCCTTTGAAAATTTGTCCCCGCTGCTGCAATAACCCCATCTCTACTCTTCTCTGGTGGCTTTTGACTGTATTTTGAACCATTTCTTTTGAGAATTGGCTTGCATTCATCCACAAGTGCTTTATTTGGGTCAGGTGGTAATGCTGAATGATTATTTCTGGGTCATAAACATCACTCTTAATCCTTTCAAAGATAGTGGAAGGAGCTTCATCAATTGAGAGGATGTGGTTCCACTGCTCCAAAGTCTAATGCCTGGGGGGTTTTGTGCCCCTCTTGCCAACACTTGGCAATGGACATCCTAAGGTTTGGCAAGCCTGAGATATACTGTATGTTAATGAGAGAAAACTGTGCCAGCTAACCCTGCTCTCGCTCCTACTCCACATTTAAGGATTTCACAAGTGTATACATCTATAAAAATACACAAAAAACCTATTTTAATATGTATTTGTACATATTAATGGAAGCAGGATGGAAATTGTTATTCTCTCTTTTCCAGTTTCTGATGAAGTTTGGAAAGCCTATTTCCCTATAAATGATAAATAGGAACATCTGATGACACAGACAGGGTTGATGCTGACTGATGGGGAAGGTAAATTAATACAATTTATTAGCAAGATCTACTTTTGAAAATACAAATGAATTTGAACACATGGTTGCCCTTTTAATTTATATTATACACTATACAAATGTTTCTAGACAACACTTATAAAGAGTGCATTCAGCTATGGCGCACCTGTTGATTTCATAGATCTTCTATTATGCTTACACAGCATTTGTAATCTCCATTACAAAATGTGAATTAAAATTCATGCTGTGGAGCAGCTCAACATAAGATTAAGGTCACCATGTCTGATGCCAAGCCCCCCAGTCTACGTAAACCATTTAAATATGCAAGGCACTTCAAACTGTTATGACACAATTCTTTATCCTGAAAAAATATAAATATACCTCAGAACACTGCACGTCAAACATCTTTAGGGTGGAATAACTTGATAAATTAGTCTGTACCGAAGTATTTCTGTCCAAAGTGAGTGGGAGCGACATAATGAACCTCAGTGGTCAGTATAGTGATGTCTGGAAACTCTTCAATTATAGACTTTGCACCTGAAATATATGTTAAAAAAACAAGCACATAATAATAAAAATTGCCATTAAAAAGGCAAAGAAAAAAAAAACCATGTATACAGGCCAATACCATAATCAAATACATGACTGAATCAAATCCATGTTCACTGATTATTTCATTATTTTCTGCATTTTTGTTAAAATATTTTAAGTGGTCTTTGAAAAACATACTAGAATACAGATTAATTTTGGTGATCATAGACTATAAGGTTTATTTGTATTGTACAATTGTCTGTATTTCTGTATTCAAATGTTTTAAACGCACCACATCTTTCTCTCAATCACTCACTAATTTAACAAAATGCTTCAAAAATGGGTGATATTCATTGCTTCACATTAATAACACAATGTATCCTTGTTGTTCTGACACTTTATTATTATATATTTACCTATTGGGTTTCATAACACACTTCAAACTAGAGTTGTTTAGGTGAGTTCCTTCTGTGCCATAACACTGCATATGTAAGTTTTCTGCCTCATTAAACTCACAAGACTCAACTAATTAGCGGCTAATTAGCAAGACCTACATGAGTCGAGTTTGGAATGTTAGAAGGGGGCTATCGCTAATCCATGGGTCAGTAATCTTATCCACAAAGGGTCAGTGTCATGTTGCTGGTTTTCACTGTAAACAGGAGCCCAATCTTGTGCAATAAATCAATTGTTGGAGGACTGAGAGAAGCTGACTTAACAAATGGAGATAAACTTCTGTTTGTTTTAAATGAAAACCTGCAGCTAAAGTTCAAGCATGTAACAATTTCAAAAGTAAGACATTTTCTTTTAGAAGATTTTAGAAGATTTAGAGTCACACCCACATTTTAAAGTCTCTGTGGCTGGATGTCATATTAATCACTGATTAACAGCTTGAAATGGATAAAATATCTATCATAAAGACGTTTACAATGATTGGCCATGATAATAAAATGATCTGTAAATTCATTGTCCAGTTTATTAGCTCTGTATACCATATGTGCAGCTCTACAACTATTGAATGCAGTCCCTTTGTTGCTCGGCATATTTTGTTAGAAACCAATACACTTTTCTTCAGTGATCAAGACAGATTCCAACAGGACCACCACAGACCAGGAATGATTTGGGTGGTGGATGATTCTCAGAGCTGCAGTGACACTGTGGTGGTGTGTTAGTGTGTGTTGAACTGTATGAACAGATCAGACACAGCAGGTCTGTTGGAATTTTTCAAAATCTCAGTCTTACTGCTGGTCTGGGAATTGTCCATCGTCCAAAAATATCCATCCAGAGGGGAGCATCCTGTGACCATTGATGAAGGTCTAAAGAACCAACACAATCTGTGTACCAACAGATGAGTTACTGTGTTTGGTATTACTACACGCAGGACCAAGCTGGTCCTGTGGAGGTCCTGACAACCGAAACAACAAGCTAAAAAGTGACCAGCAAATTATACATGCTGCAATTGTAAAACTACAAAGTGTCTAAATATTATGTGAAACTGAAGAGATGTCAGTGACAATGATGTTAGAAACATTGAGTTTATTTTATTATGGTATGGTTGATCAGTGTGTATGCAGTCACATGTGAAAGTGAAGAAAGCCATAGATTTACAAACTGTAGTATGCAGATTGCGGTAACACTTTCTGTGAAGCCCATAATTATAAGCCTTTATAAGGGCAGTTATGACTCTTAATAATTTGGAATTAATGCTTTGTAAGTTTTACAATAATACTTCATAGGGCTTTTATAATGAGCTATAATTGATTATTAACACATGTATCACTATGCATAATACCTGTGTATAATTATAAAACATCTATAATACATATTAACAGTTTTAAACACATTATAAATATTTAAAATGTATGAGATAATCAGTCAGGTTTGATTTATCCAAATTATTTAACATGTTAACATTTGTATTGACGCCAACTTACCATGAGGAGTGGAGAAAAGACTGAGGAGGATGATGTGTGAAGGCTGAACCCCATGATCTATCAGCACCCGGACCGCTTCAATGACTGTGTTGCCACTACCTACAGGTCAGTATTTAAAGTGGAGACAAATCAGGACACACTACATATTTATTTGCACTATTATTTATTTTTTTGATCAGTGGCCCTTGGTTGCAGACCATCTGAAATCTTTAATAGTTGGAACATTCTGACAGAGTTGAACACTCATACAGCAAACACCTGAACGACAGACTGCCAAAAATTGAAGACCTAAGTCCCCTTCCAAACTAACTATATTGGCTGCTGGTGGTAGTCACCAAATGAGGGAATACAAAATCAGAGTATGTTTTCTCCTTTTTTTAAAACCTAAGGCAAAATTAAAGTAATAGTAATGTTTTCCCACCAGATCTCTGACCAGCACTCACCTGGTACTCTTTAACCACCTTAGAGTGAAATGTCAAGCCAAATGACAGATCTACAAAGTCTCAAAGAGCCCACGCTCAAACACTTAAAATATACCATGTTTATGTATGTGATATAGGACCTTTTGTTGAGAGTTTTATTGCTATTAAATTTTTTCTCTAGTGCCACATAATTTGTGAGAAATCTGAGCATGTTACCTACAGATCACAAGTAAGCTCGTTGTTATTATTAAAACTTATTAACCTGTTAGATGAACTGTAGCTATTTTCATGTGTCATTACACAACACTACAACTGCAAGCAATTTTGTGATGGTTCAGAATCACGAGTTATTTTCTAATCAAGCATTTCGGTGTAATACATACATTGGGTATCAAATCAATGGCATCCTGACCCACATATGAACACTTCAATGTGCAAACACTCAATAGCCTCTTAAATATGGAGTCATCTTCACATTAATTTGATTACGGCGGCACGAGGGCAATAAGTGCAAGGTAAACACATTGTAGGATGGTGTTGACCTCTTCCACACGACCCTCTGGAATGAATTAATGTTTTTGAGGGCTGCTGATAAAGACATTATGTGTGGCGCTGTTCGACTTCGACCAGTGCACAATGGTTAAGTGTATTAACGGCGGGCGTAAACCGCCCATTACTAAGCTATTTTCAGGGCCCCATTCTCATGCTATTCAGCACTCGCTGGCTAACTGGCAAGCGCTGTATAATTTCCTTGCCAGAGCTATAATTACCCTCTGTGGTTGAATGAGCTGGAAAACGTGGGACAAGACGCAAAGGTCAGCTAGAACAGAGCAGTGAGGTGGGGGATTCGGGTGGTTTGCTCTTTGATTTTGCATGTCTACCAGTAGGCTGCAAGGCAATTACAGGTGTGCACATCAGGAACTGATGGACAAAATATTAGAAAAGGCACCAACAGAAAATCCTCGTCAACATTTTTAAGCCACTTGAGCACAGGTTAACAGAGATGCTGCATAACCTTTTTACTCACAAAGCCACTTTCCCAGAAAAAGCCATAATTTTCAACTTTTCATTCCATCATACCTCACTAGTTTTATTTAAGGTATTTTTATGTTGTACTTGCTAAAATGTATTGACCATTTTATCATGCACCATGTGGTACACTATTTATTGACCACAGGTACACAATTTATTATTCATTCATTCATTATCTGTAACCGCTTATCCAAGTCAGGGTCGCGGTGGGTCCAGAGCCTACCTGGAATCATTGGGCGCAAGGCGGGAATACACCCTGGAGGGGGCGCCAGTCCTTCACAGGGTGACACACACACACACACACACACACACACACACACACATTCACACCTAGGGAGAATTTTGAGTCGCCAATCCACCTACCAACATGTGTTTTTGGGCTGTGGGAGGAAACCCACGCGGACACAGGGAGAACACACCAACTCCTCACAGACAGTCACCCGGAGCGGGAATCGAACCCACAACTTCCAGGCCCTTGGAGCTGTGTGACTGCGACACTACCTGCTGCGCCACCGTGCCGCCTCACAATTTATTAACCTTCCTTTATTATGTCATCAGTAGAAAAAGACAGCTGCACTGTCACTAGCCAGATCACCAAAGTACAGAGTGCTGGAAGTATAATAAAAACATATATTGGAGACATATTCAGGAGTCCCCATGTTTTTGTATTTATTACCTTAAGTGAAGTTAAAGTCAGACCTCTCAATTATCCCTGTAATTTGCTTCTTATTTAACGTCTACTTAAGAGTATCCATCCATCCATTATCTGTAACCGCTTATCCAATTTAGGGTCGCGGGGGGTCCAGAGCCTACCTGGAATCATCGGGCGCAAGGCGGGGATACACCCTGGAGGGGACGCCAGTCCTTCACAGGGCAACACAGACACACACACATTCACTCACACACTCACACCTACGGACACTTTGAAGTCACCAAACCGGAGCACCCGGAGGAAACCCACGCAGACACGGGGAGAACACACCAACTCCTCACAGACAGTCACCCAGAGCGGGAATCTACCTGCTGCACCACTGTGCCGCCAAACAAAATACAGCAATTTGTAAATGTAATTTGACCTCTATTTCAACAAAAAATATACTGGCGACATGTGTTTGACAATGTAAGTTAAAGAATATTGTGAAATGTTCAAAACTCATGCTTGGAAATTAAAGCAGCATCCAGGAAAAACCTAGTACGTTATGTTCAAAAATAGTTCAAGGTTTGCCATGCATCCATCCATTATCTGTAACCCTTATCCAATTCAGGGTCGCGGGGGGCCCAGAGCCCACCTGGAATCATCGGGCGCAAGGCGGGAATACACCCTGGAGGGCACGCCAGTCCTTCACAGGGCAACACAGACAGCCACACACTCACTTTTGAGTCGCCAATCCACCTGCACCTGTTTTTGGACTGTGGGAGGAAACCGGAGCACCCGGAGGAAACCCACGCGGACACGGGGAGAACACACCAACTCCTCACAGACAGTCACCCGGAGCGGGAATCGAACCCACAACCTCCAGGTCCCTGGAGCTGTGTGACTGCGACACTACCTGCTGCGCCACCGTGCCGCCCTACTTAAGAGTATGCATCACATAAATCATAATAAGGAATGCAAGTTTTTAGTAAACGGCTCTGTGAATCCACTTCCCCACAGACACTCATAGAAAACAAGTGGTCCTTCTGTACTTACTCAAGATAGGGTACATGAGCAGGACTTTGCGTCTGTAAACGTCCGGCGGAAACTTTGCGTAGTACACTTTCGCTTTCTGTGTCTCTTCATCACTCTGTATGAGAATCTTTCCAATGCGGATGGATCGGCAGCAATCCCTTAGTCCCTGCTCCATCGCCTCTCCTGTTTTTGGTGTTACAAATGTACCATTTAAGTTTTTAAGTATATACTCATACTCAAGTTATGAGTTTATAACTCATAACACATTACTTTAATATTTATATAAGTTAGCTGCTCTGAAAAGGTCAATTAAAAAAGTTACTTTACTGACCACTCCTCATGATGCTGACACCACAGTTGCCTCTCTCAAACTTGACGCCATCATACTTGTGTCCTAGATGGTAAGATGTAAAAAGATTACTCATAAAAAAACAGATATAGCCCTGACTCTCAACACTGAATTATTATTATTATATTCAGTGAATGCGTATATCCTTTGGCATACACTGGAAACTGTCTATTCTTTGTTCTGGTGTTGTTTGTTCTTCTTCCTTGTAGGACAAAGCTAAATAATTTGGGCTGGGGTTCCCTAAAGCGTCTTATTAAAAATATATTGTTACGGTGAGCTGGGCGGACTGACAGACGGACGCACACGCTAATAACAAAGACTATATTAACAAGAAATTAACAAAACAAACATAAACGAACTCAAGGGCAAACACGAAACGAGGAAAGAACAAGACTAAGAACGAGAACCAGAAACAACATGACTAGGGATACTAACAAATAGAGCACTTGAAACAGCATGAGAACAACATGGGCTGACACAGTACAAAGAACAACATGGGCCGACACAGTACAAAGAACAAATGAACGACAACAGGAAGTGAGGGAAGGGGACTGAAACACAAAACACAGACGAGACGCACCTGAGACAAATAACGAGGGTGACGAACAAGGAGGCGGAACAAAGGCGGGACTAAAACAACAACAAAACAAAGCCATGTGCTGAGAAAACAGACCAGACGGGACGAGGGCGTGACATATATATATAAAAAGGTAACGTGAGCACTACAGTAAACACTCTACCAGTTAAGATGAGTTTACATAACTGGACCCTGAATTTTGTTTATTTATACTTTTTTTTATCAAATTCTAAAATGTCTTCCAAGAACATCAGGCATAAACACAGAATACGATATCCACATTCAGTCTATGAAACATGGAATACACATGCTCCTGGGGTATTGTTTCCATCTGTAATTATCTTGGATTTAAATGCATTCTGGAGTCATTAACAGTCAAGGAATCTGACCTGTTGGTGTGGTCACTACACATTCAGTATATGGCAACTGGTTTAATCCTTCTTCAACCACGAGTCGAATCTATAAATACATAAAGAGTAGTCACAATTCTAATGCAAATGAACAGACCTCAAAAAGACTCATTCATTCATTCATCTATAACCACGTATCCAATTCAGGAGCGCGGTGGGGCCTACCCAGAATCACTGGGGGCAAGGCAAGGACACACACTGGAGGGGGCGCCAGTCCTTCACAGGGCATCACTGCCAAACACATTCACACTTATGGATACTTTCATGTCGCCAATTCACCTATCGACATGTGTATATGGACTGTGGGAGGAAACCGGAGCACCTGGAGGAAACCCACACTGACACAGGGAGAATAAACCAAACGCCTCACAGACAATCACCCAAAGCGGGGCTTGAAACCACAATTGACACTGACTGTAACACTACCTGCTGTGCCATCCTGCCGCCCAAAAGATGATGTTTAAGTAATTAAACTGGTTTGAATCAGACAGAGAAAAATTCCAAACATTTTTTCACAATTTGATCCTATTTTCCAATAAGATGCAAACGAAATCTTCCAAAGTGTTTTATTGTAAAATCTGGAGAGACTTACTGAGTCAGAATATTGAGTGGTATGATTTTAAATCTTTGGGTTATATTTTCAGGCACTGAGGAAAAGCCTTGCGTGCTTGATTAGGCAGGTTCATATGAAATGTTGTATGAAATATGACAGAGGTCAGGATCAGCCAATTATACATTGAGTCCTGCCCAGTTTGTCATTTATTGACACAAAGCCTCCTCATTCTAATGGGAATGAATGACTGAACGAATAAATATCAAAATACAGAAAACACCATTCTGGAAAACTAACTTATAATTGTGAAATTTTAAATATGAACGGTCACATTCATATTTGGTGTTTTACAATAAACTGGTATTTCACAATAAAATAAAAAAATAATTTCAATTTTAAAAAAAGTATGAATAGATTTAATAATTTATTGATTTATGTATTATTATTATTATTATTATTATTGATTATACAGATATCTAAAATATTTTATCATGAACACTCTGTCCTCCATTCTCTGAATGACTGTTTAAAACTCAATGAATAAATTATGTAAATATTTCAGAAAATTCCATGGGATTCACTTTTTTTTCCTAAAGCTGAGTGGTGGTGAGCATATTTGCAGCTACACTAAAAATATCTTACCAGTCTATCAGCACAGAACACAAAATCTCCTCTTGTTGTTGTCCTGTCAAACACAGACGGCAGCCATTAGACTTCAGCAATCAACATGTTCTTCAAATATTCAACTTTATGTTATAGAGCTGCCGTTGTACTGACACCAAGTGGCAAGGACATGTCAAATATTCTATATACTACAAATTTTATAAACATGGCCGCTCCAATGAGGGGACCCACTCTATGGAGCATAAACTACCTCACTTAGAGAGTATAAGTAAATTAAAATTTTCATGTCATGCGAGTTGAAAAATGACAGTCACTTTCATCATAAATACTCACTGTTACTTTTTTTGTTCTAACAATATGTTATTGCTACTCTAACACCATGCCACGAACAAGCAGTGTTATTTGGTTCAGGACACCATCTGTGCTGCTCACTTGTCCCTGATAATAGTCTGTAGTTCTCGGACTTGGTCATTTAGGGGTAAGAGCTTCAGCTGAGGTCCGACGTCGATGTGGAGATTCAGTGGAGTTTCATGTGGTTGCTCCTGTGAATCGCTGTCTGAATTGCTGCCATTTGAGAAGCGGACCTGCTTCGTCACGGCGTGCTCTGGGTTCTCAGAGCTGCTCAACTGCTGGTTCGGACAAGGCATGTTACTGTTCCGAAAACTACCACTAAAATATATTTTCCACGCAGAATTTATTCTACGAACCTATAGTATTTCACACAAAAAGTACAAAGTAAACGGAAAAGCAGCGTGTCTCCTGTCACATTCTGCTCATGACGGTTAGGAGAAAGTCTGGATGTGTCCCAAATCTCCACTACGCACGTTACATTTCTGAACGCTCTGCTACAAATGCTATTGAGAGTAGTGTACTATGTTGATTCAGTCTGGTTATGTGCGGTTTTGGACACGACCCGTGAATAATAAGAAAAGTCACATCCAATATCCAGGCAAAGTTTTATTTTAACTCGTTATTAGAGTTCACATGATTGTTAATATTATCAAATAGTCACGCTAACCAGCAAATAGAAAATAACGTAGTGTTGCAGTTTTTTTGTTTGTTTTTAATAATTCAACATAAGTTAATCAGAGGCATAAACATAAAAGACACACACACATATATATATATATATGAGAGAGAGAGAGAGAGAGGGAGATATTTAAATTAATAATTAATTGAATTTAGTATGAAAATTTGAATAACAGCAATTTATTGATGAGAGATACACATTAAAAATAAGAACTTGGGTTAATGGAAAACTGTGTGAAAAGAATGGAAATATTTGCTGTATCATAAAACTGTATTTTAAGATTTCTTTTGTTTGACTGATGATTATTATACTCATTCTTTTAAACATAGAAGAAAAATCCATTTCCAGTGGATTGTAATATATTGTCCATCGCACGATTAAAGTGTACTAGTTAGGGCTCGAGTGCGTGGATTGGGCAGCGACCGGATTCCGTGGACTTCCCCGCGTTCCCTCGTGAGTGAGGTAATGATGGCGCCGCTGTTAGAGCCGCTGCGATGTGGACTACACTTCCACAGACGGAGACTTGCTGTCCTTCTCCTAAGGCCCAGCAGCGGTTACCATTGCCAGAGACACGACAGCAGAGCTTCTGTCGGGGCATGGAGACCAAGACAGAGGAGTGCTTATCAGGTAAACACGGTTAAATACACTCTCTGACTATCCGGAGCTAACGGCCGCAAGGACGGATAATGTAACGCTGGCTGCTGCTAACTCACCAGCTACAGAGCGGGTTTGGTTGTGTGCCTCCAGGAGGGTCTTGAGTTCCAGACTGTAAATAGAGTTCAATATAATAGAATTCACATATATGTCCTTTCAATGTGAGGACTTAAAACACGAATTAATATTGGCCAAAGAGATTTAGCTAACTTTGCTAGCTGCCGGGTTTGGTAACATTAACTAACCAGCTTCTAAAACTCTGCTGCTAAACCGGTTTCTTTTTTTTTTTCCTTGTTTTGCTTACGAACCTGCTTGTGCTATTCAGGCAGTCTTTTTTTATTATTACTATTATTTTACTTCAGTATCGTTTTAACAATCTCCTAATGTAGTTGTTCAGTTCAATGACCAACGTTTGAATCCTGTCAGTGTCGGTTGTGTTGAGTAAAACATAAAACTCTTCAGTGTCTAGATTCCTAGCGCTTTTTGTGCGTCTTTTTTGCCTTTGGCGGGACTACAAGGGCTTATATCATGTTCAGTCAAGACAATACTTTGATTTTAATTATTTAATACCGTTTATCTAGTGTCTGGTTCAAGTTTAAGGCAGTTTTAAAAAGGCAGATGTGTCCAGTCGCAGCATGTTCCATTAATCATTAGCTAGTGAAACTTAGAAAGTCCCACCTCCATTGGTGACTGTTGCTATGTCTGTCAAACTTTAAGCTAGGAATACCTGCTAGCATCCACAGTATTGTTGCAATTAGACCACAAATATAGCAGTTAGAAACATGTATGTATTTACTCTGTAGTTAACTGGTTTCACTACATTTTTAACTCGGACAGGAATAAATATTATGTCTTACATTAATCAAAGGTGTGAAAAATTAAATGCACGTTTCATTGCTGTGATTGGCGTGCAAACTTTTCATCATCTGATTCAATAACATGTTACATGACACGTTACATGACATTCAAACCAGCAGATGTTTGAGTGCAGAAACTTTACAAACTCTTCATAGTTTAGAAATGAACATTTTTCCTCAGCAATGCTACAATGACGTGATACAGTGGTGACCCAGAACACTGTGCTGTAATGTTTGAAGAAGAAACTCAGTATAATCCCAGTAGAATCGTTTTGTTTTAAAGTTATGATTTAAAATATATTTAATTATCACCTATAATTATAGAGTTTTACAATGCGTATTATTCAGACAGTTTATGACTCGAAATGTTCCTCTGTAATGGTGATAACTAATGCCAAACTGAGCACAGCAGGTTTCACTAAGTTTAGCCTATGCTTATGCCTGTGCTAAATCATCTGCATTCTGGCCAAGATTTTATTTTTTAACAAGGGTTTTTTGTAGGGATTTAACAGCACAGCTCCTACAGACAGTATGGCTGTTTGAATGGCACACAGGAGATTCGAATTGTGTGTGTGTCTGGCATTCTCTCACTTTCCCGGAATTAATTGCGCAAGAAGTCAAGGAAGTGACACAACTGACCACAGATTTCCCGGTTGAAAACAGTGGGCTCACTGGGTCCAATTTATATACCCTGTCTATGGGTATAGTATAAAGCATTGCCTATTTCCTGCTGTGAGCCAATGAAAAATTGGAATCCTGAAGCTCTTGAGCCAATGGCTGTGCTCATAGATGCTACCTCTACTGATCAAATATTACAGTTTTTTTAAATTGCAATGACTGGAAAATTTGAAATAAACAAAATGAATTTGATTAACTTCAGTGGAAGAATAATGCAATTGTGAAAATTGATTTTCTTCCCATAATAATGTATTCATTCATTCATTCGTTCATTCATTCATTCATTATCTGTAACCCTTATCCAGTTCAGGGTCGCGGTGGGTCCAGAGTCTACCTGGAATCATTGGGCGTAAGGCCATAATAATGTATTTAAACAGTTTATTACTGCAGTGTATTTGGATCTTATTAAATAGTGGGTATCACTCATATAAAGAACAGTGTGATATTTCTTTAACCATAGCATGGAGTAGATGCTCTGTTTATGTCAGTGATATGCAAAAAATATCATTCACTTTCTACTGGATTGTCCTATTTACAGATTATTAGTGTTATTGTTCATCCCCAGTGTATGACAGTTCTGCTAATATCCTTCTGAAAGAGAATTTCATTAAAAAAAAAAGCCATAAATTAGATACATTTTTTGTTATGTCTCCGATAGACCGTATTTCAAACTTGGTATGAGTAAACATGAATTATCCATAAATAAAAATACAGTTAAAACTTTGAAAGGGGAAGGAAAAAAGAAAACCAACTACAACCAAACTGTGCCTTGGGTACCCAGTACTCTGAATGAGAAGTACACTAAACTAAACTCAATTTTGTAGCACATCTGGTTACTAGGTGTTCACATTTGTTCATTATGTAGTAGCATTTGAAATAGTGGGACAAGACAATGGCACTACAAGTAGTGTTGCTGTCACACAGTTCAGGGTTCCTGGGATTGTAGGTTTAAAAAAAGTGGGATGGTTGTGCAAATCACCCACGAGAGAGAGACACAGACAGACAGACAAAGAGTCTCACTCAGTGAGTATGTGATGCCCTGTGATGGACTGGTGCCCTGTCTAAGGTTTATTCTTCCCTTGTGCCCCATAATTCCGAAGGGGCAGTGGGATGACGTACCACAGCACTGAACAGGATAAAGCCGTTACACAAGATAAGTGGATGGACAGATGAATGAATGAATGAATTATGAGTGAAAATTTGAATTCACCAGGTTTTCTTTTGCAAAATGCACACGTAAAATGACTGCATTTATTTGCATACAGTTAGTTCCAACTTTATCTAAATGTTTAGTATTTTTATTTTTCTTGTGTTAAAGTAGTATTAACTTGATTGCTCAGTTATTGTCAGATGCCGCTATTATAATACATTTGTTGTATGTATTATCGTCTTTTTTGTATTGAATGAGGCGCCAGGCAACGTGCCGAAGTGGTTCTTGTTACATTTGGGCTTAATTGCTTTCTCATAGAAAATGCAGAGCTAGCCTGAACTCATGATATCACTGTAGCATTGTCACATGATGACAGCTGTCAAAGCAAACATTTTATCGTACTTTGCAACTTGTGTGGAGAGATAAGACTGAAAAAGCGATTCCTCCCTTCTTGGACAACATTTGACCACACAGCTTGTGACAGTGCTTAGCAAGTGAGTAAAAACCAGCTCTAGTCCTGTGTCACCATCACGTCAATACTGTAATTTCCATATAAACCCAGACTAATACAGGCACCTGTTCTTTCATTGATAAACAATTATACTCCAGTATTTAGGTTGTTACCAATATTATTTTTTAGCATCATAAAAATGTTTCTCCAGCATTTGCAAAAACAAGCATTAGATTTATGTTTATTGCTGTGTATTGTTTTGCTGAATATTGATATGATAATAAAACTTTTATTTTTGCAGCCTTTTTTTTGCAAATACTTTAATAAATAAATCTTTTAGACACATTACATGAAAATGTTACACGAATGTTTATATCTGCCATGCTGAAGACCATTTAACAATAGTCTGAAAATAAATCAAGGCCAACTTACACTCATAAAGACCAGGCAGGCCAAGTGGTAAGAAATTTGCAAACACTTCTTTTAAAAACAAGCCATAGGCATATGCTACTAAAGTGGAGGTGCTATGGAGAAATGGAAAAGGCAAAAATAATGCTGATACATATGTCAACCATGTAGGAGGCAGTGTTGTGCTCTGGGGTTGCTGACAACATAGTTGTTATTTTCCTTGTCCCAGGTTATTTCAGGATGGATGCATGTTGCGTTATTCAGATTTGTGCCATTGCATTCAGACTACAATTAATTTCAGTTCTTCATTTGTCTTAAAGATAACCTTAAATACAAGTTTAAATTTTGAATTCTGGGGAGGAAAGGGGAAAAATCATTGAAGGATGATTGTGTATTAATGATCTCATTACAAAGATTTTAAAACACTTCTGTAGAAACTGTGAGGCACACTTTGGACAGGAAAGTCAAAGCAAAACACATTTGGACCAACAAAAATACTTGTGAAAGTGTATGCCTTGTGTCTATCTATCTCTATCGTCACACTTATATAGCACCTTTCTAGATACTCAAGGACGCTTTACAATCCACACTGCTCAGAGTGCTCAGAACACTCAATCCACACACTGGTGAGAAGCGGTAGCCAAACGCGTACAGCGTACTCTCGACCAGGAACGACCGTCTACAATGGTAGATCCAGCAGAAGGTTGTCTATGGTTTGTCTGAACCTAGGTCCTCAGTCAGAAGCTTGACAAGAGATGTGTTTATGATCTGCGGTCCCAAACATGACATATTCTTAGCCAGTGAAGACCTTAAGGGTCATAGGAAAGGAAAAACTTCTGATTACATAAGCTGCCTTAAGTGCAGTGAAATGAAAATAAACAGGATTATAAAAACGGCGTCAGTGTTTGTGGATGTTTGGGTTTGACTTCCTTTCTCTGTGTGTAGGGGCTTTATCTTTAGAAAGCATTTTAGTCTAAAATTAGGCTTAATCCACGAATCAAGAAACACCTTTTCCTGTTTTCATTTTTACATTGAGAGTATATGGCTTTTCAGTTTTCAATATCTTTTCCTTGCTGTTACTGGGTCCACGTTTGACATCGCAGACATGGGCGCCAAGTCGAGGTAACAGTCGACAGATACTGGAATCTGTAAAAGTAAGTTTGTTGATCATCTTTGGATGTGTTTATTCAATGTGATATGCTAATTAAACTATATTTTATGAAAGCCTGAGAGTTATAAAAGTGTTTGTAGAGTGAGAGAGTTCTTATTTTCAGGTAATACCACAGAGCTGGTTATGATTGAGCTTTTTCTTTCATTTGACCTTTACATTTGTACAGTCACTTCAAATCACTAAAAGTGCACTCAAACCTTATGTATCCTTTAAAAACAAAAACAAGACTATCATTTTCCATATACCTAATGCTTCCTGTACTAATGTTTAGCATATATTGCATGCATTGAATACTTGTATGTTGTATGAAAAATTCAGTTTGACAAATTTTACATTTCAGCACTTACAGATACCAGAGAGGACATGCTGGCATGGTCACGCTGGTGGGGGCTTGAATGCAGATCCAAAGAATGTGGTAAGTGGGTTTTTTTCCCTTTCTCCTCTGTCTTCTTCCCCTAATCCACACCTTTATCCCCAACTCCCCCCTGTGTTGTATTACAGTAGCCCTTTAATTCGTACATAAGGACTTTAAATCTGCTCCACATTAGGGCTGCCATGGTTACATCAATAAATGTGACTTAAGCTGCTCCATTTGGGAGAAGAAAATAAGGAATAAAATTGACTTCATCAACTGACAGTGAAGGATCCTGGGGTTCTGGGTTCAAGTCCCACTCCTGGTGACTGTCTGTGAGGAGTCCTGTGCCTGTGTCCGCGCATGTTTGCTCCGATTTCCTTCCATGGTCCAAAAACACACATTGGTAGGTGGCGACTTGAAAGTGTCCATAGGTGTGAGTAAATGTGTGAGTGTCGCGTCGCCCTGCGAAAGACTCCAGGATGTGTTCCTGCATTGCTCCCAGTGTTTCTGGGTAGGCTCTGGACTCACTGATCTGGATAAGCACTTACAGACAATGAATGAATGAACTGACAGTGATTTTGGGAGAAGACAATTTGCTGAAAAAATGTTCTTCTGAATAGAAAAAAATAGTAGGCATACATTAAAAATCCTATGAATAATGTATATTTCACTCACTCCAATGAACTGTTATTATTATGCTCCCTTATCAGATAGTTGATGAGCATCAAAGTACTCAAGTAATTTATCATTTGTCCTGTCTGCAGAATGTTTAAAAAGTGTCATTTCTCAATTGGATGTTCTATAAATTTCTATAGGTTGGACGATTGTTTAATTAATACCACCAAAACCAGCGTGTCAGTGCAGTGCGGGGAATAATACTTCTATAATATTTCAGCTGAATAATGCCTCTTTGTGTCGCTCCTGGTCATTGAAAGGAAAAAAACCATGAAAGGGGGCAAACAAAATATGCAGAGCAACAGTCTGTAATTGTAGAACTACAAAGTTCTTCTGTATGGTCTCCTGTATTGGCGTAAGATATATTGGATAACATGTAAATTGTTAGTAATGGAGGCTGGTAAAATGGGCAAACTGAATCTGAATAACTTTGAGGGCCAAACTATGATGGCTAGAAGGCTGGGTCAGAGCATCTCCAAAACTGGTCCAAGAAAAAAAACAATATAACTAATGACAGGGTTATGGGTACCCAATGCTCATTGATGCATCTGGAGAGCGAAGGTTAGCCTGTCTGGTCCAAACCCATTGAAGAGCTACTATAGGACAAAATTCTAAAAATGATAATTGATTGTAGCTTACTGTGGACAGGGCTGCATAGACACAGACCAGTTAGTGTCCAAGCTGACCACTGTCTGCTACCGAAACCATCTATATTCAGCACATGAGCATCAGATCTGCACCATGGCTGATGATTCATATTTTATTCTACATCATGTGGACTGCCAGGTGTGTCACCCAGCCCCCAGTTGCCTGGGGACAAGATGGCACCAGGATGCATTATGGCAAGATAGTCTGAGCAGTGGTAAAGCTTTAATTCCTGAAATTCAGGTGGTACTTTGACATGTGCTGTCTTCCTAAACATAGCTGCAGACCAGGTACCTTGATGGCAGTGGTGTTCCCGGTATGAAGTCAGCAGTATAATGAACTTGAAAAGATATCTTTTTCAAGTAATTCTGGAGCATTTCCATTGGTCCATTCATCATGAAATTTTCACAAAATAAGGAAGACAGGCACTGTGTTCCAATGATGTAGTAAAAAAAATGCATGTTTTTGATTGGACAGCGACAAATGAGCCTGATTTGTCATATGATGGAAAAATGTACAGTGTGATTTTAGCCATGACTGTTAAATGTTTAGATTTCAAAAAGAATTACAATTAATTTGTAGTACAGACCTGGATTAGTACATAAATAAATAAATAAATAAATAAAAAACAACACAGGGCATGATATCAGGCTACCTATCTTGGCATTCATAATGATACGGAATAATACATCAGAGGCTGCAAATTCAATATTTGAGATTCTTTCTGCATAACAACAAGCCATGTTGGATTAAAAACAAACTGAATTTCTTCTCGTACAGTGCTGTGACAAGTGAGTGAAGCTTATGCTCCCCATCCCTTCACTCCTCCCCCTCACCCCCCCCCCCCTTCCGTTCATGTTGCCTAGTTAAATGTGACCAAGCACAGGTGTTGGCTATTTTTAATTTGATTTACTTTATTCCCATGCCATTCCGCCAGCACCTCATTTTTATGTTACCATATTGACAGGATTAGAGGAGTTTACTCATATTTTCGAGACAGTCATGACAGCAGGTGGTTGGACAGAGTAAACAGGCTGGTTGGCACGCAGAGTTTGCGGGAGTGGGCTTGGTGGAGGCTCGGGGGAAAGGCAGTGCGTGGGATGCCAGGCAGTGTCTCCACGGCCACCTGCAGCGGCTGCTGCTACTGCTGCTGCCCTGTGTGCCCTCGCATCCCGGGCCATATGATGGCATGTCCCCCAGCAGCTTAACAACCTGCACATGGTTTTGGAAAGGTTACAAAAAAGTGGTTTATAGATGAATGCCACAAACAGTTCAGTCTGGGAACATAAAGAGTTATACCTAGCATTTTTTGTACAATTTTATTATTATATTCTGTGAATATGCCGCTGTTTTCTCCCATTGTTGATTCTGATTTTGAGCTCAATATATCAAAGCTAATATGTAGGCTGTCTGGTGGTTTTGGATGTTAAGTATAATGTCTATGATATTGTTCTAGAGCGTGCATTGATACAATCACCAACATTTTTACAAAATCTGTGTTGCTAAAATTCACCACAGTATACCTCATCAACAGACCTTGAAGATTGAACTATGCAGAAAAATGTCTTGTCCAAGGACCATGTCCTTGACAGGGCACTGGTCCATCAAAGAGCATCACACACTCAGACATTAACTTACTCGCTCACAGTTAGGGACCGAAACTTAAGGAGGAAACCCAGGCAAACACTAAAAGAACACGCTCGTCTTGGACTTCACAGTCACTGCGTCACAGACTTGCACAGCACATACATATAAAAAAAAGGGTAGCAGAGCAAATTCCTGATACAGGACGTGTGTGGGGTCGTCTATAATCTTTATTGCCTCCCTGAGTATTGACTTTTCCTAGAGAGACTGCATGTAGCACTGGTTTGGGTGACCTACAATCTTCAGTGAAGTTTTGGCCAGACATCCCGTCTTGGACTTTAACTCAACTGTCAGGTTATCAATCCAAGTTTGCATGATATGCTGCATCACACTCTTTAAGATCTTTTGAAAAAATAAAAACAGAAGCCTGCTACTGACACCATACTGCCTAAATCGTCTTTAAAAATACATTCTCTGCTGAAGCTTAGTGCAAAGACTTTCTATATGGGCGTGCCATGTGAGTGAGCAATACATAAAAACACCAAGATATTTATATGAAGAGACATGACGTATGGGAATATTATGGATACACATTGGACTTGATTCAGAAACCGCCCTAGGGTCAAATATCATTTGTTGTTGTTGTTTTTTTTACATTGACAACAAGATGATAGGCATCACACCAGGCTACAAATTGTTTAATTTCTGAATGGTATGATGCTGTGTCCTGTTCCCTATGTAACAGGCACAAAATCTGAGTCATCTGAGACCCCATAACCCATAACCCCAGGACACTGTATGGCAACGGCACTACGTCCGAGCATAATCAGGGCAATATGTGTCATTTAGATTTGACAGCTTTTCTCTGTGTGCATTTAAATGTGTTGCCTAGTGGATGAAGAATATGTGTTTGGGCAAAAAAAAAAAAAATCTAAATGCGATCCTGGACATCTTCTGCACTGCATGGAAAAACACATTTTTTCATCCACATTGCTTCCTTAACATGCATGATTCAAACCATCAGCTAATTATCAAGCATATAATAAGTTGAGTCAGGTGTGCTGGAGAGGGGAAAAATGCTAAAATCTGCACTGCTGTGAGCCCTTGATAGACGAAGTTTGACACCCATGTTCTAAAACAACTGCAGTCCAATTACAATCCAAAGTGCTAACTACCCAGGTCCTCAGTTACTGGCAGGCTCTGTACTTTCCAGATTGAATCAACTAGATGATGCTTAAACATTGTAGTACATACCTAAGAAATAAATGGCAGAGATACGTTTGCCATTGCTTTTACTAATGGGTTTGTCTTTTCTCAGCTAAAGGAAGTGAACTCGACAAAGATCCTCTCTGCAATGATGTCATACGTTTGGCCTAAAGATCGACCTGACCTAAGAGCTCGAGTAGCAGTTTCACTTGGTCTGCTAGCTGGAGCCAAGGTGAGTAAGTGAAAATTAACACAGTGGCTATGGCTGGTTATGATGTCTGTGAAAGTGTGCTTAGATGTAGTTATCAAAGTTCTTTCTGATGTGCTGGTATTTGTATTATTTTTGCAAACATAAAACCCCAAAATTCAATAGCAACACAGTTTATTTCATGTGATTTATTAAAGGATAATTTTACAAAAGTATACTCAGCAAGATACAAGCTTGTTTATTGTATTAGCTGCTTCTATATGGTGTTACCCCATTATTTAAAGGAGCAATCTGTAAGATATTTCCTGTACATAGTCATAAAATGTCCAAGGTGTGTGAAACTGTCAAAGCTAAAAACTGCTGCCTCTCATAGCATTGGTAAAGCAGGATATTCTCTTTGAGAAGTGCATAGGCCGGAGAAGAGCTCTTGTGATCCCACCTACTCAGATGTCCTGCCTGTGATCCCGTCCTCTGTTCAATCATTTTACAGTCCAAACATGCTGCTGTCAGGTCTACAAACATACTGTCTTGCAGCCAAGAAAATGACCAAGTGAACAGAGTTAATATTTTATCGGACCCAAAAAACCCCAATGCCCATCTAAAGGTCTCCATGACTAGAGAGAGAGTAAAATGAGAGGAAATGTTGGCCTTGTGTTTGAAAAGTGGAGGCAGTTTAGCAGTCTCTCGGTGGTGTGTGTGTGTTTTAAACAAATAAAAGAGTAAGATTTGTGTTTGAAAGGTCTAGCATATTCACATATTGAAGGTTCAACGGAGAAACCAAGCTTGGTAGTACACAGCAAATATAAGCATTTCTCTAGTAGGCTAGATGTTTTAGTGACATGATGTACACTTGGTCGTGTGTTTTAAAATAAATAAAATAAAATGGCAAATAAGAAGTGTTTCAAAACGAGTTTTGTTTATAAAACCTAGCACTAGCTTTTGCTTAGATAGCTGTTTAATGTGGAAATGAGTATTCAGTATAAAGCTGGAGTATTACGCAAATAAGACTCTTAAATGGACCCATTTAAGGTGAAACTAAATGCTTGGAAAAGAAGCGAGGATTTGCCTCTCAAGTGACATTTATTGTTGAAAGGAAAATAACACCAGCCTTGTCTAGTCAAAAATTTTTATGTGGTTTAGACAATAAATTTTTGTAAATGCTGGGATCTTTCCATTTTTGACTTTCACTTAAGTAAATATTTAGTGACATATATACAATTGGTTTGTGTGCTTTAAACTGATAAACTGGAAAAACATTTACTTCAAAAAGTTTCAAAACTAAAGCACTAGCTTCTGCTCTTAATGTTGAACAGAAAATTCAAGAAGCTGGCGAATGATACCAAAAAGACTCGCAAACGCATGGTGGAACGAAATGACTACAAAAACTGAATCAGAAACAAAGTTCTGCCTGCTAAAGAACGTTTATGATTGAAGGGAAAATCGAAAAATTTTACTAACCTACTTTAGAGATTAAAATAGTTACTTTACTAAAAAAAAAAAAAAAAAAAAAAACCACAACACCTTTACTTAGTGTTGGTTAGGATTAAAAAGCCATCCAAACCCCTCAATCAGGGAGAGTCATACTTATGATACTTTGACAGCAGATTTTTCAAGGGCTGTTCAAAATGTCTGTGTTAGCACGGCCAACTTAACAAAGGAAAACACTATCATTTGTGTTTTGTTTGTTCTCCTCTGTATAATTTGTCACTAATTCGCACCCAGAGGAAGACTGACAGGTTTGCTGTTCCCCTGTGTTCGTTTCCCCTTCTCACTCAGCATGCAGCACTTGTCACACAAATGACTCTCTGCTGTTGACAAATGCTAAGCTACATTGTTCTCTATCGAAAGGGTTGCTTATAGCAAATACATATTGGTGTATTATCATGTACTATATGTTGATACATAACGATTTTGCCCTTGGCTGGGCTCCCGATCTGCAGACTCAGGTGCTGGATGGGAACGGGAGAATTCATCCTAGCGAATCGGCTAACAGCTCTCTCTGCCTGGAGCATTGCCTGCTTGTGCCCTCTTTATCTCACGGCTGTGGTTCAGGAGAGGTCGAATCTGGAAAGGCAGATAAAGATTGACAAGTGTGTGGTGCACAGATAACCTCCCATGCTTTAACAGCCTGTCTGGGGCTTCACCACCTTATCACGCCGGGTAGAATTAAACGCAGAGGAGGAATGTCCGCCACATTGCGTCATTAAAGCAAAGAATCGGCCAGAGATGTCTCAAAATCCCTTAATTCGTCTAGATGGTATGGAGTTTTTTCTTTTTATAACCCCAATAAGCCTAACCAAGGTTATTCCCATGCCAACACGAAAGAGAAGTCGGACGGGTAATTAAAGCTGGTTTGGATCAAGTCCGTCCCCTGACTTGCTCTTTATGGAAAAGGGCATAGCTATAGATGCCAAGGGTGTACCGAAGTGAGACTTGAAAGTGAAGTTATTAGCGAGGTGTTGGCAGCTCATTTTCTTTTCTTTTTTTTCCCCTTAATATATTAAACAAATTGGCCTTCATTGCTCTAAATGGTAAGTCAGAAATCCTTGCTGCGTTTTCCACAGATGCGCCACCACTTGTTGCAAGAAATTTGTTACTTGAAGCTTCATCATTTTATGTTGCAATGTCACATACCTGAGCACAGTCACTAGTCAGCCCTGTATCTCTGAGACTGAATTATTGCTTTATAGTGGGTGCTGTGTAGGGGGATGGCAACTACATGACAGAAATGCTTCCATTCACCTAAATTTCTCTGTCCTGGTCATAATACAAAGGGTTAAGCTAAAGAGGGTGAGGAAAATTAAGGGGAAATGGTGTGCTGCACCCACTCCGGCCCATCTAATGTGTTGCAGCGCGGCAGCTGAGCAGCTGTCCCTGAGCTTTTAATTAGCTTTAATAACCATTTCAATTCCATTAGTGGATGCATCAACCAACTCATTTTCCGATGTTTCTAGAGGAGCGCACACAAAACAGCCTGCCCCTAATGCAGTGCCTGAAAATTATCAGCTTTTTTCCTAAGCTCACTTGGTCTCACCCTTTTCTCTCTGTTTATCTCCTACCTTTTTTTTTTTTTTGCCTATCCATTTTTTGGCTCATTCTCCAGATCACCAATGTGATGGTGCCCTTCATGTTTAAATATGCAGTGGACAGCCTGAACCAGATGTCGGGACACATGTTGAACCTGAGTGACGCGCCAAACACGGTGGCGACCATGGCAACGGCAGTTTTGATTGGCTGTGAGTAGTCCTCCCCCTTTTCTCTTGGCAGGTGTTTGACTTCATTTCAGGAAGGATGCCACGTATTATGAGCAGGGTGACCTTTTCTGGAAAAGATTGGTATCAAAGTTGCTTTTAAACCTCTCGTTGCTTTTGCTATGACTTGACACTTCTGCCTCCTCAGCTGCTAATTCAATTTAGGTTTTTTTTTTTGGTGTTTTATATTGTGGCAGTTTCATTAACATTGACTGAAGAAAAAGAAAAGATGCTTCTGGCAGGTTTGGCTTTGAGTAACCGAACAGTCACAGTACCTCTGGGACCAAGAGACTTCAGATATGGTTCTGAATTACAAATTCACATTCTGGGCTTTGTCCATTTGTTAAGGCTGCATCTATCTCTTGGCTCATATTTTGACTGCCTCCTCAGCCATTCTTTTAATCTTTCATAAAGTGTAGGGCAGAACATCCCAGTGGAGTGAAACATATGAGTTTGAGCGAAGGGTCATGCAATAGCATTAAAATATTTTTCGTCTAAATTTGAACTTAACGCTACCGTTTTCAAGAACACAGGTAACATGCCAGGGAACATGAACAATTGACGCTGTTTGTGCATTTCAGTCTGCTTGCTTGCATGCAATCACTTGGAAAAAAAAATAAACTTAATGAATTATAGTATCTACTCACTTTGCAAGTCATTGTAGCATGCAGTCAAAATGTACTGTCAGTTCTCCCTGTAAGCTGCAGATTTAATGAGACCCATTAGTCCTGTGCACACACCATTAATTGGAGCTCCCTGTCTGAGCTTCTGCAGATAGGATATATTTATGCTGTAAGCTGCACCTTACCTGAGCAAAAATTTGCCTTCGCCGGTAGTGTGTATTAGACACGAAAGACTGGCTGCCTAGGGCAAAAGGATTTATTCCACTAGCATCTGTGTTCATGAAACGCTTTTTCAAGTAATACTGCCTTTTATGATGGAGTGAGTAAAATCATTATTCACTGAACGTCAACTCGCTGAATTTGATCTTAGGTCTGAAATTCTACTCCAACACACGTTATGAATGCTTAAACACAGTAAAATTTCAAGTCATTATTGATGTGCTGATAGCCAGTGATTAGAAAGGGTTACAAGGAAAAACTATAGTGAAAACTAACATTTTTCACAGAATAATATATATAATATAAAAACAAGAACCACATAGCTTTTAACTTTGTTACGCTGTTGCATTTTGTGACTAATGTTGCTTGTTTACATTTTATTTGTTTTTTTTTCCTTTTAATTCTTTTTTTACTCCATTTTGGTGACACTTCAAGAGCCTGAACCCACCACCGAGTGGAGACGAGGCAGAAATTCCTGTGACTGTGGGAGCTGTAGAGTGGTTTTAATGAGCCTGAGGTGACGCGTGGCACAGCTGAGTGCACAAAGACAACAGAGGAAGCCACTGTCGCGTTGCCGTCCTCATCACACCACGGTTTCTAGAAGCACCGCTGTTCAGCTCTAATTTACTCTCTCTGACCTCTGGCAGTGAGAAGCCCCCATTCCTCTGAGTGCTCGTGAGAATGTCCAGAGACATGCCTTACCTTGTTATCAGAGCAAATATGGCAATATGGCTAATTTAAAAAAAAAAAAAAAAATGTTGAACTAGTGCTTAGTATTGTACTTGTAGCAGCATTGTTGTGAATCGTAATGTATGTTTAAATGTGTTTTGTTGAATGTGTCTTTGTGTGCTTTATACTTCGTTAAAAACATAACTGAAAGGGGCAAATAATGTCTTTATGTTTACATAAAATTTTCTCACTCACATATTTAGTATTTATTGCATTTTACATATACAACCACTGAAAATCTCTGTAGCAGTCTCTCAGGCCTTGGTGTGAACCACTGCTCAGTAGATTTAATAGTCGTGGCCATGGTTTGTCTCCCATTGTTTTTGTAGCTTTCAGGTTATTCTGCAAAGGCTTTGATGCTAGAAGTTATTGTAACTATTACTGGTCATGTACTGATGTGGCATGATTGTTCTAAAAGGCTTTTTAATGAAACTCGATCCCTTGACAGGATGCTTTTTCACTGCTCCACAGCTTATTTTTTGGGGGTGGAGGGAGGGGTGTGTGGCATTAGGAGTGGTGGACTTATCTGTCTGCTTCAAAGAATTTCTTTGGAGGGTATACACGCTGTTTGTGCCCAAATGAACAGTGTAAGCAATGATATTGAATGAATATATGAATATATATATGTTTGCTTTTTTTTTTACAGTATGATTAACTCTGCCAATGAAATGCACTCATTTAATTCAAAAATCAATTAAACTTAAAAAATTTTCTAGTGTTTAAACTAGGGTTTTCCAAACTTTCGCTTATAACAGTGCCACACTGACAAGCAATGACCAAAAAAAAGAAATCCCTGTTTGTGTTTCTCAGATGGCGTGTCCCGGGCTGGATCAGCTCTCTTTAATGAGCTGAGGAATGCTGTGTTTGGGAAGGTGGCCCAGAGCTCCATCAGGAGAATTGCAAAAAATGTCTTCCTACACCTGCACAACCTTGACCTTGGCTTCCACCTGAGCCGGCAGACAGGTGCACTATCCAAGGCTATCGACAGGGGGACACGGGGCATCAGCTTCGTCCTCAGTGCATTAGTCTTTAACCTGGGACCCACCGTTTTCGAGATGGCATTGGTCAGCGCGATTCTGGTAAGAGGAAGTGGTTTAAAATGATTCTTATATGGCCACCAATCAAATGTATATATATTGGCCACCAATCAAATGTACACAATGTTTATCTTTCCTAAAAAAAGACAAGCTTGGTTACTGAAGATCCTATAGTTTAGCTAAAATGGCTAAATAGTTTTCTCTGATGCTTCTATAGTGGAGGTATTCACACTTTAACTTTATGATGTATCTAAAATGGGCATAGGTACATTGCATGGCTAAAAGCAATAGAAGCATCTACCTTGAAACCTGAAATTATTACAGAGTTTGTCTAATTTTATAACTTATGAAGTGATCCAGTAAGAAAGTTTACAAGAGATTACTTTACTTTTCTTTTTTTTATATAGGATGGTGATTTTAGAGGTTGCAATAACTTGCAAACATGTTACAATCAATTTTCCATTTCTATGGTTAGAAGAAAATTGTGTAAATTAGATTTTTTGCAAACATCGGATGCATTCGATGGCAACATTTGACTGACGTTCATTTTTTTTTTACATTTAAATGTTCAGTTTTCTCCTGGAAAGACTAAACAAATCGAGGCTTGTTCTGAGAGGGATGTTTATTATCTGAGTGATGGTAATCAGTCAGATAGCGCAGCAGGTGAAGATTCTGAAAACGTAAGAACAGGAATCATGAAGCAAGGGTTTACAGCTGCTGTATCCTGTATGCTAATTTGGTTTTGTACATTACAGAATAATTGTCAAGACCTAAAATTTATTGACATGTTTGCAAAAACCTATCAGAAAAAATCAAGACCATATTATGTCTTTGATCCTCCAAAGTAAATTCTTACTGTCTTTGTGCAGTTTTTCAAAACTGATTAGAAACTATTTGAAAGGGTTTTCAACAACCAGGATTATGTTGAGCCCTGGGCTGTAGAAAACAAAAATGACTTTTTAACAAAACAAATATCAATATTGTTTCAATATACTGTTCTAAACTTAAATATCTCCACAGTCAGTGTGTTATGACCAGACCCTTTGACTGATACTGTATTTTCCTTATCCTGAATTGAACCACCAGGCAGTTTTTATTAGACTGTACTAATGTATTACTCTTGAACATCACTCACGCACACACTCTGTACATCAGCGAGCAATGTGCGCGATTAACCTCCTCAGGTTCATCACCCTCAAGTCCTTTAATGACGTCTATGGCCAGATGACTGAAACATTAACTCCAACCGCTCCTTTACTTTGTCCATTTGTAACACTCAATTTAATGGGCATAATCGCAAAATGGAAGTGTGTTAAGTGCTGCGTGAAATGACTACGGCTGCTTTTTAGCCAGCTAGATGAGGCTGAACTAGGCATTTCCTCTGAACCCGAAGTGTGTCATGGCCTATGTAAACGTGTCACTGCTTTAATGAAACTCTGTTCATTTCTTTGGCAGTATTATAAATGTGGTGGTCAGTTCGCACTAGTCACTCTAGGGACCTTGTCAGCCTACACAGCATTCACCATCGCAGTTACACAGTGGAGGTACAGTAAGACACAAAATTGCATACATATTTGTCCATTTATTTGCTTTCTGTTTTTATTTTATTCTTTCTGACCTCAAGGGGCAGTGTGTGAGCACAGTGCTTTAGAGGGTATATTGCTCATGTTGAATTTCCCCAAGATTACTGGATAGGACTGCTACTGGGGATTTCCTAGTGTGCTGTACTTATTAATGTCCTGATCGAAGTCTCTGTTTTAGCTTTTGTTGATTCTTGGAATTTTAGATGTAATATATCTTGATTGGCTTTAGTAAAAAATATTGCTTTTTCATATATTAAAGCCTGTGTATAATCCAAGGTGAGTTTTTTTATTGCCTGTGGAGACAAGGGTTGAATCCTGGATGTCCGACAGTGTCAGTGGGGTGTTATTGCAATCCAGTATGTCACCCACTGTGCTTACCCACTGCCTCTGGTCAGGAGAAACAGAATAGAGCCACATTTAAATTCATAACTAGCATTACAATGAATTGTCACCGCTGCATAGTAATTTAGCCAAAGACTAGGCTTTAACTAGCTTAAAAACACTGGGCAGATTACCAAAAGCTTGGACAATTTAGAATATGGCCTTTTCTCCAGCTAAGAGATTTATTTTTCATGCTAAAACCCTCTGTGTATCTGGGATTAGGACACGTTTCAGGATAGAGATGAACAAAGCGGATAATGAAGCAGGCAACGCAGCCATCGACTCTCTCCTCAATTACGAGACTGTTAAGGTGAGTCCTTCCCCTTGTCCCAATCCTCACAAGAAAGCAGCCATTTATTGGGTGCAAATATTTATTCTTCTGACATTTTATATTTAGTTAGTATGATTTGCTCAGGGCAATTTAGCCTGTGAATTAATTAGGTAGAAATGTTCAACTCATGGCTGGGGTATAGTTTCTATTTCATGTTTGTGTGGAAGTAGCTATAAGAAAATACAGTCAGGACAATCTGCTTTGGGGATTTAAAAAGAAAGCATGCAAAAATAAATGAATTTGTGTAACAGAGAGAATAAACTAACTGCACAGAAGCTTCTTCAGATTGTGGCATTGAAATTCAGTGTCCTCTGTTAGCTGCATTGATTACCAGCCCTACCCGCTGATGCTTTTGATGAAAGTGTTCAGCCTCTGCTTCAGCTCTCAACTCGTTCTCTCTCTTTACTATCCTTTTTCTTACCCCTCTCCTCTTTTTATGCCCTTGTTGTTAAGCAAAGATATATTTTGTGCTGGGCTTTATTTTGTGTCATTGATGTCAGTGCGGCTGGATTTAGTATCACTGTAAGCCAGTGTGCATACATAATTAGATCTCCACCCACTCAAAATCCGTTCCACTCTCACAAAAGCTACTGCATAACATGAACACTTTCTGTTTCTCTCTCTCTCTCTCTCTCTCTCTCTCTCTCTCTCCCCCTCTCCCCCTTCCCCCCCCCCCCCCCCCCCAATTCCACTTGTCTTCCCCAGCCCACTAAACCCACTTTCCTGACAGCAAAGAAATTGTTTATAAAGCTCCTGTGCCTGCAACATGCTCCTTGATACCTTTTGCTCCCCTAGATAATTGGCACAGGACGCTCTTGCTAAGTTTGACGCTCTCTAATGAAATATTCGGATTGTCATTACAGTCCAGGAGACTTGTCTGTTTGATCATGTCGTGGTGGAGGCTGCCATGCATGCGCGTAATGCGCTAATGAGCCACAGCAGTTCTCTTGGCATGCAGCAAAGAGGGGTCACAAAATGCTATCGGTTTTATGTAAAGAGGCCAATGTGGACCAATTTCGGCAGGTCCCATTTTCTCATTGTCATGCACGCTTTTGTAATCCTGGCCTGTCTTCCAGTCCTCCAGATAAAAAATGGACATGTTTAACAAGCTGCGTTTATCACCTCAGCTATGTTTGTCACATTTTGAAACCAATAAATGTATCCCTGATGCAGTTCTGTTTCTGAAACATAGAGCAAAGGAAGTAATGTGTTTACATTATGCCTACATGCTGTTTCCTGGATCTCTGATATCTTGCTCCTGCTGATGCAATGGAGTGCCCTCTCTAAACCTCTGGTTGTTTACTCGCTGCCTTTTTCATAAATAAGGCTAAACATTCATACTATCTGAATATATGTTTTAAGTGGGTGAGTGCAAGCTATTACTTCCTGAAGCTCCTGTTTGCAAGAGAAGGAAAGTAAACCAATTCTGCTAAGTGGTATCAGTACGAGGAGTTTTTCCAGTTCTTGTTTATGTACTATGTGGTAATAGACGGTGTTTGAGTGTAAGAAATCATTTAAAAAAAATAATGTGTCATGTCCTCACACGGCATTCCTTCAAATGAGTTTTAACACCCAGCTATGTCCTTTTCTGCCTGTTTTTGTTGACACTGACCTTGTCACTCTTCCTCCTTTCAGTACTTCAACAATGAGAAATATGAAGCAGCGAGATACGATGGTTTTCTGAAAGTCTACGAGTCCTCCTCACTGAAAACTACCTCTACCCTGGCCATGCTGAACTTTGGACAAAGTGCAATCTTCAGTGTTGGCCTTACTGCTATCATGGTGCTGGCTAGTAAGGGCATAATGGCAGGTAAAAATCAGAATTAAACAATGTTGTTTAATTTGTTCAATTTCTCATATGTACTGATATCATTAGATAAATATTAGAGCTTGGCTATAGCCCTTATATGCTGTAGATCTTTAGTCCCAAAAATTAACCATCTCGTAAAATGGGAATAGTCCTGTATTTGGACACTAACAGCATGTTCCATAATGCACAGATACGGGGCACACTTCAATTTCTATTGCTGAGGCTAGACTTAAGAGAAATTATTTGTTTGAGATAGACAGAAACACTGCTGCTGTCCCTCAGCTGGAGTCTCTCAAAAAAAAAAAAAATCTCCAAGTTCAGCCTCCTCTCTTCATAGTGATGTCCCTGCTCATATGTATAAACTGACTGACTAAATCAAGCAATATTGCTAAATCACATATTTGTGAACCCTGATTTAACTTTCAGACTTAAATTTTTCATTTTTTTTATGTGTGCCTTTTATAGGGACAATGACTGTGGGAGATTTGGTAATGGTTAATGGACTCCTCTTCCAGCTCTCACTGCCCCTTAACTTCCTGGGCACAGTGTACAGAGAGACAAGACAGGCTCTCATTGACATGGACACACTCTTCACTCTCCTCAGTGTGGATACCAAGATCAAGGTAAAGTCTTTGTATACTGAAAGTGAAGCATTAGGGGTGTAATCTTTTTTGACCTAGCAGTGATTTTCTTTAGAAAACAACTCGGTGCATTATAAGATTTAAAGATTTCTTTCTCTCCACAATTTCAGTTGGTGATTTAGTTATAAATAGAAAAAATAGACAGAATATTTAAGTACAAGAAGTGACCAATCTGACTTTTACTGACTATACTGAATCTTGAAACTCAAGACTTATTGAAACCTGACTGACGACATCTACAACAGTTCAAGCAAATACACAGGGTTTAAATGCAGATGATAAAAACGATAATTTTGTGATTTTTAAATTTGTAAATGTAATATTTTGGGAAAATTATACATTACAATGTCAATAGAGAGATACCACCTTTGTCAGTGTTGCACCTTTATGCAGCACTTTCACAGTAGAGAGGTGCTGTTGTGACATGGCTGTTCTTAACGGTTTATTGGAGCTCCTTGTCTGATTTATTAGTATGGTTTGATTGATGAAGTCAGTGGGCTGCACAAAAGCAGTTATTTTAACCTTACAATCATTCTCAGACAGTGATTTTTTTTTTCCCTCTCCTCTCCCTTAAATTGTTCTCTGTTTATAACTGCAGTCCCAAGCTCATCAGGACTTATTGTTCTCTCTCCACAATTCATACCTCTCCTGAAATGTCAGTGCTTTTTGGAATACAGTCCCATTCTTAACTCTTATTCTCTCTATGGATTTGAACATGATGAATTTGCATAACATTTGCTTTAGTATTTATTTAAATCTCTGCAACGTTTTTTGCTTTTTATTTTTTATCCACCCTTTTTTCATGCCATCAGTGCTAGATGGGGCTGGGGTGATGGGGAGGTTTGGAGGTGAGGGAAGAGGGGGGTTGAAATGCATTTGAGGTTGATGAAGCTCATTCTTCATTTGGCTAATTCTGTATGCAGCCTGTAATTACTGTGAATAAAATCTGTCCAATTGTTCCCAGTGATCAGTAATGGTTTTCACCATGGCTCTCTGCATGACTGAACAGCCCATCAAGCCATTACTGGGGGCTCTAATTTGATTTCTGAAATAATGTGGCTGTATGTAGAATTAGTGTAAACTTGCTGAGTACTTCTGTTCTACCAAAAGCATTGGGCTGCTTAGCTTTAGTTCCCAGACATGGAGTTGAAATATGCGAGGTCATTTGTTGGTATGACAGTTGCATGCTGTGCAAAATAAATTAATAAATAAAATAAAATAAAATGTAAGCATGGGACGATTTCTGTAGATTGAGTTTATTTAAACTGTATTGTGTGTGTATATATAGATATCATAGATGATCATTGTGGCTGACTTATTTATTGTTACGTAGGTTTGGTAAATGATTAGAAAAGTGTAGTTGAGATGAGTGCTTATTCACTTCCTATTATAATCTAATTTTTCAGCCATTTATTTTCTTTACTGCAGGGACATTTTTCAAAGTATTCTCTCTTGGGGATGCAGTGGTCATGAATTTTTATTTCTTTTCATGTAGCAGGAAGCAAAGTCATCATTAAAATTTTTTCTCTAAATCTGGAAGCATGAAAACTCAGAAATGAAGTCCTTTTCTAGTATAGCTCAGTAGAAGACTAATAAGAGGTTCCTGTACTAGTATGGACTGTTATTTAAGTTATTAAAAGAAATATTTAAGTAACCTTTCAATTTAAAACCATAACGTACCACAGGATGCAAATGTTCCATGTAGGCCTTATACAATTACTTAAAATTTAAAGTATATTAAGAAAATGCAAATGTGCAATTATTAATTAAATATGTCTTCTGAATTTAACACGTCTGTGGTGAACACACACACACGATACACTAGGGCCTGTGAACACATACCCAGAGTGGCGGGCCGGCACCTCCGGCATTCAGCGAGCAGTTGTGGGTTCGGCGCCTTGCTCAAGGGAACCTCAGCTGTGGATTGAGGGAGGGGGACAGTGCTAGTCCCTCACTCCCGCTGCCCCCAAATTTCCTGCCAGTTGTGGGAATAGAACCAACAACCATTCAGCCTTAGCCCTTAAAAAGTTAGCGTCTTTTATCCTTAGCGTACTTTTATCCTTAGGTGAGTTGGGGAAAGATAATTAATGAATCCATTAATGTTATAATAATTTTAAAATCTTTAGTGTGTTCTGTAAACATAGTATAGTATAGTGACAAGTTCACTATAGATGTTTTAAGCATTACTACTACATGTGGATTGTGCACTGAATCATAGGTGTTTTGTGATTAACGTACGGAGTAATTTTCATTTTTAAATAAATAATGTATATTACCGTGATATAGTAATTAAAACATTCATTCATCTGTTCTGTCTGTAGTGCCATGGAAATATCAACTGCTTCCCTGAGTAGACAGGCAATATGACCAGCTAAATTGAAAGATGTGAAAGTAACTGCATTGGGTAGAAAAATGCCACTGTGTCCCTTTTCCTTGTACTTCAAAAAATCAATATCTTTTTTTTCTTTCCTCCAGCATCGAAAATAAACCTCTTCCTCATGTTCTATGTGTTGAAGGAGAAAGAGCTAGCTCCTTCATTGCTGGTTACCCCTCAGGAGGCCACCATCAGGTTCGAGGACGTCTACTTTGAGTACTTGGAGGGACAAAAAGTCCTCAACGGGGTTTCCTTTGAAGTGCCTGCTGGGAAGAAGGTGGCCATTGTTGGAGGCAGCGGGTCTGGGTAAGTGCACAGTGGAAAGCAATACTCTGCCACTTTACTGGCAACTTGTAGGAATGCTGTTTTATGGTGTTTGTCTTCTACCTATTGATAAACATCTTTTTTTATATTTTCTTTTTTTTCTAGAAAGAGCACAATCGTCAGGTTGCTGTTTCGATTCTATGAACCCCAGAGGGGCAACATCTATATCGCTAACCAGAACATTCGAGATGTTAGTCTGGAAAGTCTGAGGAAGGCTTTGGGTGTGGTACCCCAGGTAAGTGATCCTATAAAATAGGATCATATTAGATTCTCCCAGTTCAGTAATGCACATTTGTGTTTACTCTACTCTAACACAATTTGTAAACTCACAAAGTGCTTATGATATGTCTAATGAGTTTAAAGTAGGGAAAACTCTGAAATTCTTGAGATCCAGGACACTGACTTTTTCCAAAGTAACTCATTATCCTACTGCTCAGTACTTTTAATAATTAATTACTTTAAATCATTTATTTCATATGTTTTACAAGTCTATGAAATGTACAGTAAACATATGCTTCATGCCTGGCTCATATAGCAGGGTTAAAAACATCCTATACCATGATGAAAATGTGAGACACTCCACAAATAACGACATTTTTCACAGATTTTTCTGTGCTTGATCGTTGTCAGCCATCAAATATGTTCAGTACTTTATGCAATATTTTATATCAATACACTTGTACACAGTATTTTACACTAAATTACACCATCTGCACTGAATGAAACACCACATACACGTCCTACTGACGACTCCAATCCTCAAATCCTCTGGGTTTCTCACAAATTGCTACATTGTGTGAGCAGGAGGGAGTAATATAAAATTAGACGCTCGTAAACATGACTGTTGAAAAGCTAAACCTGTGCTGTGCTTGTGGTGAGTGCTTTCTGCTCAGAAAAAAAAAGTATGTGGAAGAAACTATACATGCATACATACATTGGCTGAAACCGCTTATCCCATTCAGGGTTGCAGTGTGTCCGGAGCCTAGCCAGAATCACTGGGCTCAAGGCGGGAACAAACCACGGAGGGGGCGCCAGTCCTTCACAGGGCAATACACACACACATTAACATTTGGACCGTGGGAGGAAACCCACACAGACACAGGGAGAACACGCAAAACTCCTCACAGACAGTCACCTGGGACTCGAACCCACAACCTCCAGGTCCCTGGAGCTGTGTGACTGCGACACTACCTGCTGCACAACCGTGTAATTTGGTACACACAGAAAAGTTCAGTTTAGGTCAGCTTTCATTTGTTGGCAGTGTTTCAGGCATGACCTCAATGTCAAATTTCATACCAAATGGTGTGTATTGTTACACTTATATAGCGCCTTTCTAGATACCCAAGGATGCTTTACAATCCACACTGCTCAGAACACTCAATCCACACACACTGGCGAGAAGCAGCAGCCAGACGCGCACAGTGTACTCTCGACCAGGAACGACCGTCCACCTGGGGGACTGCATCGGGCACTAGGATTTCACCCAGGACAGAGTGCCAATTCATATCTGGGCTCACACTCATTCACTCACACATACAGACATTCATTCACATACACACTCATTCACTCACACAGCAGGACAGTTATTAATCTCCATGTTCTACATCTACAAACCCTCCATGTTTTTGGACTGTGGGAGGAAACCAGAGACCCCGGAGGAAACCCACGCAGACATGGGGAGAACATGGAAACTCCACCCAGATGGGACTTGAACCCAAGATCCTGGGAGAACCCAAGAAGCTGGGAGGCGAACGTGCTAACCACTAAGCCACTGTGCCGCCCACAATACAGGATGCTTAGTCATAAATATTGAACGTATTTCATACTACAATTCACAGTTAGGGAGGCCCCAAACTACAGGATATTCTAGAAAGACCATCCTTTAAAATCACCCTGAAATCAAGAAAACTTTGGGATTGTCAGAAGGTGCAAATTAGCATCAAAGTCATCTAGATTGTCCTGAAATGTGGGCCAGGCATAAGCTATGTGATATCCTGTTAACACTACACTTGATGTTCGAACCTCAAATTCCAATTTAAATTAAACTGTAGTCTTAACATACATGTCATTACCTCTGCTTCACATCTTATATCTTGCTTGTCTCTGGCTTTAGGATGCAGTCCTCTTCCACAACACCATCTTCTACAATCTGCTGTATGGAAATGTCAATGCCACACCAGAGGATGTGTACAGAGTAGCCAAGCTTGCTGGTATCCATGATGCTATCCTAAGAATGCCTCATAGATATGACACTCAGGTTGGAGAGCGAGGCCTAAAGCTTTCAGGTATGGTGAAAATTCATTAAATATATATATATTTTTTCTAATTAAGTTGATCTGAGTCATCATAACCCCCACTGTAATCGTATAATGTTTTTTTTTATATTTTCATAATAGTCTGTAAAAGGTCTGAAGTATTTTACCAGTATTTCTCCCCTTTCAATGTAAGACGGGCAGTCCTAAAATGAGTAAAGCATATTTAAGCTTTTACTGTGAACAATCACAAGGCTAACCTGGCTCCATCCTTTCTTCAAGTGTGAGCAGCCTCACGCAAGTAAAACCAGCGATATTTTCAAGGCTCACATTGATCAAAAACCTGCACTCATTTTGAGGCTCAAATGAAACATCTTATTAAAAAATAAACAATGCATCATTCTCACATTTTTTTTAAACAGTCCTTTTTAAAAAAAAATAGTTTTAGCAGCTGTTCTTTTAAATAAGAATGAGTCCCTTTTCACACAATGCAATTACATAGACATGAGTGATATAAAGCTTTGTTTTTAGCCATTTTCACTTAGTTCTCTTTCTTCTCTGTTTTGGCAATTTTGCTTAGTACTGTTAAATATACTATTTTTAAAGAGGCAGCAGTGAAACATGTTAGAAGAGGTTATTTGGTCCAGTTAATTAATTTTTTACCAAAAGTAAAATAAAATAAAATGAATGAGACATAAATAAATATTTTTAGTCCTATACAAAAGAATGGGATCATAATTTGGACAATAATAATTCCCCTTCAAATGACTTACTTTACTTTACCACAGTGGTTGTCTGCTGATCCATTTCAAAATGAGATCTGAATATCGAAACTAGTGATTTGTTAATCTCATGTTAGTCCTTGCAAAGGCTTTCAGACATGCACAGACAAACAAGTTCAGAAATATAGCCCTACATCCTTGTCTTTTTGTTTGTAAGGTTTATGGAGATTGGAATGTGTTTTAATTCTCAGAGGAGTTCTATGTGAAAAGGGCATTCTCATTCAGCAAAACGCTAATTTTTTAGCCAATCTCATGCCATCTTCTATATTCGAGGAATGTTCACAATTCTCAAATAATTTCCCTTTATGTGAATATTGCTTTTAGTCATTGATCAAGAACAGGTCTTTATGCTTTTTTGATCTTATTTACATTTAAGTTACATACACGTAGTTCATTGCAGGAATGATTTTATGATGTTTTTTGCATATTGATTAATTAAACACTCATTGAGGAACACTTGGATGTGTCTGGCTAATGACAGGTGGAGAAAAACAGCGTGTGGCCATTGCCAGGGCAATCCTGAAAAACCCTCCCATTCTGCTCTATGATGAAGCCACTTCTTCACTAGACTCAATTACTGAAGAGGTAAGGATCATTGTCACGTCACAAGTTGCCCACCCATGTGGTTCAATTTTGATACACTTTTTTTTTTTGGAAAACAATTTTTACATCCATGAATTATTACATAATAATAATATAAAATGTAATAAAAAAAACTATTTTCAGCAAATCATAATTCAGTTAGTTTTTCATAGCATGTTTTAAAAACATTTGTTCAGAATTTGGTTTTTGGGACCTTGACTAGCATCTGTCAGCTGAATAAGTTTTCCAGGTATTATAAATTGTCTAAAACTCTGCAATCATGGGCTCCTCTAAGCATCTGTCTAAAGATCTGAAAATGAAACTAACCAATGCCCACAAGGTAGGGAAGGCTATAAGAACCTAGCAAAGTTTTTTCAGCCTGTGGCTACTAGGATGCAGAATTATAAGGAATGGCAGTTCAGAAGAACTGGGAAGTCACTGTTAGATCTGGAAGACTAAAACTCTTGGACTGGTAAGAACCACTATGCTGGCAAGAAACGCAATTCAAATCTCCCATATGACTTCCAGAAACCTGCCGAATGATTTGAGGCAAAAGTTATGATGCCCTGTTCCACTGTGCAGCAATACTTGAACAAATATAATCCTGGAAGAGTCTAAGAAGCAAACGTTATATACAACCTTGTCACAAACTCTACATTATATAGTATATATAGTATATCTAAACAAGCCAGATGAGTTTTGAAATAATATCCTGTGGCTTGATGAAGTCAAAATAGAACTCTGTTGCCACAGTTATCCAATATGTGTAGTGTAGAAAAAAAGAACTGCATTTCATGAAAAGACCATCTTCTTAACTGTGAAGCATTGGGGTCTATCGTGCTTTGTGGGTGTGTTACCACCAGTGGGGATGGCTATATTGCAAAGCTAGAGGAAAATACATTCCACAATTTAAAAAAAACAGCAAATGCTGGATTCAAAAGTTAAATTGCCTGTTAAAAGGCTGAAAGTGAAGAAGGGTGGCTTCTGTAACAGGATAATCATCGGAATCATACCTAAAAATCCAGCATGTACTACCTAAAGAGCTGCAACCTGATGTTTTTGAAATGGCCCTCACTGTCTCTTGAACTAAACATAATAGAATATTTGTGAATAGACCATAAACTGTCTGAGCTTGTGGGGAATATATTTAATCTACAAATGTTGAAAGATTTTATCTGAATGAAATGAATGACTGAATAAATGAATAAAAAATTATAATAATGATAAATGCCAAAGGGAGTGATATTAATTAAATTGTTTAATGTTATGAAAGAAAGAGTAACTGCATTAGTATTTGCTGAAAATATATTGGTTTTTGTTTTGATAAGGTACAGAAATATACTGTTTTAATACTCTACCTAATTAAATAAAGGGCACCCAATTGCACAAACCTTAATTCCAAAATAATATGTGAAATAGAAATAACATATAATTTATAATAAAAGGTCCTTCTGTGGTGGATTTCACTGCAACATGTTTCACAAATGTTATGATAGGAGCAGTTTGAGGCTGGGAAATAGGATCATTACAAAATGTCCCAAAAGATTCCTAGAAGTGAAAAAAAAACACCAAATGTGAACCTGACTTTAATATAGGTTTAAAAAAAAAAAAAGAATGTATTAATAACTGTATTATTAATCGCCATTATTAGCATTTTACATTTCGGCTTTTAATATGCAGGTTTGTAATATGCAAAATGAGCTTATGACACTTTGAAAAAGGTTTTTAACATAACTGCTTTTATGAAATGATTGTAGCTAATGATTCTTATGCATCAAGCATTATAGACCTTTCAATTTCCAATATTCAGCCATTTAGTGATTTAAAATATATTTAGGATAGTGGGTAGAGAGAGCAATTACTTTTTTCTAAGATTGGCTGGGTCTGTTCTTGATGTCATTGTGGACTTTTTCATATGGATATTTACACTCTAGACGGAAGCTCAATTATTTTTATGAGGATGAGACTTTAAAGGTTATTACAGACACTGGAGATATTTTGAAGCCTTTTTTTAAATTTATTTATTTATTTATTTGTTTCCCCATATCGGTATCATGTTTAAAAAAAAAAAGTCCTCATATAAATCCTGTCAATCATATTGGTACTAGTTATTACAAAGGAAGAGACACATCTTTGTCATAAGCCAGGCAAGCTCTCATTGAAACATCACAGAGGGGGTGGAGGTGGGGATTCATTTTAATGTTTCTAAAATTGTTCTTCAAACTTGGTATTATTCAGGGAATTATGTTATTGTTCCCTCAATCTCATTGCTTTCTAGAACATTCTCAGCTCCATGAAAGATATGGTAAAAGACAGGACGTCGGTCTTCATTGCCCACCGACTATCCACCATTGTGGATGCAGATGAGATCATTGTGCTGAATCAGGTAAGATCACTTACTGTATGCAACACAATAAGACATTCAGTTGAGAATTCCATGCAGAGTAAAGAAGACTGATTAAAAATTCACTCAGGTGGCTTTTGAAGTAATGCTTCTTAAGGCAAGCTGAATAGTTTGTTGTAGAGAGCTCATACACAGCGAAGGCACAATTGTGCTATGGTCTTCCTGTCCATTCCTGTATTAAAGGTATTCTTTAGAAACCACTTATACCCTACTCTGCAAAATATTTTTGAAACTTTTCATAGTAATCATTTTATTCAATAGTAACTTAGTGTGTATTGAAATATAGTAGAGAACATCTGTGAAAAATGAAAGCATAAATTTTATATAGTTTACAAACGTGATCCCTAACTGTTAAATGAGATTAGAAGGAATAGTACCCATGCTGCATGTTAATTCCGATTGCTAATAAAAAGGCCCTGTGTGATTCTTATGATCAAGGTCCAGCTCAGTTGTGTTGTACATGGGATCACTGTGGAATTTTCAAGACACTGTTTAGCCTACTGTGTTTTGAGATGGAGCTATAATTGAAAATGTTTTGGGGAAAGTTCAGCCATCTTTTGGCAAATCAGTGGTGCTCAGCATAAACAGATTCCAGACAAATACAGATTTTGCATTTCCAGTGTCTTTTCTTAAATCTGTGTAAGGAATTTACTTCCTTCTCCTTTTATCATAATTACCTTCCCAATGTTTATTGCTCTCTGGATGTCCACTATTGCACCATAAACATCAGCGTCCTCGCTGTCCAAGCTACTGTATTTTTGTGCTGCGACTCTTACAGTATTGTTGGACCGGCATCTTTTTAATCAACAAGAAGAGAGAAACTATTACTAGAAAATCAACAAAGCATGCATTTTGTCCAGGGGTGCACACAGCATTCATTAGAAGTCTTATAACAATATGGTATTTTGCCCATTTCATGCAGTTATAATTTTCAACAATATGGATAAATTTTACTCTCTCTGACTCCTGACTTCAAGTGACTGTGATGGTTTTGTGCCATCTTTGGGGATGGTGTTTAGATATCCGGCAATATAATGTAAATTTCTTAGCCAACTGCACCACTTGGGAGTTACAGGGATATTTATTAAAAAAGCCTGTCCCATGGCCTTCTGGGTCTTTTCTTTATTTATATATATTTTTAAGTGCAGTGCTTTAGTAGTGTTGTTAATGGCGAGGCAGCCTTGAACATTGTGCTAGTGATGAGAGGCAGGGCCACGGTGTGAATAAGAAGACCCTGCGAAACACAGTGACTCTCTGCTCTTGGACTGACCTCGAAATGGCAGTGGAGCGAGAGAGCTTCTTTGCAGATGCTGACCTCTTAACCCCTTTCATTAGTGAAAAGATTTGAACTCTCACCCATCGAAGTATGAAAATAAGATCACCTTCGTGAGGTGCAGATTTTGAAATGCAAAGGCAGAGCTGTAGAAACCTCTCTCTCTCTCTCTCTCTCTCTCTCTCTCTCTCTCTCTCTCTCTCTCTCTCTCTCTCTCACACACACACACACACACCTTTCAGTTTCAAAGAGAATGATTCAAATTATCCTGCCATACATAGCATTAAAATTACATCTTTGTTTCTGCAATCACTATACATTTTATCAGCTCCAGTTATCATATGTGGGCACTTTGTGTTGCTTTGCATGCTTTTGTTAGACACCTGTTCTTCAGAGCTCAGGACCACCCCAGACTAGGTGTTATTTGGATTCTTCATCAGTAGTTACACGATGCTGGCTGGTGGACTGCCCTCTGTCCAGCAGTCACCCTTAAGTGTTAAATAACTCCAGCAGCACTGCTGTGCCTGATCCACTCGTTCCAGTGCAACACACTCTAACACACCACCAATATGTGAGTGTCACTTCAGTATTGACAATGATTCATCACCCAAATAGCATCTGCTTTGTGGTGGTTCTGTGGGGCTCCTGACCATGTAAACAACAGGGTAAAGGTGGCTTACCAAGTATGCAGAGCAGCAGATGAACTACATTCTGTAATTGTAGAACTACAAAGTGTAGCATTGCAGTGGAGCCAATGAAATGGACAATGAGTGTAGAAACAAGGAGGCTGTTTGAATGTTTTGGCTGATCAGTGTGTTTTAATACCAAGCCAGTGAGCCAAAATATTAAGACCACTCACAAATGAAGCAGCTAATGTTGACTTGTAATAATGGCACATGTCAAGTTCTGAAAAATATTAGAAATTAAGCGAACAGTCTGTTCTCATAGTCAACATGTTGGATGTGGGAGAAATGGGCAGGCATTAATAATGTTCTGCAGGGAAATCCTAGATCCAGGCATTCACACGGACATCAGTTTTTTTGGCTGACATAATAATAACGGCAGAAATCTGTTTTTTAGTATGTAGTTTGATTGTTCAGGTAAACGCTGGTCATTACAGAAACGCTTCATAAAATATATGGAATTTATATACTTGCAGCCGTGCTTGTAACAGATGTTCTACTTCTGTCACCAGAGCTCTGGAGAGAGAGAGAAGATCAGTGGGCGGTGGTCCTCATTAAAATAATGAGTGGAAGTGGCTCACACCTTCCACTCTGACGTCAACACTTCTGTGTATCTCCTTTGAGTGGGGACCTTTTTAAGGAGCTCAAGCGTGGGTGCTGTTGGTCAGAAAGAGTGTCGAGACAGGCAGCTGGGAGTTAGCATATGGAGGTTGAAGTTCATACTTGTCCTATGAATACTTTCAAGCAGCCCTGAAATAAGCTGTTTTGAAATTTGAGTTAGTTTCAATGTTATATTAATGGTGCTTGACCCTGTTTGCAACATTGTCATAAAAGTACTGCATTAAAATACTCACATGGCAGTTAGGGATAAGCTTATGGTGACATCTGTGCTGGCTGTCAGTATTTAGTATTTACTATCAACATTAGTTCAAAGTATATTTACTTCAGGCTATTAACTTAATGTCAAACTTATCTTAAAACACTGCTTCAGGCATCAGGCGGATTATTAATCATTTCATGTTATTAATGCCGTTTTAAAATTATTAATCTCTTTTAAACGTCTGCTTTTATGACCGCCACTATGAACAACCTGAATATAGCTTTCTTATAAATGTTATTTTTCAGATGAAACCTATCAAAAAGACTTGCATCAGACATCATTATTTATGCAAAATGTTTGGGAATGTGTGATTCTTTTCATACTTCACCTGTTTACTAATGTACAAGCTTGATATACTACAGTGTGTGGCTGTAATATGGCGTCAAAATAGGGACAAACATTCTGTGAACCTATAAGCAGAATCTGTAACTGAGAAATCATATGAATGGAGAGGTGAAACCCACAGGCTCTTAGTGGGGCATGTAGAATGTGCTTAGGGGTGAAGGGGGCTTATCTCCAGCAGCCAATGGTTTGACTAGATCCTGCACTCCCTTTAAAACGGGGCCAGAAGCTTTTGAAAGGGTTTTTTTTTTCTTTCTTTCTTTTTTCCTCCAATCCAATGAAATGTGCAGATACAAAATGAATGATTAAATACAGAACTATTCTGTTTACAAACCCATTTATAAAACTCTCCATAAACCATAAGTTTTGGTTCTGAAAATGTTGGCTCTATTTTGACGCCATACTGTATTAGCTACAAAAACAAATCGGGTCAAGTTTGATATTGACAAAAACTTTTGTATTTAACATCTCCAGCTTGGATCTGGAAGAGTGACTTGATCAGGAAATCCCTGTTTCTTTTTACATTTTAGTGTCTTGAAAAGGATCACAGTCGTACCATGTTACTGCAAAATGCAGCGGCTGCTAAAAATATGCCATGTGCTATAGACCGCCTTTCTCAGCGAGGAGCGGTGTAGTAATTGTGGCAATAACTAGAAAACAGCCCGGAGACATATTCGGCTGACATTGTGCAAGCTAATTTCATACTTTTGCTTTGTTGCTGGCAGTCTTTTAAGACCCAGTGCTGCAAGCGCGCCCACACACAGCCTGTGTGCCTGTTCAGGGCCGCTGTGTGTTCTCTCGGTCTCTCGGTCTGTCTCTGCTCTCTCCCTCTCTTCCTTACACACATACACACACACACACACAAACACTCTCCCTCCCTCCTGCTCCTCCTTTGGCTCATCTGCCATTGCCCCTCTTCTCACTGCTGATCTGCTTGGTGCTCCCATTTGCTGCAGAATCACATCCAGCTGCACCACCGGCCTGTTACGGTCATTTAAAACTGTGCCTTCCTATTGATGACGCATAGATGAATGGCACCATAATACTCTCAAGTAGTCTCTTTAAATGCTCCCAAGGCAAATCCCGCATGAAGTGCCAGATTGTGCGTGTTCACGCCTGTGCGTGAGCGTAGCTTTTGTTTATCGATTGCTGCATAGAGCTGTATAGCTGTATAAGAAACAGAAAGCTCTCGATCACAGTAGAGTAGGTTACTCCGGTGCTTGAACATGGTTCTGTCTTGTCAACCATGACAAAAAATAGACACTATAAATTCTCATTAACCTTCCCTGCTCTCTGCAAGTTTAAATGTGAGTTAATGTCTCACTCTCTCTCTTTCTTTTTTTCCTCCTCTCAGTCTCTATTACTCTCGTAATGGATGGATTCTTACCTTCTCATAATGACCACCCCCCAACTCTGATTTCCTTTTCCTCATTCTTCACTCTTTCTTCCTTCTCCATCATTTGTCATGTTTTTTCTCTCCTCTCCAACTTTTCCTTTTAATTTATCCACTACTTTTGCCTCTCCCCTTTTCTCTCTTCTTCGTCCTATCTCTTTCTTTCTCTTTTTCCTTTGTTCCCTCTTGTTTCTAAAACATTCTCATTGCCTTTAATGTTGGCTTGCCACCCCCCCCCCCCAAACACACACACACACACACACCCCGCACCCTCTTAATTTGGTTGTCTGTTTCTTCTCTCACTTTCTCCTCCCCATCTGTTCTCTGATTTTCTCACCCCCTTTCTCTCTCTCTCATGTTTGTCTCCACAGGGGAAGGTAGCAGAGCGGGGCAGCCACCAAGCTCTCCTGAACACACCGGGCAGTTTGTACGCGGACCTGTGGAACACACAGAACAGCAAGATACTGAACTACAACGGCAACGACAAACCCTCTGCCCAGGCCGAGCTCATCTCTCAGAAGGAGGAGGAGCGCAGGAAGCTGCAGGAAGAGATCCTGAACAGTGTAAAGGGCTGTGGAAACTGCTCCTGCTGAGGCTCACAGCTGATTGCATAAACACGTACATACATACATATAAGGCACATAGCTTTCCAGGGCGTCAGACTTGGTGTACTTCTGTCTTTAGGGTTGCTCTACAGAGAAACTGGAGGAGGATAAATGTCTCTTTGTGCCTCACATGAAAATATGACCAAACTTAGGCCTGAGTTCACTGGTCATCCAGACTGTGACCAGTAGAGTTGGCACTTCTGTCTGTTAAAGGAATACGCCAGTGTTTTTCAACCTAATCCCTATATAGTCAACCACCACAGACAAGTATTTTGATTTACTTGTACATAGTATGAAAACTGGAAAAAACCTTTGAATCAAAACTAACTTGCAAAAGAAGCCAATGGATACTGCTGAGGCCAACAGTCTGTTGCACTGCAGATAGAAATTAAGCTGAAAAACACTGGCTTCATCCCTGAAAAACCTGGCATGTGGCATTCTGCACATCCACAAACCACAATCACTGACATGCCTTTCACAGTTAAGACAGTGTTTTCAAAACTTGGTCCTGGAGCATTCTGCACTTTTCCAAATCTGACATTATGAGCTCCCTTCAGTTTAGCAAGGGTTGTTTATTTTCTGATTAGTTAGAGCAGGGGGTTATTCAACAAACCACGTGCTGTCATTTAAGCAGGTAATTTAGCCCAAAGTAAAGACTAACTTACAGAAGTAGAGGTAAGACTCGTTTCTTTTGGCCAACTCACACTCTGGAAATGAGACCAGCTGATTATGAAATTCTGCTTTTTGGTGTAGCCTTCTTGTCTGTTTTAGCACAAGAAAATGCAAAGAAGGCATACTCCAGGAGCTACTTTAGGAAACACTGAGTTAACACTTTATCAAGGTGTTTAAACCTATTTTAAATTATTATATATATTTTTTTCCTCAAGATTAAGAACTGTA